>NC_082345.1:15965000-16565000 GCF_027477595.1 Haemorhous mexicanus | reverse complement strand
CTTACAGGAATATTTATCCTTTACTTCCCTTTGTGATAACTTCATCTCCACCTTTCCATGAGCAATTCCTTGATTTCTCCTGGAAAAAACCTCATGGCAGAAGCAGTTTGCAAAGGAGCCCAGAGTCGTGTTTGGAGCAGAGAGTGCTGAGAACTGCATCTACCTGTGTTGCCCCAGCCTGGCAATATCCTCATGGAACAGCCTGGGCAGATGGGATTAGATGGAGCAAAATCCCTTCATGGAAGGGGTTTTCTCCTGTGCAGATCAGGCATGGGACAGGCAGTGAACTTTGGAAATCAGCAGATTTCACCCAGAAAGCATCACTTGCATCATCATGAATGACATGACCTGTGCCCACTGCTCAGGATTCACCCAGCCAGAATCAAGAGCAAAGGTTGGTCTGGGTTTGAGAACTTGAAATAACTTTGAAACAGAATAAATCACCTTTTTCTTCTTTCTTCCAGATGCCAGACTTGCTTCTGTAGACATGTGCTGAGCTCTCACTGCAGGGAACTGTCAGGTCTTGATGGCTGTGAGTTCATGTTCTTCTCACTGAGGAATTGGAAATAATTATTAATTAATTGCAGAAAAGTTTTCTGAAACCTTTCCCCTTTTGTGCCCTGCTGTGTGGAACAAGGGCAGAGAGAGCCAGCAGAGGAGAGGCCTTGGGCTGGAGAGGGGCAAGAGCAAGGCAAAGGGACCTCCCTGGTGTCACCAGGACACCTGGGGGAACAGAAGGGATACTGTGAGGGCAAGTGGAGGTGAGAAGTGGACAGTTTGGGGCAACATCTGAGTTCATCTGCAGGGAAATAAGTAGGAGAAATTTTGGAGGGGAAAGCTGAGGTGATGAGTTCACCCAGCTTGGCCCAAGTTGAGTTTGCACAAAGTGGGACCAGAGGTGAAGGTCGATCCAAAGCCAACCCTGCTCAACCTCTAAGTCCCAGAATAAATTCTACAAGCTGCCCATGGAGAGACTAAAAATACATAAAAACAGAACCAGAAGCATTCCGAGAGCAAACTAGAAGGTGTTGAAGAGCACCAGAAGAGCAAACCATTACAGTGTTGTCCTAGCCTTTTTAACAGATCTTTAAGATTTTTATGACAACGCGGCATTTCTTGGTAGGGATCACTCACTCCATGGGCTGTGGTGTTTATTTGGACTTGAACTCCCTCACAGAGGCCCTGACACTGCTCAGGATCTGGGAGGAAAAGCAGAGTTAGAGCTCCTGGCAGGGCCAGGATGTTTTCCCCCAGAGCTGCTGCCTACCAGCCTGGCCAGAATGGATCTGCTTTGGCTTCTGCAGGGCAAGAATGTTTTCAGTGATTCAGATGAGATTCCAGCAACCTCATGTTCCGGTGCTTCCCGGGCAGCCGATCCGCTCTCCAGCCCCTCCTGCTCCCAGCCCCCGCCCCGCTGGGCCAACTGCGCTGAGGGGAATTTGTCCTGCCAGCAGCAGGGGAAGCTCCCACCCTAGCACATGGATTGTCCCTCTGGGGAATGCTGGGATTTACATCATTCCATACATTTGGCTGCTGAAATTTCCCAACCCAGGGGCTTTAGCTGACAGGGCAGCACAAATATTGTTCTCTGTGTGGTGCCCAGACTTGGGGTTCAGTATCAGCTTTGCTAGTTCAGATGAATTATACCCACAGCCCCAAACTCCCTGCTGAATTCCTGATGGAATAACCTGACAGTGCCTCATGGAGCGTGGACATTCCCATGCAGAGCTGCCACTTTAACACCAGCTGTGACAGGAATCAGCAGAGGTCCCAAGGAAGCTCATTGAGGTAAGATAAGGACAGGTTTATATTCCATAGAATTTGCTATTTATAACTCTCATCCCCAGCCCCACTGATGTCCCTGGGGGACATTAAGCAGAGTTCCCTGGAATTCAGCTGATTTCATCCCCTCTGAGCTTGGGCTCCAGTTGGTATTTTAAGGCAGGAGGAAGCGAAGGCCGGATGCACTCCTGGCCCATGCTGAGGCAGCTCCTGTGCCCAGGGGAGGACATCTCTCCCTGCACAAGCTGAGTCCATTTCAGAGATTTGGCAGTGCCTCTGCAAGTTCTTTTCCCTCAGGAAAGAGATGCACATCCCTGCTTTCAGCACACCTTCAGTGGGAAAGCTTTCCATCAGTTCTGTGGTTCCAGCTGGCTTCCTGAAAAACTCCAAACTTCATCCAAACAAAACTTCATCCCACTTGAACCCTTGATTTTAAGGCATCTCCGAGGGCATTGCTTGGGGTTTCATTTCTGTGAGGGAAGATTCCCTCGACTTTAACACTGCTGATGATGTCCCCAGTCTGGAAGGAAGGGGTTTGGGGGGCTGGGACATAGCTGGGGCTGTGCAGGAGCTCCGGGTGGTCGGCACCGGGAATTTCTTTCTGAGCCCCTCCACAAACGCACCGTGCCGACATTCCCAGGGAACACCAGCTGTTCCTCAGGGTAAGTTTGGGGTGTCAGGGGGGTCTGTCCGGCTGAAGCATCTCTGGGTGCCTGTTCAGAGCAGCCCCTGGCTGAGGAGCTGTGGGCAGCCCTTTATCCACATCCATCCCAGCGCTGCCCAGGCATCCCAGTGCCCATCCCAGGGATGTGTGTGGCATGCTGCCTGCCACAGGCAGGCACTGCAGGCACAGCTCCTCCCCTGCAGATAGCAAGGACAAGAGGTGCTGGTTCCCTTCCTGGGGCTCCTGGCCTCCTCCTGCTCCACATTCCCAGCCAGCTGGGACACACTGAGGAAACACCAAGGAACATTCCTGGCAGGGAGTGGGAGTCCCCAAGGGCTCTGTGCAGCTCTGGGCCAGGAAAGTGGCCCCAGCCTCAGCACCTGCAGTGATTTTGGGCTGTGAACACTCACTTGCAGGAAATGCCTATCTGCAGGTGGAACCAATCCTGACACTCTACAGAATAACTTTGGCCATGGACCAAATGAAGCCTCAGGACTCGTCCTGCTCATTTCTCCCTGGAAAGGGAATGGAAGGAGCACCTTTACAGCTGTTGGGTAAATCCTGGAAAGGGCAGGAAACCAGGGTTATTGGAAGAGTTTTGTGCTGTCATGTCAGGTACCAGCTAGTTCTGCTCTAGAGCCAGTCTAGGGGCTGGTGTGTAAAGCAGCATTAGCAGGACAGAAGGAGCATCATTTGAATAGGAATTCCCTTGCTGGCAGCAGCCATCCCCATCCCAGGAAGGACATTGCTCATGAGCCTGAGATTGGCTCAGGTGCTTGGAGCAGGGTGCTGACAAGGCCAAGATTCTGAATTCAATCCCTACATGGATCAATCACTCATCACTGTTTGACCTGATGATCCTCGTGGCTCTTTTCAACCCAGAATCTCCTGTGCTCCGGAAATAAAGAGCAAGCAGTTTTCACTGGCTTTTTAAACCCACGGGTTTTTCCACTGGGGAGTGCGAGCCACCGAGAATGTGGGAGAAGAGGGAGAGCATCAAGTCTCACCCGGCAAGTGTTGAATGAGCGGCTAGAGCAGGACCGAGCCCCGGCGGGGTCCCGGTCCCACAAGGGGCGCAGTCCGGACTCGGTCCCAGCGCCCGGCCCGGAGCGGCTCCTCCCGCCCGCGGCGATCCCGGTCCTCACCCCAGCCCAAATCCCGCACCCCGCCCGCCGAGAGAGAAGCGGCTCCGCCCGGGTCCCCCAGCAGACACCGGCAGAACCCGGACCCAGATCTCGGGGCCCGGATCCCAGGGCCGGCCCCGCCACAGCGCCTCAAGCTCCGCGCAGCGCTCCGAGCGACGGTCCCGCCGCACCCCTCCTCCGGAAGAGGTCCTGGCGGGGGGTGTGGGTAGGTTAGGGTGGACCCCCTCCTCCGGAAGGGGATGGGGGTGGGTTCGGGAGGGCCCCCTTCTTAGGAGGGGTCCTGGATGGGTGGGGGATTGGAGAGGGCCCTCTGGAGGAGGGTGTCCCGGAGCGGGGCGAGGGGATCGGGGTGCCCCCCCAGTGTGATGTGTGGAAGCCGGAGCGCCGGCGCTGTGTGTGAACAGCACTGCGGACCCGCCGAGTGGGCACTCCAGCGAGGGCGGGGGCGCCGGGCTCCGGCTCTCTGAGCTTTATTCTCCGGCACCCGGAGCCGCGCGGCTGCGGGAAAGAGGGAGAGGGAAGGACAGGGAGAGGGGAGAAATGGGGTGTGAGGAGGGAAGCGTGAGGGGAAGGGAAAGGCCAGGTGGGGGTGTGAAATATGCTTATTATATGACTGGGTCTTTGCAAATATTAAAATGAATACTATATGTGTTATGTTCCAAAGTTACGCTGTATTATTATCTTTTAAGTAGTGTGGTAAATATCGTTTTTAGGCTATAGCATAATATTAAAATAGAAACTATGTGATGTAAGATACTTTTTGTAACTAGCTCAAGGAATGGGTAAGATAATTCAAGAAATTCTTCACTAACAAGACACCAACATCCCAAGAGAAGAATTATTGCAAGAGAAGAATCATTGCATCCTTATCGGGATAGCCCAGACTTTGAGGGACCAAGACAATTGACTTACAAGATGGGGGGGGGAAGCTGACATTAAGCAGAAACACCCTTAGTTTGGAAGGAATGTTTGAATCACGTATGAGATATATTAATATGCAATAGGCTATTGTTTTCAGGGTTAATCCTTTGTTAGCAAAACGTACTTTGGGGCAGAGCAAAGCACCCGGACGTTCTTTGCTTTTTATTGTCTTTTATTGTCCAAACTTTGATTATCCAAATTCTTATTGTCCTAACTTTTATTACTATTTTCATTACTATTAAACTTCTAAAATTTTAACACAAGTGAATGGCGTTTTTCACAGGGGGAAGAGGGAGGATGGACAGACGAGGGGAAGAGTGGAATAGAAGGGGATAGCGAGGTAGGGTCAGCAGAGGAAGGAGTGAGGCGGTCGGGTTTGGGGGCAGAGGAGGGAAGGGTTTCGGGGCGAGAGGAAAGCGGGACAGAGAAAAGGAATACGGGCAGAAGGAAGGGTAGAGGGGAGGACAGGAGGAGAAGCCGAAGCCCCTGCACCTCACCTGCGGAGGCCGCACAGAGAACCCCCAAGCACACCGTACTCTGGATGAGACGATGGCGGCCGAGGCGCTTTTCGGCGATTAAATGACCTCGGCCCCGCCCCGCGCAGCCGCCCTGGAGCCCGCGCGCCTGAGCCGAGCCCGGACCCGCCCCTGAAGCCGCGGCCCCGCCTCACGGAGCCCCGGCCCCGCCTCACGGAGCCCCGGCCCTGCCCGGGATGGGGCCGGGCCCGTCGCTTGCGGTCCCGCCCCTCACACCCGTGCCGAACCGGGGCTGGGACCGGCCCTGGGACCGGGGTTTCGGGTGCGGCTTCTGCCCGTGTCCGCTGGCGGACCCGGGGCCCGAGGACCGGGGCGGGATTGGCGCTGGGATGGGCACCGGGCTCGCCGCGGGCGGGAGGAGCCGCTCCGGGCCGGGCGCTGGGGCCGAGCCCTGCGCTGCCGCTCCTGCTCCGGCTGCGGCCCCGCCGGGGCTCCGGGACACCCCAGACCCCGCCGGGCCCCGCAGAGCCGGGGGAATTTGTTTTGAATTTTTTATCCAGCCTAGGCAGATAATTCTCATGGAGAAACCCCAAAAATAAAGGATATGGGGTCGGGGACGGGGGGTCGGGGCACGGTGTTAGTGTTAAAGTGTTCTGCTTTTAATTAAAAACCCATTAAGGAAAATAAATCTGTGGAACAGCTCATTTCCAATCCTGGACCGGCTTCTGTGTGATCAGCTGTGATTCCCGCTGCTCCCATGGGATTTTTGGCCCGGGACTCTTAATGAAGTACCAGGTGCTGAGCACGACAGAAAATAATGGGAAAACTCTCTGGACCAGGCAGTGTCCCAAAGAGCTGGCAGTGCCCAGCATTCCTGGCTGGAATTTGGAGGTGACAGCCCCCCTTCCATAGTGTTCCTGTGTCTCTGGCACTGCTCACCACCCCTGCCCAGTGTTTGGGGATTCCAGCACAGCCCCCCCAGCGCATCCCTCAAGTTCCCTTTAACCAGGATCGTTTTTGGGGTGGGGGCACCCAAACCCAGCAGAATTGGCTTTAACCAGTTTTGGGGGATCTCCCCTCTCCCCTCCTCACTGAATTCCCACTGCCAAATCCCAGCCTGAGGCTCAGTTCCCCATCCCTTCAATCCCTCTGTGGAACCGGACTTGGATTTCCCAATCCAGCAGGGCAGCAGTGCTGTTTCTCCTCACTGTGTATCTTGATTGCAGTAACTGCTTAAGAAATAATTCAAAGAAATTCAGAGACTGAAGAGACAATAAGGAAGAGCTGCCAGCTTCATCCAAGGGCTGCTCAAACCCCTTCTCAATGATTTACTTTAATTAACCAATGGAAATGAACCAGTCCAAGCCACATTGATACGGTTTTACTCTTTTTAATCGAGTTCTAGAGAAATACTGCAAAATAAAAAAAAAAAAAAAAAAAAAAAAAAAAAAAAAAATTAACCCTAAAACTCTTCTAGGAGATACACAGGGCAGGGCTGCACTGCACCCCCAAAGTGAGAACTGGGAGAGCTGGAAGAAAATCCAGACTGAGATTCCTGGGAGATTGCTGCAGCTTCTGCAGCCAGAACAATCTTTGGGCTGAGCACACATCTGTGGGATGTCATCAATATCCTCCTGGGCCTTTTCATTAAAAGCAGATTTCCACAGGGAATTAATGAAATACAGACAATTAAATGGGAACGGAAAGGAGCAGCTCCCCCAGCCCATCAGGCTACAGCATCCAAAAGAAAATGAACAGAAAAATGATGGATTGGGACCAACCCAAATCCCAAATTCCCCGTGTGGAATACCACTCTGCTTTGCTCTGTAAATCACCACTTCTCTCGGTGGACAAATCCTTCAGCTTTGCTTAATGCAGGACACCAAGCTCAGCCTTTTCTTTGAGAAGCAAATAGGGATAATTTGTGCCTGTTCAGGATCAGAAGGAGCAGCTGATCTGGCAAGGGCCCAGGGTTGAGCGTGGAGCAGAGCTGGGATTCCATGATGGGGCCCTGCCACATTCCTCCTCAGGTGGCTGCCAGTCCCCTCCAAGGGCCCGCTCACTGGGTCACCCTGCTGCCAGCCAGCAGTTGTTTCCCACTGTTGTGGTTTGAGAAGAAGTGAGTTTTTTGGGATGCTGTGGTCAAACCAATAGGTGCTCACATTTGAATACTGGCACCTGGTATGGCCACTGAGGACATGGATACACCTCTGAAAACACAGGGAGGTTAAAAGCTGAGAACTCCCAGGAGGAAGCCTCTTTTAGGTTCCGTCCATGAAGGAGAGATCAGGAGCCTGAGATGTTTAACCCTTTTCTTAGATAATAGAAACCTTACAAATGCTGATTCCTCCTGGAGTTGAGTGAGAAGAGAGACAGAAATGAGATAAGAAGAAATGAGCCACAAGATAAGTTGAAAAGAATCTTAGGTGAGAAGAGATGGAGTGGCCTTTGGTGAAACTTTTCTTGTATGGCCATGGACAAAACCATTTTTCCTGTGACCCAGAGACTTCATTTAGGGGGGAGGTGATGGCTCAGAGCCAAGAGAGTGCAGTGATGTTATGTGACAGAGTAGCGTGAGCACAGATGATAGGTGAGGAGGGTGGTGGTGGTGCCCTCCATCTTCAGGGAAGAAGATCTCTGTTCTCGAGATACCTCGGCCCCAGGAGGTGAAATATGGGGGGGACAGGTGTCCCAAAAGTGAGAGACTGTGCTTTTTTTAGAACTAGGCAAAGCACCCTTACAAAGGAAAACCCTAAAAGCAGCTCTAGTCCCTGTGCAGTAGTGAGAGCACTGGGCATGGAAGGAAGATGTCACTATGGCAAATGATCTCTGGGCGGGGCCACGTGTGACATAGAAAGAAGTTTCAACTGTGTTTCCTGGGGAAGCCTATGGTACAAGAGAGACTCCTCCCTCCTTGATGAACTGAGAATTAATTATCTAAAACGTAGTGATGAGATGAGAGTTGAAGATCTGAGAGATAGATGTATTAGAAATTTAGGGGGGAGAAGAAGAATGTTTTTAGAAAGTTTTCATCCTGAGTTCTGTGTGTTTCTTTTATAGTTCTAAGTTAATAAAGTTTTTTCCCTTTTATTCCTAAGCTAGAGCCTGCTTTGCTCTATTTCTGATCACATCTCACAGCAGACACCAGGGAAGTATTTTCATGGGGGGACTAGCATTGCGCCAAGGTCAAACCATGACACCCCACTTCCCACTCCACATTTATGTTTCATCTCTGGCATTCCCTATGCTTTGCATTTCAGTAGGAGTGGGGAGCCTGTCCCCGTGGCAGCAGTGCCAGGAGCCCAGGGCAGGAGGAGGAGCTGCATGGAAGCACAAACTGGAGAGGTTTCTCACCAAAGCGCGGCTAATCGCTGCTGCTGAAACCCAGTTCTTGCAGTAAATCAATCCCAAGTGTTTGCTCCTCCATTCTGCCACAGATCATCTAAAACACGAGTGGATTTGGAGCCTTTCAGTGGTCAGGGCAGCTCCAGGTGCCACAGACAAGACCTTGGTGGGGACTTTTCCTTGTCAGCAATTTGCCAAGGGACCCTCAAAACACCAATCCTATTGCTTCCATTCGTGGAACCGGTGGGATTCTCGAGAGGCAGAAGCAATCTTAAACCTGGCCTCTCCTCACTAGGATTTCCAAAATAAGGCAAGGCTTGTGTGTATGTTCAAATCACCTTCAAAGGCACTGAGTTAACAGATTCCACCCCTCCTGAAATTCTTTGGGAATTAGAAATGGACACAAAATAAAAAGTAATGATTCCTATGCCCTTCACCATGTACTCTTCTCAACACTCTGCAACACTTCCCCCATGTGACAAAAAGAGGAGACACACTCAGGGTAGGGTTAATCTGGGTTTCCTTTCTTTTCTCAGACCAAACTAAAGAAGCATATCCAGAATCCCCACTCTTGGGAGTTGGTGCATTTCCCATTTGGGCCACTGGAACTGGGAAATCTTATTCCCAGGTCTCATGAGGAGAAGCAGCTTGAAGTGAACACAGGAACCCCAGCAAATCTGAATCTTTCCATCCAATCAATAAAGCCTTACTGTGAATATCAAAACCTGGGCCTCCAGAGCTTTTTTAGCAGGAGTTACATCCCTGGATTTGTTAATTTCCTAATATTAATCCCAACAAAGCATTGGGCATCCAAGGAATATAGAAATGGATGTGCTAACCACTGGTTACCCCTCTGGAATGTCAGAGCTTGGAAAAAAGGGCAGCTGGGGCTTTTCCTGGTGGTACCTGTGAGGTGTAATTTACCTAAGAGTCCCTTGCCACATCTTCCCCTGTATCCACCAAAAATCCACCTGTTCATTCCCCAGCTGCTTCCTCCCTCTTTTCCTTTATCCAACAGAATTTTAAGAGGTGAATATTCCTCTCTGGAATAGCACCTTTCATTCCAAACCTAATAGCAAACAAATAATTTCCTCTGATCTTCATTATTAGGATTTCACCAAGAGCTGGTGGATGGAAAATGATCCTCTCCTGGCCCCTGCTGGATTCCTGGAGCAGGGATTCTTTCCCCCTTCCCCTGTCCCCTTTCAGGCTTTGTTCCACAGCTTTTGCTCCAATCCTTGGATCCTTTCCTCTCTCCAGGAGCTCCCAGCAGTTCCACACCCTCTTTTCTCCCGTCCTGATCATTTCTCCAGGAATAGATCTGTGCATTTCAACTTCCTTTGCTTTCCTCCAACAATTCCCACCAATCCAGACCTAAAGCTGACACAAGGAGTGCTTGGTGCCCACAAATCCAAATCCAGACCTTGCCATCCCTAAACCAGCAACTCCAAACACACAATCCTGGAAAATTTGCATTAATTCAAACCTAACATTCAGGCCTCACGGCTCAGGCTGCAACACAAAGTCAGTGCAGCAAATTATCCAGAGGAGCTCAGGGACGTTCTGCTCCTCCTGCAGTGGCATTTATGGCTGAGCAGGTCAGAACAAGGCCTGAGCAGACAGGAGTGGAGAATCAACACCAAGCAAGGACCCCTGTGCTTGGCAGGGGCCTGGAGCATCCTAGTCCAGGCCCTAGGCATTATGTGCCTGCTTCTACTGCAGTGAACCTGGCATGGGGACTGGTAAATCACAGACCCTACAACGAGACACTTCCTCAAGCAGAAATAAAATCCAGCTGCAGCAAAGCCCCCGGCCGCATTTAGAAACCCTCCAGCAAAAAAAAAAAACCCTTGGAAAAGCAAAGATGGCGTGGTGACCTGGAGCTCCAGGGGACTGAGGGGAAGGTGGGCAAGAAGCAGCCAGCAAACAGCTGCCACTGCTTCTCCCTCCAACCACTGCAGTAAGGGCAGCTTCCCTGCAATTTCACACTCAGCATCTCTTCTAAGCTCAACAGGCCACCAAAAGGCACTCCAAGATTTACTTTGGAGTTTTTTAGTGCTGTGCTTGCCATGATCCTGTGGGCACAAGGAACCTTCCAGACTGTCCCACACCTTCACATCCCACTGGCTCGTTTTGGCACAGCTGGAAAAGTTCACTGTCCCTTCCAATAGGATCTTTCTGCAGTCCCTTTCTGAAGCCAGAACATCCCCATCTTTGCTTTCTCTTTAAATGTTCTGTTCCCTGCACAGCCAAGGCCCTTGCAGTGCTTGGCAAGTGCCAGCCGAGGAATCCAGCCCAGAGCCTGCCTGGGAGGGAGGAACGTGCATGCCACAGGAAGAGCATCCCAAACCTGTCACTGCCAGCCCTCCCTTCTCACCACGGCTCCAATGGCACCAGAACTGCCCCTGCAGGCAGAAATCCCCCTTGGGAGCGGCATGAGCTGTGTCCAGTGTACCACTGAGCTCGGAGAACAGACCAGCAGCTTACAGGGAAATCAGGGGCACCTGCTGAGCCAACAGCAGCTGTGAGAAAGGCACGGAGAGAGCACCTCACCAAAACTACATTAAAACAAATGCCAACACCTCGGGAGTCACTCCACTCTTGAGTTCCTACACCAAAACGAAAAGGATTTTTAGATGCTTGGGAGAAGTCCCTCCCATTTTAACCCATTTATGTGGTTTGTTTCCAGCCCGCTGATGTTCATTTCCCAGCTCTCACCCGGCTGCCAGCGCTGTGGCTGGTTCCACACAGACACACGAGGCTGCTGCCAGCTGCCATTTCAGCAGCTCCCGGGGACATGAACACCCCCCACACCTCCCACCTCCACAGCCCGAGTCCGCCCAGCACTCCCAGGGAGCGGCTGGCAGCGGGAATTCTCGCTCCGGCCGCCACCTCGCAGCTCCTGCGAAAGAGGAGCTGCATCCTGCTGCCTGCTCGCGGCGCCGCTGGCCCCACGGCCCGTGGTGTCCCCGCACGTCGCTGGCCCACAGCCCGTGTCCCCACAGCCCGTGTCCCCGTACCGGGATTCGCCGCAGAAAATCGCGCCGGAAGCGCGGAGTGGGCTCAGGCAATCGAACAGGCGTCATTGACAGGAGCGCGCTCCTAGGAAGAGATTACCTCCCCTACCCAAGGCGCACGCGCAAAACACCGCCGTCTTTGGAAGGTCAATTAAGCCTAGCGCCATCAGCCGTCTTCGGTGTGGCATCACGTGACTTCCTGCTCGTGCCACCACATTGGATACTAGCAGAAGTCACTTTCGGATGAGACACCGTCTTTAATGTGGCATCACGTGATTACTGGGTTATTCCCGCCATCTTTGGTACCGGAGGAAGCAACAGCTGAGTGAGACGCCATTTCGATGTCGCATCACGTGACAGCCTCCCTCCGTCGCCATCTTGGGTGCTGGCAGAAGCCGCTTCCGGCTGGGCCGCCACCTTTGGTGCGGTACTACTAAGACCCTCGCTCCTTACAGAGGTGTCTACTCGGCTGCCTGACGCCGACTCCACTGCGATGCCGACCTGGCCCCAGCATCCGTCCTGGCCCTGCCCCTTCCCGCCATCACGCCTCCCGCAGTGAGGCACACAGACCGTCACTTTGGAAAGGATTGCAGGGCCCGGCAACGGCTTCAGGAAGAACCATGAAATTAAAGGAAAGGCCATTTTCAAGAGAGGGGCTGGAGGGGCAAAGGCAGCCTGTGCGGTTCTGGGCTGAGCTGCTCACGCCAAGTCTGCCGGGGCTCTGATCTCAGCTGCTCGGCTCCCACCAAGGCTCCCCGCAGATCGCTGGTGGCTGCTCGCAGCTCACCCGTGTCTGCCCTGACCAGGCAGGGAGGTGACGGGGTCCAGTCTCCGTTTTTGTTCTGCAGTGCAGGCACAACCGCACGCTCAGTGCCGCTCTGTGTGTGGTCTCTGTGCTATTCCAGTCGTTGGTAAAGATGTGGTTTGTGGTCCGCGTGAGCGGCTGGGGAAGGGATTTTTGAGGTGAAATTTAGGTACTACCCTTGTTTGTGACTACCCCCTAAATTACCAATTGCAAAGCCCTTTGCAAACACATTCATCCCGTTCCTTTGCCTCCTCACAGAGCCAGCAGCTGGCTGGCATCCAGTCTCTTTAAAATGGTAAATAAACAAAGGTCGGGGAGCAAGCTAGTGTGACTGTAACCAGACAATTCCGTGCTCTGAAGAGCTGATTGTCTTCATCAGGTCCTTCCAGCTATACCTTAACCGCTCAGATGACACCAGGAGCCTTGGCAGGAGCAGGGACACAAAGCAGCAGGCAGGGAACAGGATCATCATCATCATCATCATCACCATTTTTTTCCAGTTTCGTGTCTTTCAGCTCTGGCCTCGAATCAGGTTTTTCATATATCACAGCCAGCCAGGTACTCAGCATTAATTTGCTCAGAAGTTTTTCCTGTGTTTTGCAACACACAAATCCTTGTAGCAGTCCTTTAAATCCTTCCATCTGGAAGGATCCAAAATTGTTTAAGAACAATAATTCTTGGGTCCCTCAAGTTTGAAACACATCCTCTGTCTCAGAGTGAATTCAATCCAACAATTCCCAAGTCAATGCCAAGCTCTGAGTTATTTTGGGATGAACTGTTCTTCATTTCCCACAAGGGAGCAGATGTATATAGATCACCATACACCCACTTAACATATCCAAATGGATCCTTTGACAAATTTTGAAGTATTTTGTTAATTTATTTTGCTTAAAATTCTTGACTAGTGTGATCTCAGTTCACAGACTTCTCTCACTGAAGTTTTATTTCCCCAGCTCACCTTGGTGTTTCTCAGAGAGGGCTGGGAGGTGCTTGCAGAACACCATGGAAATCAAGGAACAGTGACAGTAACTGTCAGTTCCTCTACCAGTAACTCTGTTACCTTGTCCCACATCACCTCCCACGGCTTTAACGGGAAATGTTTTTTATCCTTTACCTACCCCTTATGTCTTACTCTGAAGCATTCTGCTTGGTGGAACAGCATTTTGCATTTGACTGCTGGACCCTGCAGATACTTAACCTAGAAACCATTTTGATTCCTTTTAGATTAAAGAATTCACAATACTTCCCATTAAAGTCAGTGTCAGGTTTGGGGTTTTCCCCCTTAATGAAAGTCTTCAAAAAACCCCCAACCTTTAAACAACTCAGTAGATTTTGTAAAACTGCCTCCATTCCAATATCAAAGATGTTTTTTGAGAAGCAGCTCTTGACAATATAAAATGTAATATATATCACACACTATACTATTTACTGTAAAGGAAAAGAAAAAGAATTCAGCATTATTTTTGTAATAGCATATTATATATACATTATACATATATTACATATACAAATATTTGTATATTATTTGAAAAAATTCAGTACATGAAATTATTTGGAAATGCTGTGTTAAAATGTTAGTTTTTGCAATTGTTGAAACAGAACCTTTCTTCTTTATTGAAAGGGTTTGTTTGTTTGTTTGTTTTCCCAAAAAAATACAATTACAGAAATTGATTTTTGTCTGCAAAATGTTTATTCTTTGATCAACAGCACATTTTGTAATTGAAAAATCTGGTAGTTCAATCTGTCTTTGCACTACCTTATGGGATCAGTGTGTCCTGCTCCAGACCTGCAGGCACCTTGCATATCCCCTACCATGTAAAACCTTCATAATCCTGTTTTTCCCCTCAGATTTCCCAGCAATGCCTGAGGCCCCTGAAGAGACACCTTATAAAGAGAAAAGGTTATTAATATCCATAAATCACCAAATAAGCTGTACCTACAGGAGCCAGAATTCTTATGGGATGCTTTTGCCAGCTTTCAGCACTCCAGATTCACTGGGGTTGGTTTAATCCCCACAGGATCCTGGAGAAAGAAGGGAATTAATAATTCTGCATCCAGTCTGAGGGCTACATGATATGTTGAATAATTGCACATCAAGTGAAGAGGATGAAAGGAACTATTGCAAACCAGCTCATTTGCTGAAAAAAAAGGCAGCATCATGTGAGAGAAGTGTGTGATCATCTAATTAAGAAATATGTAATTATCCCTACACTTAAGGGGTCTGAGCTTCCAGTTTTCTTCGGAGGAAAGTCAGCCTCACCTGATCCATGGGAAAGGTATGGAGCAACTAATCCTGGATTTCCAGACATGTGAAAGACAAGCCAATCTCAACCAATCTGTAGTTCTGTATTGCTCTAAGTTCTATAAAATAGTAATTTACAACAAATTGATGGGAAATATTCAGAGAATGTAGAGAGGCAGAAATTACTTAGCCCATGCAAAAGTTTTTGTTATCTAAGTTGGTGGATTGATTTCTTCCAATATAATTCTTGAAACTACTTTGAATACTGAAGCAGAGGAAATGTATTATAAATTGGCAACTAGAAAAGGAAAAATAAGATTATTCTATAATTTTTTTCCATATTAAAATAAAAAACCCAGGGGAAAACATTGCCAATTTTCTATCACAGTATATTTCACAGCTTGTATACTGTATTTTTTTTTGTTGTTGTTGTTGAATGGGTTTTTCAGTAAATTCTAAAATTAACTTGAGAAAAAAAAAAACAGCTTCACTGAAAATAAATTTAATGTATCAAGTGCACATCAGTATCTTGATTATACATTTTCCATAACATAATTAAGTTATCCTACTGAAATTCAGTCCAGTGAGCACCTTCTTAGAAATTTTCATGTATCCTGAAAAATGAAATTGGAAACAGAGTGACATATTCTTAAAGTAATGTAATGAAGACAGCATCAAGGATTCAAAGCTATGGGATATAAAAATTTTTTTGGTTTCTTATGTGTAGAGAGGGATGCAGTGAGAACTGTCATAGCAGCTGGCTTTGCTGTCTCAGGCATGTTCAGCAAAGGATGCTCTCCAAAGACCTTCTTTTTAGCTGCAAGAACTTCAAGGAATTGTTGAGAAGTGGAGATCAGGAGGACAGATAAAGGAAGAAACAAACAGGACCGTGCCCTTGAGTGTTCAGGTATACAGAGAAATATACCTCTGTATACCTTCTTCCTTAAAGAGAAGTAAGGAAAAGCTTTGTGTGTATAGAAACACTTTATTTCCTTGCCTGTGGAGGAAGTGGAGAAGGCCATGTCCCCGACGCTCCAGTTCAGGCATCCATTTGGGAGAAAATGATGGACTAAATAGGAGAATGTGGAATAAAGATGGGGTGCTGGTGAGTGCAGACTGCAAACGAGAGTAGAAACATCACCAAAACTACACTCGTAGAGGCTGTACAAAAACTGGGAGAAGGACAGGGAAAAGGAAGAAGACACAGGCAACAAGCCGAGAGAGAGATAACGGGCAGTGGCAGCGAAATGAGGCAGCAGCGGGACAGCAGCGGTGAAAACGAAATGCCGTGGGAGGGCGGGAACTGGAGGACACCCGCGGGAATGAAAGCGCCGGCGGGAGAAAAGTGGGAAGAAATAGGGGTGACCGCCAATGCACACACCTCGCAGCCCCTCAGCGATCCCCGCGCTCCTCCCTCGGCAGCGCGCTCCTACCTCGCACGGAGCACCCGCGCCCCGAGCCCCGCCCGCGCAGCGCCCCGAGCGGGGCGGCCTCGGGGACCGAGCACAGGGACACGGACACGCGGACACACAGACACCCGGATACACACACCTATGTGCACGTGTGGTCACGGAAAGGCACGGACAAGGGGCCTGAGAGCGCCCACCCACGCCGTGCCATGTCCCCGAATCATGGAATACGCCCCGCGTTGGAAGCGACCCACAAGGATCATCGAGTCCAGTTCCCGTCTCTGCGCGAGACCGTTCCCAACAATCCCACCCTGTGCATCCCTGAGAGCGCTGTCCAAACGCTCCTGGAGCTCTGGCAGCCTCAGGGCCGTGACCATCCCTGGGGAGCCTGATCAGTGCCCCAGCACCCTCTGGGGGAAGAACCTTTCCCTGATATCCACCCTGACCCTCCCCTGACACAGCTCCAGCCGTGCCCTGTGTCCTGTCCTCGGACACCAGAGAACGGAGATCAGTGCCTGGCCCTCCACTTCCGCTCAGGAAGAACTTGTAGATTGCACGCGATGAGTTGCAGATTGTAGATTCTCTCCTCGTGCCCCGCAGTGCCGTGCCGTGCCGTGCCGTGCCGTGCCGTGCCGTGCCGTGCCGTGCCGTGCCGTGCCGTGCCGTGCCGTGCCGTGCCGTGCCGTGCCGTGCCGTGCCGACAGGGGACGCACACCGGACCCCGCCCTCTGGCTGCCGGCGCGGCCCCTTTAAATGCTAATGAGGCGGCGCGCGTGCCGCGCCGGCCCCCGCTGACTGTGTTAAAACTTCGGCGGGGCCATTTTGGGGACAGGAAGACCGAGCGCGGCCGAGCACCCGACACCTACGCCCGGCACCATGAGCGAGGCGCCGGAGACCAGCGCCGCCAGCTCCGCGCCCGCCGCGCCGCCCGTCCCGACCGCGGCTGCCGCGCCGCCCGCGCCCGCCGTCCCGGACGCCGCTCCCAAGAGCCCCGCCAGCGCCGCCGCGCCGGGTGGTGCTGTTGCTGAGGCAGCCCCCGGTGCCGCCGCCGCAGCCACAACCGCGGCGGCCGAGTCGGCGAAGAAAGTGCTGGGTGAGTACCGGGCCCCGCTCGCAACTTCGCGGCGCACCTGCAGCGGGGCACGGGGTCCGCCGGCGGCCCCCGCCTGGGCCGGCGCCCCCCCCCTCCCCACCCCCCTCTCCCCGCAGTGAGTCAGGCCGGGCCGCCTCCTCCCCGCGGGCCGGGGGAGCCGCGCGACGCCGGCCGTGACGCGCTCGGGAGCTGGGCGGGAGCCCGTGTGTGCCTCATCGGCCCCGAGCGTGCGGGACAGCGAGCGCGGCACAACCGGCCTCAGTCCCTTCCCGGCACCTGCCGGCTGCGGCTCCCCCGGGTAGGGCTGCTGGAAACCATGTGTGCCCCTCCTTAATGTTAAGGTCCTGGAACGGCTTTTCTATCCATAAAGAGTCTTGCTTTAGTAATGCTTCCAGGTTTAGTGGGGTTTGTTTGTTTTGAAGGTTTTTTTGGAGGGGCGGGGTTTGCTTTTACTTTACTATCAGTAAGAAGGCAAGCGAAATGTCATGTTGCCGTCTCTCTGCTCAAGCCCGGTGCGTAGCAAGTGTAACTCGTTTTCATTGCGATTACATAGGATCAACCTGTTGAAAAGGACAGGACTTCAGTCTGCAGGCTGCTGCCGATAAGGGTGTACTGTTTCTAACTGTGTAACTTCTGAGGGTTTGGTAAAGGCAAAGTTGAAGCTGACTTACACTGTAGAGTCCCAGATTTCCTTAAGGATACACAGGACCTTCTCTTCTGAAGGGGAAAACTGAAGTCTTGCTGCAAGAAAGAGAAGCCAGGTAAAGGATTTCTCTGGGGTGGAGTTAGGAAGAATTCTAGCAAAGCAGAGCTCAGAGGCACAGCTTGTGTGATTTTTTTTTTTTTTTTTCCCATTACCTCATTTGTCAGTAATTAGTACACAGGAATCAGCACATCCATATCTGCTGGTATATCTGGCTGCTTCTTGCCTTAATGTGGCTTGTTTCATTCCTGGTAATGCTTTTATCTTGTTCACCTATTCCTATTGCTTTGAGAGAAGGGGTGGGGGAAAGTGAAGGTAGAAGTGCCTTTCCTGAGCTAGCAGGAAAATGCGAATGGTGATGGTTTTGCAAAATGGTCTTAGTGGTAGGCAAGCTTTTTATTAGGAATGATGAGGAAAAGGATCACCGTAAATACTAATTGAAATGGACTTACATTAAAGTCCACATCAATGTCCCTGTTAATGGTCACCTGTGTAGTTATGTTCCCTTAAGCCTTCTTTTATAATGATCCCATTAGAAGCAAAATCTTATGCTTTCTCGAGGCATACAAATGTCTGACTTCTAGGAATATGGGTAAAGGTTACTCAACTTTCCCTTTTCGCCTGGTCACAGGAAGCTTTGGCTCTCCTTGTTAAAAGGCTATTTGGTCATGGGTAGGAGTGGCTGGTGATTGTTTCCTCTGATAGTGTCAGAGGACGGTATCTTGTGGGCTTCCACTTGCTGGTGGGACATACATCAGCACATCAGCTGCCTTCTGTGACTCATCAGTTTAGGTGGTTAATGTGTTTTCCTCTGGGCTTGTCCTCCTTGCCAGACCTCCCTGCTCAGACTTACCAGTGATTGTGCCATGAATGTTCAGTGTCATGCTTTTGTCTGAGGTTCTTTTGGCCCACAATGATACTTAGGGAAGACTGTTAATGTGTGCAGGGAATAGTATTTTGCTAGCACACTGTTTTAGGGAGAATATGTTGGAGTCACCCTCATGGAACAATGTTGTTTTTAAGCTGTGCGCATACTCCTCCACTTAGCAGCAGCCAGCTGGCCACAGAGTGAGTTTTGATTGCCTTTCCTTCCCCAGCCTCTTGACCCCTCTGAGGGTTTTTGTCATACTTCATTGGCTTCTTCCTAATCTGGTTCAAGTAGGCTAACAGATTCCAAAGCTGTTTTGCAGAGGAGGGAAGCAGTGGTACTGGCATTGTTTCTCAAAGCAGGCTGAAACCTGCAGGTACCATTGGCACTATTTCTCTGTTCCCCCATCCCCTCCTGTTGACTTGTGTGAGTGTAGGGAGCTCCTGTAGCCAATGCCGTTGTGGTAGCAGGAGGTGTCTGTATGTGGTAATGTCCCTATGAATCTAAACCTAAAAGCACAGCTATAAATACTGGTGCTGAACACTGTTTACTGAACCGGTGTTTGGCACTGAAGGAATGTTTTTCTGTTCTGGTAAACAAGAATTCTTGGGAATGCATGCTGTACTAGGCAGAGTCCTTTTTTCTAGGTGATATCTCAGTCGTGTTAAGACTTAACTGCTTCTGAATGAGAACATTTTCTACTAAAAAGTATATTAAAAAAGACCAAAAACATCACTTCTAAAAGGGCAATGGGAAAGGCCTGTTAGTGACAGTAGTAACAGCAGCAGTGCTACAATGCACTGCTGTTGTCAGGTGGTCTTACTTGAGGGGTGTATGAGAATAGCAAGACTCCATGAGCCCAAAGGGGTGGCTGGCTCTGTCATCTCCTTGTGAATGTTTAGAAAAGAATACAGGTGTAGAGTAAATGAAGGTAACAATTTACAGTGTGTTCTTGCCTCTAGCAGAGTAGTGTGGACTTCTAAACTGGAGATTCTCTAGTTTGTTTTCCTTTTTATTGCCTCTTGAGTTTTTGCCATCCCCAAAACATGTATGTGAGGTTTTTAGCAAGAAATTGTCTGTAGATGACTAGACCCCTTTTCTGGTAAGTACTGCACAGGTTGCTTAAGTACGTGTAATCAAGCTGTGTTAACAAGTAACAGCTCTTAAATTATAGAGGCTAGAACTCTCCTTTAACTAGGATTTTGAAAAGTACAAGTTGGTGGTGTCCATCCAGTTGCTGTGAGGTAAGGAGAGGTTGAACTGCCTCCATCTGTTGAGTTCCTCCTACAAATTCCTACAAGTTGGAGAAACAGGTTTTGTCAGGTCCTGTAAGACACTGCAGTGTGGCTTCTAAGTAGATGCTGTTTTACTGTTGAGACAGGAGCTTGCCTTGATACTGAAAGTCATGGAACATGAAGTTGGTCACTTTGTAACTAAAGAATTGATGCCTGGAGAGGCTAACGGCTAACCCGGAGCAGAGGCTAAACAGTGTTAAAGGAGTAAAGTAGGTGTTTATTAAAAGGCCTTCAAAGGATACACCCTGGGCAGTACAAGAGCCCGGCTGTGGCTCTACCCAAGATGTATGACTGGTCATGAGTTTTCACACTTTTATAAGTTCTGGTCTATTTACATATTGCGATTAATTATCCAATTACAGCTTCAAGTTATGAAGTCACATCTCTCACATTGCTCTTGTCAATTTGCTGTTGTTTGTACTTTTTGGGCCTGGAGCTGCAACCTAAGCTTGCTTCTCAGGCTGGAAAAGGATTGTTTTGTCTAATTCAGCTGTGAAGAGAACTTGCTAACACTTTATATGAAGTTCAGAGTTACTAAGACAGTACAGAATCTGAAAAATATGAAAGCTAAAACTTATGGCATCACAATCATAGATCATCTTAGCAGTAGGACTAAAAAAAAAAAAAAAATAAAAGTCTTGTGGGGTTTTTACTTGGTTGGTGTTATGCTGGCAATGCAAGAAGGAGCTTTTCCAGAATAAGGATGTGCTGCCTTTCCACTTGAGAGGGTTGCACAGTACTTGATACTGCGTCTTTAGGCAGTTCTGGTTTCCAAGGAAGAAAGAAGGGTAACTGTAAGTAAAAAAGAGGAATTGTAAACAGTTTCCTTCAGTTGTGTTTCATGTCTAGCAACTAACCTGAAGAGAACTGATGAACTGCGGTGGGATTTTCAGCTTTGCTGCCCATTTCTAGGATAGGGAATAAAAAAAGAGGTGGGTGGTCTATTCTGAAAATAGAGGTAGGTTTTGTGCTGTGTGGTAAACCCTTGACTGAAGAATAGTGTGTTAAAGCACTGTGTCTTGTTACTGCATTAGAATGAGCTGAACTGGGAGATGAAGGCACGCTATGAGTGTTAAGGGGACAGAATAAGTCTGGTTGCAACTTCATATACAATTATAAAAATATTTCTGTAACATCATTGTACTTTCTTATACTTTAGATTAACTTCTTTAATTTTCTTTCCAGCTACCAAAGTTCTTGGCACAGTCAAGTGGTTCAATGTCAGAAATGGATATGGCTTTATCAACAGGTATGTTTAAATTCTGATAGTTGTATTTATACTGTACTAAGACTCGTGGAACACAAGATAGGCCATATATTACTGATTGCAACAGAGACCTCAGGGTCTGACCACAAGCTCATGCAGTTGATAGTTTGCTGAGTGCCTGGCCTTAGCTGACTTTCTTAAGCACCTCAGCCCCCAATCAAAGGTTATGTGTATGGGGAGAAAACAGGGTCAAACTCTACAAATTTGGTCTGTTACCTGTTTCTCATGTTTACTTCTACTACACTCTTAATGAGCTACATATTCTTTAGTGACTGCCTAGCTTTTTCAAAGGCCTGAGAAAGGTAGGAGGATGAGGGGAAATACTTTTGGGTAAACTTCAAGTGTTAACTGCTTGATAAGAATACCTCCTGTGGCTATTCATTGAGATTCTCTGATAGTATCTCACTGAAAATATGCCAGTCCTGAGTTTCATAGAAGTTTTCTCTTTGTATCTTTTGGTTTTTTTCCCCTCTTCTCTGGGCAGAAACAAACCTCTGAATAGCATTGAGAATCCAAACAGCTGTAGGTGAGATTGGTCATCTGTAACCTTAGATGCAGAAGACCCATCCATCCACTTTACTGGAGGAAACTGTCTTTTAAGGCTGAAATATCTTTGTGGTTGAGAGGCTTTAATGTTTTGCGTGCTTTTTTGAGGAATAAAACTGCTGCATGCTGAGCACTTGTCTTCCATAAAACGTACCTGACAAGTTATTTCACTCTGTAAGTCCTTGAGCTATTACACATCAGGCAGATTTGGGTGAGTTGGACAGTGCAGAAAGGGGTAGAAGACCCCACGTTCATGGATCTGAAGCCAGTTGTGGTATTAATCTCAGTCTCTGGAGGTTATTATCCAGTGTTACATAAGCTTAGAAGAAGAGTTTTAATTAGGAAGTCCTCTTAAAATCTGTAATAGCAGTTGATGTAAGAGCCTTCACCTGGTTGTGGTGTAATAACTTGTTAGCTTTCTTCCTATTGGGAAGTCTACTATTGCTTCAATTCAGGACAACAAATTTGGGATTATGCATAATCTTCACAAACTCTTTGACCCACCTGTTGTGTTTGCTGAGAAGGCATTGAGTGAACAGATGGCAGGGCTTAGGCTCTTTTTTTATTGTATGGGAACACAGATTCAAGGTCTCAGACTTATCTCTGTGTTTTGTATGTGGAAGCCTGAAGTGTCTGGCCTAATCCAGAAAACTTCACGTTCATGTCTGGGTCTTCATCCTTTGGACTCTCCTAACACCTCTTGTGCCTCTTTGCTTTGAATTTCACTGAAAGGAGATCTCTGTTAACAGCTGTGGCCAGTCCTGCTGATAGTCTTGTTTGACCTCTGGGGTAACAGCTCAGGTTGCAGTCCCTCTGGAAGTGTTTTTGGGGAGTTAGAGTAGTGAAAAACAAGCAGTCCAGTCATCAACTCTGCCCTGCATAAAAGAAAACATGGAATATTTACCAGAAGATTACAGAGAACCTCCCCCATCCTCTCACCCTTTTGAAGGCCCGGGAACCCTTTCTGTTCTCAAGAAAATGATCATAGAAGTTCAGAGCAGGGTTTTGGTAGCATAGGCTTAGACAGAATGTATGGAATTCAGGGCATGTGCTACAGGCCGGGAGAAGGAGGGTTTCACTTGAAAAGCCAGGAATTTCTATTAAAGTCTCTTTAGTCTAAACTCTTACAACTTCTCACTTTCTTTTCACAGAAACGATACTAAAGAAGATGTGTTTGTTCATCAGGTAAGACAGCAGGAGTTGTGCTTAGACATGTGTGCTATGGTAGGTTTCTAATGCAGCTTCCTGCAATAGCTACACAACCTTGTCCTGGCTTCTCCTTAAAATATTTTCTGAAGATAACTTGAGTGGATGTGTATGTTGAAATTTTCAGGGAGAAATGTTAGGTTGTTTTCCTTCTCTATGAAGGGCTAGGTATTTTAACCCTTCTTAACCCTTTTTGTCTGCTCTAATTTGAATATTAAAGGTGTTTTTTGGTGTGTTTTTTGTTTGGTTGTCTCCCCTTGGTGAGATGATTCCTCTGTGAATACCTTGCTGCTCTTGTCTCTTCTTGCCCTGTTTCCTCATGTTCCTTGTGCCTTCCTACCCTCTTCACTTGCAGGTCTATTCTGTCTGCCCTCCCTGGTATTGGAGAGAAAGTGATCTAGTCTGGCTCTTGACCAGCCTGGGTTGCCATCAGCTGTTTCTGCACAAGGCAGCTGCTCTTAGGCAGAAGAAGAGGAAGGCTGTGTGCCAAGTATGCCCAAGCAGAGAGAGCTTGCCCAGCGGTTTGTTATTGGTTAACTTTCCTTGAGATGTCAGGAGGCTGTTCTAAGTTTATACCGTGACTCAGGTTGCTGGCAAATAATGGCAAGACAGAGGATGCTGTCTCCATGCTAATGTCAAATGATTGGTTGGCTTAGATCTGGTTTTGCATCATTCGCCAGAAAGTGCAATCTTGCCCCTTGAGTTTGTCCCATGTAAAATGTCTGCAGGCTCGTGTGATCTTTGAAAGCATGAGCTTTCTCTGTGGTATGACAGTATTTCTATCAAATGTAACCAGGAAGTTTCTTCCCAAAGCTGGTCACTGAGAATGAGGATATGTGCATATATCCTTAGCTGGTGAGTCAACATTGAGAGTTAGTTTAGTTCTTGTGTCTTGATGACTAACTTAACTATGGTAACTGTTTCTCTAGGTCATAGGATGTACACACATTATCTGAACCTGTCTGGAGCTGGAAGGGGATAAATCTAGTGCCTGTTATGAGAGAAAAGGATGTTGGGAAGTATGCACAGTACATGTTTTTGGTTCAGCTGGTGGGCTTCAGAGCAAGAGCTGTCAATGCATATACGGAATTTTGATGGTCCTTTTCCTTCCTTAGCAGCCTGTGCTGTGGGCATGCTGACACATCTGTGATCTGATGGGATTGTGTCCAGTGGAGGGTGGGAACAGTTCTGGAAGAGAAACATGTTCTGGATAGGCAGCACTCCTTAAAGACAAACGAGGTTTCCTTGATACTTGTGAGACAATATCCTGGGAAATGGCTGTTGTGCTGATGACAGATAACATGGATCAGTGTTACTCTCCTTGGGAGGGCTGCCAGCTGAGACCCAAACAGAAAGGTAGTGTTATCTGTGCTGTTTTGTCTCCTTCACCTGCAGAGGAGATTATTCCCCTAAATCTAAACTGGTGAGTGTGTATGGAGAGGGGTGGGCGCTTCCTATCTCCTGTGGCTGAAGTCCTTTTGGTGTGATCAAAACTGGCTTTGTTTCAGAAATACCACATCATGTGCAGGCCTGCATCAGATTAACCCTCTTGGCAGGCTGAGCATGGCAGGGTAGAGGCTTCTAGTGCTGCTCTGGCTTGGCAGCAGTCAGAGGTTCCTCATCTTGTACATGGATGTGCTCACTCCCAGAGCCTCGGACATACTGGCCAGAGCTCCTGATGAGGCTCTCTGAGGAGGGAGGCAAATCCATGCTGTGAGCATACATCCTGCTTCAAGCTTCCTCTGCACTGATAGTGCCTCTCTGCCCCTCCCACGTGCCTGGGAGGGGCTGGATTACACTCCTAATCCCTTCAGAATAAGGCTGACCTAGTTGAATAGTTACATCTTCTCCCTGCCTCCCCTGCATGGAACGGGTAATCTCATGATTGGAATGGGGGTTAGTGCTTGGTGTCTGGCTATTGGATGCTATTTATAACTAGTACAGATTAAAATGCTTTTCTTTTTAGGGCATGCATGGCTTGCTTTGAGTTAACTCTTTGTCTTGCAGGGGACCCGGGCAGTGCTTTTGGGAAGGGCAGCTCTTAATTTTGCATCCCTGTCTGGTTGGTTGGTGCAAGGTGCTGTCCAGGGCAGTGTGTCAGTCAGCTGCAGGTGCTGAGAGCAGAAGGGATCCATCTGCTTCATGGGCTACAGTGTGTCTCACAATTTAACAACAGGAAAAGTGTCAGCAGCCAGAGTAGTTACATTTAATTAGGTGGAGTTTAAATCAGCGAGCTGTGAGGAGTAGTTAATCTTACTCTTCGCTTCACTGGACTGTGTTGATCATGCACAGCATGAAGTACCTGCACCAGGAATCAGTGTAACAAATTTTGGCTGTTACTGGGACAATGTTGGATGTGCTGATGTGGTGGTATGAGCATATGGAAAGAACTTTCAAACAAGAACCTGAACTAGCTCTGGAGGATCTTAGGGGTTGCCTGTTCATCAGTGTTCCCCCCTGGGAAAGGAAAGGCTTTGTTGTTGAGTGTTTTCTGTTAATATGAAACATCTGTCTTTTGAATCAGAGAAGCTGGAGCCTGCAGCATGCTGGTAAACAGTAACAGAGAGAATAGTGCTCTCTTCCCTCTGGATATACAGAGTAAAAGTCTTTTCATCAAGCTTAAAGCTTAGGCTTGTTAGAGGTTTATTTCAGTGATCTTTATCTGCAGCTGAAGTAGTAAAGCTTTAGAGTTTCTACTTGGATTTCTAGGATTTACTCGAAGTTGTCCTGATTGCCTTTATAAAACAAGCTCCAGCCTACTGCAGCCTCTACCTTCTGTTGGCAGTTGCAGATCTGGATTCTTGATGCTTCTGTCCATAAAGCTGGGAACAGAACATGTGGAATACTGTTGCTTTTATCTTTCAGTATGCTTTTTGAAGGATATTTGAGGAGTTTCCTCTATTTTATGTGTACCCTCTGCTGAAAAGAAATTTGTTAGTCCTTTCTCCTTCTGCACTTACAGGGAAGGGGAAGGAGTTTGAAATACAGCTTATTGACATCTCTGTCACAGGCAAAGCACAAGTCTTAAAAGTTTTAGTTGTTTCAGTATAAATAATACTAAATCATTAACTTTGCTGCAGATTAAGGGTTTTAGTACTAGTATATAAAATTTATGGAAAAGCAAACACTTTGATCTGATTTTTAGACGTGGGACAGTTACACTAAAAAGTCAGCAGAAAGCAAAGTTGTTTGAGATAATTGTGGAGTCTCTGCTTGCTAAAGTAATCCCCAAAGGAATTGACTTGAACAGCTCATTCTGTTTCTGTATTTAAAAACCCCAAACATCATGGAATATTTTTGCTTTGACAGTTACAGTATGTACACTCTTGCATCCTTCCTTAGGCTGTTCAGGGGTGCTGCAGGATATAGGGAAAGGTATGGCTAGAAGGACATGCTGGTCTGTGGCCTGAAACACAAAGGAGACTATTGAGCAGCAAGGAAAGTATGTTTCCTAGACTAGTCAAGATGAGCTTTAAACTGAACAAAGTTTTCTTCAGTTGGAAATATTTTGGGGCTGTTGTTGACTAAATATTGTTGCTATGCAAAGGTAACAGCTCCACTGATGGTCATTCTGCATTTTTTCTTCAACTGCAGACAGATAGGACAGCTGGCTCTTCTGTTTCTGCCCTACATCCCATTTCTTAAGCCAGGTTTATGCCCTGTGTTTCCATGTGTGTTTCTCTTTGCTGGCTCTGCACCTCCATCCTTCATGCTAACTAAAGGTTCCCACATCAGGAATGTGAATTGATCTTTAATAATCTAGTGCAAGATAATAATCTTTCAGTGAGAAAATAGCTACTGGATTAGTTTGTACAATGCATGTCTTGGTCTTTTCTCCCTGGCATCTTCCAGTTTGCAAAGCCTTGCCCAATGACTAGACCATAGGCTTGTCTTGATAAAAGCCTTTTGTAGAGTCCTAGAAATACTCCACAGAGTATAAGCAAGGTATTTGTAGCTGAAAATTGCTCCAGGAGGTTTGAGTGTTTCCTGTAAGTCTGAGGAGGTGTACAACTGGCTTTGAGCCAAACTCATGTTGTTATTTTTATGTAACAATAATAGTATTATTATTAATAGCTGTTATTGTACTACTTCGGGGTTTCTGTCCAGGAGCTAGATAAGATTCCATCTGTCTGTTCTGGTACCATTCTGTGTTATCACAGACTCACCTAATATTTGGAGTCTCATTTACAGTGCTTAGGGAAAACGCTAATTTGTTACACCAGAGTTACAGTAATTACTTTCTAGTTGCTATGACTTGCTATGATACCATATGGTTAATACTTCTACAGAAATGCTTGAGTCTTGAGTTCTCTTTAGATGGTCTACAGCTCTCCTGATGACTGGAGGCAGGGATCACACTTGCTCTAGTGCTGCCTTGTTACAGCTTGGAGGAAATCAGGCACTGAGTATGAACTCTGTTCATGCAGAGATTTGCAATAATTTCCATATCCAGTATGCTGGACAGAGGAGATCCTGGGGCAGCAGCTGATTTATGAACTCATAAATAGCGAGAGCAGAGGAGACCTTGAACAGAGTATTGGCAGGCCTGTGAAATAAGAGACATCTGTCTGTTTGAAATACCTTATTGTAGTGACTGCTCTGGTGTGTAGAGTTGGAACTGCAGCAGAGAAATGCTGCCCTTCCCTCATCTGGGGGGCTAAGAATGTGTAAGATAAGTAACACAATATGTTTTTATTCGTCTTCCTTTCAAGACGGCGATAAAGAAAAACAATCCACGGAAGTACCTGCGCAGTGTTGGTGATGGAGAGACTGTAGAATTTGATGTGGTTGAAGGAGAGAAGGTGAGAAATCATGGAACCTCAGGGTGTGGTCCAACAGAGATAACATCACACAACTTTAGCTGTGTCTTTGATGTCTCTGTCTGATGTGCTAACCACTGGGTTGGTGGCATTCATATAGCTTTTCTGGGGGAAATCTGTTTTTTAAAGGTGTGATTGAGGCATACTTCTAGATATGTATCAAAACTACTAGGAAACTGCATCCTAGAGCTTTTGGAATCTGCAGCTGTTACTTGAGAGAACGTGGGAAGCCTAAAGCCTGCCCAGTAATTATTAACTGAGGCCTATATTGCCCTGAACAATTTGTCTTAGAGTCTGGTAGCTTAATAACTGTAAGAACTTTCAATTTCCTTATGCTTCTACTTTCCTGAACATTTTTTGAGGTTTGACTGTCAGTTCCTTCTTGCTTCCTCCTCTGAGCTCAGGCCGTTGGATAGGACTTCAGTATCTAAATTCATGATAACTCTCTTGGTTAAGGGGTTGGGAATAACAAACCTCCTTTTGCCCTGTGCAGGAGACAGTTCCAAGTTACAGTGATTCCTTATGCAAAAAAGCCTCTTTCCTGTTTCATCTTCTCCCTGTAGCTGGTTTTCCTTTTCTCACACCACCTTGGCTACCTTTCTTTTGCCCTTACAGGGTGCAGAAGCAGCTAATGTCACTGGTCCAGATGGAGTCCCCGTGGAAGGCAGCCGCTATGCTGCAGACCGGCGCCGCTATCGACGGGGCTACTTTGGCCGACGCCGGGGCCCGCCTCGGAGTGTGAGTTCCATTTCCCTGCATTGCTACTGCCACACACAATACTGGCAGGGCTGTTTCTCACTTGACTGTCTGAGGCACTTCTGATCATGCAACATAGGTCTCATAAACTTTCAAGTTACAGTGTACAAGGCATCTTGACAAAACCAGAACAGTTTGGTATTGCAAAATGGATAAGCACTATAAAGCTGTTGTACACTGAGAGGTGTTCTTTTTTTTGAGTTCTGAGTCTCTCTCAATTATACCTCAACTGCTGTCAGATACTACCTGTTCCTACTATCTATCCTAGTTACTTTGGATATTTAGTTATCCTGATCAGTTTTATACATGGGAGAACATCACAGATGATTGCAGGGTTTTTAATTGTGTATGGTCATGATGGTTAAAATGGCTGTGCAAAATGGGAAGGATACCTGTCAAACTTAAGATAGACTACTATGGGCTGTTAGGAGGCTACAGCTTTTGCTTCCTGCTGAATCAGATGCAGAAGATGCACTTCTGTTTCTAGATATCTTGTTAAATTCCTTCTTTTAAAGGGAAGAATGATATACGAGAAACTCTAACTCATGTAATGTTTTATAAAACAGACATTACTGATGGCTGGCATTTAGAACACAAGCCACAAACAAAAATCAAACCAGAAAAAACACCCAAACCAATGTGCAGCTTTATTAATTAACAGCTAAAGGGGAAAGATAACCACTGCATCTCTGAAAGATTGAAAGGACTGTGTAGAAAGATAAATTGTATTACCTCACATCAAACACACTATCTTAAAACTTCTTGATGTTTTTGTGGGGGGTTCCCTATGGAATGGGGCTTTGTGTAGAACGTGGTGTGTGGCAAATTTGTGTTATGTCTTTGTTAGCTTTTCAAATAAAGAATTGTCCTGATCAGTAGCTGCCTTGCTGTAAGGTGTACCCCTTACAGTGCATTTCATGTAGTGAAATGCAGTTAATATGCATCAGAGAGAATGTTTCTAAGAACAGCTTCTTAGTCTGTAAGGAGCAGGGGCAGCATTGATGGCTCTTGTTCTGTCCCCATCTTAAGTTTGCCCAAATTTAAGCCTTTTGAGAATCTGCTGCTTCTTTTTACCCAATATGCTGGGATTTCTGTACTGATATATTTGTTTTGAGCTTGCATTCATGGTTATGGTTAGTGTACTGCCTGTCAAATACAGCACCTGTTTTCTTTTGGTAGCAGGGTGGTGAGGGAGAAATCAAGGATGGGGTCACAGAAGGAGGACAACTTCAGCAAGTGCACAGGAATCCTACCTACCGTCCCCGTTATCGCAGGTCTGTACAGTTCCTCTGCTCAGTTACTCAGATGCTTTTGTGCTCTGTACAGGCTTCCAAGTGTGGGAACAGTTATGCAAGTGGTATGCACAGTGAGAAACATTTTAATTACTTGGAGAAATTTGTTTCATGTGCTTGCATGTTCAGAATCATAATGGCCCAGAAAGGGCAAAGAATTCTTAGCATCCCCTTACTTCTCACAACTGAGCAGCATATTGAAGTGAGCTGCCGTGTCCATGTTCTCCCAGCTGAACACTCATACTTTTCTGGATAAGTAATAACTTATACTTTATCTGGGACCCTGCTGGGGGTGCTGGTGGGTGAAAACTTGTGTGTAAGCTGGTAAATTTGGAGTTGCAGCCCAGAAAGCCACCCATATCCTAGGCTGCAGCAGGAGCAGCATGGCCAGCAGGCTGAGGGAGCTGACTGCCCAGTACTTGAATGGGACTTATAAGAAAGGGGCTTATAAGAAAAGATGGAGATTAACTTCTTAATAATGCCTGTTGTGTTAGCATGAGGTGTAATGGTTTTAAACTAAAAGAGATTTAGTATAAATGGAAGGAAGACTTCTTTTACTATGAGTGTGGTAGAACACTGAAACAGTGTTCTACTGAAAAGGTTGCCCAGAGAGGTTGCCCAGAGAGATGCCCCTTACACAGTCAGGTTGGAGAGTGCTCTGAGCAACCTGATCTAGTTGAAGGGGGGTTGGACAAATGGCCTTTAAAGGTCCTCAAGGAGCTGGTTAGTCTGCCATTCACTCAGTTGTCCCCATCATATTGTCCTTGTTTATCAAGTAGCTTATGAAGTCAAATTCCAATACAGAATTTAGAGATGAACTATGAAAATTATGTAATCCCCATTTTTTTCATGTGCATGTCTGTTCAAAAACAAAGTAAGAGGTGAATAGCAGTGCAAGAGCAGCAACAAGCTGAATTTGATAGGGATAACAAGATTGTTCTTAATTGTAATGACTTGCCTGTTCCATGCACAATGGATCCATCCTTTTGGAATCTGGGCCTAAAACCACAAGCCTTCCACCTCTAGTTTGGGCTTTTCTGTTTATGCATACTCATGTTCAATTTGGCTCTTTTATCTAGGACTGTGGGAAATGGGATACTACTGATGCTTGCTGCTTGTTGGCATCCAAGCTGAATAAATTTAATTCCTGAAAGTCTTCATTAATTTTGGGCAGTCAGAGATAGCACCATAGCAAGTCCAGTGAGGCTTTTGCAAGTCATGTGGGTGAATCACAGGCTGAGTAACTTGTCCATGACTAATGGAAACTTGTGATTTTCTGATGCAATTTTCCTATGAGAGGAATGATACAGCCTATCAGTGCACAGCACCTCTGTTTGAATTCACAGGTATTGCTTTTGTTTACAGGCACTCAATCCAGTGACCCTGGCACTTTTGTTATGTTCCTTTGTAAAAACTAAATTGGTTTTTGGGACTAGGTAGCTGTGGATCAGCTAATGGGAACTGGATTTTGGCTGTGTTTTGACAGTTTATAAACATTGTTTATACTAGGAATAAGGTGCAATGCTCTTGTATATATCAAGAACATGGACTTGATAGCTTAGTGTTAATCAGGTCCAGCTCACCTGTGACAGGTGCTTTTCCTAATTGGTTAAGAGCGGCAACATGAGGCAAAGAGCCAAGATCCAGGAATGGTTTTCAGGTAGAAGTGAGGAGGATTGCAAGGACTCCACTATTAATTAGGAATAGGACTAGGCTGGGTTTTAGCCATGCCAAAGCTAACTCAGCACAATCAGCCTGTGTGGCCACTACTGGCTTTTTTCTTCTGCTAGCCAGCAATTCAAAGGGGCTAGCTGCATCTTCATTGCAGGATAGACAGCAGAATATGATGAAGCAGCGTCAGCAGTGAAGAGACACCCACTTTCCTTGTCTTTCCTTTCCAACCATATGCCAGCCAAACCCTGAAGGGATGGTTTGCTAGCACTCAAAACCGTTGAGGATGATACTTGGTTTTGGGAGGTTTTGCTGGGCTAAAATTATTGTAGTTTAACCTTTCTTGATTTTGTTTTTACCACTTCTTCCTGCCCCTCTCAGAGGGCCCCCTCGCCCACGCCCTGCCCCGGTGACTGGAGAGGCTGAAAACAAGGAGAACCATCACGAGGCCAATGCCATGAGCCAGCAGCCGCTGCGCCGCGGCTACCGGCGCCCCTACAACTACCGGCGCCGGCCGCGCCCAGCCAGCGCTCCGGCACAGGAGGGCAAAGAGGTACGGACAGGACAGCAAGCTGCTCAGAGGCACGAGCACCTCTCCTGCCAAGGAAGGCCGGGGAATTGGGCTGGCTCAGCCTGGGCAAGAGAAGGCTTTGGGGGGGGACCTCATTGTGGCCTTCCAGGGTCTGAAGGGAAAGATGAGGCAAGACAGTTGCAAGGGCCTGGAGTGACAGGACAAGGGGGAATGAGTTAAAACTGAAAGAGAGTAGGTTTAGATTGGATATGAGGGAAAAAATTTTTCCCTGTGAGGATGGTGAGGTGCTGACACAAGTTGCCCAGTTAAGCTGTGGCTGCCCAATCCCTGGAAGAGTTCAATGCCAGGTTGGATGGGGCTCTGAGCAGCCTGGGATAGTGGAAGGTATCCCTGCCCATGGCAGAGGGTTGGAATGAGGTGATTTTCAAGGTCCCCTTCCAACTCAAACGATTTTATCATGGTATGTAGCAAAGGTTTTAATGGTGTGAATGCCCAAGACCTTCTGCCCTGTGTGAGTTTTTAATAAATGTATTCATGTGCTGGATAAGTCTGATGACCAAATCTGACATGCTGATTTCCTTGCCTGCTTCTTCTGACCCTCTTTGAGAATAAGCACCCAATCTTAAAAGGAACTTAAAAGGCAGTGGGACAGGGAGTGCTTCTGAACAATTCTTAATTGGGGTCAGACTGTAACAACAATTTTTGAAGTGGAAACAGTTGTGTTTTCCTGCTTCCACAAACCTTAACTCTGTATGTAGCATGAGAGATAGATTTGAAAGCTCTAGAATAATTTCCTGAACTGTTTGAATGAGATAATTTCAGGAAACTGTTTGCAAACACAGATTCTACTTTAATGAGGAAAGATTTTCTCATTCACTGTCTACTTCAGGTGTTCCTTGATAGAATCTGCTGTGTAATACTCAATTACAAGAAATACACTAAAATTTAATACATTCTGGAGATGCATTTTTCTTGATTGTTTTAAAACCTGCATTATGCTGGCTGTACTGCTGAAGGGAGGAAGGGTGTGGAGGTCAGCCTTTGCCTATAATAAGAGTTTGTTGTGTCTCAGACAAAGACAACTGAAACATCTGCTGAAAATCCTGCTCCAGTGACAGAGCAGAGTGGCGCTGAGTAATGTCCGGCTCCCCAGGCACCTTTACCATCGCTCAGGTAAGGAATATGGACAGTTCTGTTTCCCAAGGAAAGCAGAGTGGGTATGCTCCTAGGATTCTGGCCACATCCCCTTATGTATGGCTTGATATTTGTGATAAGTTCTGAGAGTGCTGTAGAGGCAAACCAAGATACTGCTTTTCTCTTTTTCCTTCTGCCTCTGTCACAAAGTTTTATTTTATAATTGATTGCTTTTTTTTCCAGGAAGCTCTCTGGTCTGTATAGTAACAGCATCTGCTGATGAGTTATTTTATTTTAGGAAGATCCTCATTATGGACAGGATAAGCCAATTGTGCTTATCCTGCCTGTTATAATTCTTTTCATTTGACATCTTGTCTATTTATTGAGACAGTAAAACTTAAACTGCATTTTTTTTTACATGTGGCTCTTCAACAGGTGTCCTAAAGTACAACTCAAAAGTAACACCAAAGAAATACACAAGCAATAAATTGTCAACAGTGATGATGAAAGTAAAGATTTGAAATACCAAAATGTAAAAGAAAATTTACCAGCAGCTGAGATCGAGGGAATGCCTACAAGATAAATGCATGAAGAGAGAAAGAACGAGATTCAGAAAGAGCAACCTCCCTAGTTTTAACAGCAACTGTGGAGCTATTTGGTTTTTGGGGTTTTTTTCCCTAGAATTTCACTGTTTTGCTAGTATTGATTTTTTTCAATTTTTCTTTTGGTATCAAACTGAAAAGGGAAAAAAAAAAACAACCAAAGAACTAAAATTGAAATAAAATGCTTTTTTTATTGGATGCTGGTGCTAAACCTCCCAAGTGTGAGTTTTTTTTTTTCTGTGCCAGTCCTGTTCACAGCAGGACATGGGGAGGACAAACTTCCGCTTTCCTTGTTAAGATCTTTTTGAAACTGTGCAGCATGGGTGATGTTCCTCACAAATAAAAGTGATTTCAACTACCAAAAAAAAAAAATCTGGTTTAGAGTGTTTTTTCATGTTTGCTTTTAAAATAATTCATTATTTTAATCTTGTTCCTTCAGCATTTATATGTGAAAGAGAGCAGCCTCTTTGGTGTGTCTTGCTGGATTATACCTGAGCATGGTTATGAGGATATACTTTAAAACAAAACTTATGCAAAGAAATCACAAACCAGCTGTAACTTAGTGTTCCCTTTGATCCTTTGGCTCTAATGATGTTTAATAGTTGGGTTTTCCTGTTACTGTCTTGTGGCAGGAGTTTGGGGGATGTGGAGTGAGTTCTGGAAGGTTTTTTTCCTCATCTGTTTTGCTAGGCTTTTGTGTTGTGTAAACAGTAGAATCCAAGTTTTGAGACTCTGCTCAAGAAGGACACTGGTGTAGTAACTACCACTTTATCTAAGCTTCTGTTTTGAATAATGTTTGACTGGCTTCTCCATTCTTTATTTCAAACCAGTAAAATCTCTGTACCTGTGCCATCTTGTGTTAATGAGCAAAGTACTAATCTAACTTATAATATCAATGGTGTTTTAATGTTCCTCCTTAAAATTTGGCTACCTTTCATGTGTTATCAGTCTGCTTCCAGCTGTTGAATATGGATGCATATCTTGTGTCCTTCATTGTCTAGTCCAGCATTTCTCACTGTCTTGCAATTGCTGTTACCCAAATCCTAGATAAGCATATTTGTTTCTCAAACAAATAATCCTGTTATTCTTTAGGAATTGAGCAGAGAGTGCAGGGCATAATTGCACTCAAAAGCTCTTTGTTTCCAGCTTCTGGGAAGGTGAGGAAGGGCCCTTGCACCCTATTGCCTTTGCCTGGGGACAGGGAGAGTGGGCAAAGGCTGAGTGGTGCCTGAGCTGCACTGCCTACAGCTGACTGAATTGCAGGGGATTAGGAACCTCTTAATGAGTTGTGAAATGAAAGCCATAGGCTTGGTTGAAGAAGTCTTCACTTGGAATATGAAGAAATATGTCTGTTTTGACACAAAATAAAATGCAATAAGTTGAGGAAAATATAAGTAATGGTACCTTAAAATTCTTAAGCAGGATAAGTTTTTTTAGGCTTAAATTTTACTGCAAACTAAATGTGCAGGCATACTGGGGAGAGGTTGATAATTTCACCATAATAAGCAGATGCAAGATATTAATAGATATTAATAAATACTGAGATGTTACTGCAGAACTTGTCATAAAAACTACTTTAACTGCCTTCAATAGATGTTTTCTCCTTGAGAGATTTGATAGGCTAAAGAGAATTTTCTTAATCTCTGCACAAATGTAGGTCAGATTGAATCAGGTTAACAAAAGTACCTGAGTAGCTTTTTTTTTTTTTAATGAATGGAGAAAGTGAGGGAGAGATGCAAGTAATATCCTAGCATTGAGTTCTATTTGTTATTTCTGTCCTGCCTCTAGTAAGAATGTTTGCATAAAACAGAAGCCAGTGACTGATATAACCGTCTTTATCCCTCAGTTCCCTGGTTATGAAAATGCAAGCTTAACTGTACCAAAGTTTAAAGCGCTTACTAAAATTACATCTTAGATGTCTTGGGCTGTACATAAGTTGTTCCTTTAGTAGGCCTCTTATGCTCTTATTAGCTGAATTTGCCAGAAAAAAAAATATAAACCTGGTGCTCAGAAATGAGGGTCATTTCTCTTGGCAGCTGGTGCTTATGCTGTAAATAAGGCTATGGGTTATTTGCCTCAAGCAGAATTTCAGATGAGAGCTTAGTTTGTGTTGTGTTGGTTTGATTTCTTAAAAAAACATTTAGCTCCACAGATTTTGAATTTGCAGAGTAGCTAATGTGCTGCAAAAACATTCCCTATGGCTTGTGAACTTTTCAGGAAGATAAAGGAAGAAGACAGTTCTGTAGGCCTTCCTTTGTGGATTGTTTAATTTCAACATAATTGCAATACAAGGCATTCACAGCCTGGAGAGATAGGTGTACTTCTGTCTTGGACAGTGCTGCTGTTGTGGGAGAACTACATAGGTGCAACAAGTGCCTTGGAAGTGAAACACCTTCTATTGGAAAAAGCTCTGGAAATAAAGCCTGTGCTACATAGTTTGCTGTGAGGCCTGTGAATGTCTGACTCTGTTACTTGTTGTGGATTTTTTAGAGCCTCTTTGCAGATCCTGAGTTCAAAGCCATGGCCTTAGACATCATTCTGCTTTCTGCTGGTTTGGCTTTTTGGAGAACCAATGAGCCTTCAGCACCACTGTGATTCTGTAGAGAGAAAGTCCATGCTCTGACATCCTCAGAGCTGTAGGGAAAATCATCTGTATGAGACAAGTGGCAGTGGGATCCTTCTGCAGATGTAAAGCGGATGAGAAGATTTTGGAGGCCATGTCAAATAAGTGGTAGCTTAAACTTTCTATTTTGTGCTGTTTGCAATAATGGAGCAAGGCTGCTATGATTGAATTTTGAGTCCTAGAGCAGGACAGTGATGCACTGAGCAGAAAATAGATCTTGATGACTTAGTACCACTAGCTGATGAGATGAGTAATTAATATCTTAAGGTTTTAAAATGTGATAGAAAAGAGCTTCATTATATTTTCAGAGCTTCATTATATTTTCTGACTAGTGTCAAAATACATTATTCTTCAATGTTTGGCTGTAAGTTTTGACTTGTAAATGGTGACTTCAGTAGGACCACAAAGGTCCTCAGAATTAATCAATTATACACTGCCATTTTCATACCAGTTGTGCCTATGTGATACAGTCCTTGTTCAGAAAAAAAATCATTATTTTAATAGTTTGTGTAAATAGATATATTTACATATAATTATATATATTTTTATATATAATAAATCTGTGCTACAGATTCAATTTCAGGAAAAATTGTAAGAATCTGGACTGAAACTTTGCAAATATACTAAAAGGTAAAACAGCTCATATAGATTCTTGAGCCTTTCTGAGGTAATTTGGGCTATAATAAAGAACTGGAAGGCAGTAGTAGTAAATGAAATAAATATTCTAAACAGAGCTCTAGGACACATTCTGACAAGGCTGAGATGCCTGAGTGTGAAATGTTCTCATTTCAGCCCCCTTTCAGTTGTTTTACACTGGAAAGAAGGGCACAGTTTCAACCAGAACAATTTCCATCAGAATTATACAGGAGGTTTTGTATAAGTCTCATCTGCTTCTTGGTAAGAAGCCGTTAATGGAAACTCTAAAACAGAATATTGAGAGTATTTATGGCTCCACTTGATGGCTCTTGGATAGGTTACTCATAGGCATCAGCCTCTTGACCTACCAACAGGTGTAGGGCATAAGTAAGATCAGTAAATCTTGCTGTGCCATGGATGGTAAAAGCATTACAGTGTTACACCCCACACAACTGCTGACACTTCTCATCACAGAAAATGGGTGTTGTGGAGTTAAGAGATGTCAGCAACCAGTTTACTGGTACAGTTATGTGAGCACTAGATGGGGCTGTTACTCCACTTAACTTTTCCTGGAAATTGATGGATGCATCCCTGTGATAGGAAATAAAGGTGTTGCAATGTGGGCTATCTGGGTTCTGCTGCAGGCTCGAGGGGGACTGAAATAGGGTAGAGGGTGAGTTATAACCCAGTAAATAAATAAAAGATAAAAATAGCAAAGTAAAACCATAAATATCTTGCTGTATAGTTTTTCTAGGAATAAGCACTGCTGCCGATCCCTAACTTTCCTCTCGTAATCATCACATAACTGCGAAGACAATCTTGGGGAGAAGTGAAGACCTACCCACAGGAAAGTCAAATGTAGAGTTCAACGTTTGTTCTTACCATTTGTATCTCTAGAAATACTTGGTATTAAAAAAAACCAAACACCCGAAGTTAAATTGCCCACATATTTTTTACTTTAGTGAATAAGCATTTTGTCTGAATTTAAATCAACCAATCTCAAAGAAATACACAGCCTAAACACTGGTAAACTTTCAGGCATTATTTAGATATGAGTTAAGTCATTACCTCTTCAGAGGCGATGGAGGTGCTCTCCCTTGCTGCATGGTGGTTACTTTCTAGTTAAAAGAGACTGATTTTATTAAAAGAGAAAATTCTTAAAACTTATTGCACTGAATTCCATCTCTGATAAATTACTCATTTATGTAAAACCACAAACCATGAGGTGCTGCTCTTAATCCACATCCTGACTAAAGAAGAAATTTTTTTGTCCTTTTCTAGTATTTCACAGTAAGAACATATGGAATGAAGAATGTTTTAAAACATTGTTAGTTTGGTTTCTGCAGCAATGCCACCACACTCACTACAGTCTATAATGGTAAAAAAAAATTATTTCATGCCACCTTCAGAGGGTTTGAAATGAACCATCTTTCTGGGGAAAATCAGTTCAAAGAAATGGTTAAAAACCTAATGGAAGAAGATGCAATAACTATAGATGATCTATCTAAATAACAGAACTATGTAATTGAACACTTAGATGATAATACTAAATAAAACCATCTAAATCTATCTGCAGATCTAGAATTTAACCTGTGTTTCAATTGGGAAAATAAGCAATTTTTCAGTTTTCTTTGAAAGGCATGGGCTAAGTGCAATGCCACTAGGCTGGTTTTCTAGAGCTCCCCTACTGCCCATTCCCCCCAGTTTGATCAGGTTTCTAAGAATTCCAGTTATGCTGACTATGGAGTATGATCTTCCAGGGAAAAGATCAGAGGGTACGTCAATTGTGTGTGCAAACTCTACAGGGATTACTGATGGCCATCATACACACATTGCTGCCCTTTACCCTCAACTATATGAAGCAATATGTGTAATCTCATTAAAATAATTCCACAGACATTCACAAATAAGTCATTCTTAGCAAGAAGAAAGCCCATTTCCCACAGTGCCTGTGAAACCTCCACAGCTGGGAGAAAAAAGGACCTAAGTGATTTTCCAAGGAATGTCATTCTGGCAGCATGACCAAGTTCAATTTACTCCTTTTTTTGCCCTTCACCTCTAGATTCCAGTAGCACCTCTTGCCATTTCTTCTCCATCTGCTCTTTGCATATCAGGCAGACATCTTCTAAGTGCTGCATGGCATTGGACAGGTCTGGGTTGGCCTGGATGGCCACGCAGTCGTAGGCCATCCAGGTTGCACACACTGCAAACACCACAGGTATTACTATTTTCTGGCCAGGAAAAAGCAATGACTGATTCAAGAAATAAATTCAACAAGCAAATTCAATTAATAAAATGGATTATTATCAGTTCAGTTCTCAGAGAGGCTGGAAAATAAAATGGAAACTGCCTACACTAATACTAGATTAAATAGACTATTCAGTATTACTTCTTTATAAATGTCTCAAAAATGTTCATAATGAAAGTATTCTGATGTAATTTATGGACGCTTCTCCTAAAAATGGCAAAACAGGTAATCAAACAGAAAGGATCAAGAGACTGTTTTAAAATATATGAATATTATATAAGGAATCCTCCCTCCAGACTGGTTACAGCTTGTGTTAGGTGAGGAAGAATAAGATCAAGGAGATTGCAACAGAGATTAAATATTTTAAGGAAAACTTAAGTAATGAAATTGATCTTAAAATAATCAGTACAGTAAATAATGGAATTGATTTTGAAATAATGAGTATCTGATAAAGCTGAGCAAATATTTTTAGCGCTTATGTACTAATGTACACTTACATACTTTCCCTTTTATTTTACCAAGAATTCACTATAGTACACTAACCTGAGAGGTGATATGTATCCATTTTTTAGAATTCTCATTTTATAGACTATATTTTAATAATTGTATATTAAACACCTTAGTAATATTTCTGGTTTTAACCAACACTCAGAACTAAGCATGCATCATCACCTATTGATTTTTAATTTTGAGCCATCTGGACCACCTAAATTATTTGCATGCTTTTTCACAATTAATAATGAGGGCATTAGTTGATGGTGATTGTTTTAATTACGTTTCTATCACACAGAAGTTTACAGAATAAATATAAAAATAAATCTTCAGTGTCTCTGGTACAAAAATTCATATCATTCCTAATAAAGACCTGTACCTGCTAGTTTTTCCATTTCCTCCAGAAGTTCCTCCATGTCTGTTTTCAAGTTCTCCACCATCTTTCCCCTGTTATAATAGTTTCCTTCCTGAGATTCTGATTCAGCCATCTATAAGGAAACCAAGAATTTCCTACTTTATTTTACTCTAAAGTGAGTTGATTTTCATAGTTGAGACAAAGTAACATTGTAATAAAAAAATAAAAGCATATACTTTTTAGATTTACATGTGAATTTAGTAAGAATCTGTGTTTAAGGTTACTGGTCATCTGTATGCTACATATTACTTTTGACTCATTTTGAAACTGGTAGAAAGAATTAGCTAAAATATGCTGGGCTCGTGCAAAATAAAGATTTTTGGTATCAGTAATAAAAGATCATTGTGTCAAACCCTTCACTAGCAAACTTCATTACCCTGTTACAGTTGTCTTCCAGCTTCTCTCCCAAATACTCTGACCCAGGGCAACTCCTTATTTTCCAAGTTAGTTGTAAAATCCCCATTTGTAACCGATATTTATTTCACAATTGCAGGCTCCAGTCAGGTTTAGTACAAACACTAAGTTCTGTCACCATAGAGGCAGATAAGTGATTATGATTCCCTAACCTCTGCTTAGTTGTAGGGAATGAAATTCTAGGATGTAAAATGCTTGGGGCAAAAATAGTTTTAGAACCTTAGTGTTCACCGAAAATGTGACACAAAGTATTGCCTTTAATTTCCTTTTCTGAAAACCATCAGTGGATGGGACGGAACTGTGAAGAAAGAGATGGAAGAGCGTCAGTGTAACGACTTTATACATCATGCTGCAGAGGTTTTATCTTATGCTAGTTGGTATCTGTTTTCCGGGCTTTATGGCCGATATGGGCGGAAGGAACGCGACCGGTGGTTTGTAATGGCTTTACAGCATTTTAAACCGGCGCCAAACCTCGGACGCTAGGTGTTCCAAGTGTCTCTTCATACAACGAGGTAAAACTGAGGTTAACCGGGCATCCCCCTTGCCCCGGAGCCCTTGGAGAGCCCAAGCTCCGGTGCTGTCCCACTCCTCGGGCCCCACACCGGGGCGCCGGGGCCGCGCCGCCGACCGCCCTCACGGACAGGGCGGGCGGTAACGGGACACCAAACGCCGCCCGCCCGCCGTGCCTGCCCCTCCCGCCAGCTCATTGCCCGGGCTCGCGAGCTCGGTTGACTCTGTGTTTCACGAACACAATCGCTTGGGAGAGCTCGGCGGCCGGGGGAGCGGCGCGGTTGGCGCTCCGCGGTGCCGGGCAGTGGCTGTGGCTGTGCCCTGGCACCATGTCCCGCCTCCGTGTCCCGCCTGCCCCTCGCTTCCAGCGCCGCCGCGGCCGGCTCTGTGCGGCATGACAGACGGAATCACAGAATCACTAGGTTGGAAGAGACCTTCAAGATCATCGAGTCCAACCCATGCCCTAACCCCTCAAGTAAACCATGGCACCGAGTGCCACATCCAGTCTTTTTTTAAACACATCCAGAATGGTGACTTCATCACCCTGGGCAGACAATTCCAGTACTTTATCACTCTTTCCATAAAAAACTTTTTTCCTAATATCCAACCTATATTTCCCTTGGCACAGCCTAAGACTGTGTCCTCTGGTTCTGTCAGTTGCTGCCTGGAGAAAGAGACCAAACCCCACCTGACTATACCCACCTTTCAGGGAGTTGTAGAGATTGATAAGTTCACCCCTGAGTCTCCTTTTCTCCAGGCTAAACAACCCCAGCTCCCTCAGCCATTCCTCACAGGGCTTGTGCTCCAAGCCCCTCACCAGCCTCTTTGCCTCCTCTGAACCCGCTCAAGGGTCTCAATGTCCTTCCTGAACTGAGGGGCCAGAACTGGACACCGCACTCAAGGTGTGGCCTCACCAGTGCCAAGTCCAGGGGAAGAATGACCTCCCTGCTCCTGCTGGCCACACTATTCCTGATACAGGCCAGGATGCCACTGGCCTTCTTGGCCACCAGGGCACACTGCTGGCTCATGTTCAGCCAGCTATTGATCAGTACCCCCAGGTCCCTTTCTGCCTGGGCAGTGTCCAGCCACGCTGTCCCCAGCCTATAACGCTGTAGGGGGTTACTGTGGCCAAAATGCAGGACTCGGCACTTGGATTTATTAAAGATCATCTTAATGGGCTCCGCCCATCTATCCAACTGAGCCGTGTGTGTGGTTTGGGTGGTTTCTACGTGCGCTACAGCTGTCCTGCAGATAGAGGATGGTTATGTTAATAAAACTGCCAGTCTGCTGCCTTTCAGTGTGCTTAACCATAAAGAAAAAGCAGAGAAGGACAGAGGACCGGGCCGGCCGTGCTGGGCAGCGCAGCCTCCCTCCGTCCTGTGCCCGGCGCGGCGCCGTCCCGGGGCCCGGAGCAGGGGAGGTGCCGCCCTCCGTGCCCGCAGCCCCAGCGCAGCACGGGCCGCCCTCCTCCGCCAGCCCTGCCCGCACCGCCCCCGGGCGCGCCGAGCCGCCGGAGCTGCAGTGGTGGTGGCAGCGGCCGCGCCAGATGGCCTGCGGTGGTTTCAGGGGCTTTCCTGACAGTAACGCAGAAGGTACATCTTAACCCCCGAGTTTAAAGCCGGGCGGAGCTTCTGCTGCTTTCCTCAGGGAGTCTCTCCCTGCCTGTGGGATGGAGGGACACGTCAGACCAGGGCCGGCAATGACAGCACAACGGGCAGCAGGTTCATGGCTAAGGAGAGTAGGTTTATATTGGATATAAGGAAAAAATCAGGTTAGAATTTTTCTGGAGAAAGAGCAACAAGACTCAAGGTTTGTCAAGAGTTAATAGATAGGAATTATCTGGTTTATAGCAGAGTCCCATTTTCGAATTGTCCGTGGTCCAAGTCATGTCCCATTCCACATCAATATCCAAACCTTGAATGGTTTGGGCTGTCTCTTGTTATCCTTTTTCATCCTCACAAACACAAACTTAGTCCTGTTTTTAAATTATTTGGTATATTAGTATTCTCATTATGCAGCAGACCTGCTCATCTCTTGCAATCACCACTCATTTCACTGCCAACTGGGCAGCTGGTTTGAAGATGAGACTCTTATCTTCAAAATAAAATTAAGTATTTAATCACCTAAGTTTCATGAATGCAACTTTATCACAGAGCATTGTGTTTCTAAAGTTTTGCAGGGGTTCAAGAGCAGCTGAGTAAAATCCCTGAATAAAAGAAGTGCTAGCAAATTACTGGACCTTCGTCTGGGTGATGAAGGTTGATGCCCGATCATTAGGTCATTTCAGTTTTCTACTTTATTTCTTTTCATATGGTGCAACCTTTGGAAATTTCAAATAAAAATTACTGCAGGACTGAACTGAAAATCACAACAGAATTGCCATTAAAAAAAAATAGGCTGGTAATTTTTCTTGATTAAGAAAACCTGCTACTTTGAGAGGCAAAGATCATGAGGCAGAGCAGACACTTGGGATAATGATTGGAGGTTTTCTTTTGCTTTAAGATCATTCCCGTGCTGTGCCATGTTGTGCTTATCTGCAAAAACTACATCAAGGGTGTGTGTCCCAGAAAAGTGCTGCCCTTTCTCTGCATGGCCCTTTCCCCAGCCACATCTTGTTCTTTCTCACAGTGTGTTGTTACCAACGATCCTTGGTTGTCTCTGCAGCTGCCTGGCTGTTGTTGTTTGAGGCTTACACATTAGCCCCTTACCTTCTGAGTTTCTACACCTCTGTGGGCTTACGTTGACCAAAAGATCAGTCTATCAACTATGAGCCACAGTTTTAAGTGTGCCTTATATTAGAAGGTGAAAATAACTCAAGAAGTTCACTGCTTAGTCCCACAACCCATCTTGAGGCTATGGTGCAGCAGCTGTGTGTGGTTAGGATGGTTTCTATGTGTGCTCTGGCTGTCTTGGAGATAAAGAGGATGGTTATGTTAATAAAACTGGCAGTCTGCTGCCTTTCAGTGTGCTTGATCATGAAGAAAAAACAGAGAAGGATAGAGGATGTTAAACAGGCAATGTTTTCTTTGTGGAAGCACAATACAAGACATAGCAGGAAAAGTCTGTTTTTCACAGGACAATAAATTACTTCTGTCACTTCACTAAGCAGGGGGAAAGGCTTGTTGATGAATGAGGAGGATTATATAGGCTGAAGCTTGAACTCTGAACCATTAAAATATCTTATCCAACCAGTCAGACTGGGAGCACAACAGAGACACTGGTGGGAGAAATTAAAAGCTGCAACGATTGCTGCTTTTGCATATGCTTACCCTGAATATTTAACCCTTTGCCTTTCACACTCTCTTCCACAGTAGGGAGGTGTAGAAACTGAAAGGGGGAAGATTTTCAGTTGTCATATTTTTAAACAGGAATCTGAAAAGTTTTCCTCCAGGTGCCCTTGAGGAGGGTGCCTGTGGAATGTAACTCATTTCAGTAAGGAACTCATTTAAATGAGGAACTGTTATTTGCATTTTTCCTACTATTTAATGGAGAATGAGGTATAAGACAGATCCCCTGCTCCTTCATGGAGAAAACACTACAGAGAATCAATGCAAATTAGAACCAGAATGAGAGGAAAGCTGAAATCAGAGTCTAAGCCTACATTCTGCAGCTGTAGTGATCTTTCTATTTCAAGAAAATTTTCAGTCTAGAAGATGTCTCTCCTGGTTTCTCAGGAGATAATAGTCCAGGACAGGACTATTTTGCTGATACTACTTTGCCCACTCCTGCCAGTGTTTGTAGAGAGATCAAGCAATGAAAAAATCACTCCTGTTTTTCACCATTTTGCACACAAGGGTTAATGACAGCTGGAAGAATAATGCTAAGGAGAAGTCTCTCTTAATTTACAATTGTCTTTTGATACCTAAAGGTACTGATTGTGCCACAACTAAAATTTTCCCCAGAACAACACAATTATATCCAGTGACAAAATGTTAATAGGAGTAGATGAGTTTGGCCAAAACAGTTGGCAGAGATCACATTATCTGCTGCATCTTCCCCAAGCCACCTGCATCGAGCTGCTGAGTGTGAAATTAAGTTTGTCACTTGTGAAAAAAGTGTATTTTATGATTGGTTTTTCACAAATGTTAAACTAATATTATATGTGTTGTGTTAGAAAGTACTGCTGTATTAATTCTCTTAAGTAGTGTGTTAAATATAGTTTTAGGTTATAAGAAAATGTTAAAATAGAAACTATGCTATGTAGGATACTTTTTTCTAAAGAAAAGACTCACACTGAGATAGCAGTCACAGGACACCTAAATCTTTCAGAGAAAGAGAATTTATTGCTCCATTATCAGGAAAAACAAACTTCTTCCTGCCTCGCTCAGGCAGGATGATGCTCTTAGGATTATGAGGAAGAAGTTGATGATGACCAGACAGAATCCTGTATTTGAATGGATTTTATCCATCATGTATGAGATGTATGAATATGCTACAGGCTATTGTTTTTAAGGGTTAATCCTCTGTTAACAGGTGTCCTTTTTCGGGCTTATGCTGCCCAGAAAAAGGTACACAGACATCCGTAACTCTTTGTTTCTATTGTCTCATAGTGTCCTAATTCAAATTGTCCAAATTATTATTACTCTATTATTATTTTATACCCCTTTTATTACTATTAAACTTTTAAAATTTTAAAAACAAGTTATTGGCATTTTTCACATCTCTCAACAAGAAGTAGGTCTCATGTTGTTAACACTTGAAATGCAAATGTCTCTCACTCCTATGAAGTAGGTAAGCAAATAATCTTGTGTAGGCTCACAATAAGCAGGACTCAGGAACCTGAGACTCTTAACACAAGATTTATCAGTGATAGGGGAGGGCAGACCAACAGCTGGGGCTTGTATACATGGATTGGTTGGGAAGAAAGTCCCCCAGAACTAAAATGCAGACGTGTTATGAAGATTAGACCCCGCGGCTGCTGAGGACGCCAGTGGAGCACAATGGAAAACCCCAGGGCATCATGGCAGGAAAAGGTCACAGGGAAATTCAGGAATATTGCCTGGTGTGTTTGGGGAGCACACAGTGGTGTGAGAAAATGGCAGGGGAAAGCCAAACTTTCCTAAGTTCTGGCAGAATACATGGACAGCCCGAGCAGGAGGGACAGCAAGGGGCAAGGCAGAATGTGAAAAACCCTGTTTCTGCTGTCTGCTGTAGCATGTTTTGATATCATTAGTCTTTTGTCTCCTCAATTGCAGACTGTGTTCCCATTGGAATGCTTTTTCAGCCTCTATAGTCCTAGGATTTTTGTACAGATTTTCTGTTCCAAGAGCCCATTCTTTTCAAATGTGAACCTGAAGCCAGAAGTGCATGAGTTCTGTTTATTACATAACCGGTCCCTCTTGATCTGTGTTGGTGTGCCTTTCAAACCCTACTGCAGGTGCCTGCCCAAGGGCTCTTTGCTGTGCCTGTCTCTGTAGTCAGCCCATGAGCAGCTGGTGTGTGGAAGCCAGGCAGACCTGTTCTGCAAGTGTGTGCCTTCCTGTCAGCTGTGTGTTGGACATCCCCAGGGATACAGCTGAGGAGACCTAGAGCAGCAAAGAGCCAAAGCTGGGCGGGACTGGAGTAGAAAAATCAGTGAGGAGGAACTTAATCATAAGAATTACCACCCTACCAAGGTAATCATCAGAGTTACTGGGAGTGGCCTCACAAACTGGGAACTGGCAGCAGGAGAGCTTCAGGAAAAGACAACCGCAGGGCAAGGGAACTGGTGTCATTCAGGTAAGTGAGAGAAAACACTTCTGGAAGATCAGCCCATGAATATTTATTTTTTAAAAAACTTTTATTAATATAAATGTGATCTGAATTAGAAGGTGGCTGTGCTGTGAAGTCTATATGTCTCTGTGTGTGCGTGCATGTACATATGTGCATGTGCTTACTGCTGGAAGTGAAGCTACTTACAGCCATTTCTGTGATCATAATGGTGTTGGGGTTTAAAGAAAAAATAAAAGAGGGATGTCCTCTACACACTGTCTGATTTGAATGAAATAGCTCACAGGCATTTTTTAAAGAGGAAGAAATTAACAAAGTAATTAAATTTTGTATAAAATTAGCCACAGTTCACTGAAAAAAGTGATGCTATGCATGTGTGTATAAATATGGCCAGTCTTTAGTTAAGTAATACATGCCTAGGGCTGAATTCAGAACTAATTACCATTTTACTCCCATCACTGTTACTTGATTGTAATGCAGTGATCTCTAACCCAAAGTGGTGCAGATATCTAGATTTTCATGTGTTTACCTGTGTATGCATGAACTACTGATTAAATTACAAACAAAATCTGTGTTAAATCCACCAAGAAACATCCAGAACTTGGGAAACTAAAACTAAAGTTGTCTACACAGCTTCAGGAAGCTGTGAATTTATGAAAGCAGATTTATGTTGGATTTCTGAAACCATTAGGCAGTAATGTGATGTCATACAGTGTTCTTATCACACAGTAGGTTTTTCATAACAAGAGCTACATGTATGCGTTGTCCTTTGAAACAAAAATTCTTCATTCTTCTCATGTTCTGTCATAGCTTTTGCTGTCACAGTTTTTCAGAATTTCTATATTTGTGCTGGGGTTTGATACAGGCTTAATACAGGCAGCTACCAGTAAAATCAGAGCTCAGTCAGCAGGGAGACATTTTCAAAAGTAGTATATGATTTTGCTTTCATAAAAGGAAGCCATAGGTGATAGTGTACTGTTGAGTTTGGCCTCTAGACTTTTAATAGCCTGCTCATTTAGGGCTTCAGCTTAATGTATTCCTTGAGGTTTTTTATTATTTTAACTCATTCTTCAGATTATCTGTGAGGAATTACTTTGGGTGGCCTTAAATCTTTGGGAATGTTCAAGATATATATTAATTTTCCAGAAACTATAGTAGTCCATGTCTGCATTAGAAAAAATATCTTAATCCTCATTCAGGTTCTGTACCAATTCACACTTCTGTTCTTAGATTTCCTTATGCAGCACAAATAAATTAATTTCTGTAGATGACCTAAGCAAAACCTATCACTGTAAGAACTTGCATATCTCCACCGAAATGGTGCCACTTAGAACTAACATTTTTAGCATAAAAGCAGAGCAGCAATGAGTCCTCCTGACTCATTTCTCAGTGCAGTAGTGACTGTTAACTTTGCCTGTTTTTTCTGCTATATTGAAAAGGAGCCAACTTTCCTCTAAGTAACCACCTGCTGAAATAACAGCCTTGGCCTCATTATTTGCTGTTTTCTCTATGGTCTAGCTCTTCAAAAGTGGTCAGCCTGACCCTTAATATACTTCTGTAGCAGCTAGCCTAGGTTTGATATTTAAGTATTGCTTCTAATTTTGGACAAAGAGAAAATTTTGTGTTTCTGTGTCAGTTTTTGAAACACTTTGTTTTCTTACCGGGTGTTACAGCTACCAGCTGCTCCAAAAGTGAGTTATAATACTAAATCTTTATAGCTGAGACAGTGCTACAGCAAGCCACAGGATGTTATTTTTAGTCCTTGTTCATAAGAACAGAAGGGACTCTGGTGTGGCTGGTCAGAATTTCTCATTCAGCGCAGGCGAAGATGCTGCTTGGTAACCCACAGGTGCCTTGCAGTGAGAGATGAGGTGACTCAATATACCAGGGAAACCTTGAGAAAATTACATGGTCTGCCAAGCTGTTGGAAATAGTCTCTAAGGTCTTCTGCTGGCAGAAGAGACAGAATATGCAGTCTAACAAATGGATGGCTGAAACCTGTCAGGCTCATTTTTTATTTGTTTTGGAGCTGCTTTTAGTAAACAGTGGACGTAGCAGGGGAACTGTTTGCTTTACCATGATGCTTTATTCCTCCCTCTTCTCTGACATTCAATGTCCACAACTGCCCACACCTGTGGTTTCCTGCTGTTTTGGTTCCTGCAATTCCCTAGTAGCTCCTCTCCCTTCCTGCTGCACAGCCAGCACAGTGCGCTTGTGCAGAGCAGTTGCCAAAGCCTTGACTGTTGACCATGTTCAAAGGTCAGATAAAAGAGGAGGGAAATAATAAAAGCAGCAGTGAAATAGTAACGGGAAAGCTGGAGAGCAAGGTTTTGCCACTGCAAAAAATTGAGTAGAAAACATAATGTTTAAGGATTTGTCTTTTATCAGTCAGGCAGTGTGCTGGGCTGAAGTTACTGAATTACTCAGCTGTTCTTTATGTGCCTGTAGTCAGTCACATTACAGCTGGTCCTCCCAATTGGTGCAGGAAAAACAAGTATAACAATATTTTTATTATAAAGTGGTGTGCAGTTAACATGGGACAGGATATCTGGAGAAATAACTGTATTAAGTCCATGTCAGCTCATAGCATTTTTTAAAGGATCTAATGAAAATCTAGATGAATCTTAGCCTTTATTTTTGTCCCATTTAATTAATCAGCTGTTTCTTTAGACCTTTAGCTAATCATTACACAAGGATTTACATGTTTGCACTGATGATGGGAACCGCTCATAGCTTACAAATGAGACATATTCAGGGGCAAAACCGTGTATTTGCTGTGAATATGGACAACTTACTCTCCTGAACATGGCAGGAGCAAGCAGCAGGCAGCTTCTGTGTGGGCAGTATTCAAGCTGTCCGTTCCCATACATTCCATGGGTGTCTTAAGTCTTGATATTTCTTTTCAGTCTTCACCACAAAGTTTATCACTCAGGCTTCTTAAATCTTAATCCTGGCACTTTAAATAACATAATTGAACTTAATGAGAACTTCAAGGCCATAAAATGTCAGAAAGGATTGATTATTTTAGGGCTTTACAGTTGTGTGAATGCTTCTGCTATTGCTAAGGGGACAGTATCCATCTGAGAATGAATGACAAGGGACTGGAAAAATCACGGTAAGGCTTCTGCTGGCACACAGTGCTTGTGGATCTGTGCTGACACAGGGAGTGGTTTCACACTGCAGCTTTTGAATTAGCCATTCACCCCTGACTCATACCAGCCACTAAAATGGCAGGAAATCACCATGGCAAAAGAGCAGTGGATTTTTCCTGCTAGGTTAATGGTTTGACTCAATTTACCATGTGATCAATTGCACAACTGAGAGCAAAACAAGCAGAGAGAAGACAGCAAAGACAGGAGATAATCCCTTCTTTTGGCATTGGCGAACAGTTAATTCAGCTCAGCTACATTCACATTCAGTATTTGGGTTTCCTGAACTGGTTTAAGCAGTTTCCACAGCTGCCACCTTCTAGCTGCTTATTCCTGTCCCTGTGTTTCCCTCTGTCCTTTGCCTGAATTGCCAGGGCAGCAAAACAGCTTGGCAAGCAAACATGGCTGGAAACAAAATGCCACCTTTCCCCAAGTGTTCATCCTGTTGGCAAGTGTGCACAGAGGAGCAGTGTTGGTGTAGGATGGGGGTTAATTAACCTGTCACTACTGCCAGGCTGTGGAGCTGCTGAGCCACGTGTAGTGCACCAAGTAGTCTGCTAGGAGCAGTTTGCAAGTGCAGGTGACTGTAGTTTAACTTCTGCTAAGGTTTTGCCTTGTATTTCCCATTGTCTAAGAGCAGCTGCTTCTGCTATTTTTAGGTACTGTGGTCTTCATTGTATATTTAGCTTTGACATCAGGATTTGGGTTCAGAAGGGTCAGAAGGCTCTGCAGAGGGATCTGGACAGGCTGGATTCATAGGCTTAGGCCACTTGTGTGGGGTTCAACAAGGCCAGGTGGTGGGTCCTGCCCTTGGGTCACACCAACCCCCTGCGACTCCAGGCTGGGGCAGAGGGGCTGGAAAGCTGGGAAAGGCCCTGGGGGTGCTGGGGAAGTGGCTGGACAGGAGCCAGGTGTGCCCAGGGGGGCAGGAGGCCAATGGCACCTGGGCTGTTCCAGCCATAGTGTGGCAGCAGGGCCAGAGCAGTGACTGTCCCCTGGGCTGGCACTGCTGGGGCCACACCTCAGATCCTGGGGCACTTCTGGAAACGTCAGGACAAGAAAGACATGGAGGGGCTGGAGCGTGTCCAGACAAGGGAATGGAGCTGGAGAAGGGGCTGGAGCACCAGGAGGGGCTGAGGGAGCTGGGGGGGCTCAGCCTGGAGTAAAGGAGGCTCAGGGGGGCCCTTCTGGCTCTGCACAACTCGCTGACAGGAAGGGGACAGCTGAGGGGGATTGGGCTCTGCTCCCAGGGAGCAAGGGACAGGACAAAGGAAACAGCCTCAAGTTGTGTCAGGGGATGTTTATATTAGATCAGAAAAAATTTATTTGCTTAGAGTCATTAAACATTGGGATAGGCTGCCCAGTGAAGTTGTTGGAGTCACCTTGCCTGGAAATCTACAAAAAGCCTGTGGATGCGGCACATGAGGACATGGTTTAGTGGTGAACATGATGGTGGTGGTGGGCTGACTGAGTTTTTAATGATCTTTTCCAATCTTTATGATTCTGTGAATTCCAGTGAGTGGAATTCAGTCTGTGTAAAAGAATATTAAAAATCCAGTAGAATAAACAAGCTGACATTTAGCTAAAATTGCACAAATTCTCTAATGCAAATTCTAAATTGGAGTAACACAGTGTATATGTGGACATGATCTAGACAGGACTGATCTTGGTGCAGTGTTAACCCACAGGCAAGGAAAATCTCTGCTGTCTCTACGTGCAACTGGTAAAGAATAATTTCACTTATTAATTTTAAGCATGAGAACAAACTGTTAAACATTTCATCACCAAATTCCATAAAATCAATGCCCTATATTTTCCATTGTGGTTAATTGCCTAAAACTCATAGCTGAAAACACAGTAGGTGCTTACAGGATAGAAGTCACAATTCCTATAAAATGTTCTAGATAATACTGTTTGCAAAGCTGTTAAGTCTTACATTTTCGCAATATTTATAAGAAGCAGTGACTAAACAAGGTATATGCTTGTACAGGCAGTGAATTTTCAGCTACAAATGCAGAAGAGTTGCAGATGATGTGCTTCAGAATACCTACAGACTTGGCAGTGCTCAGAAGTTGGTACCTCAGAGAGCCCTAATGACAACTCTTTTTCTCCTTGTCTTTGTACAGCAACTGTAGAAGTTGTGGCAAGGACTGTAGTCAAGAATGACATTTTCTCTGCATGCTGCTGATCTGTTCCCTTGTAACAGACCAAAAGATATAATGCTGAGCCATTCTGGCATCTTAAAAATGTGTTAGCTAGGAGGGTGTTACATGTTCTTTAAATATAATTAGGTGTATATCTATGGATTTTTGTGCATATGCCAGCCTTTAGGACTAGGGGTCCTCATTTGCTTGTGGAGCACTGTAGAACAAGCTTAACCCTAAATTCTCTCTGGTCATGCAGCGCATCATCCATAGGATGTGATGGTGGATGTCCTGTGTCATTGTGTAAGCCTTCAAATCCCAGTGCTGCTTCATGCAGCTGCTGATTGTAAGGGGTAGAAAGCTCCCTATTCACTTCCCTTGTTGCTTCATCAACATCCTTTCTCCAAATAAACTTTGTTATTATTCTTTATGTCTGTGCAGGAAGTGGGGGCTGGAGGCCTGCTTGCTTGTAACTGAACATGGCAGGGGATGTGAAAAGATTCTCACGGATGCTGCTGGAGTGCAATAGCAATGACAAACTGTGTGGTAAGATTCACACATTCCTTTAATAAGATTTCACATGCTTGCAGGAAGGCCAGATTAACTAAAAAGTGTGCCAAGCCCTTTCTTTTCCTCCACTGCATCCCAGCCCACACAGAAAGATTTGATGGAACTTTCCCTGTGTTGTGTTTCATGGAAGAAATCTTTATGGGGATGAAGCCTCTGTGGCTGGATTAATCTCACCTAATTTTAGCCATTTTAGAGAATTTCTACTATGAATGAGATGTACAGCAGCAGTCATTAAAGATTCCCTGCAGCTTCCCAAAGGACCAGTTTTGTGGGATTTTGATTTCATGGCTTTCTGCCATCTTTGGGAACGGAAAAAATGGTCTCAACCACCTCCAAATCTGGGGACATGAGAAAGATAGTTACCTTCACAAGCCTTGCTAATTGCAATGTCTTCCAGTCAAATTCCAAAGGTGACCACATCTAGTTTCCTTTAAAATGCTCTGTGTAATATTTCTGGAAGGAGCTGGAGCTGTAATTGCACATGATGACATAGCAATATCCAGCCTGTCCCATCTCCCTGCTGTCCTGCTGCCAGCAGGTGCATATGACTTCAAATAGCTACAATTCCTGGCCTGCATATTAAATCATCTAAATAAGTGACCTTAGGTGTGGGAGTCTTAGTGATTTCATGCAGTTTAGGTACTGAGAGCCTTTGAAAAATAAGATGGCAGCACTAACAGTGTTCAGCTATAGAGGATGGAACACACACTTTTGGGGTTGAACGTTACTGAAATGGATTGTTGCTACATGGTTATACTGAACCAGTATGGTGCTTACTCCTTGGTTTTCCATTTTCTTTCTCTGCTGACAGTTGTGCGTGAACACCAAACAGAAGTGATCGTTGTCCCAGTTCTCCTGGTGGGAGTTTTTGTCATTGTGCTCACTGTCATCCTCTGGCTCCACTGCCGCGGCCTGCAAGCAAAGCAGGAGCAATCAGCACCAGCCGGACCCCAAGGTTAAAAAATGCTTTCCGACCAGAGGAAGGAGTATTGGTTTCACAGCCAGAAGCCAATTCTATTTCCCCATCACTTGAGCTGTTAGGCAAAACCATTTATGAGGATCCTGAGTGGTATTCAGCAATCCAGTAAACATTGGAAAAATTGTGAACACTGATTTACTTCATTTTGCAGCAGCAGTAGTGGAAGCTGTAGTATAGATGGACCTGAGAAAATCTGAAGCATCATGCCGTGTAAGCTGTTAAACATGCTGGGGTAACATCACAAGAGCTACAAAGTGTATTTATGTAACAGCTCCTGGAGGCTGCTGCAAGGAGAGTTTTGCTGAAGTAATTATGAATGATAGTAATTTTGGTGTAGATTACACCTAGTTAATCCATTTTCTATGCTGCCATTTAAGAAGTTTAATTTCAAGCTGCTGTCACCCTCTTCCTATGAAGACAACATGAAGTAGAACAGGGTGAGGGGCTAGTAGGTAGTAGAACAGGGTGAAGTAGAATGATGAGGGGGTAGGGAAAGGTTTGTTGGTACACGTGTGGCTGTGTGGAAATGAAAATACAGTTCTGAACTAATTTTTGTATGTAGAGGAAACAGATCTTGAGCCTATATTAAGAGAAATAATTGAGAACTGGTAATAAAAGAAAATGTTCATTGCTTGGGCACATAGGAATGCAGTCCAAGTGTGTCTTATCTGTAAAGGTTATGTTGTTAAATATGGGAGAAATTTCTAGACTGGTTCTGTCTTTTCATCAGATAGAGTGGGAGATAAATTCTTTGTCCTCTTCAAGGGCCAGGATTAGTAGTATACAATAACAGTTCCTTACTTTGCCCTGATTTCTGAAACACTGTGGAGCAAAAATTGAAGAGCATGGAAGGATGAGCATTGCCATCTATTACAAGAGTTCATCTGTCTGCTTTTGTCAGTGACAAGAAAGAATCAGCAGGAACCCTGCTCAACAGAGAACTGCTACATCCAGCTGAGTGAGAGATCTATGGAGAGCCTGCTAAATTCTGCATCCTTGACTCTGAAAGAATTAGAGATACCTCGAGAGAAACTCTTACCAGACAGCTTGCAACTGATAAAACTTGGTGCCTATGGAAGCATCTACAGAGCACAGTTAGAAACTGGGAGCTCTGGGAAGACTAAGACTGTGGTGTTGAAAGCCTTGCAAGGTACGGCCTGTGGTCAGGATCCACTTTGGTACAGTCCACTGGGGCACAGTCTTTGTGTTCCAGACATGGTGCTGGGCAGAGCATTGCCATCAGTACTGGGCAATAACAAGCTATGTTCAGTACAGTAAGTCCAAGATGTTCTTGTAGGAATGTCTTGGTAGGATTAAAGATTGCTGACCATGTTGGTTTTAGATGTCAACCTGTTCTTTGCTACTTCCATTTGTTGTTGTTTTGGTTTTGTGTTCTTTTGTTCTCTCAGATCCAGCTAGTCCTCAGAGAGTGAAGGATTTCTTGGGAAGGATTAAATTCCATCAAAATCTTGGCCGTCATGAGAACCTGGTTGAATTGGTTGGATGCTGTGTAGACCAGCTCCCACTTTATATGATCATGGAAGATGTGTCTCTTGGTGACCTGCTGACATTTCTGTGGACATGTCGGAAGGTGAGTCAAAAGAAGTGATGACAGAATAGCTTCTTCAATTCCTTAGGTACGTATCTATCCATAAGTCATAAATTATTTTTTCTATCTCTCCATGCATCCCTCTATATCAATCAAAGTTATTTCCATGCTCCAGAGAAGTTCTACACAGGTCCTACTTGGCAGACCATTGAAGGGCATTGCAGGCACTGGAATTAGAATGAATTCATACAGCCACCTGAATTTCTCAAGTTTTAAATCACGTCTCACTCCAAGTGCTTTTAAGAAAGCAGAGCAGTTACAACACGGGGGAAGGTCATGGGATGATAACTAATTGGTAAAAGACAGGAAATAGAATATAAGAATGAAAGGTTGGTACTTGCTCTGAAGGGAGGTCAGCTATCTAGGACATGGTGCTGTTCATTCCATGTATTAATAACCTAAAAATGGGATGACAGTGACATGAGGATATTTGCAGATGATTCCAGCTAGTAAAGCCAAGGGCAGACCCAAAGGAATTGCAGAAGGATTTCCCAAGATTGAGAGACTTGTCAGTAAAAAGAACAGATGAAATTCAGCATAGTTAAAAATGAAATAATGCACAGGAAGAAGTTTCTCATATGTAAATGATGGCTTCATGTCTGCCCATTGCTGATGAGTGGTAAAATCTGATGGGATGAGGTCTGATAGTATGAAAACATGTCGTCCATTGAAAATGTTAACTCAAGCTAAAAAAGAGCCTAAATATCAGGGGAGGTTTAGATTGGATAGCAGGAAGATATTCTTCCTCCAGATGGTGGTGGGGCACTGAACAGGTGCTCCAGGGAATGGTCACAGCTCCAAGGCTGTCTGAGCTCCAGGAGTGTTTGGACAACATTGTCAGGGACAGGGTGGTGTTGTTGGGATGTCCTGTGCAGGGCCAGGAGTTGGACTCGGTGGTCCTTGTGGTTTGCTTCCACTTCAGCATATTCTGATTCTATGACTCATTGTTACAAAAGGCACAGAAACAAAACTCTGCTGTTACTGTGTAAATCCATCACTCTCCTACATCTGAAACTCTAAATAGAGAAGGATTGCTTCCTGTCCTGTTCAGCAGAAGGTCCAGATGGTAGGAAATAAAGCTAGTACGTGTCATGTTCAAAACAAACAAATGGAGCTGATTCTTCATGATCTGAGGATTTGACTGATGGACTGTCTTGCCACTGACTGCTGTGGATACTGACAGTTCATATGAGGTCAGTTATGGAAGGTAACCTTTCAAAGGTTACTGAACATGTTGAAACCATTACCTCTAAGGAAGTTTTTAAGTAGAACATATATGTGGGCTGTAAAATGTCACAGGAAGAACATTGTGTGTTTACCTTATTCTCTCTCTCATCTCTCACTGTTACAGGCAGGGTGGTAGGAGAGATGGATGGTTAGTCTCATACCAGGTTCCCAATTCATGTGTTAGAAATGTGCTTTTCTACTCATCATTCTAATTTGTAATATCTTTCATTCACCTGTGTGGATTGTCGTTCTTCACCGCCATTCTGACAATTTCTGTCTAGCATTAATTTTTTTTCCCCACATGTCAATTTGCCCATCAGTTGTCTCTAATATACTTGTCTTACTCCACACGACTTCAGCATCACCCATCCACGTCCTCCTACATTTCAGTCAATTTATGAGCAATTGTGAGAAGGAGGAGCATAAGATTAGATAGATTAGAAGGAAACATTCCCCACAATCCTACTTCTGTGCCATTTGTTTGATCCAAGGTCTCTTATTTTGTGTCTAGGATGTAATGGCAATGGATGGTGTCCCCTATGACCTCACTGAGAGGCAGGTATATGAGGTTGGACAGCAGGTTGCAGCAGCTCTGGTAAGTCTTCTCAGGTTGGCTGCATTTTTTCCTTCTTGCTTGATTGCAACACAAGTTTGGGTGGTGGCTTAAGTCTTCTTGGCCTAAGCACTGATAATAAAGGCTTTGTGAAAATATGCTTCCGTTATGTCGGTGAGCACATGTAACTCCACAGTGTTGAAGACAAGCATAAACTCAGTAAAAATTTCTATCAATTAAATTTGTTTTAAAATCATCCTGTTTTCTTTCTTTTTCCAATTTCCCAGGCTTATCTTGAAGAAAAGAACTTGTTCCATGGTGACATTGCTGCCAGGAATGTCCTTCTTCATCACAACTTCACTGCCAAGCTCTGTAGTTTGGGCCTGGCCTATGAAACTCACGCACATGGTGCCAGCTCAGTCACACGGAAAGTGCCCGTCAAGTGGCAGGCACCAGAGAGGCTCCTGAGCAAACCCCCTACCATCAAGGCAGACATGTATGGCTTCATTTTGGGGCTAGAAGTTCACCTCTCTCTTTCACTCCTTTATGTATCATTTCATGTCCTGAAATTCACAAGAAGGCAGATCCATTTTCAGCATAACAGTCCACTTTTACAGCTCATTCTTTCTCCTGTCTGTAGGCCATGCCTAGTTTTTTTTGTATTTAAGCCAGCAAACAACATCACTTTGTTTTCTTTTCTTGCAGGTGGTCTTTTGGAATTCTACTGTATGAAATGATTACATTAGGTAAGAAGATTTAATGCTAATAAAAAAAAAAAAAGTAAGGAAGCAGAAAATTAACAAGACCCAAAATCTCAAATTTTAGAATGTAAAGTTGGGCCATTTAAATAAGCACCCTTTAGGACCTTCTGTTATTTTGAATTATGGTAAGGAAAAAAAACAGATTTTGGTAGGGAAGGAGGGCAGTCTTGCACAGAAGCTGATCTCTGCAACCATGGCCATAGAGTTTTCTACCATTGCTCCTTTTACCCTTCCAGGTGCTCCACCATATCCCGAGGTGCCACCATCTGACATCTTATCTTACCTGCAGAAACAGAACATTATGAAGCAGCCCTCGAGTTGCCAGCATGCCATGTAAGCCACTTGCTTTATGAACAATTGAACATGAGGTTGGCAGAGCTAAATGGAAATCAGACATAGAAAATGAGATTTTACACATGATTTTTATGTCTAGACTATGCTGAGAGTAATCTGTTAGCTGAGGAGATTTGTGTCTGCCACATCTCCTTACTGAGTTCTGCTGCATAAAACCTCTGTGGTCAAAACCTTTCTGTCCTTCTGTTGAAAATGACACTTGTTTCCATTTCCTTCTCTTGAAAATGCCACTTGTTTCTGTTTATTTAAGCGCCCTTGCATTTTGCTGCTCCAGTGCTTCCTTGGAAGGTGCAGCACTGCTGGGGAATGATTTTTCTCCTCTAAGTTATAGGATGTTCTCTGAAGTGAACAAAGTATCCAAAGGGAAGATCTAAGGTACTTTTCTTTGCATGAAGGCATAATTTCATCATTTCATGATTTATAGGTACTGCATCATGAAGTCCTGCTGGCAGTGGAGTGCAGCTCACCGGCCTTCCCCAGCACAGCTCTTGTGTTCCCTGAAAACAGCTATGAAGACTAGCAGTGGGCACACAGTGCTGCAGGTGCCTGAGCCAGTGGTGCCTGAACTCTATGCTGATGTTGCTGGTGTTGACGTGCACAGCCTGGTGAGGGAATATACAATCCTCTGAAGGGGCCTTTCATATTTTGGTAAAGGAAAAAGAAGTCTCAGAGTTTTCCCTTTCTAAATATTTTGCAAGATCAGAACAAGGTGCATATGTTGGAAGGGATCCCTTTGTTCTTCAAACATCTATAAAATCTCCATGCAGACACAAGAAACTGTTATCATTATTGTAAAATCAACCTGTTGGTATCATTCTGCCAGTGGTCATTTGGGAGTAAAGTGTGTTTAGAAAGCTGTAGAAAATGTAATGAGAAACTTGAGTTAAAGGAGTGTTAGGTTTGTGGCAAGGTTTTGGTGATGGGGTGGGCTGCAGAGGTGACTTCTGTGAGAAGATGCTAGAAGCTCCCCCACCTCCATGATGGACCTGCTGCGGGTCAAGGCTGAGCCCTTCAGCAACACTGGTAGCACCTCTGTGATTACATATTTAAGAAAGTGTAAAAGATACTGCACAACAGCAGGTGAAGAAGAGGAGTGTGAATGTGAGAGGAACAGCTCTGCAAACACCCAGGGCAGGGCAGAAAGAGGAGCAGGAGCTGCTCCAGAGCTGGGATTTCCCTGAGATTCTGTGGTGCAGCCCACAGAGAGGTGGCTGAGCCCCTACAGCCCCTGGAGGGCAGGGGGGGTGCAGAGATCCACCTGCAGCCCCTGAAGGAGCCCACGCCAGAGCAGGGGGATGTCTGGAGGAGGCTGTGCCTCCAAAGGAAGCCTGTGCTGGAGCAGAATCTGTCATGGCAGAATCTGTGGAGAGAGGAGCCCTCATTGGAGAAGGACTGCACCTCATGGAAAAGGACTCATGCTGGAGCATTTAATGAAAGACAACCCTTGCAAACAACTTATGTTGGAGAAATTTTTGAAGGACCTACTTTCCTTTGGAGAGACCCCACACTGGAACAGGGAAAGCATGTGAGGAGTCCTCCCCCTGAGGAGGAAGGAGCAGCAGAGACAATGTGAGATGAACTCACCACAACCCCCATTCTCCCTGCTGGATGAGAAGAGGTAGAGAAATTGGGAGTGAAGCTAAACCTGCGAAGAAGGGAAGGGTGGAGGAAGGTGCTGCAAGACTTGGTTTTATTTCTCATTATACTTACTAATTTGATTAGCAATAAACTAATTTTTCTCAAGTTGAGTCTGTTCTGCCCATAACAGTAATTGGTAAATGATTTCTTGCTGTCCTTATCTTGACCTGGGGGCATGTTGTTATATTTTCTCTCCCCGGTCCAGTTAAGAAGAGGAAATTATAGAGTGGCCAAATGGGTACCTGCCGTTCAGCCAGAGTCAACCCACCATGAGGTTTTTGGAAATTTTTCCCCATCTTTTCTGTCCCAGGAAAATGCATCAGTTGGGTATTTGAAAGAGGAGATGCCCTGGGGAACATGCTGGAGTGGTATTCAATAATTCTCTGGGATTTCTTCAGTGCTTTATACTCTAGCTTCCCTTGGGGGCAAGGGCACTGTATTCAAACACACAAACCCACAAAAAACCAATCCCCACACCTCCTTGCCCAACAACAACAGAACCAAGCAAAACTCTTCATGTCTGTGGATGCAGAAGTTGTAAAACAAATGTTATAAATCTTCATGGAGAGTATGCTTTCTGTGAAGGTCAGGTGAGTACTCCAAAGCGTATATGAAATTTTTTGATGATTGATTTTAATGGACATGCAGACATAAAAAAAAAAAAAAAGCACTGGAAATTGTGGCTATTTTTCTTTCATTTAAAAAGAAGCAGAATCAGTCTGTGAAACAACTTTTCTCACTTCTGTTTCTAAAGTTGACAGTATCTTAGAGGTTTTTTTTCTCTTAGTATTTTGGCACTTTGAGCATTAAAGGTCCTTGTGAAGAAAGACTAAATACACATTAAAGGAATAATTTTACCATTCTGTGTGAAGAGTGGATTCAGTGTTCACTCAGCATCCCCCCACTTAGCATGACTCTTTCCATTCTGGTTTCCATCAAAACTTCTTGGCCTTCTTCCAAAGACAATGGTAAGAAGTTTTGTATTTTTAATGCAAAATGACATGAATGAAATAGTTGTTCTTTCTATGTCACTAAAGCTTTGTGGAAAATGATGTTTGTTTCCATAAATAAATGTAATGTGAGTTCATACAGTACATGTGTCACCACTATATACTGGGACATTGCAAAGTTCATTCAGGAGGAAGCAGCTTTCTGACTTTTCCCATTGTGTTGGCTAATTGCCACCTGGATCTTCATAAACGAGTTGGTATAAATCTGACCTGGAGAATTGAGATACCTTCTTTTCCAAATGGTAAAATAATAACATCCTTTTCTCTCTCCCTCACTTGAAAACAGCTTCAAAGCTGCCTGGTAAATTAGGTCAAATTCGTAGTTATCTTTGGTGAGTAAACTATTCATTTAAAAAAGCATTTGATTTGTTCAAACCTCCCACTGAAGAGTGGATATTCAGAAAGGTCTTGCCTGTGAAAGGTGGGTGTGTGGCAGGTAACACAATCCCAGAGCTGTGAAAGCATCCCCAGAGCTGCTGCAGACTTGACAAATAATGCACAGGGAGCCTTGTGAAACAGAGAGCTAAAGGTAACAAACACAGCACTGTTCTCAGAGCACAGAAAGCAATGCTCTGCTTTACACAAATGCTCATATTTTATTTCTGTTGTGAAAGCTCTGATCAAGGCAATCCATGCTGAGCACCTCACAGCCTCCAACAAAAGATCTACTTTGGTTTCTCCTGCAAGCAAATCTGTGCCAAGATCATCCTTAAGAATTTGCCCACAGAAAGGCATTTTCCTGTTGTATGATAAAATTCTATTTCATTTCCCTTCAATGAAGTGGCCTTAGTCATTCTAAGAATGTAAGCATTCTAACGTACTCTGATTAGTCTTCCCCTTGTTAATTTATGTTGGTTTGGAAGTAACTCTATCTAAATTATAATAAATTTTATTCTGGCATAATGAAATTGGGCATGTGGAGTTACCCTAATTTAACTGCTCTCCCTGCTTTTTAAAATAGCCCATACAGAAATCTTTTCCACATAGCAGTCGCCATTTTAGGAGCAATGTAGACTCATGCATCAATTTCTCCTTAGTGAACCCACTGAGGACTTGGTGGAAATTTTTCAGTTGTTTCGTGGAGAATCATGGCTGTTCAGTTTTTAGTGATAGACTTGTTTTAGTTGTATAATTAGAATATTTTGTTACCATCAAAAATGTTGCCTTTTTATTATTATATTTAATTTTCTCAAAGATGACAGGGCCATCTGCTTAATTTAGTTAGTTTCTGGTGGATTGTTTCTCTGTTCTTCTTAAATGTAGCTTATCTTTCATTGCACATAAAGCCTTATCTCTTCTACCTGTGTTCTTCAGGCATCTGATCACCTTTTCAGTGAGAGACTGAATTAGATCCAATGGATCTCCTAAGGATGAGGAAATCCTGTTTAGAGCAGGCAGAGAGTGAAAAAAGTGGTCCAAAAAGTGACAACAGACAGGAGACACAGATATTAAATTTTCCTGGTATGATTTGTCTTCACCATGCTTGGAATTTTTTTAAACCACATATGAGCAATATGAGCTTTGAAAGTCTTTGAACTGCAAAATCTTCATTGTGCTACAGTGGGCATGTAGCAAAGGACTCTAGTTCAGCCACATGGAAGAGAAGTACCGCAGTAGTCTTGCTTTTCTGCATTCACAGAATTGCATTTTTGGTGAGGGCTTTGGCTTGATCATGAGAATGTGAGAGTGCACTGGTTTATGTGCTACCTCCTACAGCTTGTGGTTTTATTTATAGCAGGTGCTGCACCATCAAGAAATAGCAATAATCCACACACATCCCCCAACTCTCCAAGACACATAAAAAGGCTACTTTTTTCACATAAATTTCATGTTACTGGCATATTTTTGGATGGTTTAACGGGTCATTCTATCTACGATAAAAGGAGGAAGTGAGCTAGTGTTTTCCTCTTGCCTTGTTTTTAAACAGTCCCCCCCCTCTGCAAGGGGCATTTTACTTCATAGAATCACGGAGTCATAGAATGCCCTGAGTTGGAAGGGATCCATGAGGATCCATGAGAGGAATTGTTCTTTATGCTAATGTTAAACCCAAGATAAATAATTAAGGGATGAAAGACAAATTGCCTGTCTTGATTTTTCATTTCATTTTGCTCACCTTTTCATGTACAACAGTTTCAGAAATAAAACAATGCAGAATTTCACATCCGTCCTCTGATATTATGTGGAAAATGCTCCCTCTGTTATTTTATGTGCACCAGGTTTCTGTCTCTGTAGCTTATTATGCTCTTATGCATTTAAATGGACCTTGATTGGGTGACTGCAATGAAGTGGATGTGCTCAACTCCCATATGGCCTTGCAGAAATATTTTTTTATTACATCATCTTCCTATGATTAGTTCTTCAAAATTCAGTACATGGAGGTGAAGGATGGTGCTTGGGTGGGTAAGAAGAGAGTATTTTGATGTGAAAAGGCTATAGCAGAGCTGTTGCCACTGGAGAAATCTTTCTTAACTTTCTGCCTGAATAATTGCAACAAAAATGAGAGTAATTAGATATTTATACCTGAGCCTGGTCATGGTCAGTTCTTACTTTTTTCTTTATACCAATAGCATGTCCACAGCTGAGCTGCAGCTCTCAACTCTTGACCTCAGCCTGTCTTATAGACAAGTTGATGTTTCCTGCCTGGTTTAGATTAATGTCTTCAGAAAAAGCATTTCCTGTGAGCTGGTGTTATCTTTTCAAATTGTGGATTTACTGTGGTTTACCGTTTGTGAGAAAAAAAAGATGAGCTAGATACAAGTTGAATTGTCTGTGATCAAAGTTGTTTTTTTTTTTAATGTGTATTTTTGGAACAAATGTACTTCAGCTTCAAGCTGGAGAAGAGCATTTATCTTGATGAGGTACGTTTAAGAATTACTTAATCTCTTACACTGAATTACTGATTTTATTGACATTATTGAATTAAATCTTGGATTCTGTATTTAAATTTTCTTGATAGAATATAGAGTCAGCTGCAGCAGCACAGTAAAGAAATCAGGGATGTAGGGGCAGAAGTTAGATACAACTTGCTGGAAAGTGGGAGAAGTCTGATGTTTATGTCAAAAATCTGCTTACAACTTGTAAAAAAGCTAAAGTTCTGTGTTCAGTCAGTGTTCATCCTTTGTATGATTTCTGCTGTGTGCACAATTGATTCTAGGAGGATCTGTACTATCTTGTTTTGCCACCTGAATCACTACCCTGTCTGGAGGAGTTTGAAATATCAAAAGCCACAGAATCATTCTATGAAAACGGGTCATCAGCATCATGCAGCTCACTCCTACAGGACTGTCCCTGAAGCTGGTATGGACCTGCCAGCCCCTTAAGCCACACACCACACAAAGTGGAGTGAGGGGGGAGGAGATCTTTGGATGTGGAGGCTGTGAAAAATCTCCTTTAGACCTTATTAGGCCACACAGCACAAGACAGAGCAAACCTGTCCAAGCCCAAGGATTTCCTTTTTGTAGCCAAAGGTTTATTGTAAAGATTTATTTTAAAATGTCAGTTCCTCATGTCAGGCTGACTGTCCTGTAGTTCCCTGTCTTTTTGAAGACATTTGCTGCCACCTTTGTTTTATATCCTGCTTTTTTGGGACAGACCATTGTTGAGTTCAGTGGAGCTGCTCCTTGAAAACCAGTCCCATCCTGAGCCCCTCTTCTCTACAGGACTCTTGTTGCAGTGTGTTTTTATTTGACAGGTTTATTGTTTGATTTGTGTTTTGGTAGTCCTTTTGGGTTTTTTCTCCCCCTGTTTTAGAGTGACACAGACCTGCCTTTGTTATTCAATTGAGCCAGGTGTCGGTTTATCTGTTGTTACTTAGCTACTTCCCCGCCAAGTTTCAAACCCCTTCGCTCCCCACATCCAGTTGTTAACCCCTCCTATCCCAAGCAGTTTTCCTCCATTGAAATCCTTCACTGATTTCTACACTGTATTCCCTGCCTTGTGTTCCACCCACAGTTCTCCTGATTAGTTGAACATTGTATCCTCCCTTGAGACCTGCCCCCCTTTATAAGTTGTTTGCCCCCAGTTGCCTGGGCCCCCGGGACTCGGGGATTTTACCATCAAATAAAGCAACCCACTGTCCCCCAGGGCCATGCTGTCGTCCTTTTTGTTCCGCGTTGCGCCTCCACTGGTAGCTGGGATTCTGCGGAGCCCCAAAAGAGGGGGACTGTCGCCCCCCCACTGTCACCATCTAGCCGGGACGTGCGACAGACTCTGCCATTGGATTTCTCCCGTGAACACAGACTCCTGAGCAGACCAAAGTCTTTTCTCTTAGAGGTCAGGCTTGATTGTGATTTTGTGTTTACATTTTTCCCTTCTTTTCAGGATCCCCAGCATCTCATGATTACTGCCCTGACCAGTTCTCTGTGTTCTTAAAAACAAGTGGAGTATAAGAAGAAAAAGAAGGGAAATGAAATTAAGAAAAGGGGTAGAAAATATTTACATGTTTGAAAATTAGGCATGTATGTTCCTGGTAGCCTATAAAGTAAAAATATTCACACAAATTTTAATAGAATTATATTTTCAGATTTTAATATTTCTCAGAATTAACAAAATTAATGATTCATGAAGTCTCCTGTTCTGAAGATACTATAGTTTCTGTTTTCTGTCTGAAGTCCTGACCCAGCCTTCTACACAAATCCAAGAGTTGAGTGGAAAGGCTGATACTGGTAGACAGGTCAGAGAAATTGTTGCTGTGGAAAAGGGCTGGTAGTACAAGCATATGATTTTAGTAATGGATTCCACAGATTGAACTTTTTCAATATATTCTCCTGCTCCATGAACGTAACATTAGAAATAGCTCAGAGTTTGGTGCAATCACGGCAGGAACAGGTTGCCACTGTTATCACTATAAGTCTGAAATGGTAGAACTTTGTTCTGGAGTGGAAAAATTAAAGTTTCCTGTGTGGGCCACCACAATAATTATTTCTTATCTTGCAGTTGCTCTGTTTCAGTCAGAATGGCTGCTTTGCCACCCCACAGAGTCACATATGGAGTATAGGACACAGGCACCACCTGTTCTACTGTTACATTTCAGCTTCCTCCTGTGAAGTTAAGGTAACCCCCCCTCAATTTTCTTGTCCCAATTCTCAAACTCTTGATTTGCTGTGTTGTTAATATAAATAAATAAATTGATATAATTAAGGATGTTAATATGGATCAAATGCACCTGCATTGCTTTCATTGATGGTGCTTGCAGTGAAAGATAAATGCAATCTGTAAATTATACCACTAGAATTACCTGTTTGCTAAGTGAGGAAATTTAATTTCTCACCTTTTTCATCTTGGTCAAGCCTAAATTGCTTATTTATGGGATGTGAAGGACGCTAGATGACTTCACTCCCCTGTCAAAGCAAGTTTCCCTCAATGTTTTATGGAGCATCCATCAGAGCAGCAGTTTAATCACAAAAGATTGACCTCTTTGTGAGCTACTGTCATTGCTTAAACTATTTTGTATTCCAAAAAGCTGATGCATGACATCATTCCTTATGTATATTACTTTTCTGCTAATAATATGCTCTGTCATTAGAAATTATTCCAAAGTGCTATGAGGAAAGCTCAACTGACCCTCAGGGAAATCCAGATTCACGTTCAAGCTTTGTGGCAGATGGGACTTCTAAATTCCAAGTATAGTAAAGTTTAAAAAAGCAACACTTAAAAGCATATGACAGGGATAAAAAGGAGCACTCCTCTCTGAATGTGAAACACAGAACTGTCAAGAAACAGCGAAGACAAAGAACAGAGGGGAACAGGGACATGAAGAATAAAGGTAAAGTCTGTTAATAATGGAAAAGACACATGCATTAGTAAATAAGCAGTCTAGCAGATTTCATGTCTGAATTAGAGATGTGCATTTGTATGCTATCTTTTCCTTTCTGTCCTGCTGTTTAAGATTGGGCAGGATGGGCAGTTCAAGGCAGGTTAAAGTTGAAGATCTGGAGCTCTGACAGAGTGATCTAAGAACTTCTGTTGGTGCTGTATCAAAACACGCATGGTATTTGGACTTCCCTTCAGATGGAAAGCTGAGTTGTGGCTGGGGTAATGGGGTAAGTCTCAAGGGAGGGACTCTCGAAGGAAAGTGCAAGGTACTGATGAAGTATGCAGTGACTGAATTTTTTCGATTAACATTTGTATCAGTTGGGTGGATCAGCTGATTATATCAGCTGGCTGTGTGAATTTTTGTTCAAGAGTTAATCAAAAGAGCTTGAATGTCTTTCTAAGTTAACCACACCAGCATGGGGACAGTGTGTATACATACATATAGCCTGATTAGCCCGATACATATTTCTTCCTGGTGCTAGCCAGCATTGCAATGGTGAACATATCATCAATTCTGCCAGAGAGAATCACATTTGTATTGTGATTCATGTCTTTATTGAAATTGCTACATTCTGTTAGTTTGCTCTTGTATTACACTTCCAACACATAGCTGTGGTTGATTCTGCTAAATGAGAATCTCATGAAACATCACGTCTTCAAATAAAAAAATTTGTTATTAAAGATTAAATTACCAATGTGTGGAATATCAAAAAGAACTGTGCCAGACATTGCTGGACTCTAACATGAGTGCAGGCTTGAGGTAAACTGACACTGCAGTTTGACATGAATTGTGTTTTTAGAGCTGGTCCCATTAAGAAAACCTCACCTTTCTCGCATTTATCTTCTTTTTCTTCTTATTAGATTCTCCTGTTTCATCTACTGTGGAGGCCCAGGGGGCATTCCCTAAGTTAGGGAGACACAAGAAGCTCCCCTCAAAAAGCTGTTAAGACCCCATTGGCTCCTTCCCCTGTTCATATGTCCCTGAGCCGCTCCCTCCCTATTCCCCTGTTGGCCATCATCTTGGTGAGATGGGGTGAGATCATCTTGCCTGAGAGCACGGGTCAGTCATCTTGGTGAGATCATCTTGCCTGAGAGCACGGGTCAGTCTGGCCCTCTGGAGACAGAGAGGGACCTGGACTCTCGACATGTGGGTGCTCTGGGACTCTGAACATCTCACCCCTGGCGGCTGAATGAAGCATCTGCGGATATTATACAAAGGCCCTTTTTACTTCTTTACCCTGGACTTTACTAGCAGCAATTCAGGCTGCAACAATTTACTACCTGCTGGATTGTTGCAGTGATTCTAGGGATCCTCTTCATGGCATTGCTGGGAATAACAGGGCATTTTATTACCAAGGGTAAATAAATCTCCTTCACTGAAAATACATCATTTGACTGTAGAACTTTGTCACAGAGCACAACAGAGCTCTTGAAATCTGCTCATAGGTCCAAGAAGAACGTGGACATCTTATCTTTAAAAAAAGACTTGCTCTCATGCCTATTTCCATCTGGATAACAGATGCCCTTCACAGATTCCTTCAGAGACTCTGATTCTTTGCCAGTCTCAAAAGAGCTCCAGGGATGGCATTATTGTAACCAGGGAGAATAACTTTCTGAAAGAATGCATTTATGAAATGTGTTTGTAAGGAACTAGGCATGACTATGAGTGGGAAGAGACATATATGATTCTTTTTCAGGCTGCCCATGTCCATGCTTCCCTGAGCAGTGGGTGACCTACAGAGGCAGGTGTTACTCCTTCTCCAAGGAGAAGAAGGACTGGAATTCCAACCAGGAGTCCTGCTGGGCACAGGGAGCTCATCTTCTGGTGGCCAGCAATACCAGTGAAATGGTGGGTGCCTTTGCAGGGGCAAGGGCAGGATGGAGTGGGAGCAAGTCCAAGGCACAGTTATGGCAGCTCCTTCCCTCTGGGAGGAAGGGAGAGTGTAAAAGGCTCCTGGGACCCACCCACCACCTTCTTTGCATTGGCAAAGACAATTGGCTTTCCCTTGGACACTTTGCAAGAGGGATTTGTTTCTTTCTTCCTGACTCAGCTGAGTTTTGTTCATTATGAGTTCAGCACTCAGAACAAACAGCTGGGGAAGCTGCCTGGCACTCTGAAATGCCATGTCTCACAAAGCAGGTCCCTGTAGGAAGGAAGGGAATAGGTGTTCACATTCAGAAATGGCCCCAAAATTTCCTCTCTCACATAGAGCTTCTTTCTTTACCCTTCAAAACCCATGACCTGACCTGGTTTCTCTGAGTCTACTATCTCTCTGCCTTTCCATCCCTCCTTGGACTTCTTCCAGGTACTACACACCAAATCCCACTAGACTGGTTTGCAGAGGGACACCCATGGGGACTGGGCTTGGGAAGACTGAGTGACGAAAAGCGAGTATGGTGTTTCCTTTGTACTTTTAGATAAAACACCTGAGATTCTTCCCCCCTCTGCCATGAAAAATCTCCTGGTGTTCGACAGAAGTCAGCCAGCAATGAACACAGCTGCTAAGGCATGTTCAGAGTGGCCATGGCTAAGGGTCATGCAACTAAGGGCTTCCTCCTGCCCAGCTGCCAGAGCCCAGTGGGGTGCATGTAGACCTGGGAGTCTCTATTCCAGGCTAATGGACACAGCTGCTACATTCCTGTCTGTAGGTCCCACCAGAGACAGCACACATGCAAGCAAAGGACTATGACACAGTGATTGTGTCTGCAATCATCATCTGCTCCCAGAGGATCAGACCCATCCCTTGCTCCCCTCTCTTTCCTCCTTGTCCTCTAAAAGTTCCTGAACAAGTTTTACAGAGGCCTACCTTGAATGTATTCAAATCCTCCTGCTCCACTTTCACCCCACCTTTCTTATCTGTTACTAAGCCCAGGGTGCTCCTGTTCAAAGCTGCACCCGGAGGCTTTTGATGGCCCAACAATTAGTAGCTGAAAACTTTTGGTCTTTGCCGTTTTTTCTGTTATTTCTTGAATTTTTGTGTCTGTGGATTTCTCTTTCATAATTTTGTCCTCATTATGCTCTTTTGTACTGAACAAGACCTTGATTAGATAACCTTAATGCAGCAGAGGCTTCCACCTTTCACACATCCATACAGATGATTTTAACTGGCTACTTTAACTGGGATACTTTATACTTTCTGTCCCAAATGCCTCTAGCAGAACAGCAAAAAGTCCCTCGTGGAACAGAGCATTTTTCTCCTTAATGATAGGAAATGGAGAGCCCAGTGTGAGACTGGTGAACTGCAAGTCTCAAATTGAGCTCCAGGCATCACAAGTGTCCCAGGATGGATCCTCCCTGACATCAGCTCATGAAGTCTAACTGCAGCAGGTCTCTTCCCTCCAAAGATATGAGATGTTCTTCCCCCTGCCAAAGTGGGGATCCCCCTGTGGTGTCACCCTGCTTGTGCGCTCTGTCTCTCGCAGGGTCAAGTCCACCAGCCCCACACAGAACCGTGCTGTTCTGCTGAATGGTGCCATCCATGCTTCTAGCTGTCAAGTCCCTGCCCCATGGATCTGTGAGAAATCTGCTCAGTGACCTCTGTGGACCTTGTCTGAGGAAGTATTCTTTGGAGAGCTATGCTAAGGCCTGATTCCTGTGAAGTTTCTCTGAGAGTCCTGTGCTCCTTGCTCCTGTGCCACCTGCCACACTGCAAGGAAGGAATGCAGCTGCCACAGGAGGTCTGAGAGTTGCTCCTGGCTCCATTCAGGATCACTCTGGTGATGTTCACATTCATAGCCCTCCCCTAGTGACAGACAGTCTTCAAAGTGGTAGAGAAGGGGTAGGAAAAATTTCTCTGAGTCTCTCAGTAATTTTTAGAGGTACTTGAGCACTGTCTCTGCTGTTTTGAAGTCCTAGGGAGAGGTGAGCTTGTAATCTGTGAGCTCACACAAGCTCTGAGTTTATTTCCCTCTTTCGTGACACTGGTGACATGCACCAAAGCTGAAAGCTACCCTGAAGTTAGAAGCTGGCCTATTTTTGCAAGTGATCAGATGATGTCCACAGGACCTTTCTAACCTAAATTCTTATGTGGATTACGTTTGTACCTGGAGAAAACTGGATCATGGCTCCTAGTGTTATGTTGCTGTGTAAATAGCTGCCAAGGAGTGAACCTGCTACCCTGCTGAGCTGAAAATAAATTTAAATTGCTTCTAACAATTTCTTCAGGAGTTACTTTTTCTGTTTTCCTCCCCAGTATTATTGCTTAGTGCATTCTTTGATTTATAAAAAGGCAAAATGAAGCTGGTGGCAGGAACAGAGTCAGGAGAGCAGGGGGTAACAGCCACAGCCACCAAACAGTTTCCTACCCCAAGGGATTAAGGACTGACAAATTTACTTTTTTTCTGTAGCCAAATGAGTGCAGCCCTTCATCTTCCAGTCTCTTTGTCCTACGACCCATCTTGGCCATGGTTCAAGTGCCCTTCACCACCCCTGAGGGGTCTGTCCCTAGCTCAAAGTTTCCTCCAGAACAGGTCTGTCCCTGAAGAAGGCATGCCAGACCCCTCATCCAGCACTGAATCCCATGGGACTCAGCAGACAGATAAATATAGTTCCAATTTTTGTGACAAGTAGGCCACAATCACAAAATGTCCTGTGCTGTGCAACAGCACCTTGACTACTTGATAGGATGACTGTGATGACTTTTTCAGGACAATCTGGTGGTATTTTATGACAGTATTTCTTAAAATATGATTATTAACTGATGATTATGTTGTTAGATTCATTGCCCCAAGCAGTCACAAAATAAGTTGCTACAATTTGCTGGAAAAACTATGTTTGTTACAGATATAAAGCTGGTTTTTACCAACAAAATTGAGATGCTAGTGTAATACCCAGAAGGTTTGAGATGACAAAACAGTTGTTGCCTAAAGAACATTTCTAAAATCTCATCTTTAGTACCTTTGGTATTAAAAAAAAGTAAGGTTGATTAAATTTATGCAATAGTAGCTTATTATTTTCCTGCATTCTTCATAGGTATCTTAAAGGATGTTTAATTCTCATAATACCTTAGTTATTTTAAAATTCTTACCCCTTCAGAAGCAATTTGCAAAGTTACTTCTTTATGTTCTATAGTTTTCTATAAGAGCTATTCACTTTGAATTACAAAATCCAACAGAGCATGTGAGGAAAACAGGAGAGGTGCTCCAAATACTTAAATAAATTCTGTTGCTTTCTATATTCCTTCCTAGCAGAATGTAAAGCAAACCAGGCAGGATCCTTGGCTTTGAAATTCCTCTCACCTGGGGTGTTGTTTCAGCCTCTGAGGAGCACTCTCCTGTTTAATATGTATGATAGCTCCTCATGAATATACGTCTTTTCTCTGCACATGAAATTTTTGTCCCACTCTCCCTATCGAATCTGAGGCATGAGAGAAATAGGATTGTGTTGCTTCTGCAAGTTTGTGACTTTTCTATAATCAACTATTAGATTTATAGACTATACTGACAGCACTGGAGATGTGGGAAATTATTTGGGCTACAGAATGAAACCAGTGCGTACACATTTTAAGGAAAAAAAAATATTACAGCACAGCTGTCATTTAAAGGCACTGTACACTGCTGAGCTGCTCATCAGAAAAACTGAGGGAGAATATTAAATATATCTGCCTTGCTTTTTGTCTTGGTGAAAACCCTGTTAGCTTTTTGTTCTATGCTGCCTTCAGGGTGCTAAATGACTAAGCTTTTTCTTATGATATTTTATAAAATTTGAAAGAAATTCTGCAGTGTACACAGTGTTAGATTAAAAAAAAGGAGAAAAAACAAGTTAAGATAATCAGTACTCTTTAAAGAATTTGTATCTCTAGTCTATTTTGTTTAGTAATATTAATTACAGAGGAATAAGGGAATTTTTCACTGTGATCTGACTTCTTTTGTATTGCCAGCATTTTGGGTATTAGAGCAGTGAAATATCCATTACCTACAATATTGTGGTTTGGGGTGGAACTTTCAGCTGATTTTCAGCTAAGAACTTCTAAGAATAGGTCCTATTTTATGCAGCTAGTTTGGAAAGCAGAAGAAAATATCATGTGTGTAAAAAAACCCTGTCTTATCAACTTCCTACAGGAGCAGATGCTGCCAGATCTGGCAGTTCTTAGCACTCTGAACCTTTGAAATATGCTTTGCAACAGTAATTAACTAGCAGCAAGTAATATGTTTGAAATAAACTTCCAATTATATGTAATGTTTCTGCAGATGTGCATTTTATTATTTTCAATTAATTTAAATTCCTTTTTAATTTTTCTTGCATTACTTCTGGACTGGAGTCTTGTCAGTTGACATGAAATAAAGCATGTAGGTGAGTCAGACCTGCTAATTAATTTTGTTGCTCTGTTTGTTGTTTGTTTTTTCTTTCAAATTCCCAAGTATTTTGATGAAATGAATTTGATTAGTGTCACATTCGTCAGGAAAAAAAATTGCTTGAAGAAAAGCTGATTTTATCAAATTACTTGTTATGATGCCAGGTAAGGAGAGAGATTTTAAGCTGGTGCTTATAGACTAGGCAAAATGTTACTGTGCAACTGTACCAATCTCAGTGCCAGGAATGTAGCCTAGAGCAGAATCTTGTCTCAGATTTTAGATGCAGAGCATGCTCTAATAAAACCCAAACTGAAGCTTTTCTGTAATGCCAGTAAAAGCAGAAACAAGCAGTTAATACTTTTTTTTCTAGTGTAAATTCTTAAGGCTCCATTGATGCTCTTTCCTAACCTTTAAAGGCTCTTGGTATTTCTTGCTCCAGAGAAGTGTATTAGTTACTTTGTCATTGTTATCCAGCTGGAAGGATATGGTTATGCTCCTTTACACTGTAAATACTTTCACAGAATTGACAGGATTGACAAGCTTTTGTCTAAATTTCATGGCAGTGAAACCTACTTAATGTTGCGGTCTTGGGTCCTGCACTAACATTATTGAATCTGTCCCATCTGATGATTTTTTAATCTCTGTTCCACACTTTAGAGACTCACAGCTCCTACACCCCACCAGGCAGACAAATAGATATCTTACATAAGCAGTGGTTATTTGAGTCCTTTGACTAAGGCATGAGTTCTTAATAGAAAAAGCTTATGATAGTTGTTGAAAGTGGAAAATCAAAATAACTGGGGGTTTTCTGACTCACACAAGGTTAGACTAGTTCAACCCATCTCTTTTTCTGTACTTTTTAAGAGGCAGTACAAAATTCCACAGAAATCACACAATCACCAAATTTTAGCCACCCTATATATTTTTTCTCTGCTGTTTCCTTATGTAAGTTAGTCTTTAATTTTTACTGCTTTCAAAACTCCCACATTATGCATAGCTTACATCTTTCATTTTTCCAATCAAAACAATGCCATTTGGAAACAGAATATTATTTTCAAACTATGCTCATGAATGAATTATCTTCAGTATTTCTGCAAGTATTGATCCAGTTCCAGCACACAGTATTCCCCCTCTCCTGTTTCAGAGTCCTGAGGTTTTAATGCTTTTTCTACCCTGTAGGTAACTGAGCTGTGATTGTTTTCTGCAGCTTGAAGAACAGCTGCCTTTCCATAACCAGGACGATAATTTTAGTATCAATCTCTGTAGATTGCTTTGAGATCCTTTGGAAATGGAAGTTAGTTAGGCTTGTCATGTGATGCAACTTGCCCAGAACTATCACTCAGACAAAATGAGACCTGAATCTGGTAAGTCCTAGGGAAAACAAGGAAAGCACAAACAGCTACATGGGGAAAGCTCAGCCAAGGCTCTGAACTACATCCTTGCTGTTCCAAATAATTCAGGTACAGTTCAGAGAGAAACACAGAGGAACTGGTAACAACCTTGCATCACTGTAACATATTAGTGACACCAAAAATGACTGTTAATTAACATGTGGAGAAATCTGAAGCAGCATTGCCTGAAAATGATGAAATTGGTGACCTTCTGGCCACCTACATTAGGCAGTTAAACAATTGTTGCTGAGGACAGGAACCCCATCACACAGAAGGCTAAACTTGAGTTGGAACTGGTACAGGAGCAAGGTGTGCCAACAGGTTGCTCTTGGACAGTTTTACCAGGTGGAGTAAGGGAATTTGTCATGGCCAAAGCAGTCTTGGCTTGGAAAATTTAATTTAATTTATCACCTAGAGCAAATTTTTGATTACTGACTCGGCCTTTGAGAAAAAAAAGAAAAACTAAACTATTAAACAAATATTTTAGTAAACACCCTTTTTTTTTTTCCCCCTCTTCCTCCCAACTCAATTTCAGTCCAACACCACTCCTGAGAAGGTTGAGACCTTCTTGGTCCCACTTACCTTGTTTTTCCCACGTATTACACTCAATCTCTCCCAGTCCCTTCAATGCGGTGGGCAGTGCAGGAGGCTGAGTCTAGAATGCAGTGGTTTCTCTCTGCCAATCCATGCATTTGGCTCATTTTCCTCCACTCTGATACAGGCTTTCCACAAACCACAGTCCCTCAGATATGTCCCTGCTCTGGGTGTTGCTCTTTCTTAAATCTATTTGAGCAGGGGTGTCACACTCTCTGTTGGGGATCTTCTGACTGGCTTTGACAGGCTGAGGTTTCTGAAGCATCCTGGGCTGTTCACATCCATACCAAAGTTATCTGGAAGTAGCTGTGAGGCAGCTCCTGCACACGGCAGCCTGGCAGCCTTGCTACAGAAACCCTGCTCAATACAGACTTGTTGCCCCTGGTACCCCTCACATTCACAAATAGAGTTTTCAGTTGGATTATTTGTGTGTGTGTGTTTGTGTTTCACAGCTAGAAATTGCCAGCCGCCCACTAAATCATCCTCCTCAGCAAGTGAAGCTTAGATTTTAAGTCACTGAGTGGTGTTCTTTTCTTGTTGCTACCTCAATCTTAATTGCCCAGCATAGCTTACTATCCTTTTAGAATTGTTTCTTTATTATCTTGTTCAAGCATAGGCTGCTAGACCAGGTGGCATGTTCAGATCCTCCCTGAGGAGCAGGCTCTGACCCAGAATTCTTTGCAAAGGAGATTTTTGTAATTTTGTAGTTTGGACAACCCAACACCAACTGCAGAAAGCAGAGAAAATGTCCAAGCTATTTGGGACATAACTGGCCTACAACAACTGAGTCAAGAGAAGTGTGAGTGCATCATATCAAATTACAGCTCCTTCTACATGGGATACCTTACTTGTCTGTGTTCTCTGCTTTCTGGAAAAATATGAGAATATTACAATAAAAGAAGATGCTGAAATATGAACCTGCCTCAGAAGCTTTGTGATTTTTCAAGAGATCAGAAACTGGCACAAATACCCACTTCATTCTGCCTTCTGGAACTGTCAAAATTTGCAAAGTTTATAAAACATGTTCATAGTAAAATAGGGGACCAGATACCAAATTCTTTTAAGTTACCAAAAATACAACAAAATTTAAATCACAAGAAGAAAATGAGCCTATTTTTCCCCAGGCCTGCATTGTGATTTCTATTTTGTTCCAGAGAAAGAAGGCACAGATAAATGTATCAATGAGAGGGATACAGCAGAGAGCCGTTGCTCAAAGACAATTCAGCAGTGTTTCCTTGGCAGTATGTCAAGAGGAGGAACTACCTTATTGTTGCTGCTTCTGGCAAAGAAATCAGAGCTTTTCCAGTCCACAAATGGCAGAACATCAAAATGTTACAACACTGTGTTCCTAGAGCTAATGAGGGGGTTTTTTCATTAATGAAAGATCTATGAATGTAAAGAATCCACATTTCAAATTGTGCTTTGTAAAGAGCAGAAGCCTGTTATTAGAAGTTCTAGAGATCAGGGAGACAAGGCTTTTTTTTCTGACTCTGTTTCATTGTATGGCCTTGAGGCAAGCCAGCCCACATGTCTGCACCTCCATTTCCCCAGCAGCAGGCTGAGACAGTAAGAGCTACCCCATGGGGCCACTGAGAGTCCAAACAGATAATTTCTGGAAGAACTGAGACTGGTATATGGAACTTTGTATATAAGTGTGAAGTAATAGCATGCAAACTAATGAAATACAATCAGACCGGTCACTGCTTATTTTCTGCTCTATGCTCCTTGGAAAAAATGTACTGAGTGAGTGGGATCTGAAATATTCTAATGTTACATCTGAACAACCACTGGAAAGTGGAGCAATACTTATTTCAGATTGTAATTTGTATTACCACCTTCTCCATCACTATTATATACATTTTTACACAGTGAATTGTAACTTCACCCCTGCCTTTTCTTGGCTCCCATTCTAAAGGGCTTGTTTCACCCATTGTTTTCTACTTTCTCTTTCCTAAACACTTAATTAGATTGCCAGCATGTCTGCATAATGATACCACTCCTTCAATAATATGCTCATTTTGCTCTTGGGCTCAGAACAGCTTTAAAGAAAAAGAAGGGTCCTCCCTGTGTGAGCTGCTCCCTCCTTTGCCCTGCCATGAATTTTCTATGTGGTAACAGGCAAAAGCATTTAGGATATCCTGTACCTGCAGCCTGAATGCCTGCTGGAGCAACCACCCACCTAATCTGGAGGAGCTTTTTCTGCAATACCTTTGGCATTAGTTTAAGTCCTTTTCACTCCTGCCTTGGAAATCAAGATGCTACTTCAGTGCTGGGCTTCCCACACAATTCTGCCAGGTTCATCTATATCCTGCAGTCTCCTCACTCATCTGTCCTCACTCCCCTCCCACACCTTGTTCCACCATGCTACTACCTCCATCCACACTCCACAAACTGAAAATACACCAGCTTTGCCTCCCTCTTTTCATCCCAGCACAATTCATTCCTAGTCAGAATGGTCCTGCTTTTTCAGACTCTAATTTTCACCTTCAGTTGCAAAGGGAAAGAGGGGAATTTCTTATTTCTTTACCACTGAAATATGTCTGTGTGTAGTGGGCTTCCTTCTTTCAGGGTTTCCCGTGACACAATGCTTTCTTGGCATTCTTTGCCCTCCATATATGAGAGGCACTTTAGTGGCTGTAGACTTTTCTGAGCACTACAGGTTCTTTTTTCCCTCCTTTTTCACTTGCAAGTTTTTCTGTAGTCACCCGAAGCCCATGACTGTGTATTACTCCATGCATTTTTTCCACCCTGCGTTTCACTGTTCATTTCCACTCTGTGGTAGAAGGCGTGGCAGAAAAGGTGGATGTGTTTGTGTTCCAGGTGTGTTTGGGACAAGCATGGTGTGGTGTACAGGAAGTAGCCACACTTCTGGGTGTGTGGGCAAGGTGGTGTGTTCACTGGTGTGTATTTACTGTGGGAATGATGTGAGATGTGAGGCATTTTCAGCCCTGCTCACTGGCTGCAAAATGTCTTTGAACCCCAGGTCATGGAGATAGGGGGTGGCTGTTGCGTGAGAGAACATCTCAGTCTTCTGTCATCTCTGAGAGAGAAGGTGGTTGGAGGGTCACCAGAAGGTGGGGAAAGCTTTTTTACTAATCTTGCTGGGAAAAGGGCAGGTGCTACTGGAGGAACAGCAGCATACCAGAGGACCCAAGAGGCAAAGAAAAGGTAAAGGGTTTCCACCAAGGAGGAGAACTGTCTTTGTACAAGTGTATACGCTATGAACTCCTGATCTCCCTGACACATTAGGAAACACTCTCAAGTTTTGCAGGCAGTTGCCACCCTCTTGTCACTCTCTGTGCCCCATCAGTCCCTTGAGAACAGCATCCATAATCTGCTGAGCACTAGCAGAAGGGATCCTATTTGGGAGAGCAAAGCTGGATTTTCAGCAGCAAGGAAACAGTCTGCAGATTTGGTGGCAGCTGTGACACTTGACACGTGCTGGCAACACTGAGTGGGAATGCTTTTGCCCTAGTAAACAGCAGAGAGTTAAATCCTTTGCAAACAGTAGGAATTTATTAATGTGAGGATTTACATTTGTTGACCTCAAGGTCTGCCGCTACATGGAAAATGGTAAAGGGGTCAAGTAGCAAGCTAGCAAACCCAAGGTTTTATCAGCCTGAAAGGGTTTTATCCATTGGCTTAAGGATGGTGAGGCACAAACACTGCTACCTCCAGAAAGCTCTCTAGGTTTCTGAACGGCGTGTGGACACTGCAGGAGGCAGCTCAAGTGATAAAGAAAGGGTTGTGACAAAAAGCCAAAACAGGGTCCTGAGCTCTGACAAAGACTCCTCCCACATATGGGGGGAATAAAGACTGGTCAGGAAATGAATCAGATCAGTTTTTCCTTCAGCTAATAATTCAGTACATTTAACCTTACTGCAGTTCTAGCAATGTCCTCACTTGAAAGTTAGGACCTTTATGTTCTCCCAATGCTTCCATGTAGCACTGTTTTAAGCATTCGTTAACAATCTTTTAATTCCTAAAGAACAGTACAACATGCAGATGGCATTGGCCAGAGTGCAAAATCAGGGAGAATCAGACCCTTCCTTTAGGGAAAGGTGCTGCAAAATCCAGCTTTTTCAGTAGAATATTAACTAATTCCTTTAACACATCTATATCCAGGCCTGGGCTGTGCTTTGGGATGCCTGCAAGCTTCCAGGAACACAAACACCTCCTAAAGATTGGCAACAGGGGCTGGGGCAGTTGTTTGTGGTCAGCTGTGCTCTGCTTGGGTCAGTCCTGCAAGTGCCCTGCCAGCAATGAGCTCTCCAGTCACTCTCTGTGCCTCACCCTGGGGAAGCATTCATCTGAGACTGAGTGACAACAATTTTCATCTGAGACTACCAAGTGACTTTCTCCCTCTGGTAGTCTTATTTCTGTTTTAATCAGTGTTTATTTCATCTCAGACATGACTGTTTTATGGAAAACATTAGTGTTTAGCGTAACTTGGGACTTTTTATACTAGTCCAGATATGTCCTTCACAGTGATGTTGTAAGGCCCCAAAATAAGTGATCTCTTAACTTGGGTAGTCTCTGCTCCAGGAAAATATTTTCTTCAAAGGAAAGCACCAGTATGACTGGAAAAAGGATCCCAGGTGCAGCAATAGTGACCAAGGCAGAGTATTAATTATTTAACCTCTCTAAACCAGCTGAGTTCATAATTTCCCCCAGGCTTTGCTTTAATACCATTTCTATAATCCACAAAACAAAGGTTATAAATAAAAGCCTTGGAGCACAAGCTAATATTCCACATTTGGACCAGGTAAATTACATTCAGCTATGTACTGGCCTGCACATTTTGTGTTAGTGCCTCTCAGCAATGGCACTGATACAAACATACAAAGCAGTATGGCAGGTACAAACATCTGTGGCACCAGTTTCCTAGGAAAGGGGTGAGAGGGGGAGTGGGAGATGACTACTTAGATATACTTTATACCACTTTTCTACCTGAGCAGCAGACGATACCACAATCCACACAGAAAAATCTTTACTGTATTTGAAACTGAAATTCAAATTATTTCAGCTAATAGTGTATGCTTTTAGCTGCATCTATGCCCATCTGGCTGTAGTCACAGCACCCTTCTGCCATACAGGGGCAGCTTGTTTCAGTCACAGTGGTGGATATGAGCTCAGAAATTGCTGCTGTGGGCAGGCTCCATTGCAGGATGAATTACTGCCTCCTTCAGCAGCAGCAACAGAAGCTCTCACAATGGCTCCCCTCTGTATGCAGCAGGAAGAAAAGGTCCCATTAAGCATAGCAAGTTTTATGCCTGTAGATTTCAGTGTTGTAATTCTTCACTTTATCACTCCAAGCAACTCCCTCACTCATTGAAGCCAATGGTCCCCCTGAAGCATGGCCATGGCCCATTCCTGCCCCCTCAGAAAGAGGGACCCACACAAACCACAGGTGACACGGAAGGAGGCAGGGAGTGAGGGGCAGGGAGTAGCACGTCTGTCACTGCTTCTCCAGATGACAGCATGCATCCCTTTCCTCTTCACGCACTGCCAGAGCCTGGCTTGGAGTCATGGTGCTGAACAAATGGCACCCACTGGTTTTGCCAGCTCCCAGCAGGACTCCTTCCCCCTCAGTGCACAAATATCCACAAGGAAAAGCAGCCTCATTTGTCACTACTGCAGGCTTCTTTTTCAAGGGATCCCAGATTTCCTTATCTTTGCTCTCCTACCTTTAGAGGACCTTGTGGCATGGCTGCGGTGACACAGGATGGATGCGTGGCTGCGTGAGGGACAGCACAGCACATGGGACTTGTCCTACTGCACCCACCAGAGGCAGTGGAGCACAGCCAGATGTGGAGACCAGCCCCATCCGCAAGTGACAAGGCAGGAATCCCACTGACCTGCCAGGGCCTGGCAAAGGCAGGGCCTCAGGGGACTCATGGCTGTGCAGGGCCTCGGGCAGGGCCTCGGCAGGCTCATGGCTGTGCAGGGCCGAGGGCAGGGCCTCGGCGGGCTCATGGCTGTGCAGGGCCGAGGGCAGGGCCTCGGCGGGCTCATGGCTGTGCAGGGCCGAGGGCAGGGCCTCGGCGGGCTCATGGCTGTGCAGGGCCGAGGGCAGGGCCTCGGCGGGCTCATGGCTGTGCAGGGCTGAGGGCAGGGCCTCGGCGGGCTCATGGCTGTGCAGGGCTGAGGGCAGGGCCTCGGCGGGCTCGTGGCTGTGCAGGGCTGAGGGCAGAGCCTCAGCGGGCTCGTGGCTGCGCAGGGCTGAGGGCAGGGCCTCAGGGGGCCGTACAGGGCTGAGGGCAGCTTCAGGTCAGCCCTGCTGCAGCAGCGCCAAGAGAGGTGGCCACAGTCCTGAGGGGCTGACAGGGACAGGACCAGGAGAGGTGGCCGCAATCCTGAGGGGCTGACAGGGACAGCACCAGGATAGTTACAAACAGTCCGGGGCCATGGGCATCAGGACAGGTGGCCCAAGGTGCCTGGCAGGGACAGGTAAGGCTAGTGATGCTCTTGAGGCCCTATCACTGTTCAAGGCCTTAAAATGGCAGAAAATGCATCAGTGCATTCATTATGCATCTTAAGACTTTCTTACATCATCCAGGTCTAATTAAAAGTCCCACTAGTGGCATAGCAAGACACAGCCAGGTGTGTATGTGACAATATCACCAAAAATAGGAGAGATGGGACTTGTCCTGCGAGACAGGAAAGAGTAAACCTGGGGTTGTGGGAAAAAGCAGCAGCAAAACTTCTAGCAAAGTTGTCCCCTCATTTACAAGCCCCCATCGGGAAGAAATGCTAGTCACCCATTTTGCACCAATCTGGGATTTTTCAAATGCATCTTTATTGATAAGTTGATTAAGCTCTAGTCTGAACTTTATTTTACAAGAACCTGCAGCTAACCAACACAAAAAAAATTACCATCATTACCTTGTACAATACTAGCACAAAAACAGAAATGCCACACTTCAGTTGAAAGAACTGTAAAAGAACTAAACTAAATAGTAAACTCTACACGTAACAAACAGTTGTGACTAGTCCCACGTGTCATTTAAACTCAGCAGTGAGAGGGGAGGACTGAACACAGAACCAAACACCCCAGATGCCAACTCTTTCTCCCCTGAGTGTGCTTAACTACGTGCTTGGCATGAACAAGTGGGACAGCAGCACACCATCTGCCTGTGTCGTCTCTTTTATCCTAGAAAGCCTCCTAGGTCTGTCCTCTGCTTCAGAATATTCAGAGCTTCCTAAAACAAGAGATTGATGCAGATTTGCACCCAAAGGATGTGAAGAAAGACTGGTAGTTGAAGGAGAGCAAGTCTAAAAGAGAGGACTGAGCAGTGTGGGCAGTGCAGTTATCCAAGTTGGCAGTAGGTACAACTCATCCAAACACATTTATTCCAGATGAACACAGGATGGAACAGCAAACCTGAAGTTCAGGATGTAATACTGGGGATATTATGCCAACCACTTGATCATTTGTGCCCTCATTTTCTGTCTGCCCATTCTGACTACTCTGCATTCTCTGTGGCTCCTCCCTTCTCTCCCATTCTTCTGGTACTTTCCACCCACACAGGCAGTAACCCTCCCACCCCACCACACTGCCCTCCCTGACCTTCACACGGTTCTGCCAGTAACTCCCACTTGACACTCCCATCAGCTCTCCTGCCTCATGCACCTCCACGTAACAACAGTCAGAGAAGGCTGAAACCTGATTTCCTGTTCCCCACACTCAGAGGAGCACTCATCTTGACTTCTCATTCCTGAGGAACACAGGGAATGGTGATCTAACTTGACAAGTAAACTGAGCAAACGCCTTGAACTTAATTTGGAATTCACCTGTATTCTCCATCCTTCTTCTCTTTTGCTCCCTCTTGGTCCCTCTTTTAAATATAGGAATGTTTACAGTAATTCAGGCCAACTTCTCTGATTTTTAGGTAAGACCCCAGAATTTTCCTGAAAGTCAGCTCACTCTCCAAGACCTACTCCTTCATCATAGTTACGGCAGCAATGGGAAAATCTGCTGCTCGTGCCACTGAGAAGAAACTGCTTTGGCATGACAGCCTAAGGCTCACATAGCATCTGACACCCTTCTAAGAACAACACTGGCTTAAAACAAAGTAAGAAAAAAACCTACAGATAATCTATTCCCTTTTTCCTTCAAGTCTAAAAGAACCTCTCTTGTGGCATAGAGAGGCACTGTTAGCCAATCACAAAAAGCCAGCAAAACACATGTGGCAGTGACTGATTTCCTACGCTTGTGCACGTGGTGCAAGGGCTGTACAGGGATGAGACATGGAAGGGAAGGCTAAACCCATAGGAGCTCTGCCATCTTCGCATCTGCAGAAGACTGGTACAAGGACAACACTGATAGATAATTTTCTGTGTTCACCAAAAACAAGACCACTAGTAGTTAGTTGCCTTAATGCACAGCAAGGGTGACTAAAGTTAGGTATCAGGAAAAGCAATCTCACTTGTAGGCTAGCTAAGAACTGAACAGACAATCTCAGCAGCCTCCAGGATCTTCCTCATTGAAGTTCAGTAAGAACAAGTTTGATGAGCAGCCATGGTGGACATGTTTGGGATACTCAGTCCTGTCTCAGAGCTGGTGTGGGCTCTTGAGGTCTTTTCTAGCCCTGTGCTTATGAGTTTTTCAGTTGACTACACCGAAAAGAACAAAAAGGGTCATTTTTCTGTCCAGCAGTTGCAATTAAAGCAACAAAGGAAAAAAAAATTGCAGAATTTTTCCTTCCTTTCCCCAACCTTCATGTCTCACAGCTGAGGAGTTCCCAGCCCCCAGAGTAAGCCCTTCTAATAATACTGATGGACAGACCTACCAGCCCTTCTAAATACTGATGGAAATGATGGGAAACACAATACCCTTGGAACAATTCACAGGTAGTAGATGGAGTGGGACTGTTAGCACAGGACAGTCTTGTGTGGGCAGAGTGAAGTATTTCACATCTCACAAAATGGGAGCCATGGACAAGACAGGACAAAGTCAGTGTGCAATACATGGCATGCCTTCTTCATCCAATGAAAGGGTTACATGAAAATGGCCATCCTGCCTAGTCACTCTCTTGGAGCTTCACTACACTGGCTTGTCTAGCAGCCTCCAGCACTAACTACTTCCAGCTGTGGCAAGAGAAGAATTGTGAACAGTGGAGTTTCCCCACCCCCCCAGTGTGGAACCTCTCCTTAGTCTTCAAGTTCACCCTGTCCCCCTACCCTGACTCCCCTCAATTTAAAAAATAATGGTGATAATTAATGCGTGGAAGCTGATGACATTGTGCATGAGGTTCACTTCCAGTTCTCTTTTTCTCTTCTCATGCATCCTCCTCCTGCCTCTCCAGCAAACCCCTCCCCACCAATCCATTCCATCAGTCCATCCAGCCTGCATGCCTGGGGGCTGCTGCTCACTTGCCATAGACGCTCTCATCGCTGTAGGCCACATAGAGAAAATAGTCCTCCTCGTGGTTATCCTGCCAGGGGACAAAGGGACAAAGTGAGGAGCCAAAGCTGGAAACTCACTGCATGCGAGAAAGCTCAACCCAGAGAACATAGTAACACGAGCAGGTAACTTCTCTTCCACTGCTCCTCTCTGTTTACATGGAAGGCTTCGCTTCCCAAGACCAAAGAGAACTCTGGCCACAGCTCTACTTCTACACATAGGCAGGGCACATTTCTATACACAGGAAATTTACTTGAAGAGCCACAGCCAGGCTGCGTTGCAAGCATGCAAGAGAAAGAGCTCTGACTGTTCACCAGTATCTCAGCAGTGGTATGGTCTTAAGATCAAGAGAGAGACTTGGAAGGATTTAACAAGTCAAAAATCACCTCTAGATGGTATTTTTAATTTTTCAGAACACTGACAAGTGGCTGTATTTCTAAGTCCTGTTTTACATATGAGCAGTAAAGCTGTTAAGTGATTACACTGACACAAAAATTCTGTGGAGTGCCAGCAACAGATATCTGACCTCAGCTCTGGACAGTCAGACACTTTCCTTCAACATGTTCAGATTTGGAAAGCACCCTGCCTGTGTTATCTTTTATTATCTTCATCAGTACACAGACTAATGAAGTGTCTAGTTATTGTCAAAAAGTGACAGGCCAAACAAGGCTCACAGCACCACGCCACAGCTCTTTTATTAAAACACCAGCGGAAGGAGAAATCAAGGAGAAATCAATCCAGGCTGCAAGCCACCCATGATATAATGGCTATGGAACTGAGAAATATGGACATCCAATATGCTTTAAGGTTGATCAAATAGCACTGCTGAGTAGAAATAGTGGGCAGCAATGCTCGCAGCATCCTACATAGTCCTCACACTATGTAGGTGAGGAAAAAGTAATTCTAGACAAAGAAAAAGTGTTCCTCAGAGACAGATGGATGTCCAGTGATACTGGCCCTTTTACTGGCTAAAAGGAAATCTCTTTGGTATACACAGCAAAACCTGTTTTCTCCACCCTCCCCAGCCCTAATCGCTGAAAAGGAAGTGGTTTATTTCAATACTTTATTAAAGTAGTAGAAGCAATATATCATTGCCGGGGCAAGTATTTGCCACAACCCTTTCAACTGCAAACAACCAGTTGAATTGATAAGGCTCCTCAGGCTCCTAAGTGGGGGATGGAATTCTCCTGATCAGGTGATACAGCTCAGGGCAAGAGGGTGCCAGTGTTCAGGCATCTGTGACCAAGCTGAAACCACTGACACTTCTGGACATTGCTCCTGCCAACGAAAGGGAAGAGAAAAGGGCCAGGCTTACCTCATACAGCTGGCCCATGGTAGCACTGGTGGGAGGGATGGTGTTATTGACGAAGAAGAACAAAGCATCTTCCGGCCTCAGGTGGATTCGCTTTCGGATTAAGAAGTAGAATTGACCAACTGAAGAGGAACAAAGAATGCCTTAAGATGCAGAAGGAATGTTGGAGGGGTTTTTTTGTTGTTGTTGTTGCTGTTTATTTCTGTATTTTAACCCTAACCATGGCTGTTTTCTTTTGGTGGTGGAAGTCATATGCTGCATATAAAAAGTAGGGGAACATGAACAATGCAGGAAAGCAAACAAGAAAAGAAAGCAGTAACTTCATGACTGTAACCACATGAGCAGCCATTCCACTCAGAGCTGGCAGTTTCTCAGGTACACACCCCATGCTATGTACATGCCCCTCTAAATCCACACTCCACCTACTATGGTATGAAATGCTCTACGGAGGGGAATTGGTGGGAAGACCTTTAACTAACTTAACCTTTAAATCCTACAGATCAAAGACACACCTTAGAGAATTTAGCCTTGGTGTAAATGGTTAGATCATTCCTGAAAAAAAATCCTTATTATTTACTTGAACTACATTGCACAAGAAAGTTTTTCACAGTCCATTAAATACTGCAAGAAGAAGAAATGCTGTTCCTTTAACTCATTCATGTTCTTAAATAAAAACAGATGTAATCACACTCAAGATCACCATGACCATTCAGAAAAAGAACTTCGTAGCTATGACTACAGCTACAGGGGTGGAAAAAGGATGGGACTATTGCAAGAACTTGTCTCTTCTGGCAACAAGAGTACAGCCTCTGGCAACTCTGCAGCTAGGTCGTCATTGACTGGCCACGACACTGCCCATGACACACAATTTAGTTAGTCACTATTGTCATGGTTAGAACTCAGCTGTGACACACTAGCTAAGCCAGTGAGATACCTCAAAAGATCTCAGAGAATTCTGCATGTTGTAATCCAGGCTATAAGGTATAAATATAACAAAGACAGCAGATAAATGACATGTTGAACCTGTCTGGATATTTTCTTTGTGCTGATCACAGAGTAAAAAGCATTTCTGAGACTCTCTCATTGAAAATCAGGAAGAAAGGAGGTAGACATTGTTACCTGTGAGGTCAGAAGGCACGAGATACTTTCTTTTGTCTAGGTCAGGTACTCTGGCTTTGGGTGCTTTTTCCACGATTACCTGGAGAGAGAGAGAGAGAGAGAGAAAGCAAGAAACAGATGACGAGTGTCATAAACCAAAGTGGTCCAAAAAGCATCAGTGGATAAGGATATTACCCTCTGATGGTGCTAGCAGGCCTTGAGGTATATAATCTGTAACAAATACACAACATTAAAGAACACACAGGTGAGATGATTTAAAGAAGAAGAACAGGAGACAACCTAAAATCACTCCCAATAGCTGTGCTGGGAGCCCAGGCCTGCAGCAGTAAGCATGGTAAGTAAAAAAGGAGTCCAGAACAGACATAAAAATAAACCATGATGGCTGAGAAAAAAAAAAAAAATAGGACACCTTGACGTTCCAAATTCAGGTTAATTTTGTGTGAAGAAGCTGTCAGGAGGGTAATACATGAACACAAGTAAGTTAAACTGTTTCCAGGTTACAGTTCCAAACTGCCTTGCACAAAATCAGCCCTACTCCCAGTAGTCCCACATCTCAATTTCTACTTTCACCAACACCAAGTGCTCTAGAATGAAGCAAAGAATTAAAGAGAAACTACAGCTTATTGGGGAATATTTTTTTAAATCTCCAGTTCTTCAGGAGTTATCACCTACTCTGAAATTGACATCCTTTAAGTTTATTATCCATATTTCACATAGCTATGGACATTTCCTTAGTCAAGTAAACACACAATAATTAAAACCAGCCTACCATCTGGGCAACTGGACCCACTGAGATCTCTTGACAAAAATACTAATTTCCTTATATTCTAACACAGAAAAATACTCAGCAGCTTTAAGATCAAACAGACCAAGAGGTCTCTGGCTAAAAGATAATTTTTGCTAGCAGAGCTAGGCAAAATATTTACCTCAGAAACGAATTATTCCAAAGTGACCTGATCTCCTTTTCCATTGAAACCTTTGGAACTACTGTGTTTGTGCAGAAAAAAACTGCAGGATTTTTTTGTGATATGTATTTTTGAAGTGGTAAAAGACACATCACGTTTCAATCTATGTGGCTTGCTGTTCTGCAGAAGCCATTCTGAACACCCAAACTAAATCTAAAGCTGGATTTTCTGAACTTTCTAAACTTTTTAATTCCCTTAGGCCCCATACTAGTAAATACTCCGCCTGAAACACTGTGGGACTAATTTCTAAGGGTTCCATGCTCCCATTGTTCTTTGGCAACCCAAATCAGCAAATACAGCTGTTGTGTAAGAGAAAAGATTGAACTGCTGTGGACTAAGCCTTCTTTGGAAGCAAAATGATGTTGCTACACCACTGAGACACCACACCAGAACAAAATGTTATCATGAGCTTGGTGTATTTTATCCTGGACATGGTGCTGTGCTAACCTGAATCCTTCTAGAGCCAAGTGAGTGTCTGCAAAATATCTCACACCAGAGAGGTACCAATTAGGACATCTTTTCCCTGTGTTCCATTTCAATGTGGTCAGCACAGCCAAACCCTCTGAAATTTCCAGGTTTGATTTTAAAACAGAAACACGGTTGCCTCAGCTACTTCAAGATTTTCAAGTACCTAAGTTAGCACAAGGCACTCAAGCTCCTTCAGGCAGTTTGAGTAGGACATGCATTTCTGCACAAGATGCAATTGATAAATGCTGTGAGGGAAGGACAGTACCACAATCTCACTGAACAGCAACAGCACTTCTCGCACTTTTTACCAGCACAGCCAAACAAAGCAGAATCTAACACAGTAAACTGCAGTGGGGAGAAACCTTTAGTTCTTGCCTCCAATTAAAAAAACCTACTGACAAGCCAAACTACTTGCTGTGACTACCCTAACTGGATTGGGGGGGGTGGGGGGGGGGAGGGGGGGAAGAGGGGGCTTGTAGATCCACTGATTTAAGAGATATTAAGAAACATCTCCCTCCTGCAAAGATGCACACAAGGAATGGAGATGCTCTGCTAATCTGACTGGCAACTGTAGTCAGTTTGCTGGATAATACAGGTTATCTCTTCTGAAGTACTAAACCCTTCACATACCTAAAAAAACCTACAAGGAAAATCCTAAGGGCAGAATACAGACTATCTACGTTTGAGCTGCTGCTGAGTGGTGACTGTGATAATGCAGGGCAGTGAAATCTCATCAAAATGCTGAGATGTATCACGGCACTGCAGCGTAGGCAGCCAAAAGGATGACATCTTCAAGGATCCTGCTGTCAGGAAGGGCAGACACAGAAGTGATGTGAAGAACAGAGTGCTGCATTCATTTCTTTGTATGCAGCTCTGACAAGAGGCTATCCCTAATAATTCACGTCTGGGTCTTGCCATGCATCATTCCAATAATTCTTAACTCCAGCACACCCTGTTATTCTGGTCCTGGTTTTCTTCACAAAGTTCTGCTGATGCCCCCCCATCCCGACCTCCTTTACCTCCTGCCAGACTGGGCCTGGTCCTGGGCTCCCCACAGGGCTCTTCCTGACACATTTGTCATGGCTGCTGTGCAATCTGCCATGCTAATCCTCAATTTACACCTTCTCTCTTTGTGCTGAGAAGGTGTAGGGTCCTCTGTAGGACCCGACCTACAGAGCCCTCATCATAAATACCCAACCCCACACACTTCAAGCTGCCCTGCTACATGCTCAACCTATGCTATGCCAAGCCTCCCAAAACCAGAGAGAACAAAAGCACCCAAATACTGACTTTCAGAAACTTTTTCAAGTCTATTTGAGGGTCACTCCCAAGATAAAACATGCTGTTAGCCTGCAGGAAAAACATGGGGTGTAACTGTTACCCCTTTATCATTAGCTTTTCCCAGTTTTTTTGAATACAGTACACCTGTGCAGTAAATCTAGGGCAGACCTCTCCAGTGGGGATGGAAAAAAAGAATACTTGCAAAATGGTTATTAAAAAGGAAAAAACACTCTACACTTAATTAGATTTGTCATTTCTTTTTTTTTCCGTCCCAATAATTATTCAGAATTACGAAGTCAGAAGTTTCCCACAGGCACTCCAAAGGGGCCTAAGAATGAGGAAGCAAAATTTAGCTAGATGACCTTGCATTCCAAGTGACATTTTCTCCACAGGATGATTAAACAGGAGGGCAAAAGGATTGAGAAGTATCATGTTTTTGCTCATGCAAAGAGCAAGGCTATATCGAAAAGACATGCCAAACTGAAGTAAAAATAAATATAACAGGGACGTATGCGATGACCCGGATGCAGACCATGTTTAGTATGGAGAATACCCACTTAACCCACTCACTGATCTCCATAAGGGTGAGCTCCTTCCCCACTCACCCCTACGCATGCCAGAAAAAGATCAGCAGCGTTCCCACTGGAGTTACTGCGGATCCCAGGGGAAAAGGTGTATTCCACCCCCCACCCACACTGCAGCCCTTCGCGCATCATAAATGGCCCCAGCTTCGCACTAAGGAGAAAAGCGGCCGGGGATTTGAATCAGAGCAGCGAGATCACCATCATCTGCACTAAACTCATTTCTTTCGCCTTCAAAAACAGGCGAGCAGCAGCCGACGGCCGGCACGGAAAACAAAGGCGGCCGAGCCCGGGCTCGCAGCCATGGCCGCCCTGGCAGCGCGCACTCACGGGGACTCTGTCGGGGTATTTCTTCCGGATCTTTTCCCCTTCTTTTTTCCTGTACTCGAACGGGTGGTCTTCCTTGTACTGGAACTTCATGGCGCCGGGCTGTCCCTCCGCTCGCGACTGCTGCGGCTGCGGGTGCGGCTGCGCTTGCTGCTGCTGCTGCGGCTGCCTCCGCCCCGGCCGCGCTACGCACAGAGCTCCGCCCGGCCCCGCCGCCCGCCGAGCTCCGGCCGCTCCCGCCTCACGGGGAGCCGCCCGACACAGCGCCGCCGTGACGTCACGGACAGGCCCCCGCCCCCCGGCGGGGTGACGTCACGTGGAGGAGCCCCCGCCGCGGAGCCGAGCCGTGACGTCACGAGGAGGTGCCCCCCGAGCCGAGCCGCGCTCTGACGTTACGGGGAGGCGCGGTGCCCAGGATGGGGAGAGGTGAGGGGACAGGGAAGGGCGCGTCCTGTTCGTGCACCGATTTATTGCCCGGCAATAAACAAACAAACAAATAAATATTTAATTTTATTTTTTTTTTTTAGCTTAAAGGCAGCAGAGCGCCGCCCGCCCTCCGCAGCGTGACTCAGGGTTATAAACACGGCCCCAGCCGTAGCGGGACACCGCACCGCCCTGGGGACACGGCTGGGGGCTCCGCGGGTGAGGCCCGAATGCCCCCGCTGGTCCAAGTGAATGTGACCTGTGCTCTCCGTGACAGGCACACACAAAAATAATCGCTTGTTCTCGTCCCCGAGGCTGTCGGATCGGGTTTGTTGCCTTGTCAGTAGCGATTCGGTGGCAGAAAGTGTGCCATGTGATGTGTCACACCAAATGGGTGTTGCAAACAGCTGATAGCTAAAGGTCTGCAAACAAGCCGAAACAGCGAGCCAATTTCGGCCCAGTTACTCAGCTGGCACATACAATATCTGTTTTTTTCCCCCTAGGAGTAGATCAACTAAAAATTATTCACTGATCAGCAGAAGAGCAGGTATTAATGAATGGCTCAGCATGCTCAAATCAGGATAAAAATCAATTGCTGCTACCCTAGGGACAATGAACTGGATTGTGTTAAATCATTTTTTCTTTGCACACTTTACCTAGAGGAAGCAGAATTTTGCCAAGGCTGATCTTCTATCTGTACAGGTATTTTAGCTGTGGCGGAATATGAGTGGAACAGCCAGATGCATAAGGTGATTCTCCATGGCCCCACCAAAGGCAGAGGTAAAAGACACAAATTTCCTAATTCAACCCCAAGTCTTGACTGAGGATGAACAGGGGTGGGAAAAGGTGTGTTGGGGTGTGATTTTTCTCACCTGAATCATGACACCTACTTTTGGATGGCTGAAGTGTGTCTGCACAAAACTCTTGCAGGTCTTTTACTTTCTAAGGTTTTATTACCGGTACTTTTTTTATACCAAATACTTTTATTTAGTACGGGGTAGTGTGACTTCCTGCTAATGGTCAGTTCCAGCAGGGGCATGCCCAAATCTCCTAAGGATCAAGCAGCCCACAGTGGGAATGTCACAGCCAGTGTGTCCCAGCCTTCACTATTCGTGTGCATCAGGTTTGTACAGGAAGCACCATCCACAGGTTTCTGCCTGTCCTAGGAGATGTAAACATTCTCCTGTGATTGCCAGGTCAGAGGAGCTCAGAGGGGTGAGTCAGAAGGAAGGAATTCTTTTTTGCAGTCCCATAGCAAATAGCTTGGATTGAAGGAACCCCAGGGTTTAGACCCAGGGAAAATTCTGGTTTCATGGCATTAAACTTTTATATAAAGCCTGTGTTTGGCCTCCCTGCTTCCTAACTGCATGCAGCACAGCAGTTGCTGAGGTGTACTGAAGGTCTGTAGTGGTGCTTCTTCTTCAAGCGCAAAAGAGAGGATGTTTTCTAGCCTGTTTCACCTAAGCCACCAACATATTCTGGCAATTTAAACAGACTGATCTCAAACTCCTCTTATCCTGTGACTTGCTGGTTTTATCCCCAGGACTGCTCCCAAGGCAGCTAAGGTAACACCTGGTTTTAATTTCTCATGACAAATCAGAGAGAAGTGCCAGGTTTTTTTCCTGTTCTGATGCAAAGACGTGGTCCTGTGAGCAGATTGCTGGGTGACTTCTCCTCAGCAACTCCCCTGACTGAAGTCTCTCCCTGCCCTGATGGTGCAGCCCTGGATGTGCAGTCCCAAGACTCGCTCCTCCTGCTTCCCCACTTCATCAGGCACTGAATTCCCAGCTCTCTCCTTCAGCCTCAATAATAACAATAACGTCACTGGCAAAACAGGCAGGAAGATGATACATGCAGAAGCAATGACAAACACCTAAACATCTGACTTAGAGTTGTTAAAATGTCAGCCCATGGGCATGTGACAAACCCCACGTTCTGCATTTGTTTGCCAGAGGGAGGAACTGGAAATGGTGTTGGCTAATTTTCCTACCCTGGACTGCCAGCACAAAGTGCTCCTTCAAGGACTATCAAAACAATATATTTTTTCTTAGCCTAGAGTGTCAGAACAGCTCTGGGCACGGACTGTACTGCTGTGTCTGCAGGTCATATGAGTACATTCTACAAGGGATTTCCCAAGCGTTGCCAATGATGCAGCCATAGGAGCAGGAGACAAAAATATTTGCACAGAACCTGGGGGCAGGGTTTGCAGCCTGTGCCGTACTATACAGTCCTCCTGCTTATGACTCTGGACTCACATGCATATTTATTTCATTATTACCTCCCCTTGGTAATTAATGCCTCTACAGATTGATTTTTTTAATTTTTTTTTTTTTAATCTTAAGTATGGACTCTGCATATCAAAGTCTCTTGTTGGAAAATTTGTACTTTGTGGTCTGAATGGTGATTAAACCACAGATGGCATACCTGAGGGCACTCATGCTTCTGATCTGCTCGCTGCCACCCATGGCACAGTTCTTGCCTGATGTCTCTGCTGTATCCCTCGTGACTGGTCACCAGTTTCTCTTGGCACTGGATCTGTAGCACCTTCAGAGCCAGTATGGGCACATTGGTCTTGGATGAGGGCACGGGGTTAGTCACTCCTAGTAAACAATGTCTAATTGTGTAAATGTTTTCCTTTCCTCTAGGAAAGCACTCTGTATTGTCCATGCTGGCTGCTGTCTTGCTGCTCTATTTTCTACAATTTCCTTTTTTTTTTTTTTCTTATCATACTTCTTGTATGGCCCAGCTTCAGCTAAAGGTGCTTAAAGGCATACAAATGATGTTCTGAGGAGATTAAGGAACACAATCACAATTGCTGCGTGATCAAAAGCAGCAGCAAAGGACAACAGCCCAGACTTGCGAAGCAGAGTTTTAGATCCATTGTTCCAGCCAGTGATTGGGAGTGGCCTGTTGGGGAGGGGCATCATTGTTCCTGTGAAAATAGGAGCAATAGCCACAGTGGGGCCAGTGGGATGTTTCTGAAAACCGGTTTTTCTCAAGTACTCCGTGTTTTAGGGGAACCTAAGGGTGGCACTGTTACCAAACAAGTTAATATTCCTTTTAAAAGGAGCCTGTACAGTGGTGTAGGGAGGGAAGTGCTTTAAGGAGATTTAATCCATGAATTCGGTAACAGATGACAGGCAAGCTATGGGTGATGCCCATGTGTTAGAAAAACAAATTATAAATTTAGAGACTGACATGCTTCAGTGCTCTTCAACCAGAGAGAGAAATTTTTTGTTGAGACCTGGACACAAAGAATGCAGAATTTATAACCAAAGACACTTAGAGAAACTGGAGATGAAGGAGAAGCTAACAAAGATAATTACTGATATTCTCTTTAACTGGGAAAAAGAAATAAATAATAAAAAGACTAAAAATGTGGATTAATTTGCATTAGAAACAATAAATAAATAACAATAGGTGATAGAATACTATTTAATGAAGAGAACCATGTAGCTTGTAAGCCAATGAACACTAATTTCTTTTCTCAAATGTATAAATAATTAAAGGTTTGACAACTGGCATGTTCTGTGGAGTTATACCCATGTTCCCTACCACAGAATAAAGTTATGTTGACTTTCTACCCTAACGAACTGGCTAAAGAGTTTATTTCCCAGCTTTTGGTGCCAGTTTCTGGTACTCCAGATGGGACAAAGAGGTGCCAACTCAGTGGACCAGAGGAATCATCAGCACTCCAGGGCACACCAAAATATTTTCAGGGAGATCTTCCTGTTTCCTGGTCTGGTGAGTAGATCACTCTGCCCTTTCTGGGGAAAAGAATACAACATTACTTAAGGTACTTTATTTGAAGGTACGTTCCCTGCCCATAAGTTGCACTAATAGAAAGTTTGCAGTGTGAGGCTCAGGGGTTTTTCAAACCTACTTGGGTTTTGGGAAAGGTTCTAAAAAGTTGTAAAAGATTGTAAGAAGTTATAGAAAGATTGTAAAAGGTTTTAAAGGTGTTAAAAGTTTCTTTCCTAAGATGGTAAGTATGGGAATGGGGCTTGTTATGAACAAAAAAAGGGTTACCCATTTTTTTCCAAAAGTTGTAGAATTACCAGTTCTGGCAGAGGAGTGCTTTTGTTGGCTGCTTGTTGTAATCACCTGTTAAGTATCGGGTCGTTAGCCATCTATGGTTGAGAATTCACTCTATTGTATCAGCATCACCCTGCTTGTGGCCAGGTGAGAGGATGGCATCCCCCCAGATGGTAGAGGGGAGGGAACCAGGAGTTGATATGCAGATAAGTTTAGAGCCAAAATGCAATGGGGCAAGCCCCTATTCCAAACTCAATTAATAAACCCCTAAACCAGCGAGCCAATATGGAATTCAGAGATCAAAGTGGTCTCTAGACATCAGGGGTCAGGTGAGGAGCCAGCAGAGACTCTGAAAACCTTAATGGCCCCTCACCACAACTTCAGAAAATGTTGGTTACAGCCAGGACCCGAGGCTGCCAACTCAAATTTGAGATTCCGGGGTGTGCATACCCTCGCCTGCTCTTGTGAGGCTGTATTTCCTAGCTTTGCCCCCATGGTGGACAAAGCTGCATATGCCTCCTCCTCCAACTCACTCTAGGGAGCTGCAATGACGAACCCGCGGATCCGTCGGGCCTTCCAACCTTGCCCTGATAACTTATAAAAAAGGCATTAAGAAAGGAGAGATATCTCCTGCCCTGTTTATTTCAGGCTATCTTCATAGATCCTATGAGAAGGGATCCCAAAGGGTTCCCCTTTGGGTTGTGCCCTAAGGAACTGGAAAGGGTTGGGGGTTTGGGAGGGGTGACCCCCTGACATGAAAACAGCTTGTTGAATATTGTAATCATTGGTGGCCAATACATAAACTTAATGGTTGTGAAAAGTGACCAGTTAATGGGACTGCAAATTACAAATACCGTTTTGCAAAGAATGCTGTTTTGTAAAAGGAATGCAATGGACCACCCGCTGTATGCTGGGTGGTTTTTTTTTCTTTTTTTTAAATTTTTTAATTTGTGGAATTATCCTGACTACTGCAAGGAATGTATGCATTGTGCCTAGAGATCTGATGGTGTTAGCATTAGAAGAAAAGGGATGGGAAACCACTCAGAAGGTGCTGCTCTGGCTGCAGTCCAGGCTGAATCCCCAGTGTCCAGTGTGTGGCTGCAGGCTCCTGTGGCACAATGAGCTGGGCGAGTTTGTCCTGCAGCCAAGGAACTGCTGCAGCTCAGCACTGGGGCTGCTCAGGGAGCATCATGTGGAAAGGCTTCACTTCAGAACTGGTCTTGTGCTTTAGGATATTTACTGGTTCACAAGGACAAAGGAGCCTGGTCCAGGAAGGAAAAGGGCTGTCTGTCCAGTCCTGAGCCCCTTTCTAAGAGAGAGCTGAGCCTGACTGCAGGAAGGGCTTTCAGGAACTGAAAGATGCTTTAATGACTGCTCCTGCACTGGGACTACTGGGACTATTGGGCTTTCTCGGCAGAATTGCTGCCTTGTAGAGCAGAGTCACCATCAGGTGTTAAATGCCAGGACAGCTTCAGGTTTGCGGGCAGGATGAGCTGGATGTTCCCCCTGGAAAGCACTGTGAAGATTTCCAGGGAGTTTCTAGGCTTGACAGTACTTGACATATGTTCAGCAGACTCAAATGTCTCTGCTTGCTTCAGGCTTTTACTTGGAGTAAACAAGAGTCTTCCTGGAAATGTTCTGCAGCTTGGTGCAGCCAGGCCTTCACAAGCTTCAGAGAGCAGCTGATAAAAGAGGTCACTCTTAACAGGTGTTCCACAAGCAGTTATTATTATTATTTCAAGGCCGGGCTGGACAGGGCTCTGAGCAACCTGGTCTAGCCAAAGCTGTCCCTGCCCATGGCAGAAGGTAGGAACCCTATGGTTTTTAAGGTCCCCTCCAATCCAAACCATTCTACAATTCTAAGACTGAAGAAAGGTGTAATAGCAGAAGGGACATAAACTTATATGTCACTTCTTTACTTATTCCATTCCAGTTTATCACTTGCTAATGGTACAGTTAATAATGACTAGACAATTTAGGAAGAAGTTTGTGACCTCAAAATCATGACCCTCATTAAATTCCTTTAAATAAAAAATTCCAGTGACTGGTCAAGGTCTGGGGCATCATCAAAGATGTTTTGGTTGTTCAATTTAGCTTTATTCTATCCCTGAAGCTATTTTAGCAACCTTTTCTAAAATTTTCTACAGTTGTAATCTCAACAGCAGTTAGGTTCCTAAACATGTTTGGGACTAGTCCTAGTAGTTGGACCTTGTCCAATATTGCCCTTGTTCTTCCTATCTACAAAATAACTGTATTTTCTGTATTTCACAGGAAAGGAGACCAGCTAAACTAAACTAAACTAAACTAAACTAAACTAAACTAAACTAAACTAAAGTTGGAATTTGGTTACTTCAGCAGGAAGGGCCATGCAGGCATTTCAAAAAGATGTGTCCTGTGCCTTCATATCAACATTAACATATACATGCATTTTATTCATGGCTGAATGAATCATCATGTGATATTTAATGTTCTGCTGCTTTAATGGTTTCAGGTGCTGAATCCAGGGTAGAGACAACACTGATGTGGTTCAACACTGACCTTCTCCTGACAGCCTAGTCCAAGGTTTTACAGATGGGCCATACCTATGTTCATCCAGTTTCATTAATATTTCTGGCTGGTTCAGCATATTTGTATTGACCAGGAGAGACTCACAAATTATTCAGTCTGAGAAATGGCTTGCATGTTTTAAATGGTCTTACTTCAATTGATCTGGTTTTGACAGCAACATTAGGAATTAAAAAAGGATACTATATGAATGCATTGAAAATATGATTGAGCTTTATTTCAGAGGTAGTGTTCTTGCTCCTCCCCTTGTTTGATCTGTTGGTACATATATAATATTTTTTAATTCAAATATAAGAACTTGTGACTACCATTTCAGAATTGCTATATATCCCATTCAGAACGAGACCCTGTTCATTCTATGTATCCTGCAGGGCATTAAAGGATGTGTACATACTGTCTGTATATATGCTGTCTTTCATTTACATGCAGATTGTTTCCATTTTTTTTTAATTTACTATAAATGACTGGGAATTTCCAGAAGTTTAGTGTTAATATTGGGCTGCAATAGAACTTTGCAGATGTCTTTTTCTTTTCTTTTTTTTTTTCTATTTTGAAGACCTCTTGCCATCCTGAGAAAACTTAGGCTGAAGGCAAGAGGAATGAGACTGCATCTGCAGGCACCCTGCAGATCACTAGCCTACAAAATGGCTCAGCACCTTGATCCTGCTGCCTGCTTATTTGTGCAAAGTGTGATTCTTGTATTGTGTGCATGTAATGAATGGGCTTGGAGAATTATCTGAAGGAGGTGTCAAAAAGAGGCATTAGACGATGATAGATCTGAAAATATTTGGAATTTTAGTTGCTTCCCCTGCCCACACCCCCCCCACCTCAATTGACTAAGGAAGTTAATCTGAAATTCTTAAAGGCCTGCCCACATAATTAGTCTCTGCATGCAACTATCCTGTATTTTTTGCTATCAGACACCCATCAGCGTCCTGGGAGGGCTGGCTGGGTGTCCTTGCCCTCGGCGGGTGCCTGCGGCTTTTCCTCCGGCACCGGGTCCAGGTCCGGCACCTTCTGCCCCGCCTTGGCCACGGTGAACCTGCTCATGTGCAGAGCTTCTTCGTACACTGGGGGGGTGTCAGGTGCAGAGAGGGGAGGGGTGCCCTGGGCAGCGTTGTGGGAGTGTGCCACGGCTAATATCCTTCTGGCAGCAGGCCCAAACACCGAGTGGAGAGCTGGAAGAGAGGAGACCAAAGCTGTTTGCCTCACCCTGAAAGCATCATGTGGTTAGAGGAGGGCAAGGATATCCACAGGGCAAAGACTCTTCTCTTCCCACAGCCAGAATATTTTCCTTTTCCTGCTCCTTCAGACTTCCCTAAAAGAGTATGTGTGTGAAATCCCGCTAGCAGCATCCCACGATTCCTCTCTCCTGAAATGCCACTGAGCCCTTATTCCACCCAAACACGTCTCACAGCTGAGCACCTTAGTTTGAAGCACACACAGAGGTCGCTTTCCCTCCATCCTGCCATGATCTTCCCTCTGTCAGCCCCGGGGTGTCACCAGCTGGGCTTACAGTGCAGCCCCCCCTTCACAGGGTGCTGAAGTCCCCAGGATGGGGCAAGACCAACTCACAAGTGATGGTGCTCTGCAGGGTGCTGTCATGGTCAAAGGCAATGACGGTGACCTCGTAGGGCTGGGGGCCCGCCTCATCCCCTGCCTGATGGCACTGGAAGCAGCATCTCATGCAGACAGAGACCAGGCCACATAGCAGCAGGAGCCCCCCGACCACCAGCACCAGCCTGCAACAGGAGGGCACACAGAATTAGGACACAAAGATTTTGTTTACAGGATGCCTCTTAATGTCTCTGATTGCTTACGGCATGGCTAACCTCAAAGCTAACCAAAATCACCTGGGGCTTTGTCCAGCTGAGTTTGGACAGTATCCAGGGATGCAGATCCATCATTCCCTCCAGGAACCTGTTCAAGTGCTGCACCATCATCAGGGGAAGCATTTTTTCTCCTGTCTAATCAGAATTTTTCTGTCTGCAGTTTGGTCAGCTGCCTTCTGTGCTTCTACTGAGCACCTCTGAGAAGTCTCTGTCTTTTTCTTCTCTCAAGATTCCCCCTGGGTAGTGGAAAACTGCAATTACTTTATCCCCTTAGCTTCCTCCAGGCTGAAGAAGCCTGGCTCTTTTTATAGGCTTTCCAGGGGACTGGCTTCAGTTTGCCAACATCTGTTTTGTACTAGGGAACCCAAACTAGGAATTCCAGACATCTTGTCATGAGTGACAAGCAGAGAGGAAAAATTGGATCTTGCAATCTTCTGGCATACCCTTATCAATTCAGCCTTCCAGATGTTCAACAACTACCATCCTTTTTGATCTCATCCTGGTGGGAATAACTAAGAAACCAGACAGAACTTATTTTAAAAATCAGTCTTTTGGAAGGCATATTGTGCCATTAATACTTTAATAATAGTGTTCACATGACTAAATATGTGGAATAAAAAAGGAGGCTGGTGGGTCAACTTTTGTTAAAGACTGAAATATCTAAGGGGTTGCCTTGCTCTTGTAGAGCTTTAGAGAATCCCAGGGAAAAGGAGGGGGTGGCATCACTCTTGAGCATGTCACATTTAATCCCACCTTTTGCTACTGGAAATGTCTAGAGATGCAGATATTTAGAGTAAAGATGTTCTCTTACCAGATATACCACAGACGATCCCATTCTGTACCTGAACAGCTGAAGCGAAGAGGGTTAACAAGAAATAGTTATCCACAGAACACCAAATAAAGGCAAAGATCCCTATAGTACCCTCCTCCCTCTCCCCTCATGCTCCTCACTTACTGTCCAGATTCCAGATGCCACAGTGATGAAATACTCATTGTGCTTTGTGGAGGACACAGCTCTCCAGCCTCATCAATATCCCTCTCAGGTGAATCTCCCTTCTGTTGGCTTTATATCTTGATTGTTTTCCTGATATTTATCCTTGCCCAATTCCCTTTGCAAACCTTAGAGATCTGCATTCGTGTTTGTTTTTTTCTTTTTTTGTCAATATATCATTTCAGTTATTCTTAAAAATGATATCTCTGATAGTAACATTCACCAAAGCGGTATATTTCAAACCATTTTTTCAAGGAAAGTTTGATTCTAAATTTGTAATCCCAGTCAATTGAAATTACACCAGAAGGCTCTTAACTATTGCAGTAATGCAAATAGGCAGCAGGAACAGATCAACATGTTGATCAATAAAAATAGTAATTGATACAGTTCATATTGAAAGTAATGGTGATTTTATATGAATTTTTAATACAACTAAATAAGATTTTCTGGAAAATGTCAACCATCAGGTCATAACGCCCATGTCCAGTATAGCCTTTTCTCTAAAGAAGAGCAAGATTGACAAATACTTAACAGTTCAGTGTTAAGGCAGCCTTCCTCACCTCTCACATGGGGGAGCTAGAAGGAGAAAAGTGGCAAAGACACAGCTAGAGTGAGTTAAATCTTTGTTAAATGCATCTTGTATATCTTTCATACTATGACTCTGGATCTCCTATGGTTAGGATGTACTGTTATCTATCTTCCATTGTTTCTATTGCATATTTTGCTGTAGATTTGAAGTTTCTCTTACCAACAGCATTGTTTCATATATTAACTTCCTGTAGTCCTTAAAATCTTATTTAGTATTGTTCTGAACTTCATTGTCACCACAACCTTCCCTTTCTCCACTACAAGCCATGGCATTCTCCAGCTGCAGATCCTTCTCCACACTCAGATGTTAAGAACATTTAAATACCCTATTATACCCACCCTGGCTTGAAAACTGCTCTGTCCCTCCAGCACTCCTATCCTTTTCATTCCTTTTCTTTGGGTACCCTGATGTCTGAGTTACCATCCCTGGAACAGCAGCAAATATTATCTTCTGTGTGTGTGCTTTTTAAATGTCCAGCTCTTTCTAACATCTGGGAAATTTTCATTCCTGGTGGCCCTCCATCTTTCCAAGGTAACTCCATAGCCGAGCAGAGACCCCATGAAGAGGAAAGTCAAAGATGACTTACCCATAAGAAACTCCCTACAACAAAGCAGATCACGTCTGAGTTATGCATCCCGGTAAGGTGGTTCTGTGGCCTCTTGGTGTTTCAATCTGCTTGGAATCTTCTTGTCCTTTTACTTTTCAGTTCATCCTCACCAGTCCAGTGGCCAGAAGGAGCAGCTTTTGTGCTGTGTATTGAATCCGTTCTCTTCCTCCTACTCTGCTTCTTTCTGCCCTTCAGGTTTTTGCTTTCCCTCTTTTCCTTTTTATCACTGGAAATTCCTGATTTTTTCTGCCTGTCTCTTTTTGTTATTCTGTTGGACCGATTCTCTTCCTCTTTTGAAGACCTTCCAGTCAGATCAGGAGAAGAGCAGTGGCTACAGGGTCTTACTTTAGATGTTTAACTAGTTCAGTGAAGGGCATCATGAGATCTCTGTGGGCCTGACCCTTCCCTTCTATGAGCAGAAAGGGTCTCTGAGTTTGTTCATTTCCAATTATTTCTCTCCCCGCCCCTACCCTGAGGGGAGTGGGTTGAAGGTCATGTTACTGACCTGTTTAAATGGAGTTCAGATTGCTCTCCATCCTCCAGTACCTTTTCTGTTCCTGCACTCACATTGTCCTACCTCTGACCATCCAATCTACTGACTTGGAAGTGAAAGAATTTGCCACATAATAACGGCAACATTTTATATATATATATATATATATATATATATATATATATATATGCGCGGTTATATGTATATAAACAGATATGTGTATATATATGTAACATATATGTATGCATATATATGTATATATGCATACATATATATATATACACACACATACACATTCATATGCAGCAACTCTTGTTCCTCCCATTTTAAGGCTCTGCCATCATCCCTCTTACCAGTTCATGTCCTGCTATGTCACTCCTGCAGCTGAGAGTCTGTTCACTCACAGGTCCCACTCCCAAACTTCCTGCAAGGCCAGCTAAATCCCCCTCAATCCCCTGTAGCAGAGGGATTACATGTTGATTCTCCTGTCCTGGATACTATTAGTCCTACAGCTGGTTATATTCAGAGGCTTCATTCAACGACCCATTAATTTTCTCTGTCTTGTAGAATTGCTTAAAATTTCTGTTAGTGCTCATGGCTATGCACAGTGTTATTACAGTCATGTAATTGGGTTCTCCTGATCTTTCTCTTTTCAATAGTTGGGACAGAAAAAAATGCTCTGCAGTAATGTGTAACTATTTGTGTTTGGGAACCACCTAGGACTGGTGCATGAATGTTTGTTGAAGGCAGGATAGCAGCTAGTGAGACAGGTTGCCCCTTGTTGCAATCACAGCCCTTTCACATTAAACTGGTGAATCATTAGCCCTGGTGGTGCATTTTAGAGTTGTAGAGCAGAACAAATGGATTCATGAACTCAATGTTTTCTCCCAAGGCAGGGTAAAACTCATTTGCCATTCTCTAATTATAAAAGTAGTGGTGCAGTATAAACATGCCTTAGCAGTAGTTTATCCATCCATCCATCCATCCATCCATCCATCCATCCATCCATCCATCCATCCATCCATCCATCCATGTCTGCTGGAAGGAGGTTTCTAATGTACAGAAAACAAAGAAAGAAAGAAAATGACCTACTGATATTGTATTTATATAGGAATTGATCAACAGCCTTTTGGTCTCCTTCTCCTAAATTCTTTGGTGTATTATAGAAGTCTTAGAAGAAAAGTCCCAGCAGAACTGTAAAATAGCTTTTCTTTTATGCGTGGCTTTTGAAACTGGTGGGATTCAATGTGGAAAAGAAGTACAAACCACCAATGTGAGCAGGGCTTTTTATTATCAGTGTGATAATTCAATAGATCATCACTTGATTTTAGCTGAAATTCAGTCATATGATAATCTCAAATTCTGGAATGATCCAAATGCAGAAATAGCAGGAAAAGTAACAAAAAATTCCCTAAAGAAAAAGCTGGATGTGACACTAAACAGTGACCCGTCCAAAAGGATATCATAATTAATTCTTACTGAAACTTATTGATTACTCTTCTTCAATTTCTATGGCATTGCTATTAACACTCTGCTTCCAGTGTTGCCAAAAGTAGGTAAAAAAACAAACTCTTTAACACCAAAGTAGCATTAAGAAGCAGGCATTATTTATTTGGTTGGATGCATGTGCGAATATCCTCTGGAATATTGTGCATGCTGAGTACAGAAAAAGCTCCTATTTAGAGGCTTTATTTTACACACATATTCATTGATTTTCTTGGAATAAACATACATTTGATAATCATTTCCCAAAAACCATTAATATACTTTCCCTTCTCTCTGCAGATGTGTTTTTCTGGGAGTCTTTTTGGTGGTCCCTGGTGGCTGGTGATGCCAAAGTCAAACCTGACTGCCTGGTGAACTGATAAAAGTTGGCACAACTGGGCTGGCTCCCCTCCATTTCTTCTTCCTACACAATGGGCATGGTGCAGTTCCATAGGCCAGTGGTTTTTCAGGAATGATCACAAAAAATCTGGCAACATTCACCCCTTAAGCCTTGTGAAGCTTGTCTTTAACTGTTCCAGGAGGTGGCCTTTTCTTGCTTATGAGATTGTTTTTTTAACAAATTGGACATTGCACTGTTACAGATTTTTCTATGTCAGTCATTCCCACACTAAGTACAGAGTTTTGGAGGCTAGATGTCAGGGACTCAGTTCCCCTGAGGGATTGGTTGTGCTCTTTTCCCATTACTTTCATCCTTACAGGAAGTGGAACTATAACCTGCTGGCTGTTTGTTACCCACCACCTCTCTTGGAACTTAGTGGCTTTTAATATATTTTCTAAATATTGATCTTCACTGTCAGAATTAGCCTTCAATTATGTCAATTTATTTTTGTGGCTCTAACACAAAAAGAAGGTTGGGATGCCTGTTTCAGCTGCTCCTCAAGCTGCTTTGTCTGCCAGTCGGTTTCCCACTCTAACATTAGTTTGTCCAGACTGAAGTGCTTTACAATGCATCACTGCTACTTCCTTTGGTTTTTTAACTTCTTTCAGAAGTTACACAATTTCTTCTCTGTGTTGAACAGATGATCCTTGAGCCAATGGCAGTCCTCTTCCCTTCCATATGGCTCCATGGGGATGAATCACAACAAATGCATATCTAGGATCAATCCAGATATTCACTCTTTTGCCCACTGCCAAATTCACTGGTTTTTTTTTAGTGCTATTATCCCTGCTTTTTGGTCTGATATATTAATTGGTAAAGACTGAACTTCTAATACCACAGTGGCAGTCACCACTGCCTATCTTGCCATCCATTTTCCATCTTTAATGAAACCCCTGCCATCTGTAAATAATTCTAAATCGGGACTCCCTATTGGTTCATCCTGCAAGTGGGTTCTGCTGGAATATACCTGTTCCATAATTTGGAGACAATCCTGTGTCAGGGCTCCCTCACCCACTGCCTTTGGATCAAGGAAAACTGCTGGATTTGTGGCTGCTGTCATCTTTAACTCCACATCATCCTGTTCCAAGAGCACAACTTGGTATCTGAGCGTCCTGCTGGGACAGCCAGTGACCCTCCTTTTGCTGTAATATGGATGTCACCATGTGAGGGACTGAAGCAGTGATGTGCTGTCCAGCCCCGAGCTTCCTGGCCCCTTGGACCAGTAGAACAGTTGCAGCAATCTCTTGCAAGCATCCCGGCCATCCTCTGCTCACGTTGTCCAGCTCTTTGAGAAATAGCCCTCCAGGTTCCCAGCTTCTGCATCAGGACCCCCAAGTCCCCTCAGGTTATCCAAGCATCCAATTTTCCCCATAACTCTCTCCCCAACAAGGGGACTGGGCATTAAAGCATGTATAGAAACTGATGAGTAGTGCAGTTCTTTCCTAATTTAAATTCCATGGGCTGTAAAAATGACCAACTTTCACTTTTCTCTGTACCACCAGTTATATTTACCACAGTGTACATTTACCACATATACCAATTTACATTTAACTATTAGCAATTTGCAATTTACAATTTACCAATTTACATTTACCATATCCTTACTAAGCTTTCCTTTACAAGTATTCAATACAGAATAAGTTGCTCCTGTGCTTACCAAAAATTCCACTTCTTCTTTCCCCAGCCTCAGGGGTTCAGCTGGGGGAGAATCCCCCGTTTCCCTTCAATCTTCATCTTCTGGGTTAACAACCTGTAAGGCAGGGTCCAGCTTCCCAGCCTGCGGCCGTTCCCGCTTCCAAGGCCCCTTTTCCTTCCAAGCCCGCTCTGGTTTTTCTCTAATCGTTGGCCGGGAGGCGATGGGAGCCTCCCGCCTCCCCTTCCCCTCGTTCCGCCTCGCCTTCCTCCGTCTCCTGCCCCGTTACGCGGTCCCTTAGCACCCTCTAGAGTTCCAAGTAGGTTTTCGTGGCTCTACTTTTCCTTTCCAGCCTGTCACATTTCCTTTTCCCGACCTATCTCTGTTTTAGTATGCTTTCCAAGCTTCATCTAACAGCTTTCCCGAGTCACACCACTCCGGTCCTTCCATTTTCTGGAGTTTGCTTCTAATATCTGGGGCCTACTGTGCTATAAAGAGATTATATTTCTGTATAGAGAAACTATTTCTATCTTTATAGAAACTGTAAAGATAGTTTCCAACTGCATGGCCTCCTCTAGATTCTCAGGATCCAGATTAGTGTATTTTGTGGCAGTCACCTTCAATCATTCGATGAAAGTTGCAGTCCTGTCCTGCTTTACCTCACACAGTTTTGACCAGTTCATGGCTTTCAGTCTAGCATGCTTTACACCAAATAATACCCGTCTGTGGTACCTTGCTAAGTGCTCTCCAGCCCAGGTAAATTAGGGTCCCACCTTGGGTCTCTTGAAGGAAAATTTTGATCTACAGCTGCTTCTAAGTCTCCATGAGCAGGTGCCTCCTTCCACCTACTTTCTACACCATCTTCTTTCTGTACTAACCAATGATAACTAATAAATAATCACTCGTATATCATTTCAGTCAGGGTCTTGAGTCCTACTTATGGGTCCTGGTATAATTTCAGCTGTTTGGGTGAGCTCTGGTTTAGCTGTTACAGGATCACAGGATCATTTGGGTTGGAAAAGGCCTCTGAGACCATCCAGTCTGGCCTGTGACTGATCACCACCCTATCAACCAGACCATGGCAGTAAGTGCCATGGCCAGTCTTTCTTTAAACACCTCCTGAGACAGTGACTCCATCACCTCCCTGGACAGTTCCACTCCAACCTCACCAAATTACTTTTAGATTTTTCCACATGTCAGGATATGGAGAGCCCCTTGCTCTCTGCCTTCTTTCCCTTTCTCCACTGCTTTAGCTTGAAGCTTTTTAATGAAATTGCCCCCCAGCAAACCTTGCAGACAAATGGTGTATGAAATTATCCTGTGAAGTGAGACCAGAAAGGCTTTGGCAAACCCTCTTTTTAAATGCTCCTCCTAAGAACTGCAGAGAACACAGGCTGTTTAAAAAACCAAGCTTTTCCCTTCAGTGACTGATACTGAAGCAATGCCACATAACATTTGGAATTGTGCTAATTCCCTTGATTCAGCCACATAACACAAAGGAAAGGAAGAACTAGAGTTGCTTGGCATAGTCCCAAAATAGCAAGACAGCAGCTAGTGCAAAATAATGAAAAAAAGTGCAATTTTATATAGCTAGACACTAATGAAGTGAGCTTTAAGCTCACCAGCCAATTTGAAATGACTGCATATGCCAGTGTCCATGAATCCTGCAAAGTCAGAGCTCAGGATCAAACAAATTCACTTCAAGCTCATCCATGAAGGCCATCACAAGGGAAAAATATACTGGACATATCCAGGCTCATGTTACAGCTTCAGTGTGTCACTCCTCTGCTTTCTACTGCAATTCAGACCACAAGGAGGGTCCACACACCTGGTGAAATGAAGAAATAAAGATACAGGGAAATGTTATGAACAAAAAAGTTACCGGTTTTTTTAAGAGAAGGAGCTGCAGAGGAGTTTTCAGTTGAGCTAGGAATTGATCGTTGGCCAAGAGTTCTTGGTTAGTGAAATGTTGGAATCACTCCTTGAGTATCCTTAAGTACCGCCGTTTAACCCTCTATTGTAGAGAATTCTTGTTTTTCAGAACCACCCTAGCCTGGTGCCAGGAGGATGACAACCTCCCCTCAGACGGTGGGGAGAGGGAGAAATTTGCATCTCAGGAGACATGCAAATTTATCTGAAACCCAAACTGCACTGGGACGGGACCTTCACCAAATCCTGGAAAATACCCCAAAAAAGACGAGCCAAAGCAGAATTGAGAAGTCAGGGTGGTGTCTGGACATCAAGGCCGTGGTCCGGAGCCGGCAGAGATGCTTGAAAACCTCGGTCACTCCTCGCCCCAACTATAAATATGCCAGTCGGACCCAGGAGCCCCTGGACTGGTAACCCAAACCGAGAAACATGGGTATATCCCTACTGCTCTTGTGAGGGCAGGACTCCCAGCTCTGGCCCCTAGGGGAGAGAACTGCAAATCCTCCTCTTCAGAGTCACTGTTGGGGTTGGTGGCAGAATTCCCCAAATCTGCCAAACCCCATTTTGAACTGATCACTTTGATAAAGGCATTAAAAGGAGGAAAATCTCATGCCCTGTTCGTTTCAGGAAACAACTGTGGAGTGCAGTCAATTAACTTTTTCCATGAGTCTGGGAAATGCTGATCTTGCTTTTCTTGGGAGCACAGAAAGGAACTTCGACCTGAAACCAGCAGTTCAATGGGTGCATCAGCTAGTTCTTTATGGTTGAGCTATATGTGTGAGATGGCAACAGGTAAAAGCACAGCTCATTTCTCTGGTGATGCAAGAACAATGCTTTTGTAACTATAGAGCACCCACAGGTCAGCACAGCCTCCCTTGATTTGTAATGCCCCTTTTGAGTTTCAGTAAATGTGATGCCTCCGAAGTCCACTCCTATTTAGGACACAGGGTTTTACTTCATTCTGTTAGTACAAGGTGTACAACACAAAACCTAAAGGGCCTCCTGAAGGAAAGGAATTGACTGAAAATGCACTATCTTGCCTATCTGGGTTGTGATGTGGTTGTTTCATGCAGAGTGGTCAAGGTCCCCTCTGCTGATAGCAGGAAGCTGATCTTGCTTCTTCAGAGAAACTGCTCCCAGAGATTTCTAAGCACAGAGGAAAATTAGCAACTTTCCAGTCTGAGGTGACTACCCTGTCTGGGACTTTTGTAACATCTAAAACCAAACTCCAGTCTGGTTTTCCCATGCCCTCATATGGATGCAGATTTGAATTTACCTCTCTCTCCTCTGCAGGGGAAGAGCAAGAGGCAAAGAGCTGGCATCCTATGTGATTTCATAGGGGGAAAGCTTGGAGCTTTTGTGCAAATAGTAGCTGAGACTCTTGGACAGCACAAACTGCAGACTTTCCCTCTGTATTTACACTTATAGATTAAAATCATCTATCTCCTCAGCTAAACAGTAGTCCCATCTCTTCTGGGAAAAAGGATATGCAACAAGTCTGATGTCCCAAAAATCTGTGCATACAAATATTTTGCCAGATGGGGAATCAGAGACTGTGGAGTACAGGTCTCACCTGTCTTTAGGATAGATATGCCCTGTTTTACTAAAGATGTGGAGCAGATGGAGTGGGGAATGCTCAGAGCCCCATCCGGCCCGGCCTTGGACACTTCAGGGGTGAGGCAGCCACAGCTTCTATTCTGTGTTTCCTCAGCTTCTCTGGCACTTGCTGTATGCCTCAAAGCACAATCTGCTGTGTGGGCAGCCAGGGAATATTTTGAAGGGGTAAAGCAGATATCTCAGAAAATCTATAAGCTTTAGTGTAGGGAGTAACCATGGCAAACAAAATGTTTGCAAAGGCCCAGCCTCCACGATTTCTCCCAATGGGCTCAAGTGGGAGAAAACTGATTGTCATTCTCACCTAATCCCCTCAGCTGAGCTCCTGCTTTCTGAGAAGCACTTCTCAGAGACAGGTACCTCGGGAAACAATGATGCCAGGCAGAGCATTGGGCAGCCAGGAGCCTGTTTTATCCATGTGTATGCCTTTGGATGCCAGGCTGAATAATTCAATTGGCCTGGTGCTCATTTGGCTCATTTGCTAATGGCATCAGTCAATGCCATCAGCCCCAATGCAAGTTAGTTCAGAAAGAGGCTTTACACAGGACATGTCTGAAGTTAGACATTCAGGTAGAAAGAATTCAAGATAGCTGATGACTAAAATACATGTTATGTCAATAATATGTCAGACAGCTGTCTCAGTTACCCTGGTGGCTGGCTGGACATCTTTTGGTGCCGGAACTGATGTCAGTGAAAAGGAGATTTACTTTCTTTCTGGAGGCAGAGATGGGCTTGCCATGGATGGAGGAAGGGAGACCATTCAGATTATCTGGGAAGAGAATTAAGGTTATTTGAACTGGGCACTTAAAGGACTGGTCAGTGAACTATAGGGGATGGTCTCCAAATAAAGGAGGAACAGATCTATATTTCCATTGGATCAAAGGAACATGAGGGCTTTTTATTTCCATTTCAGTAGGCTTTGGAAGATGCCTCTGCTTTGGAGATCTGCCTAGTGCAGGTCACCAGTCAGCTTTTCAAAAAGCTTTTATTTCATTTCAGACAAGCAAGAAAACAAATTGAGCCCCCTAAAAACAACCAACCAACCAACCAACCAACCAACCAACCAACCAACCAACCAACCAACCAAACAAACAAAAATAAATTAATAGCAAAACAACCTTCCAGAGCAGGGAGTCTGGATTGCTGAGTCTGATCTCGCCATGGTGCCTTTTGTTCTAATACAAAAGAAGTAGAAACTCAGATATTGGTATTTCTACTCTTCAATATTTAACTTTGGTTTTTTCTCCTTTTTTCAAATAAACCCACTTACCCAGTACGAAACATTTTTCTCTTAGTTCCCTGTAAATTGTGACTCGTGCAATTATCCTAAGCTTACATTGATGTGTGATGTTTCACTTTTAAGGATACCAATCTAAGCCCACCAGACTCTGCTTCTGAAAGCATTCAGAGCTGTCAAATCGAATACAAGTTGTTATCAGTAGAAAAGTTGTCCATGTTTTTTAAAGGTTGCATAGTTCACAAGTTACACCAATTGCTGCCAAGTTGGAGTTTTAACTATTTGTTGTTAATAATTTCATGTTGTAATCACCTGTTGTTAATAGTTTTTCTTTAACTACCTGTTGTTGATGGTTGAGAATTCCCCTTTTTGTCGAGTATCACCCTGCTGCTTCCTGGAGGATGGCACCCGGGACTGTGAGGAGGAGGGGATCATGGGGTTGGCATGCAAATGAGGAAACCCCTCACCAAACCTAGAAAAAACCCCTAAAAACAATGAGCCAACATGGAATTAAGAGATCAAAGTGATGTCTAGATGTGAGGAACAGAATCCAGTGTCCACTGAGACCCTTTTTACCTTTCACCCTAACCTAAAAGACATTGTCTAGAAAGAGGACCCCAAATGTCAACCCAAAAACCCTGGAATCTCCTGGTGCTCTCGTGAGGATGGAAGCCTCAGCTCTACCTGCAGACCAGCAGACAAAGCTGCACTTTTCTTCCTCCTCCGTGCCACTCCTGGGAGCAGCGGCAGTGTGAGCACGACTTGTTGATTCTTCCCACCTGATCTGATTTTTAATAAAAGCATTAAAAAGGAGAAAGATCTCCTGCCCTATTTATTTCACAAGTCAAGTGATTGATCTTTTAGCTAGCAGCTGTAGCATCCTCCAGAAGATCATACAGGACTTTGTTCTTTTGAAGTTTGCTTGCATAATAATGGATTATAGAGTAGAGCTAAAAATGGTGTTTTTAAATTAGGGTTTTTCTGGGTTGAAGATACTTTTAATAATGAAAATCATACCATTGTACATTTATTGGCAAAGGGTTCAGGAAAAACAGCTAAAGATTGTGAGGACTGCAGCTAACCAGAAAGAGAGGGGAGAAGAGCAGAGGTATGGCTGAGGTTGGTGTGGACAGGAGAGTGACAGGGGAAAGTTACTGATGGATCTGGAAACAGAATCCTGCATGCGCTGGTGGGGAAGGTCTCAGATGGAAGCATCTCTCCAAAGTAGGGCTACGGCTGAACCATCCTTCTCCCTCTCTCTGCTGATCTGAAATCTGGAGTTCTCCTGGCTAACAAGAGGATGGGCTGATCCACTTTTACTGCCCACTGCATATGAGCTGCTCTCTGGAGAAACTCACAGCCTGCTTGTGCTGTGGATGTCCATGGAGATCTCACTGACTCTGCACCTGCTTATTTATAAATAGACAAAGGAACTTAGCCTTGGGGCCTTGGACTCTTCTCCAAGACCTCCAGACAAGTTATAATAGTCTTGTACATCTCTGGGGCTTGCAGCTTTCATTCCCTCACACACATGAGAAAGAGCACAAGGACTTTCAGAGATGCTGAGTGAAGGAGGAGAGATGTAGCAGCTATGAAGTGCCTGATTTTACATCCTCTAACAACCCTCTGGCTCTGATCTGCCTCTACAGCAGCAAGAAGTGTCAGTCAGAGGCAGAACTTCACTTCCTCAGCTTCAGAAGACAAACACATGTTCAGGAATTTAAATTGACTTTCTTATTCATATTACTTGGTATTTCTATTGTTATCTAAACCCAGGATCATCGCATTCCAGAGCTCAAAACAGAGAGATTAGGAATTGCATTCAACCCTAATGTTTGCCACACCACATTTTATACATTTATTAAAGAAAGAATGTCTGTTATACTATTTGTTCTGGTCAGCAGAAATATGCCTTTATGATAGAACTGGCCTCTGTTCACTAAGCAAATAAATACCATACATATACATTAGGGGCTATTTAGAAATTAATTCAAATTAATCAAAGTGTTATCTACTCACTTAAAGCCAAATGGTGGCAAAATGCCCAGCACAAAAGGTACACCTCTAGATTTATGTCTCAAAAATAATTAAGCATTAATTTTGCATTAAGGTGCATGATACTGGCTGGCTGCACCATTTTTCTGCTGCACTTCTCTTTCACATTTCATCAAAAAGAACTGAAAAATATCTTGGAAATTTGAATCGATCTTCATCAGATGAGTGATGTAGTCACTGCTTGTGCTGCCAGATAATAAGGGCAGACCTGTGCTGCCAGATTCTTCACTGTCATCAGGATAAATCACTTTACAAGTTTAAATAAAGGAAATAGACCTACTAACTCTGTAAGATGTTTGCACAAACCATAAATATTTATTTGACCATTTCTCTGATTTTCAGAATAAAGGAAAATCCAGATTACATTTACATAGATTCATTTCATATATTCATATATTCATATATTCATTTCCCCATTCTAAAGTCATGTCTTTCATAGATGTGTGTGACTTCTTCATACACATTTAAAGAAGTCTTGCACATAATTATTTAATGTTATAGTCAGCCATCAACAATTGCTGCAAAGTGACATTACTGCAACTGGTAACATTTAATATTTTTATTCCTATCCTTAAACCCACCTATTTTTCCATCAGTCAGACATAGTAAATAAAAATCCAGATCCTGCCATCCACACTAAACACACTGCTCCCAATAAATTCAGTATTATTTCCAATTTTCTAAGGACAAAACACAGGACTGAGCCTAGAGTTACATTCATGCAAGAAAGAAAGAAATCTTTTTTTAATTAGGTGTAAATATTTAATTAGGTGTAAGGATTTGAGGGAAAATGCTGGATACACTTGAAACCGTGAAGAAATATGAGACTGTATTTTGATATTTATATTTGCTGTCTGTATTTTATTTTATTGTAAGGATAATTTTAGGAATCTGACTGCAATCCAATATTCAGAAATGAGCTGCATGTTCTTTCTCTTCCATTAACTTTTCTTTTTATCCCTCAGCCAGCTCCATTTTCTTTCTCTTTGTGTAATAATGATAACAGAATGGTTCAAGTATAAGAAATAAGGATCTGAAAATGCAGAAAATTGAGGACAATTTTGTGAAAAGCAGCCAGAATTCCACATTTCTAATGCTGGCACTAACTAGCTTTATTTTGTATTTAAGCTGTTGGTCTTCAGAAGCATTTCCATTTCTTCAGAAAAAAAAACCCAAACAACAAACTCATGAAGTTGATACTGAGCTGACAGCAAGAGAGAATTTTGCAGAAGTTTGCTGGTTGAAGTGCATCTGAAGAAATTCAGCATTCAGGGAGGTAAATGCGGTGTTTCTGTTGTGAATGGAAGTTTCTGGAGCTGGCTGCATGAAAGCCAGTGAGTCAACAAGTTGAATAATAAAAAAAAGAAAACACAGACAACCCCATATTACACCTTAATCACACAATTTATTACAGCAAGATAAATCTGGAAAAAGAGAGACAGCCAATGTGAAATATTAATCCTGGGGACCTGGATGACATCTAGAAGGTCCTAATGTAGATCCATGAATTTAAATGTTGATGTAGATGTTGGCCCAGCAGTCTTTAAATGTTTTTAGCCTTCTAAATCTGGATTGGATCCTGATTTCTCAATAATGTAAAACAAGGATCAAACCAATCATCTTTATTTCAGCTAAGTTACATCATGACATTTGTGATGTGGTTGCATACAAGACATTTCTCCTTAATTATATTCTGAAGTTACAAAGGTGTTGGAGGCCTTATCCAAGACTTTCAGGGCCGAAAATAATCAATCTTTTGGCATTTTCTTGTATACTCTGCAGAAAAAAAAATGGAATTGATAATGAAAACAAAAACTGACCTAGGTGGAGCAGTAGTTGGTTTTGGGGTGATTGTTCTCTTATTTCTTATTTAGGAGGAAATTTTGCACTTAACACACACACAGAAAAGTCTTGCAGTGGCTGTTACCCCACCAATATTTTAACTCCATTTATTTTACTGAAGTTGTCACTGATTTCATCTCTCTGGTGACCAGGGACAGAACCTGATGGCACGGCTGGAGCTGTGTCAGGGGAGGGTCAGGGTGGATATCAGGAAAAGTTTCTTCCCCCAGAGGGTGCTGGGGCACTGAACAGGCTCCCCAGGAAATGGTCACGGCCCCAAGGCTGCCAGAGCTCCAGGAGATGCAGAGGGTGGGATTGTTGGGGTGTCTCTTTTGCGGGAAAAACTTGAATGCACAAAATAGCTACTGGACTTGGTGTTTAAGTGAATTTGCATAGTCTATAAATACAGATACATAAATGGAAACAGTATCTAATAACCAGACAGAAGGGGTTAATTGGTAGGATTCAACTTAATGTTCCTTCCCAATTTCAGACACCTGTTAGAGAAAAAGGGCTGTAAAACCTGCAGATTACAACCACGAGCATGTCAACTCAGAGAGGAGCTGAGTTGCCCTAAAATCAGCCTGGTTCCTAGACTCATGGAAAGGACCTCTAGCATCATTAAGTCCAACCATCAACCCAGCACCATCAACATCTTTGTCAGTAACCATGTCCTCAAGTGCCACATCCACGTGTTTTTTGAGCATTTCAGGGATGCTGACTCCACCACCTCCTTTAGCAGCCTATTCCTCTTCTAGTACTTGACAAGCTGTTCCATGAAAAAAAATTTGCCTATTATCTAATTTAATTAACCTCTGCTGCAAATTGAGGCCACTTCCTCTTGTCCTGCCTCTTACGTGGGAGAAGAGACTGATCCCCACCTGGCTACAACCTCCTTTCACGGGTGTTTAGAGAGCACCAAGGTTACCCTGAGCTTCCTTTTCTCCAGACTAAAAGAGAAAAGGCTACTCCCTCCTTCTCATGGGACTTGTGCTCTTCACCACCTTCATTGTCCTTCTTTGGATGTGTTCCAGCCTCTTTGGACACCCTCCAGGCAGCAATTCCCAGGGTAATTCTGTCATGGACAGTGCACAGGCAGACTGTGCCAGTCCTGGTGTGTGTGCTGTGTTAGCCCAGCAGGATCCTGATCACACTTGGGGTCTCTGAGAGCAGCAGGTATTTAGCCTCTAGAGCTGGACAGCCAGCAGCCCACTCCTCGTGGCATTCTGCTGCCCAAACCCAGTCATCCTCTCCCTTTGACCCTGCTTGTTGCAAGAGTTATGGTGTAAACAAATTCCAAAGAGACTGGGACCCATCAAGTCTTCTGCACTGTATGTTGTAAATCTTGTCATACTTTCTCATAGGATGAGAGTGTGCACTGAAAATCCGGGTAAGACAAATGATGGCTTTTAAGCCATTTACATTTCAGCACCTCCCAGAAAGGCATAGAAGAAACAAGGTAGGTTGATTCATGACTGTTCCCATTTGGAAAAATCTCTTTTATAAATTAGCAGTGTGACACAGAGTATAACTGACAATAATTAGCTACCGGGAAGGGAACAGCCCAAGTGACTTCCTTGTCCTTTTGAATGAAGACTTCAAACATGACTGCATGGAAAATACAGTTCTGTGCAACAGGCTGTTGATATCTGATCAGGTGCAACTGGATGAAATCACACTGTGTGTTATACTTGTGGTTCCACTCCAGGGGCTATAGAGCCATTTGCACCTTTTAGCCTAAACCAAAATGCTATCTCCAATGATGGGAGGAGTTATGAGCTGTGCTCCATCCCAGGAAAAAGACTGGACAGCTGTACAACATCTGTTTGAAGGCTTCCTTTAGAACCATAAAAAGCTGGGGGTTTTTTTCACTCTGTCCAATATTAAGATTAAAATACTGTGTGGCAGAAAATCCTGATTTGTTCTTGCCTTGTTCTAAGCTACATCCCAACTCTGCCAGAGAGGACAAGTGTGCAGTAGGAATTCTCTTTCCTGTTTAAGACATCTATGCCTAAAGAGTTCATGCAACACAAGAATGTATAAAAGAAACTCCAAGTCATAACAAGAGAGAAGAAATATAAACTTTGCAGAATATTACCCAGCCACTGAATGACAGAGAATTGACAGGAAACTTGTGTTTCACTAACCCAGTCTGGATCTGGCCTGAGTTTTGATTGCTGTTCCCATCACAAATCACAGAAAGCTGTTGTAAATACTGGCCAAATAACTTCCCTTTGGACTTTGGAATTAATTTGTCCTTACATTAATTTGTAAGGAGTGACTAACAGTTCTGGGCAAGATCGAGCTGTACTGCTGCTGGCCAGGAAAAAGTCTGTTGGGGAAGATGAAAGAGGAAAGCCTTACAAATATGATTGCCTTGCAAAAGATTTTGAGAATATAGAAACTATAAGCGAGATTGAAATGAAAGCAAGCTTTGACATCCCTTAGTTACTAAACAACAGGAAAACAATGGTGTGGCCCGCTGAAGGTAATCCCCTTTTGATGATACAAGACCCTCTGCAAGCAGGCAGGTCCATGGGTCAGAGCAGACCCTGCCAGCTTGGCAGAAGGGGTCTGAAGAGTAGTTTTTTGAGTTAAAAATGTAGCACAATATGGTAATGTAGTGATTCTTATAGGCTGTATGTAAATGCTATAGGATTTGTATGTTGTACTAGATTGGTTAGTGAGAATCAGAATATTCAACACAGAAGATGATGTATTGTAACGGGAACTTTGCTCTCTTATACTCTTGCTTTTGCTCTTGTTCTCTTGCTTTTACTCTTGCGCTCTTACTCTCACTTTTTATGCTCTTAGCTCTTGCCTTTTGACATTATTACCCTCTCATCCTCTCTCTTCTCTCGGGCCTGCTCCGAGCTGCAGCTGGCAGCTCCCAGCAAGGACCTGTACCCACGCCCTTCGCAATAAACCGCAAGTTCCACGACCTGGCTTCAGAGATCTCTCATCTCCGTCCGTCCCGACTGTGCCACCCCCAGTCTCGCCTACAAAAGTCAATTTCCTTCCTGGTGCTTCCCAGCTCCTCTCTATCACCTCCTGATTTTCCTGTAGTGTTTTACAGCTCATGTCTAATAACTTGGGAGTGAGAGACCTTAAAAAACCTTGAAATCAGGGATAATCTTAAGATGTAGCTGTGTCCAGCTAGATGCTGAATTTAAGGGCAGTGTGTGGACCATCAGGATAACATTGGCTATTAGACCTTTTTGCTGTGTGCAGTGATGGTCCACATGGTGTAGATCTCTGAAAAATACACACATCAAAAGGCTTTTCTTTCTTGAATTTTTCTGGGTCCCCATAGAATACTTTAGCCTATTATTGCATATCTGCTTCAAAATATTTCTATCCAGTTACACTAACAAATCAGAAGAAGTTGAAACCATTTCAAGTTCCTAGAGCCATTTAAAGCGCGTGTACACCAGCAATTACAGAGTGACTCATTAGTTTTCATAATTAGTTCCTGTGCCAATTAGCTGATAAAGAGAAGCAGAAAATTAATCAGGCCTCTATGGCCTGTCCTCTCTCCCTGGATTCCCAGGAAGGCCCCTAGGCAACCCCACCCTGAGAGATGAGGGAGAGGGCTTACCTGGCTTAGCCCCCCTTCATGCACACAGCATCATTATTTTTTGACCACTGCAGGTTAAAATACTCATTTGTTTTCCTTTTCTGCCCTCTTGTCCTCCTGCCTCCCCTTCATGTCCTCATTCTGTGTGCGTTCATGCTCCAAAGGTGTGCTCATGTGCAGCTGCAAGGCAGGAGCTGGGGAGATAGCAGTGAGCTCAACAGTGGCACTGCCCTGCCACCCTCTGCCAGGGCAGGGCTCTGCTGGCAGCAGTGGCACTGTTGTGATTAGCTCTAATTATCTGTATCAGCTGTGCATCAGGCACGACATGTCCATGGGCAGTGATTTGTGCTAAGTGGGATGGAGGGAGGTCAGGGAAATTTATCATCTGCCATGCCATCCACACTACCCTGCACACAGGGCTGACTTCCTCCAGAGCCTCAGACAGCAGTGCCTGTGGAGTCAGAGACTTCTGAAATCAGAGTTGTCAACTCATAGCTCTTGATTAGGGCTGAAATACAGGTTAATGAGGGGAGGCTTCTCTGAGAGTGCTCAGAGGCTGCAGGGAAGCTCTACCAGGAAGAGAATTACTGTTGGAAGTTGGAAGGTGTACAGGGATCCAGTACAGCCCATTCCAGTAAAGCAGCCTTGCTAAGTCACACAGCCTGATAGCTGGGACCCGCTCAGAGTACACAAAGGCAGAGTCTTGATGTGTTGTGAGCAGCCCTACTTCCATCCTGCAACTGAGTTTCATAAGAACTACACAGAAGCCCAGGATGAGGTTCCTGAATTCTCAACATCCAGACACGGAGGTGCCCTAACTTCCCAAACACTCTGAGCACTAGTGCTGTATCCAACATTTTGCAGGCTGACTCTATTAAATAGCCATAAACTAAGACAAGACACTTCATTTGTAACGTTAAAATAAATAGGGATTTCACTGAAACTCTTTGAGGGAAATTCTATTCTCAGGTGCATCAGGTGAAGTGAAATCTTTTGTCATGTTGTGACATGTGGGCTCATCAGACCTGGAGCAGTGATGAACTGGAGGCATTTCAGTCCTTGGCCACATCAGTTTTACCACTCATTCATTACCACAACACTGAAATATTTCACAGCTTTAGGACATTTCAAAAAAAGGAGGAACCTAATGCTTGAGCGTGCTAGCTAAAACCACTCAGAACCCCGTGGATGTACACCCAAATTTTCACCTGTGCAAACAACAGGTGGCTTTGCCTGCATATTTCCACAATATCACAATATCTTTTTAGTATGTGCTGCCTGAGAGGGGTTTGGAGGGGAACAGAGTGGCCTCAGCTGAGAAATCTTCAGCTGAAGGAGATGTTCATGGTACTGCCTTTTATCAAGCAGAAAAGAGGATGGGGAGTCTGAATTGGAACTGGCAGGGCAGAGGCGGGAACAGAATAGTAAAAATTTTAAAGTCATTAAAAAAGAAATTTCTCACCCGACAAGGATATAGGTGGGAGAAGGTGAGTCAGACATAGAAACAGGAGGAGCTGGACTGAAGCAGTGTCCAGCTGCCCAGCTGCATTTGTCTCAAATCATGAAGAATCCCCAAAATCCAAGTTTGGCACTGCTCCCCAGAAAGAAAATTCCTGTGAAACCTGCTAGTAATGTGTGCACTCCATCTGTATGGACAGCAGAGATCAGAACAAGGAGAACTTGGCACTGGGAAAAGCTCCTCAGAGCCTGGTGCAGAGATCAGGAAATAGGTACTGCAGTCCTGGTGTGTCTATATATACATATATACACATATATGTATATGTGTATATATATATATACATATATATATACACATATACATTGATAAAGAAGAAAATCAAACTTGGATGGAGGATTTGGCACAGTCTTCTTTAAACCTGTGCTCTCTTTGTATAATGTAGGTATTATAATGTATTTTATGGCAATGTAGTTAGCATGATTTAATGATAGCTTTTTCCTGCAAGATGCCAAATATTCTCCTGTTCCTTAAGTTGTTGCAATTCAGGATACTGTTCCCTTGCAGGGGTAGGCCTTATTTTCCAAGTATAGGCAGCATTTGGGGAGGAAAAATTTCAGTTTCATTTCCCCTGGATTGCCATTACACACGCTTAAAAAATTAGCTACTGCAAAAAGCAATTGAAATTAGCTAAAAGAACTGGAATATTCCTGGCTACTGTATTACTTCTGTTTTACACCTTAGCAATTTCTGTTGTGAATGATTAATTCAGGTCCAAGTCATTAGATAAGGCAAATGCGCTGATTCAAAACTTAGCAGGAATGCAGGAGGAAATGAAAGAGAATAAGCATGGTAAATAAGCAAAATATTTTACAATGAGATTACTTCTGCCAGGTCAAGGCAGTAAAGTTTTACTAGCTTGTGCTACATGCCTGTAACTGGAATGATGACTTGCAAAATCAACCTTGGAAATCTCTCTGCATATTCAGATTAATATGCACATTCAGAATAACACAGGGACAGGGCTTTTTATGTCTTTAGACATAGTTTGTATACCTGAAGTAACCAAAGGGAAATCTGCTGACAGAGATAGATTTTTGAGTAGTCACACCTTAAGGTATGAAGCAGTCGCTTAGGTGTTCAGCCTGGGGGCAGGAGGAAAATATTGAGCTCCTCTGGGAGATTCCCTAATTCCTACCTGAGCATCTATCTCCAAGTGTTTCTTGTACCCCCACTGACTGAAAAGATTCCCCATCACCTCTCATCCTTAGCAATAGGGAATGTATTTCCAGAGTGTATTTTCCATGATTTTCAACCCCACCTGGCCCTGCAGGAGTGGAATTCAGAGTTTACTGATGGCACAGGTCATGTTTTGCAGGTGATAAATGTTTAAGGACAACTTTACAGGTGAGAAGATCACTTCTCTTCGAGGTTGAGAAAGGAAAGGGGGGGGATGGAAATCAACTTTACATTGCTGGCTTTTGTGGAGATTGGATTAGAAATAAGCAAGCACAGAAGCTGGTATGTATCCTTACTTCTGGTGAGCAATCCTGGCTGCTCAGGTGTTTATTGGAAGGATATTTGTATTTATTAACTTCTCACCAGGGCTTGTGGGAATACATCTGGGAATCAGCTCCTCTGACCAAACCCAAGTTGTTATTTATGATAAAAAAAGAACATTGGTAAAGCTGGAAAATTCCTGGAGTATTGCTTAGTTTTAAACCAAGATTTCCAAGGAGGTTTTTGAGTTGAAGATATTGAAGGGCCTTGGCTGAATATATTGTAGGAATCTTTCAATAGGAATAGTGAAGCCACTGGATTTTTGAAGATAAGAATGTAAAAAAAGAGTAAATTAACTTGTGGCCATTGAAAGGAAAATTGAAAATACTAAACATTCTAAAATGTTTTAGTTCATAACTGAGCTATTTATTTTATTGTGATACATTCACATTGCTTAAGGTCACATTAAAAAAAAGTGAAGTTTTCTGGTTGAAAAATATTAATGATAATTTCCACAGATTCAAATGAAAAAATACCAAACCCAAACATTTGGAAACAGATAATTAATGGAGAACTGGCTCTTTCCTGAAAGTGGATTTTGTATTGATAAATTTGCATATTCTGTGAAAAGATTTAAAAATCTTCAACCATTTCTAGTCACAAAACATACGGGATTAAAAGCAAAGTTAAATATATCTATATAATGCATCCATTTAAATATTATTTTCATTCTGGGATTTTTTTTTTGCTTATACTCTTATGGAGACATATAACACCTTAAAAATGATTGTGCCTCACTAGATTCAAGCACTTTGAATCATTTTGCACTTTTGAAATTTCAAGCTGTTGTATACTTGATAAAATGAAACAAACAAAAAAATTCACATAAAATAAGACATTGTTTCTCTAATAATCAACATTATTTTAAGATGCAGCTTTTTCCTTGGAAGGTAAGAATATTTTCCCACAAAATATAACTTACAGAATAATCATATTAAGCATATGTAATGTTAACTGTCATTATTTTTCACAATTACATTTTCACCATTACCTCATTTCTTTATCTGGAGAGCCAATAAATGACAAATTGAATGCATTTTCCATGACTCAGCATTTTAGTTATTTATTAAGTTACCTCTAATATTTCAGTTGCCTTTATCAACTACCTGAAAAAAAAAATCAATATCTGATAGGGCACTGCAGCAAAGTATATAAGCATGAGGTTTGTGCTGCTCAGTCTCAGTTTGTCACTTCCAGCCACCTGACTAAGAAGTGACATTTAAATCTTCCTCCTGTCCCTGTTATCTGATTTGCAGGAACCCAAGACTTAAGCAACCATGTCCAGCTCCGGCGAGGCAGAGCTCCTGCACACATTTAAGGGGATTCCCTTCACCACCAGGTCTTCTCCAGAGCTTTTAAAATCCTTGGATACTTTTGATGCTAGAGAAGATGATGTCCTTTTGGTTTCCTATCCCAAATCTGGTAAGATCGCATTTTCAATGTTAATTGCAAGAAGTCTTGATTTTGTGTTTCATGTTCTCTGCTTAAACTACTTGGGAAATGTCTGTGTGAAAGAAACAGGAAAGGATGTTTAAGAATGTGAATGTATTATTCCGTCAGTAAATGTTCATATTACAAGAAATATGGGTAATTTCCCAACATTTTGATTCTGTAACTGAAAACAATCTCAGGTGTTTTCATGTTGGAAAACAAATAGATATTCCTTACCTGTAAGCAAAATTTGTACTTGAAAGATTTTCTTGAGGACTCTCCATATTCAATTATGAGCAAGTCAAGAATTGTATGAAGTTACTTGTGTGCCTCTTGGCTGTAGATTATTTTCTTATCCTCTCTCCACCCATCTGTCTTGGACAGAGGAGCACACACCCAGGGGAGCTCAATCAATACTTTCAGAAATATACAGACTCAAGTTATTGTAAGGAAAAAAAAAAAAAACCAAACAAACAGGTTACTTTAAAAAAAGTTTTAAAAACAATATAGCCACCTCTCAGCTGACAGCAGTTTGTCTACTTGAGTGGTTTTGGTACCAAAATTAACACTTCTCTCAGAGTTACATTGTAATTATAAAGATATAGCCCTAATTTTTTTTAGTGTTTATATATTTGGAGCCAATGGGATTATTTAGTCATGTAAAGTTTCTTGAATCTGTAGGATTAGAAATACAACTTTTTCACTAGCAAGATGTTTCCATATGAAAAATGCATGTTTCACAGTAATAAGTATTTATCCTTTTTTTTTTATTGTTTGTTTTGTTTACTTAAAATTCCTCTTCTGTAGGCACTCACTGGCTTGCAGGAGTTATAACAAAGCTTTACAATACTCAAGTCACAATAACATCTCCCATTGAACTTGGAGACGTTTCCCGACTGGAGGAGCTGAATAAACTCTCATCAAAGAGAATCATCCCAACACACTTAGACTACAATATGTTGCCTCCAAATTTTAAGAATAAGAAATGCAAGGTAAGGCAAAAATTATTTTAAAGCAGTAAAATATGTAGAAAGTCTACGAGGAATCTATTTTGTCCTGTTGATCCTCAGTAATTTTGGAATGATTCACAGTTTTTAGGAGTGTTTTGCTGTGAATTTTGGAGACACAGCTGACCACCAGTTGAAGGCAGCAGGAGCAGAGACTTGGACTGGGGACTGGGTTCTGCTCCTGCCCCACTGCTCCCATGGGGTGATTTTGACACCAGGCACCACACAAAATAGGACATCAACATCTTTCGATCAGAAGTCTCTCATTAGTAATTGGGGTGTTCTCATGACCTCATTTCCCACTCTCCTAGAAAATCTTGGCTACTTACAGGCTTCTCTGGGATTAAAGGTACTCTGATCCTCCTGCTGGAGCTTTCTGAAGAGCCCATAAAGTATTGGGCAAATAGAGGAGAAATGAGATGAGGGAGGCAGATTCAGAGCACAGTTTTGAGTTCACAGAATCACAGAATCACCTGGATTGGAAGAGACCTTAAAGATCATCTTGTTCCAACCCCCATGCAATGGGCAGGGACACCTACTAAACCAGTTCCTCCCATTCTAATGTAGGAGATTTAAAAAATAAACTCTGGGTCTCAGATTTTATATTCAAAGTCAAAAATTTCAGGATCACTCAGATCCAGACTTTTGGGACAAAGCTGATTTGAATAAAAGGCCAAAATTTATGTTTTGCAGATGTCCTTTGAATGTTAATTAGTAAATGCTTTTGCATGTGAGATTGAGATAATATACTGACTCAAGGTTAAAGTTAATAGTCTTTATGAAAGGCTCTTTCATAAAACATAAATATTACCCAGCCAGGGCAAACACACCTCTGTCCACATGGAATTGTTTACTAATCACCCCTTACTAAGAAGAGATTTCTAATTTAATGGCATGGTCACTGAAGGAGGAATCCTAAAGGAAAGGATTTTGACACTGCAAACTGCCTATGACAATGCTCTATTTACACACAGAGCTCCTCTAAAATAATGGGAGGATATTATCATTAATAACTACATTTTCTTCATTTACAGATGATATACATCAGCAGAAATCCAAAAGACACTGCAGTTTCCATGTTTCATTACTACAGAGATAACCCAAATCTTCCCACTGTAGACAGCTGGACTGCTTTCTTTGACCTGTTCTTAAAGGGCAATGGTAAGGATAAATGTTTTCTCTTTCCAGTTCACATTAGTTTGTTATGCACAGAAAGGCTTAATTTGAACTGTGTGAAAACTCCTTATTGAACTCTTTATTCATATGGGGTTGGTGGGGATAAATCCTAATGCCAAGCTAAACAAGAGCAAATAATAAGATGCTCTCTTCAGCCCTGCAAGGAGTCATTCTAAGAAGCAGCTGAATCATTCCAGCACAGCTCTCTGCAGGTTTTTGCTGCTCTTTGCTGCCCTGAGCGAGCAGGGCTGTGGCTGGTGACAGAGCATGTGAGGGGATTGTCACCAGGCTGCAGGGACAGCTGTGACTGCAGGTCTGGTGTCTTCTCCAGGCTGGGAGACAGCCCTGGGCAGCCCAGCAAAGGAGCCCTTCGGCACACACTCTCCCTGATGTGCTGCCTCAGAAATGGGGTCCAAAGACCAAGGACAAGAGGGAGATTTTTCAGGAGTGGTGGGATGGCAGCTGGCAACAGGACCTTGTTCACATTGTCCACTCCCATATTTAGTGTTTTATTACTCCTTTGAGGCCATGTGTCACCACAGTGATGATAACAGCAATAATGATTGATCACCTTGAAAACCCCAACAGAAAAGTGCTGTTGCAGTCATCACAGACTCACGTCAGAGCTCCAGGAGTCAATTTGTTTACTGCCTCCTCCAGGCTTTGGCTCAGATCTGGTGTTCTGAATCTAGAGCAGCCCTAAGGCACATGCTTCAGTGATTTGCAGGATCTTGGCTTGTTTGGTATCAACTCTGAACGTACAATAATGAAAAAAAAGGAAAGAGGATTCTATTCAAGGCCAGGCTGCTGGATGGGTCTCTGAGCAACCTGCCCTGGTGGAAGGTGTCTCTGCCCATGGCAGGGGAGCTGGAACTAAATGATCTTTAAGGTCTCTTCCAATCTGAAGCATTCTGTGCTTTAATGATTTTAAAAGCATATCCTATTTACCCATAAATTATTAGCCACCTTCTATTTTCTGAGTGCTTATGTGTGGCATAAATAGATAACTATGCTGGTTAAAGAGAAATTTAGGTTAGAGGTGATATGGAGGGAAAGGTGGTAATTTTTGCTCCTAGTAGAAACATTTCAAGGTTGTGCTGCTTGATTCAAATCAGTCAGTACTCTTGCAGAGTTAATATCTGTTCAAAACAAGGGTTAGGACACACAGGGACAACTGTAATAAATTCCCTGGAGTCTTCAAGTCTCTCCTGAGGAGAGACTGTGCTATCACTGACCACATTCCCAGAGTAGCTGGCCAGGGGAGCAGGGTTTAATTGCACACTGTGGAGCACACATGCCTTGCACTTAGAAACTGCTTTATGTCCTGGAGACGGCTCCAGACCACAGCATTAAGCTTAATTATAGCTATTAATTATAATTTATACTTAATTACAACTCACAGTTTGTGACCAAAATGATGCCCATTACAAGATTAGAATATTCTGGTGGTGGTGGTTATAAAGTAAAGTCACAGTTCTGGAGAATGCTTGCTGAGCTTTCTCTGTTCAGGCCTCTTCTCATTGCCCTGCGAGAGGTTTTCATCTTGCCTTTGAAATGGAGAGGTCAGAATTTTGGTTTTTAAAAGAAAGCTGAAATTTAGCTGTGCTCCCATGGTTCAGCAAATGGAGCATTCAGACCAAACAAAACAGCTCCAAACTCTTCTATCTGTGTCACTGGCTGAATGAGGCATTTGCATGAGTTCTTAAGGTAATTCTTCCTCAGCATTTAAAAATTATACAGATTCCCTTCTGCTGGGATGAAAGAGAGGTAAACAACCGTGTGCTCCATTTGCCAGCCTGCTCATTTCATCTCCTGCTGAGGTGATCCAATCTCTGTGACCACAGACATGCAGTCAGTCATATGTGAAATGCTCACATCTTGTCAGGCCAGTACATTTTACTTCATTATTGGCCTCTCCTTAGATCTGGAGCCTGCTTCCACTACAGAATCATATCTCAGAGTAGTATCTGTTATGAAAACAAGTTCCAACAAGAATGGAAACCTCTTAGGAAGTTACTTTTGTAAATTTGCATCACTTGACACAAATAATTGCCTGTGTTTTAGAGAATTATGTATAAAAATTATTCCTCTAAATGTGTGAGGTAATATCACAGCTATTTATTAATAAAGGTTTTCTGGATCTCTTTATATGGGTTTTCCTTTCAGTTGTCTGTGGATCCTGGTTTGATCATTTCCTAAGCTGGGAAGAACATGAAGATGAGAAAAATATCCTCTTTTTGTTCTATGAAGACATGAAGAAGGTAAATATGCTCTCTGCTCTTGGTGCAAAAGGCATTACTTGTAAATTAGCATAATTAAAACATCAAAGAGGAAGTTATAAGGAAAAAGGAAAAAGAAGGAAAATGTGACTGTATCTTTGGGCATATTTTTTATTTGCATGGAATTTAGCATTCACCAAATAATTCTGACTACAAAAGTTATATAAATATGAAATCTTGTGAGAGATGCATTTCTTAGATGCAGGAATGGGACTCATATTAGACAATTTTCCTCAGTCTCTGGCAGAGTTTTAAGTTCCCCTATTTTTGTCCAATGGAAAGACCAACCAAGGACATCTATTGAGAATCACACATTAATTTGCTATGTTTGACATTTCAGGTGAAATTTTCAAAAAATGATGTAAGACAACAGAACTACTCACATTTGGGACTTGTGTTCCCAATAAAAAAGAAAATTAGAGGCTGGAGGGGAAGGGAAAAACTTCACAATTCTTGAAAAAGTAAAAAAGCAACATACGTTAGCTTTCAGAGAATGAATTTTTAGGTGAATAGAAAATATTTTCTAGGGTCTCTATGAAAATAGGTTTGTTCATTTTTTGGGGGAAAAAAGAGTCAACTACTAGGAATATAAACAAACCATTTTGGATGCTGAGTCACTTGTTAGATCTCTAGATACAGCATGTCCAATGAAATAAGCTACTTGGAGCTGGGCTTTGAGTATTCTTCTATTTCCAGGGAAATAATTCTGAGAGACAGGAGAACATTTTATCTGAAGTGGTAGATAAAATTGACAATGTGACTGTGTGTGATATGACATACTTATTCAATAATTTCTGTGAGTATGGCTGAGGGGAATCAGGTTTATTGTACCTGTCATCTGCATAATCCAATGACATATTTAGCTTTGCCTGAAAGCAAATAAATGTGTGACAAAGTCATTATGTAATAAAAGGGATCATTTTCAAATCAGCTAAAAGTCTGATAATCAGCCCAGAAACATAAAAGCTGTCTTTTTCTTATACCTCAGGATCTCCCTAAGGTTGTAAAGGAAATTACTCTGTTCTTGAGTTTAAACGTCAGTGATGATGATATCCAAGACATCTGCAAGAAGTCCTCATTCTCAGAGATGAAGAATGACACAGAGAAGGAGAACAGCGACCCCAGTCACACCGTGTGTGCTCTGACATCCAACAGGAAGCTGATCTTCCGAAAAGGTGAATTCCTTCGTGCCTAACACGGGAGAAGCAGTGGGAATCCAGACAAAGACTGCAGTGCAGGTCTTTCCTGGAGTCTTTGGGTCAGCCCTGGGAAGTGATGACAGGATTCTTCGATCTGAAGCCCTCTTAAAAATGACTTCCTAGCTTCTCTGGCTGCAAATTCACACTGGTACTAGAGAAGCACAGAGGAGTCTGAACTATAGCCTGACTAATATTGCTCCATGGGAGCTGTTGAGCCAAAAGGAAAGGCTCACCCAGCAATGCTCTTTATCTCTCTTTTTTTAATCTAAAAGTTGACCACCTCGGTGTTTTACAACATCTCTCTCTGATATCACCTGCCAAGGTCACTTAGTTGACCAGAATAAGAAAGAGCCAGACACATTCCTTCTGAATGAGACTGCTCTTATCACCCCTTATCTTACTGAAATATTCCTGAAGAAGGAATATGCTGACAACAAAAACAACAACAAAAATAGAATGGTCATAGGTAACTTCCAGACCTTGGAAAATTTTCCACAATTCTTAGCTCAGATGTGATTTTAAAATACCCTCGGAACCTGTCTTCTTGCTCCTGGCATTTCAGAAGCTTCCACAGGTTTGGATAACAAGTCAATCAAACCCACTGTTTATTTTATAATTTTGGTTTAGTTAATTTTTCAACAACAATTGACAGTTTAAAATTAAGAGTTGTTTCAGTTAATAAACAGAGAAATGTTACCTTCCATTAATTCACAATGGTTTTACCAGTCAGCAAAAACAAATGACAACATACAATCTGTCAATAAAAAAGAAACAAAAAAATGAGATGCATTTTTCTCAGTGAACTTTGATAGATATGATGAAAATGTTGAAAAATCCCAACATTTTCACTTCCAAGTAGTTCCTATGCCAATCCCAGACGTTTATCTAGTTTCAGCCAGTTTACAGAAGAGTTATATGTATATATTATGTTTCAGGCTCTCTTTTCCTGTCCTTTAGGACTGAATGCTATTTTAGTTAGAAAATGAGATGTTTATTTTAGTCAGGTTTGGGATGCAGTGTCTTTAGAACATGCACATGGGGAAAACTGTAAGCATTGTCTCATAAAAATGTATCAGTTTTCAAAAAAATTTCCTTTTTGCTTGAACTGGGTAACAGATGAAACACTTTTCTGATCACTACTGTCCATGGCCATGCAAAAGTATTCAGCTGCCCACTTAAGTAGCTGGACATCTCATCCATAAAAATTCCTAGAGATTAGGAGCAGATGTAAGGGTGGGATTAATTTGTCAGACCATTCTGGGCTCCCTTTCTAGGAATCTTTTTTTGTCAGTGGCTTTTGGGCTACCACTCATTTAATAAGTTTAGATGGTGACTACAATTTCCTGTAAAGGTCCCTTCCCACCCAAACTGTTTTATGAATCTATGAATTTTTAGACTATTTACAAGACCATCTAGTAGAGAGACTCTTTATAAGGGCATGGGGTGACAGGATAAGGGGGAATGGCTTCACACTGACAGAGAGGAGGTTTAGATTAGATATGAGGGAGAAATTCTTCCCTGTGAGCGTGCTGAGGCCCTGGCACAGGTTGCCCAGAGCAGCTGTGGGTGCCCCTGGATCCCTGACAGTGTCCAAGGCCAGTTTGGATGGGGCTCTGAGCAACCTGGGATAGTGGAAGGTGTCCCTGTCCATAGCAGGGGGATGGAAAAAGATGATCAATAAGGTCCTTTCCAACCCAAGCCATTCTGTGATTCTGCAATTTCTCCTACTGACTGTGAAAAAACCCAGAGGCAGAGACCTTTAACTACATTCATCTAAGGCATTGCAAGATGTCCCTCGGCCCAGATCACCAGGAGCCCTAATTCCACCTTGGAAAGCTGCTGTTCTTCCTCCTCCACTTGTCTTGCGGCACTAACCAGCTCTGAGGAAGAGGGTTCATCAGCCTTTATGGATGATGATCCAAATCTTTCCACCATAGTGTCACCAGAACAATTATGATTCTGACCCACCACAGTGACTGTGGCTAAGAATATATTAATATCTGTGCCAACTGTAACATTAACAAAACCAGGCTCTTTTAAAATAATTTTCTGCTCCACATATTGCTCACTTCGCTGTTATTTCTGTTCCCGCTTTCCTAGGTGCTGTTGGTGATTGGAAGAACTACTTCACTCCAAAGCAGAATATTAAGTTTCAGGAGATATTTAATGAGAAAATGAAACTCAGCAAGATGGCAAACAGTTTCATCTATGAGTGCTGAATCTCTGTGAAGAATAATATCCAGTTATCAACAAACATGCACAGACCAGTTGGTGGCAAGTTCTGAATGGGTGTTCCCATCAGTTTATAATGCTTTCAATAGGAAGGATTGTAAACATGGGTTCTTGAGAACAGGAAAGTTCTGACACAGTGCCAGAGCTGAACTCAGTTCTCAGAGGGCAGGTGTACATGGTTTCAGAGAGTCAGGTGTCAGACCTTGGTTTGACAACCAAATCTACTTCATCATTTATTTATTTTCTTTGCTCCAAGGGGATATGAATGGACTTCGTAAACCTGAATAAGGAATTTTACCCAAGATAATATGAAGAGAAAAACAAAAAACAAACTTTCAAGAAACTGAATGTATAAGAAATCTAAAAACACATCATAGGAAAATTACCAAAAAATTTGACCCCAGACTTGTTCCTTCTGTGATACACCATGATTTGGAAGTGCCTATCTTATTGGACATTGCTATTGATAATTAAGTTGAAAACTGCAGCATGTGAAGATCTGAAGTCTGTTTACAAAAGTGTTTTTTTTCTTTTCTAACAGTATATAGTTCTTTGATGTAACTTATTTCTGGATTAGGTACCAGAGAGTGTTTGTGTTTTAAATGCAACTGATACATAGCCAAATAAATTTCAGCTCCACATGCTGAGCAACCGTAAATGTGTTTATTTTCCATTTGATTTTCTTCCTGCAAAATTCCTGTTTCCAGTGTTTTGATGAGACCTAGTTTACTTCCCACTCCTTGAGCAACAAAACCAAACCACAACTCAGAGACAGCTTAATCCAAACAGTACTTATTTATTTACTCTGCCCTGATAAAACAGATTTTCCAAGAATCAGCTGTCTGTGTCCACATCCCAGGGAGTGTTCTACCCAACCACACAGTTCCAAGGCAGAACACAGTTCCTGTGTGTGAGAGAAGCTCCTCTCCTGGGTGTGTTGTTTCTGAGGTACAGAAACAACCTTGTTTCATCAACGCTCATCTCCCTCCAGCCACACACTTCACACTTGCCAGGCAGCCATTTCATTTCATACCTGCTTTGTGCAAGCTGGCATCAACACCTACTGATTTTGCACCTGCACAAAGACACAGAAGTTGTGGTGCTGAGGAGAGCAGGAGAAAAGCCTGTGTGCAGTCCTTTGCCCTTTACCAATTCAACACAACCTGAGGGAGATGATGCCCTGCTCTATACAAATAACCATTTGATGCGTTACTTTGCTCTTCTGACATTAAAATCACTCACTCTTCCCACAAAATGCCACTGTTGCCCTCCTTTCAGGTGCTGTTCTTCCACTATTAATAAGTAGCAAGAGATCAGCTAATGAAAATAATTGAACATTTTACTTAGACACTTAATTTTTTCTGGCCATTTGAGTATGGGAAAAAAAGCCAGAGGGTCCTTGGGGAAATGAGGTTTGCAAGTGGGTTTAGCTGCACTAAGACCGCTGTAAGCAGCGATTGCACCACACATTGTATGCACACACAAAAATGATTATTTATATCAACATCATACTCACAACGTGGAACTGTGTGTGAAGGGACAGGATGAGGACTCGTCTTGTGGATCAAGGTAAGCTTGGTAAACTACTTAAACCTACCCATCAGCCAGGGAGGTAACAGTGTGCTGCTCAAAGTGCAGTTAGCTCCCTAGCTGCTTCAGGGGGATGAGGAATGAATCAGTTTACAGCATGGCCTACTGGCTAAATAAAGGATTTACCTAGATTAAAATTAACAAAAAAAAAAAAAAAAAAAAAAAAGAAAAAAGAAAAAGAAAAAAAAGAAAAAAAGATTCAGCAGGGCTTAATCAGAGCTAGGCCATGTGTCTCTGAGCTATCCAAGCTCCGACAGCAATGACAGCAGCCTGGCTGGAGTAGCCCGAGCTCGCGTGCTGCTCAGCAGGGGCAGCAGTACAGAGGCACTGCAGGGCACTGGTCCACTTTGCTCTCCACAGGGACATGCACTGCCTGCAAGTTTACCCCAAAATCCCCTTAAGACCTCTTGACTTCCATAATAAATCGTGTGCTTTGTTTGAATAAAGTGCTCCAAGTGTTGATATACTGATGTGGCAAGCCAAGACCAGGGCCTGTTTGTGAATTATCAGAACTACTGCCTGTAAAATCTGTTCAGACTCCAGGCAGAGATAAGTGTAGCTCCTTAAGGTCCTTTAAGAGGCAGCATTCAGAGAATGGAATTTGTCCAAAGGTAGATCATGATAAATATATTCAGGAAAACTTAAAGTTCATTAAGTGAAATGAATGAGAGTGTTTTATATTTGTCTAAATTGGGTAAAGGGCTGTGAGGGGAACAAGGAGAAGCTGAGGTCATTTGGTTTAGTTCAGCTGGAGGAGATTGAGGGGAGACCTCGCTGCACTTACAGCACCCTCGTGAGGGAAGAGGAGGGGCAGGCCCTGATCGCTGCTCCGTGTGACCAGGGACAGGGCACGGCTGGGGCTGTGTCAGGGGAGGGTCAGGGTGGATATCAGGGAAAGGTTCTTCCCCCAGAAGCCAGTGCTGGGGCACTGATCAGGCTCCCCAGGGATGGTCATGGCCCCAAGGCTGCCAGAGCTCCAGGAGAGTTTGCACAGCGCTCTCAGGGATGCACAGGGTGGGATTGTCAGGGGGTCTGTGCAGGGCCAGGAGCAGCACTCCTGATCCTGAGGAGTCCCTTCTAACTCACCTTATTCTGTGATTCTGAGGTACTTCATCCCAATTTGAAGCTTTTTAGACCAAGCTTTACCTGATGAATAGAAACACTTCTGCTGGGCCTCACTGCTCAGAAGGGTCAGTGAGTGGTGACCGATCCCCTCCCATCCTGAGTCTAAACTGCTGTGGACAAAGTATAACCAGGAAAAAAAAAGGTGGGACAGTAAAAACAAAATCCTACATGGATTACTACTACTGTACCAGCCACAAACAGGCTACTGTACCTACTGTACTAGCGATAAACAGGTGTGCAACTATACCTTCGGTTAAAAGTTACAGCCCTGGAAAGACTATTTCTATGTTTAATACAAGAGTAGCCATAACTAGTCCAGATATATTTCAATTTAGGCCAGAAACTTGTCTGCAAAGCATGTGAACAATCAGGAAAAATGTGGTATTTTCCAGAACGTTCTCCAAATCTCTGAGTACATTTTGGCCTAGAACTTTCACAGCAATTTACTGTATCTTTGACTACAGATAATAATGACCATTGATTAATCCAAGGTACCTGTACTCTTACATAATTCTGCGTGTACTTTTGCCCTATTTTCCTTATTTTTTTTAAGATTTGATTGATTCCTATTGCTAATAGTAATGCCATGTCCTTCTGCCAACTGTGTCAGAGCTACCCACTGACGTGGAATGAACCACTAACATACATTGTGAAATAAAAGTACAATGCAGTTGTCCTACACAAGACATAGGAGGAAGAATCCAAGGTTCAGAACGAGAACTGTTTTGAGTGCCAGATTTATGAAACACAAATGGCCCAAATCTGTTTTACGTATTCTGAGGTTCATTAAATGTCTGTAACTCTGTCCTGGTTCAGGGCAAATTTGGGAGAGAACCCCCAAAGGGCCCCCCTAGGAAATCGGATTCTACCACCCCTCCCCCATCCGGTCCAGGAGAAAATACTTCCTTGGAGAAAAGTGGAAAAAAACTGTTTGTTAAACAAGAAAACTTAATATTAAACAATAAAACCCCTTGCTGCTCCAAAGGAGATGACAAACCCAGAAAGTCCCCTCCCCAGATTCCAGTTCAGCTCACTCAGTCCCTTATCAGTCCCTCCGGCGCTGGAAATGCCATGGCCCAGGCCCAGCCCGGCCCACTGATGCGAGCTGCTGGTGCTCTTATGGTTGTTCAGTCCAGAGCAGGTGTGAACAGGTCCAGAGAAAGGGGAAAAAGGAAAAAAAAAAGCACAGTCCACGGAACTTCTTTGCCTCAGCTAGCTAAACTAACTAAAAAGCAAGAAAAAAAGAGAGCCCTGTCCCGCGTCTGTTCATCCACAGAACGACGCAGTTCAGAAGCAGGAATGTGTAGGAGTGAATTCAGTGTCTGAAAACAAACTGCACACCTCCTCTCCCCGCCTCAATCTTTGAAGCAAGTCTTAAAGGTGCAAAACTTACTATTCAGCATAAACGGAACAAGACTATTGGGGATAAAAGCATCATATAGTCAACCTAGGACAAACTCATGTCCAACTTTGGAAATCCACGAGCTGCAAATGTGCTGAGGCCACAGAAAAACTGGAAAGCACCACCAAATACAACATGGTAAATTTATATTCCTCAAGCACCAGATTTTGGTCACTGTTACCTTCTTCAGTGGCCTTTCCATAGCTTCCTGTCCCTAATTTTACAGATACACAACTCCCTTCAGTCCAAAGTGAAGAAATCTGGATTGGCTACTGCTGCGACTGAACCTGATTCCTGTCTTACATCATCCATTTTATCCTCCCACATTTATTCCCTTTGGAATGCTACAGTCTTTTCAACACAAAATAAACAAAACATGCAGTATTCAAGATACACACAAATCACTGAATCATACAGTGGATTCATTATTTTTATCATATTTGCTGTATTTTCTAATAATTTCCGCTTTTTCAACTGCTGGTACACACTTCAAACCATTAGATACTTTTCTGAATTATAACTGCTCTGTGAAAATGGATGTTTTAACATTTATGTTAGGATTGTTTTTCAGTTAAGCTCAGCTTATTTTAATACACCTCCTCAGTTTCACCAGGCCCTCTCTTTACTAACCTGAATAATTTTCTATCATTACCTTCACATTACTCACTGCTCATTCTATTTCATTCCTTCCCCACAGAAGGGGGAGTGCTCTATTAAACCAAAGCCACATCCATAAACATATCTAGAATCAGAAATGGGGATAGACCAACCTGTCCCAGAACAAGAGAGAGAGAAACAAACCCACCATCCAAAGATTTTTCAGACAAGTGTATGACTGGCAAATTTTTCTAACCCTTTTATGCATCAGGTTCACATACAATGGTGTTTTTCTTCTGTACAGCACTGCGGCTCTTGTAATGGTAACAATTAGGATGACAGGTCCTGCCGGATGGAATTAGACTAATTTAGACTTATTTCTGCAAAATTAAATAGTGTTTTAACATCAGACTAACAGAAAAAAAAATTAAAACAAAAAACCTTTCCCCACATAGGCTCTGGAAAAACTAGTGTGATCAAGGTTTAAAAGTCTTAAAAACTTGAAACCACTAAGTATTAAAACATATCTCTGACTTCAAAAGGCTGAGATATATGTGATTCATATTGATTTGAAATGACTTCAGGTTGGAACTTGTTGCATCACCAAACAGGAACTAGAGAGGAAGATAAATAAGAGAAATAAGAGATAAAAGCAGATAAAAATAAATAATGAGAGTCAGAAGTGGGTGAAGGTGTGAAGGATTAATTTGGGCATTAAATCTGTCCACCTTTGCCATCATAAATCATTTGTGTAGCACAGGAACTTGGGAGTGTATGATTTGCAGTATACCACAAGCCAGCCCATAACCATTTTCTACTTAAAAGACTAAAGTAAGCTGTTTATTTAAAATTTGAGGTAATCAGCTACTTTTTCATAATTGCTTACTACAAATATTCACATAGTTTCCTGTTTTTCCATTTCACATAATCATGACAGAACAGCCCACATCACCTAAGATCTTTGAAATAACCTAGGTTAATTGAAGCGAAAAACAAGAGCTCACATGGCCAAAAGATGATCTCAAAATTAGCCCAGAAAAACAAAACTGACCATTGAAATCTACTTTGAATGAGTAATACCCCTCTAATCAAAGGCAGCTGTGGTGTCACATGTACTGAAATAGGCCTTGGAAAAATATTCTACACATTTGAACCTTTCCTGGGACTTGGGATTTCACCTCTAAGGTGACAGAGTTACCCTCACTGTCTCTGCCTCTCTGACCCCTAAATCCTTCATATGATTGAGGCTCTTCTGTAAAATCAAGAGGAGTAATTAAGGCATCCCTCTTCCTACCCTCTAATTAGACTTTCCACTACAGTGTGGGCAATACAAATCTGAACCTTTCAGGAATCAGATCCTGAATATCCCATATCTTTTTTTGGTAAACAGTCTCTAGAGCTCTTTTATCCTTCATATTCTTTCCAATATAAGATTATACCATGTTCTTCTAAACAAGAATTTATCAAAGTGAAAACATTGATGTCCAAAATATGGCTCTCCTCTTGTCAAAGTCCATGGGATTTATCCAGCACAGAACCCTAAAATGTGCCTGAGACACTTAAATTTAGGTGACTTAGAGCTGATTAGTACAATAAACAATTTATCTTTTAACTGTAGATAGGCAGCAAATCCTTTCAGTTCAACATTTTGCTTTCTGAAAGGAAGTAAACAAAAAGTTTATCAGAGGCCAATATATCAGGTGATATACTGGGAGTATAACTACTTATACAATGCAATATTTACCAGAGAAACAAAATAAATCATTCACCTCACTTGTAATTGCCAGTGTACCATGGGTATTTTTATTTTTTAGCATAACCCACACCAGAACTTAACTCTGATATATACTATTGTATTTGTAATGTACAATACAGATCCTATTTTCAATAAATACAAGCATGTAAACCAGTGTTTTAACATGCTAAAAGTAGTCTGTATATATATTTTATATAAACCCACATCAACTATAGTTTGGTTTTGTTTTGTTTTTAACAGCAGCTACTTTTATACAATAAACTTAAAGACTTTTATATGGCTTTAACTCTTTTGAAGTTGCAATATAGTCTTCATAGAAAGAAACTGAGTTTCTGCAAAGATCTCAAAGACAGTGGGAAATTTAACTCCAAATTTGGCAAAATATTAATTTAGGCATTTTGATAAAACCCAAAATAAATAGATTCCAAGAGGCACAATTCCAAATGTGATTTAATTATTTATGAGCTTCAAAATGAACACATGTTAAAGTGCTTTTTTTAAACGAATATTAACTTGTTTTACAGTAACTGTGTTGTATTTTAAAAATAGAGGAGGAAGTTTTATTGATAAGTAGTTTACACCTGACCTCTCCAGCATATGTTAAAACTCTTCCTTGCTAAGGACAAAGCTTGTAAAATGCAATCACACAAAAACAACACCATGCATTTGATAAAAGAAATGCAAACCACATGAGCAAACTTACAGAAGTTTTGGGGTTTTTAAGCCTGAATTACAAATCTTCAAGTCATGCAAAATCATTGATCCCTGAAAACATTCAGATTATGAAATAAAGAGGCATCATCCCTGTAGGACAGGTGTGATGATTAAGAGCAGATGTACAGGGCACTCTCTCTTCTAGCATTCCTCCCATTGCACTTAAAAGGCTTTTAAAATCATCATGGATATGATCATATTTTCAGCATATAATCATAAATGTGGGACCTGGAATTAGGGGAAGACACCTTTTTAACTCTACTGTGCTGTAAAATTTGAAAGGTAAGCATTCCTTCGGGGTATGGATGTACTGAGGAAGAAAAGCAGGATTGACCAATGGCGTTACTCTTTATCCATCAGTTCCTTATTTCCTTTTCTGCTGTTCTCATTTCTCCCAGTTTCCTTCCCTGCTGAGCTGATTTCTTCCAGCTGCTTCCTTGCAGAGTTCACTTTCTCTAAGAGCAGGAATATGTGTTCTGCAAACTCCCGCACAGCTCCGCAGCCACCTCTGCTCTTACAGATGTAACCAGCAGCCTTCTGAGCAGCGGCACAGGCATCAGCAGGCACAGCACTCATGCCTGCCTGCTTCAGGCACTCCACGTCAGACTCCTCATTTCCTGGGGAGGAAGATGACAGGCAAGGCCAAATATCACAGAAGGGAAAGAATCAGTAGTATCCATTGATCTGATTTTTGAATTTTTTTTTTTGTCACAATGTTCATCTCAGCAGCTCAACAGTACTTAGCACATGCATGTCAGGTGTTGGAAAATCTTGGTGATCCATGTAAAAATGATGACCACACTTCACAATCTTCAGGCAAGAGAATGCTACTTTTAAGAGCACTAAAATTATGTGAGCAGTTGAATAAGCATTGGCAGGACTCCTCACTTAGCCTGTCACTGAAATACAGTTTAGCACAGAAGTTCACGGCTTTCAGTTCTAATTCTGTCCATTTCTGATTACCATTTCAGAATATAATCTATACAATATCCCCCTGAAATGAACTAGAATGAGTTCAAAATTGTCAGCTCTAAGTGTATGCTTATCAACATTTTGATCTCAAAATGTTTCCTAAAACAAAATCTTTCCTATATCCCACTGGAAAAACATTGAAGACTTCCCTTACCAAATTACACAGATTCATCAATGTCTGTAACATTTAGATTGTACCCTAACAGGCCATAAAATACCTGCTTTTGGTGATTGTGTGCTGCAATGTGCACAGCAATCCCATTAAATTCAGTGCATTTACAAAGAGAAAAGTGGTTTGAAGTTCAGCAGCAGTACAATGATTCTATTTGTCTATCCTATTTAAATTAAATAAACCAAAAGAAAAGAACTGACCTAAGTAAGCCAGCTCTTTCCAGCTCAAACCCATGTCCTCCTGCCAGTCCTTCAGAATCTGTAGTTTATTTCTTACGCTGACTTTGGCTACACATCCCAGCTGCATGGCTGACAGTGTTTTTGAACAATCTCTGTCAGAGATGAGCCGAACCTATTGAAATAAAATCGAGTAAGTTCTACTTAGTAAGTTCTACTTAGTACTTCTACTTACTGTCAAAGAAACATGACATATAAGTTGATTTACTATTACAAAAAAAGGAGCAAGTTTTGCTTGTAGAAGCTTTCTCTGAAAAAGCACTGAATGACTGATTTTCAAAACTCAAGAGCAGAAGTGATTAGCATCCAAAACTACGGAGTCTTGAGGTTCCTTTAGGAAGGTGAATACATTTCTGCAGCCCTCCCTGATGTTCAAAAATCATTTACATTTGTCTTTTTAAATGCAACATGTACTAAATAAAATACTAAATATCACAGTATGGTGGCATGGTGACTATCTAGTGCAATATAATCTAATTAAGTCACAATGTGAAATGAGAGAATTCCCAAGACAGATTTCTAAAATATTTGCCAAAGTAGAACATGAAGTTTTTTCCTTGGTCCCTCTACTTAATAACATAACTTTATTTATAGCACCATTTAAAAGCATCAAACCAACACCACAGAGACTGAAGCAGCACAGCACATTTACCTCTGGAAGTTCATTCCAAATTCAAAATTTTAGGAATGGTGCACAAGGTAAGCTAAAACCAGAAGATAATTGCAGCAGGATTTTTAGAAATCTCAGATGCAAATGCTTCAGGTTTTCTGTCAAAGATGTCGACAAGCTTATCTTCCCTAATTGCTTTTAAATACAAACGAATGCTTGACACTGATTTTAATACAGAATTAAGAGAAGAGGAACAAAAGGTAGGATTGTATCAGCAACATATATTAGAAATACATAAAGTGCAGCATAAAGATCTATAGGTTTTCAATGAAACATTCCAAGTCAAAGAAGGTATGGAAATGGGCTCCCACAGGCAACAAAACAGTGATTACAAGCTTCCTACCCCTCTGGTTTCCCAGAAAATGAAGCTGAAAAAACATCTACTCCATTTCACAGAAGTGGACTCTTGGGTGACCTCATTGTGGCCTTCCAGTGCCTGAAGGGAGCCCATAGGAAAGATGGAGAGAGACTCTTGACAAGAGCCTGCAGTGACAGGACAGGGGGGGAATGGCTCCAAAGTGTCAGAGGGGAGGTTCAGACTGGATATGAGGAAGAAATTATGCCCTGTGAGGGTGAGGAGGCCCTGGCAGAAGTTGCCCAGAGAACCTGTGGTTGCCCCATCCCTGGCAGTGTCCAGGGCCAGGCTGGATGGGGCTCTGAGCAGCCTGGGATAGTGGAAGGTGTCCCTGCCCATGGCAGGGGAATGGAACAAGATGGTCCCACCCAGGCCATTCTCTGATTCTGTGAAATGGAGAAAGATGATGCAATTACTGTGATTGAGAACTTTGTCAAAACACTTATTCTCCTCTGAGGGTTCTGAGGATAACATCTGTCCCAACCAATATAATATGCTGCTTGACCACAAGTACTGTGAAAAATCTTCAACTTCTCTGCTGCAAGAATTTGTTCTTTTAGAATCTTTCAATCTGCAGGTTACATGAGACATGAAGGCTCACTCTTCAGAACAGCACTTACCTGGATTCCTCTTTTCTTTAATAGATCAATGCCAACAATATCTCTGTAATCGTAGGAGACCATTTCCTTGTGATCTTCTGTCACATAAATGCGACCATTGGTCAGGCATCCATCAATACTGCAAACCAAGAGCTTCACCTCTTTTAGTGGCTCTTTGCCAAAATATCCAAAGCTAGACAAAGAAATTATCTTTTTAGGATGGAAGTTTTTGCACATTTCAAAACCTCAAGTATTTCCCATACAACTGTAACCTTCAGACAGAAGAATCAGCTTTGAAATTCTTTTTTTCTGATGTTTATTCTCATCATCACTCTCCAACTATATTGCCCCTCTTCAAAGAAACAAACAGAACCATCCAAAAGACAGCTCATTTATGTCATCCATTTAAAAATTAGGATGAAAAAAGCACAGAAAATATATTCCATTCCCACCCATTATTTCCTTAGAGCAGCTGCAAAGAAAAGGCAGCTGGTGAGGTGGAATAAGCTCATGCTCTCTACACAAACATTCCCATTCCTAGGCATCAGTTATAGTGGTCTGGGGCATGGAAATCTGGGGCACCTCAGCTGGGAAAGCCAGAGATGATGCTAACACATTGCTGAGATATAGTAGGGCTTACACTTTTCACCAAGCTGCACTTTAAAGAAAAAAAAAAAATCAAACTACCAAAACCCCACCATGTAACAAAGGTAATTCAGTTGTTTTCAACAGAGAGAGGAAAAAATCCTGGGCAGAAATAAAGCTGCCCAGTTATCTTTGATATCCATTGCTTACATTCCATGCATTATAAATTCACATGACCACACTTTGAAACAAGCAGCATCAAAGAAATAAGGGAATAAAAAGTGCTTTTACCTCAAAACTCTCTGCTCTGCAATAGGCCAGTCAATGTCTATATCAATATCCACACTGTGCTCTGCACGCATTTCATAGTAGGCCATTTTACCACCCTGAAAAAAAATAAAATCCACTCAAATTTTATGCTTGGGTCAGCACAAACACAAAACTCTACAATTTAGCAACGTGCAGTGAAAGCCAGGTGCCTGTTTACACAGTGGCCACCATGGCTTATATAAAAGTGAACCATCAATTATATTTTTGCCAGTGACACAAAACCATTTGAAGGAACAGTTAATAACTATTGAAGAAATAGTTAATAACTATTACCATTTTACAATGAAATAGTAGAAAGAGAAAGTGTGCAAGATGTTATGCATTATAGCAATTACATCACACTAATTTTACTAGCGCTTTTAATCAGCAAAATAGTAATAGCTTCAGCATTTGCTTAGGGAGACTATTTTAATATTTGCATACTGTTACTTAATTTCTAAGGGAAATATATCCACCACACCACAGTGTTATTCTGCACCACTACATTGATATGTAAACATCAGAAAGGGAAAAAGACTGTTAAAGTTACAGTACAAAAACTGGCATAAGACGAAACTGGCTGAACATAAAAATTTACAGATTATGACAAGGCTATGACACTGCATGAAGCTCAGTTTCACACCTTTAGTGGCACTAAAATGAATTCTAAGATACACTGGTGAACTCCTGCAAAACTCAACTCAGTATTGTATTGGTTTAGGGTTAAAGCTATATAAGATATTTATTTGCATGAATTTATTTGCTATGGAGGATGCTGTTACTGGAACTGCCCTAGCTGTAACTAGCCCTGCTAAGTTACAAATAATTAGCAAACTGTTCTGAGGTCAGAGTGCTGTTATTTCACACTGACTGCATCAGAAATCAAAACAGAGTATTGAATTCAGAACCCTCTACAGCAAGAGCAGATGTATTATTATGAAGAGCATGAAAAACCAGAAGCACTAACCTGCAAGTAGCCTTTCTCAATCAGATGCCTCTTGGCAAAATAAAATGAGCCATTTTCATAGAGCTCCCCAGGCCAGTCTTGCCTCCGGTACCGCTTTGCTGGATTCAGGTTTTGGGGTTCTGTCATCTTGTTTTCTGTTAACAGAGGAAAAAAAATACAACAAAAGCTTTATATAATTCCTGTTCAGAGTCACTTAACAACCTAAATAACTTCTGTTGAAAAATTAAGTGTATAATTCAGTCACCAACTTCTCTCACTATTGCCTCATTCTGCTTAACTTTAGAAAGAATCACAGACTGGTTTGGGTTGGAAAGGACATTAAAGATGTTCCAGTTCCTACCCCTTGCCATGGGCAGGGCCACCCTTCACTATCCCAGGTTGGTCAGAGCCCCATCCAACCTGGCCTGGAACACTTCTAAGCACACAGAATCCACAGCTTCTCTGGGGAATCACTGAATTGCTTCTCTTTCTTGGAACTGTGGATAAACTGGACAGCTACTCTGTATGCCTAGCAGTGGAAAAGGAAACTTTTCATTATCACTTTAGAAAAAAAACCCCAAACCAACCAAACAGAAACAAGAACAAAAACCCAAGAGGTTATTTGCTTCAAAACTCGTTCCCACAAGGAGTAGGAGGGACATTCTACCAGACTGTCCTTGCCAATGTGAAAGAAATACTATTCCTGTACTCCAACTGCTACTGCACATGGGAATGCCTGAATGCACTCTGATACCTGAAAGGATCAGCCTCAAATCTGGAAGGTGAAAAAAGAGCATATGTGAATAATTTTTGCCTGTGAAAACATCTTGGGACTTCCCCAAAATACATCCTATTTAAGGATATGAATTAACTCTTCCTAAGTGGTGTAGAAATATTTAAGGATATGAATTAACTCTTCATAAGTGTCCACAAATAAACAAACAGCTGTCTGCACAAACACCATCCCAAAGATCCCATTTTATTACCAATGACAGTTGTACATGCAGCAGAAACCAAATCAAGGACCAGAGGCTTTTGTCCTTAAGCCCCTTCAATCCAAATGTACAAAGCAGCTAAAATTCACCAGGTCTCACGATCCAGTAACCACGAGAAAGTTAGAGGGCATTCTCAAACACCCAAAACATTCTGAGGCTTTAGTAGATACACACACACCTTGTGTTTCCTAACCAGCTAAGGCTTTGTGCTCACTGAAGTATTCCAGTCAGAGACACCTTTCTCTTTCAGGGTCTATCAATATTAAACCTTAATGCAGAAGGAGCTACAGAGGTATACCAAAAAACCCCATTAAATTCTTTTAGCATAATCAGTACTCCAAAGCTGTATGGAAAAATAAAAAGAAGAAAAACCATTGTATAATGCTGCTGTGAATCACTGTCACCTGAAACACCACACACCTGAAAGGCCATTTGCATTTATCCTTAAGCTGCTCATGTTGGCACAATGTATTTCCAGCTCTCCCCAGTCCTTGCAGCTGAATCATTCCTTATCTCTCACCACATTAAAAATGTTTGGATATCATTTTGTGCAGAAGAATTACTTCTTTTCTTAGTTAGGCCTCAAGGCTTTCTTATTTAACAATCTGCCTATGGGACACAACCACTTCAGGAAGCCACATGGCAGATCCACATGAGATTTATTTGTCCCTTCCAGCATCTCAAGGTGTGCATGTGGCTTGCTAAACTACAATCCACAGAATCCTGAAATTGCCACCCATGCTTTTGATACTCCTCTTACACTGCACAAACAAAAAGTGTCACTTATTTCTCCATTTATGGGGAACAATGGCAATGTTCAAGTGTTTATTCTAAACGAAGGCTTAACTTTTACTTCAACTTAACTCAGATCAAGCCTCATTTATTACACATGCTCTTTTACAGCATGGTGCTTTCTAAACTCACAAAAAATTTCATCTGAAGCAATTTATATCTCAACAAAATAACTGTAATGCCTGAGTAACTAATAAAAAAAAAAAAACTAGAAAAACCACCAAAACTCCAGTGTGAGAGTACCTGAAATAACCATTTTTAAAAAATGAAAAAATTTCTGCTTTAACCACAGAAACAAAGCCAACATACAAAATGTGTGGAAGAGCTCTTTGTACCAGGACAAAGGGTGCTTTACAGCTAAACCAAGGTGCAATCTTTATTTGTAAAATGTCAGTCTTTGGTCATCTTGGCCACTGTAGCTAAGGGGCATATTTTCTCTGGGAAAAAACAGTCACATTTTTCTGGATGAGCTAATCAACATCATGAGCTCAGCACTCATGACTCAAAGGCATTTTGCAATGTGACATAAGTCAGCAGCCAAATTATCAGGATAAAACAAAACCTAAGTCTGCAGACCAAGAGCTTGTCATCCCATTCTCACCAAGATTTTATCTCACATTTTTGTCATTTGTCAGCTACTGCTTAGCAAGAACAAACAGTTTTCTAGTGAGGACCTCAGAATCGTGTCTGAATACCCATGAATACCCACTAGGAAAAAGTTAACACGTAATGTTTTTTAAGAAACTGTATCTTCAGCTTAGACAAGCTAATAGAATTTTAATATAATTTTTATTTCTACAAAACAGTAACAGAAATTACTGAGCATTGCTCAGCCTATCAAGACACCAGTGCATGGAAGGAATATCTAAGCCTCTCAAATCTCTCAGAGAGAACTCAGTCTATGCCTCAGACATCATTTCCCAAAATAGGATAGGTATGAAAAGCAAGAATTTTGGAAAAAAAAAAAAAAGTGAAGTATAACTGTAACCAGAAACATCTAAATATTACCTCCTTTCTTTACCTCACTCCATCTGAATTGATGCCTCCTCACAACAGAGAAGACAGAATCAAAGCCCTCCTTCTGGATCATATCTGCCACTTTTATAAGGTCACTGGGATGTAAACAGGGAGATGTTGCTTGAATATTTCCTACAATATCAACCTCTAAAGAAAAACAGAGATATTTATGAAACAATTCACATCTTTAGTAACACACAATTGCAAAGCATGGTATGATTAAGTACCACACACCAAAAAAAAAAAAAGAATCTGAATCTTTCTGACTTTTATTTACTCAATGCTTACTTATTTTTCTAAATAATAAGTGCATCATCCCTCTGGGGCTACAATAGAAAAGCTTAACATATTTCATCCCTGATTTACCATGATGATGATTGAGAAACTCTGTGATGGCTTCTAGGGAAGTGGAGGAGTCTTGAGAGACTTCGGGGCTCCTGCGATGGACCTGAGCACCAAACTGCTTTGCAACCTTCTCGATCTCATCGTGGTCTGTGGAAACCCATATGCTGTTGGCAGACAGTGACAGAAATGAATATAAAGAATAAATCCCACCATTATTGACGTGCCTGTTGCAATTTAACCCGAAAAAAACCCCAGCTTGTTTATGTCTGTACTACACCTTGCAATAGAAGGAACTAGTTATTGTATTTGTATTAATAAAACTAACCCAGTCAGTCCAACCAGCAGCTTTTAACAATGGGGATAAAAAACACCAGAGTGTAAAATCTAAATCTTAAGTTGCATTTCATGCAGGAAGCTTAAGCAACATAACATTTAGAAGTGTTACCAGAAAAATCCAGTGTCAGCAGAAAGAATTTGTTAGGCATGTTCACAAATCTATGAACTGCGAATGCATTGGATGTGGCATTCAGAATCATGTAAGAGTTTAGGTTGCAACAATTAAAACTGCCACAAAGTTAAAAGATTAGTTTATGCTGCAAGTGTGTTAAAATGTATTAATTGGGCTCTATACATTCCCAGAGAAGGAGCTGTTCAAGTTCCAAATGTTTTGGCACAGAAAACCTCCAGTACTAGTAAAGCAAGATTGCAATCGTTCAGGGAAAATAAACATTTACAAAAGGAAGGGCTAATTCTGAGTATCGTGTGATGACAAACACTGAGCAAGTGTGAAGCCACTGCTGTCATCGCAGTGACAAAAAAGCATGAGAGGTGTAAAAAAAAAGCTATGAAAAGTCACCCTTCCTCTCCCAGCAGTGCTGGCATTCTCAATGCACTGTCCACAGCAAATGGTGCTGCAGTTACATTTCTTCCCCCAAAGACATAGTGGGATCATCAGCAGAAAAATATGTGTGACAGCGACAGCAATGTCAAGTCACACCCATGAGAACAAACACACAAGAGGTGTTTTCCAGAAACTGCTTTGGGATGGTGAACTTAAATACACATTCCCCATTCAACCACGGTGAACAGGTACCTTACACAGCTGTTCCAAAGGTGACAAGGCAAACCTGGTGCATGTCCACCTACTGCACCTGCCATGCCTCAAAGTCAGGCTGCACCACCCTGACTGGCTTCCTGTTGGGAAAATTCAGATGCCAAACAGAAGCCACAGCAGGTCATTCAGCAATACAGATTCACAATCATTAAGAAATTATCAGTAACCTCAGTAACCAGAAGTGTTCTTGTCTGTTTCTTCATTAAAAATAAACAGAGTGCTGCATCCTCTACTTTTCAGATACAGCAAGAAAGGTTTTCCAGACCAGATAATGACAGAGCAGCTATGAGATACAGTGCTCTGGATCTAGCTGGGCTATGTTTCTCCTTGACTTGCTCTGAGCATTATGCAGCAGGTTTGCACTGGGAACCTGCCCCTAAGTGTGCTACACACCAAGCACATCCTAACCATAGCTTTAATTACCAGCAAATGTGTAGAAAATCCTCTGTCTTGCTCCTGCAGAAAAATCTGTAATGCCTCTATTCTCAACACCAACAACACACGTGTTTCTATCCAGCTCTAATTATTGCTTCTGAAGTTTCAGGCACTTGGCCACAAACTGAGCTTCTCTTCTGTGTCACATGGGCACAAAAGATTATCTCCTTCAACTTGACATTTGAGTGAGACTGCTTCTGCTGTGCTGGGTCCAGCGGTGGGCTCCCTGATACCAAAAAGGAAAATGGGAGCAAGCTCAGCAGGAGCCAGCACGATGACTGGGCCTGGGAGCACACATATGCCAGAAGATGCTGAAAGAGGCATCTCAGCAAGGAGGTGATTTCACTGCTGGGCAGGGAGAGAGAAAATAAGGAAGATTTTTCTGGGTGAGTGCAGTGAAAGGAACAGAAGGGCTGTGGGGTCTCCATCCTTGGAGATGCCAAGCTCAGTGCACGCTGTCCTGAGTACCCAGATGACCATGAACCAAAGTCATCCTGTGCTTCAGCAGTTCACAGGAGATCACCTCCAGCCTGCGGATGTCTTAATGAAGACATTTAATGCAGATGTCTTAATGAAGTAAATCCATCAATATTTACAACTTCACCAGCTAGTGGCCATCCAACCACGCATCAAAAAAACTTTAATTTCAATTTACTGTGTAGACTTTAATTTCTTCATTCCTCTGCTGATCACCCTCAACAGGAAGGGACAGCTGAGTTCTTGACAGGGTGCCTGCCTTGCTGACCCTTAACCTGATGCCACAGTGACTGCAGCCCCTTGTCTTAAGCGAGGATCAGTGGCAGAGTCACAGCATGGGTCAGGCTGGAAGGGACCACAGCGGGTCAGCTGGCCCCATCTCCCTGCTCTAGCAGGGTCACCTGGAGCAGGTTGCACAGGATTCCATCCAGGCAGCTTTTGAGTATCTCCACCGAGGGAGACTCCACAGCCTCCCAGGGCAGCCTGTTTCAGTAAAGAAACTCTTCCTCGTGTCCAGGTGGAACTTCCTGGGCATTAGTTCCTGACGCTTCTCCTGTCCCATTGCTGGGCCCCACGGAGCCTGGTCCCTGCTCTGAACCCTCCCTGCAGACACTGATAGTCATCCCTAAGAGCCTCTTGACGAAGTGCAGCTTCCCCCAGCCCCTCCCTGGGCCAGGGTCTTTCTGCCCGTCCATCCCGACCCAGAACCCGCCGGAGGAAGGGTAGGCTCAGGGGGGACGGCGCCTGCGCACCTGTGGAAGACACCGGCATCGGTGGCGGCGCGCAGCACCCAGCCGATGAGCGGCACCCCCGCCAGCAGCTTGATGTTCTTCAGCGGGATCCCTTTGCTGCCGCCCCGCGCCAGCACCAGCGCGGCCAGGTGGGGCTGCGGCCGCCCCTCACCCGCATCCATGGCCATGTCTCTGTCCCTGTTCCGCTCTGCTCCTCTCCCGCCGCGCCCTGCCACGCGCGCGGACCGCCCCCTGGGGCATGCCGGGAAATGTAGTCCTGCGGTGCGGCGCATGCGTGTGTGGAGAGGGGCGGGGAGACGCTGGGGGAACAGCGAGGGATGCGCCGTGTGGGGGCGCGAGGGGGGGTTCGGGGAATCATCCAGCCTTTAGGGAGGAGAGGGTGCTCTTTTGGCACAAGGTCCCCCTCAAAGCTTGCTTTCACGGCAGGACGGACGGACGGACGGACGGACGGATGGATGGATGGATAGATAGATAGACAGACAGACCTCGGCGGCATATCTTTGTAGTCTAGAGAAGACTGCGAGGGAATCTCATTAATGCATGTAAATATCTCAGAGGTGCCAAGAGGATGATGCCGGACTCTTCCAGTTACAGGACGAGGAGCACTGGCCATAAACTAAACACAAGAAGCTCAGCAGGAGGAAGAATTTCTGCACATGGAGGGTGGCAGAGCCCTGGAACAGCTGCACAGGGAGGGCCTGGAGCCTCCCTCTCCGGCGACATTCCAACCCAGCGGGACACGCTCCCGTGTCACCTGCTGCACGTGGCCGTGCTTGGGCAGGGCGTTGGACGGGGTGACTCCAGAGGTCACTAGAATCACAGTTATATGACAATCCTGTGGTTGTGCAGCTCTTTGCGGACGTTCGCAGGCCGTGGCTGCCATCCTGCGGGCACACGGGACGTGGCTGTCAGGGAGATCCGCGGAGCTCCGGCCGCCGGGAACCGAGCCTGGGCACCCTGCCAGACAATTCCGGGGTGTTTTTCCGTCCCCAAATTCCAAGGGCTTCTCCAGCCTCATTCCCTTCCCTGTTGAGCAGCCCCGGCAGAGGGCAGAGCAGCCACACGGAACCTCGTGGTGGGAAGGGGAGCTGGAAAGTGCTCCTTGGCTTCTCTTTTCCGCTTCCTAAAAATGTATTAAAGCATAAAAACGCACGGTGTTGCTATTCCAACTGTCTTATAGAAACCGAATGGGCAAAATAAAGTAATCCACTGCTGACATAAGGCTACAGGGGAATTTGGGCTTTAATGTAGTTTAGAAAGTGGAAAGTAGAGGCTGTTGAAGAAGTCACAAAATCATTCCTAGGGACTCAGGATCTCAGTCTCGTGTCAGTCCATGGTGAAAACGTACCACAAGTGGGTGACTGATGTCCTCTGGTTGTTCAAGATGTGTTGTGGAGCAGAAGGACCATATCTATCACTGCCAAGCTAAACATTCCCGTTACATTCATCAGGAGGCAGGCACTTAAAAAGAATATTCCTACTGTGGGGTTATTTGTTCTTTCTGAAGTGTTCCAAGAGAACATCCAGCAGAGATAGAGAGCTTGCTCTTCTACTTTGCAGATCAAGCCAGCACCTTTCAGGCCTCTTTATATTTTAATAAGATGAAATTAGTAGCTGTAAGGTTCTGAGGAGTGTGATTCCTGCAGGTCACTTTCCATGTACTTATTTTTATTTTTTTATTTTTCTTTTTAACTCTAGGATTTTAAACCTTGCCATGTTCAAACTCCCACACATTTAGCTCTGCGCTTCTGTCAGAGTTTTCTGTGCCCACAACAGATGAAGCTGGAAAAACCTCCAAGATTATTGAGTCCAAACTTTGGCTGAACACCACCACATCAAAGAGATCATGGCACTAAGTACCATGTCCAGTGGTTTCTTGGCCTCACCACCTGGCTGGACAGCCCATTCTTGAACACAGTGAGGAAATTAAAACCACCCGTAATTTGCTTCACCCCATTGCAAAAATTTTATGATTTATCAATAATAATACTTCAACTACATAATGCAGTTCCATTCTCTTCCAACAGTCTAGCAATACCACAAGCAGGGAGCTGAGTCTGGGTTCAACTTTCAATTACAGAGAAATGACATTAGGGCATCTGGCACATATCATAGATGCCATACTAGATGAGGTTCAGCTAGTAAGAATATCTTTACAGGTTTGTGAATAATTAAAACTGATTAAATTTTTTTCTCCCTTCATATCAAAACCAGATCTTTCACTCGGAGGGCTGAAACAGTCCTCAAACAAGCATCTTAAATACTTCTGTCCTTTTTCATAGACATGTATGTAGCCCAGTCCTAAAGACTATCAGTGATGTTAGCTGGATAACCTGTCCAGGCAATATAGAGATTTGTAAGATAGCAAAGATTTTCCTAATCTTTACTAAATCTTTTTTCTGTAATATGACTCCATCCATTCCTGTCTTATCCAAAACACATCCGGAGATTAGATTCAGCAGGCATGTGCGTATTTGAAAACAGGCCCCATTTCAGCTCGGACTTTTCCTTTTCAGGATCAGACCCGTGGGTTCACTCTTCTGGTTCAGATCTTCCAGACTTCCCATCATCACTGTTATTCTCCTCTGGGCTGCTTATAATGTAGTGCTCAGAATTAAACAGGATATCACAAGGGAGTGAAGCAGAAGGATTACTGCTTCACATTCCTCATTTATACACCTCTATCATTTACCTTGCCTTGCGCAACATTGACATAATTCAGCCACGGACTTTCTTTGACCTATGGTTTGTTTCTACAAGAGCTGGGGCATAGCCAGAGACTTCCAGCCCTCTGCCTTTGCCTCTGGCTGTGTGTGCCCCAAGGAGGTTTCCTGCAGTCATTCCAACAGCAACCAGCCCTGTCCCCACATTTAAATAATTTTGTGAAAACCACACTCCTGTAGTTTATTTGTGTGAAAGCTATTGAGAGTTTCACCAAGCTTATGACAGAGGACATCTACTCCATCTCCTCCTAGCCACAGGTCTGGGTTTGTAGGTTGAAGTTATACTGGTTTGATTCATTCTCTGTAAATTTTTATTGACTATTAATTTATTTTGTGTGCTCACCAAAATTTCCTGATAATTTATTCCACTTTTTTCCCCCTCAGGATCAAGTCTTTGACTAATGGTTCAAATGCATCTGTATCAATATTTTAGTTCAGATCAAGAGTGCATTTTTGAATTGAGTCTCCAGCTACCTAAACTGTTGCTTTGTGGCAGTATTTGCCAGAACAGACAGAGGGGATAGTCCCCAGGCCCTTCCTTTCTCCCTGTTTTTAACCCAGGGGGCATTTTATGCTTTCTGGTCTCAGTAACTCTCCCTCGTTCAGAGGGTTCATCACCCACCTGCTCCAGCATCCAAGGATGAAACTCAGCTCTGAGCACACATTACTCAGCTAAATACATCCCAGCTCCTTTCTCTTTATACTGACATCTTGCTCCTGGAGGGACTGTGTGGGTCACAGCACTCAGGGAGATAAGAACATTTGCTATTCTAGTAATAGACAAGCAGAGAACAGAACAAAGAATTTAATGCTTTCTGCATCTTTGGGACATGTACCCTGGTTTAGAGCATCATGAAAGTGGTGTGCAGGACGGGTTTCCCAGTGTGGAGGAAGGGGTTTCAGCTCCTCCATCACCACCAGCTAGTGCAGCACTCATTCCCATATCCCATGGTGTGGACAAGGTCTTGGAACCACACTTGTTCCCTTCCCCTCACTAATATCCCCATCCTGTCGTTCCCGATTGTCCCTGAACAAGAAGAGCCAAACTGGATCAGTTCAAGGAAATGCTGGTATACAAGTAAAATTAGTGGGAATAAAGCTATTTAAAATATATGTTCCATGCCATATGACCCCATTGGGCATAGTAAAATCTGTGAGTTTCCTTTCTGGCCACCACTCAGTTGCTATAAACTATCAGATTATTGTTTTTCTGAAGACAGAAGTCCATTCATTCATGTCCATGTGTAAGAGCAAAAAGACAAACCCAGAGGTGTTCAGTAGGTGCGTGCTGAGCTGTTAATGCTTAGAGGTTGTAGCCTATCAGGGAGCATGTCATGGAACTTAGCTGATTAATTAGGGAAATTTTCTGCAATTAGAGCTGCTATTAACATGTATCAGGCATGGCTGGACAAGAAACCTCTCAGTAATGATGGCTGGGGTCTGCTTTCCCACCAGCACCCTCTGAACTGCCTGGCATGGGATTAGCCCTGCCCTTTCAAATTGCTAGTCTTGAGATCTGCTCTGCCCTTTCTGACATCCACGCCTTGTATTGAAAAGGATGTCACAGTGGTTCTCTGAAGCTTACTGCAGCCTTTGGAGTGTGGGTCAAAGCCAAATTGCATTAAAAAAACAATGGCCAAACTGCTGTTGGCCCAGCTGGGTCTGGGATTTAATTTGATGTGCATGGAGTCTAATTCAGGCTCCATAAGTAGCCATGCAGGTGGGACCAGCTGCAGGGTCATTTCTTCTCCCAGGACATACCTGATTTAATGAGTGCTATGGAAACAGGTAAGGAAGGCTCAATGGAAGTGTGTAGTGGAAAGTTCTGGGTTCCACTTTCTGGGTGAACTGGGATTTGCTCTTTCTAGGCCTCTCTGCAGCAACAGAAAGTTCAGAATTCCAAATCTCCTTTCCTGAACCATGGATAGCTCCAATGAAATCCCAGCAGTTCTGAAGTCAAACCAGTGTAAGGGAAACAGGGAATGGGCCTGGTAAAATCTATCAAATAACCCATTCCTGTTATTGGAAGCTTTGTGCAGTTCTTGGGCTGACACAGCTTGTCCGTACAAGAGAGTTAGGTGAATAAATGTTACCATGTTTATGAAGAAGGCCAATAAACTGTTCAAGAGTCTAAAACTTCTGAAAAGCAGACAGGAAGAAGTATGCTTGCTCAGAGTTTATGCTTGAAGTGGTGTATTTCTTGGACTTTCTGCAGAAATGAATTGGAGCAAACTACTTTGCTGCAGGAGATTGAAATGCATGGTGTTTAATTCAGTGCCTGCTGGATGGACTGTGTTCCTTTTGGCAATCTCATGGACACAGAAGAAATCAGAATTGAAATGGAATATTAAAGAGTAATTTCAAACTTCTGAAGTATTATTATTATTATTACCAAGACTATTTGACAGTTAGTGTAGACATTACTGTCTGGATATAAAATACTGCAAAAATTATCAATTTTTGCAGTAACAACACTGATTTATTTTTACCATAAAAGGATCCAAACACCTTGGCAAATCAAGTCAATGTTGCAGACATTTACATGTACACGTCATTTTTGATACTCTGACTTAGATTTGTCCCACATAAATCCAGGTGTCCAAATGGGCAATGAGCTGGAAGCCTGAATACCTCAGGTTCTTTGTACAGTCAAATAATTTTACAATTTTAATTGAATTTTATTGAATTTTTCAATTCAAATATCCTTCAGAAAGTACCTGTAGAGAACATTTGAAAGCAACTTAACTTTGGATTACCCTCAGAGAGGGGACATCAGCAGCTTTCCCCAGCTGGAGAGCAAGTTTTAACAGTGCCAGAGATCCCCAAATACTCAGCTTTTTCAGATGCCAGGTTAGTTTGTCCTAATTACATGGACATGGTTAAGCTTTTAGCCAGATCTACAAGCAGAAAGAGTTTTCCCCTGAATTCAGACTTGCAAATATCTTTGTTACCTTGATTGCTAAAAAAAAAAAAAAAATATATATTCTTTAGCAGTGCGATTTAATCTTGATCCTCCCTGAAATCCTCAAAAAATCCATCCAACTTAAGAGTCTTAATACAGGAATAATGTTTTCTTTCTGTAGTTCATGGCTTTTCACTCTTTTTCTTCCAACTTGTATGTATTTTCTTACAGTGTTGGGGAATTTCATGGTTCAGCATTTTGTCAGTGTTTTTTCTTTACTCGCTCTCCATTTATTTATTTATTTATTTATTTTAAAGTAAATCTGTTCTATGCATGAACAAATGAATTTTTTTTGCAGCCTGTTTTTCTTATGTCTTTTCTCTATCAACCAGCCTATGGTATTCTAAATCAACAACTCCAAAAAATTCTGGTAAAGAATTTTTTTAGCAGCCAGTAAAGCAAAAGACCAAAAATCCTGCTTGGTTTTCCTTCTTATAATGAAACTGTACAGAACTAGTGGGGGAAATGGAGCTCTTTAAGCAGAAACTGAGAGAGGAACTGATATTTATTGTCACCCAAGTAAAAGATTTCTGCAAAAAAAAAAAAAATCCTTTTAGTGTCAATGGCTTGTTTTGGACAAGTTACAAGCATGAGTTACATCATGGCATATTCAGGCCAGCTGTTAGAAATGCTAAAGGTGAAGACATCAAGGGACATGGAAATATTAAAAAAGAGGAAAATTCAATGTAACAAAATCTTAGATTTAGAGAAAGAGAACTTCTAACCTAATTATAAAATCTCTGTGTAAGTTGATGTAATGCATTAATATTCCCTCTAATATTTCACTCACTCACAGTCCCATATCACAGCTGCAAGCCCCTGTGTGTGTCTCCCCAGCAAGGATCACTTGTGTGCAACACAGATAGCAAAGGACACTGTCCATCATGTGCTCATCATTTCTCTGGTGTTATTCTTGACTGACAGCAACTGGGGTTTTGATGGATCCTTGAAAACCTTTAGGAGTGAGTGTTTGTTATAGGGCAGTCTGTTGTTTAGGGTTCTTGCTTACTTCAGCCTCCATAAACCTTTGAAAAGTCACCCATTTTGCCCATTTTAACTTGTTTGCTTGAAATTTATCTGTTTTTCCAACAGGCAAATGGGGGAACAAAAGGCTGCAGCCTTGTTGCCATTCTGTTGTGGGGATGCTGGCGCATCTTGTGCTGTGAGTCTTGTCCTGTGGGCTTCAGTGCAGGCCTTTTGGGCTTGCCCTAAATATCACATGACTCAATTTTACTGCTGAGAACAATATTCTGGGAACAGTGTCAAAGGGAATGGTATTCTCCATTACCAGTACAGGCTATTCTTTTACCCCTTGTTCTACTTTCTCATCTGCTGCTGTCACATACCTGTGTTTCCATTCATCCTGTGTTCATAACACTCTTAATATATTTCTTGTTAGAAATCTCTGCCACTTTAGCAGCCAGCATCTGTGCACTGGGTCATTAAACCGGCTGAGAGTATAAACATCCTCAATCTGCTGCAGCAGTTTGCCCACAATATATGTCAAAACTATTCATGAAATGCATGTTTATTTTACATATTAACAAATTCTTTCACTCAAAGCACAGGAATGTGTGTGTGCCTCCTTTTTGCCTGACACAGAACATGCCTGGCTGCTGCTAATGGTTTTGGTCTGCCAAGTGCAAAGCTTTGTGTGTTGCCTCTCAGTAGAAGAGAGATCCACAATTTGAAATTGTGGCCTAACCACAACAGAGCTTTATTTTGGCTTAACCTAGAGCAATTTATACCTCTGTCTGTTTAAAGCAGTAGGTTTAATTATAGATTCACACAGCTTATAGTCTCCTATGCCTTCTGAAACTGCTGCTATAGCACAGCCTGGTGTAACCCTGAGCAACTCAAAATTAGCAACCCAAAGGAGTGTTCACATGTCATTTTGGCAGCTGGTGGGACCAGTACTATATAGTGCAATTATTAGAGCAGCATGAACACCATGTGGCACAGCAACAAGCAGTAATCAACTGAGAACCATCATCAGAGGTGCAATTAATTACACTTCTTACTATTATAGTGATGTCAAAATGTGTCCACAGAGAACTCAGCAAAATCACTATTTTTACTGTATTCAGATTTCCAGGCAGTTTTCTAAGGCTGTTGCACAAGGAATGCCTTCTGCATTATGCTACTACAGCCTGCAGTTTCTAATTACTATATTCTTTGCTTTGTTTATGGCTATGTTGAGTCAGAATTCCTGCTCTTATAGGTCTAGAGCAGTGGTGGTTTCCCTTTAAGTCCTCTTCCTTTCAAAGTAAACACCCTCCCTGTGCCTAGGCCTCAAGCTGGATGGGAAACAAAGAAGTGAAGAGTTTCTGTTTGGGCAGCTCCTGTGTCTGGGCTCATGGCTGGCTGGGACCCACAGAGCAGGCCCGGGATGGAATCACGAGCGCAGGCCGAGCAGGAATTTGCAGGGCTGGATAAATAATGCTCTTCATAATTTCTCCATGAGCATGTGAATTGCAGAAGGCTGTACAAAAGATCAGGCAGAGATCAGGGGTTCCCGATACCACCTTTGTAATTCAGGCTGTTGGGAAATGCACTTCCCGCTCGCTCCCCATGGCTTGCGCAATGGCCGGCAGAGCCAGAGAGTTCCCGGAGCTCTGTGCCCCCAGGGCCTAGCTGTCTTCTCAGATATTTTGTGTCACATTTCCTTAGGCTCACTTGCCTCAAGGCAGCTGCTGAGAGCATTGCAGAGCTCAGGTCTGCACAGACAATCTTCCTGAGTCGCTACCTCAGAAAGTTTCGGAAGATGGTTTGCTTACAGTCCCACTCAGCAGCCAGCAAATGCTCATTTTGGGCTACCCAGGCGCCCCATGTCACTTGTAATGGCTGCTGGGAAAGTAAGTAATTCTATATGTATTTGTACAGGCTGTAGGGCATCTGTGATAAATTCTTACTTTTCATTAAATTAACCCTACCCAAAAGTAGTACTGTGCTGATTGTGGAGTAAGTAATTGGATTACTATTTTAATGAAGACAATGAACATTCTTTATAAAATGACTTTATAGTTGGCTTTGGTTTTAAGCAGTTTCAGTCATGCAATTTTGGTTGATTTCACTCTGATTTGTGGTGATCAGCTGCAGTCATGCAATTTTGATTGAAGTGCCTCCTGAGGGGAAACATTTGGGCCAAGAGGTGACTAAGATGACATTGAGTAACTCACGTATCCTGGACTTTTTCCTTGCTGCTATGTCTTGCAAAAGAGTGGGACACAGAAAACTCTACATTTTAGAGACAGGCATTATCTAGTCATTTTATCATCTTCCCTTTTATGATACCCTTATCCTTGCCTTTGCAAGTTTTTTTTTTGCCATTTTTTCAAAATGAATGCAGTCCAGGAAATTTTGATAATGGCAGACTGAAGTCTCAATTTGTGCTACTCTGTAACCTCAAATCATACTCTAAACCACAATCAGATATCACACCTCTGCCTTGTCTCTAAGGAAAGGACTCTTGGAAAACCTTAGTAACTATTGACAGCACAGCACTTGCAAAGACCTGTGCTGTGAATGGTGCCAATTAGATCTATTACCTGTCAGAGTGTTTGAAATGCATTACATCTCCTTTGGCCCTCACCCCCTGTGCAAACTACCTAAAGTATGTATCTTTGACATGGAAATATTTTTCTTAGGCTGGCTTAGTTGTACTGAGGCAGAAAGTGCAGGTATCTTCAGGGGAGCCAGAGCTCCTCGTGGCACTGACCACAGCCACACTGAACACAAGCACACAATGATTCCATCAATTCTTTTTTGTCTCCTGGTTAAATGTCAGGCTGATTTGCCTCTCATGTGTGTTCCCATTTCCTCATATCAAGTATTCCACAAGCTCCAGCCTGTAACTTTCTGTCTTTATTGATGTGTTTCTTAGAGCTCAGGGGGAATGACACCTGTTGGTCTGAAAACAAGAGTTTTTAGTAGAGAGGAGGAACTTCCCACTGTGTCATTCCTCTCACAGCTCCATATGTAGGTGGAAGATGCCTGGATACTGGTACATCTTGTTCAGCATTCAAGGTTGAATTCTTCAAACTGAGGGTGAAAAGAAGGTTGTTTCAAAATTGTAGTGGCACTTTTACTGGTGATACCTGATATCAAAGCACAGAATGGTTTGATAAGCAAGCTATTCCACCCTTGTACATTTTCTTGGTGAAAGCTGAAATGCATTTTTGTAGGAGAGAAAGCTTTCTAAACAAGAATCTTGGTTGTTACTGTTCAAATTGTGTCCAGAAACTGTGGTAAATTATCCACTAGAAAATAGTATTTCAGCTTATTTATCAGGATTCCACTTTATTGGGTTCCCCAGACATAATAAAATGTTTAATGCATTGAATAACTGCATTGCTCCATATATTCTCTATCTTCTATTACTTCAATGAATATCTCTTTTTTTAGCTCTGGAAGTTTCCTCAGGAGTTCAGGAATCTGCATCTCCTCCCAGCTTCAGTAGGAACACTGTTAGCACTGCTTATGGAGAATACAGGTTAAAACTTTCAAAATATGGTGCCTCGGATTTTGCAGTTTGAAAACGCTGAAAGAAGTGCCATAGGAAAAAGAAAGATACATTTTTCACACATAAGAGTTTTTGTAATGTTATCATAATTGTCATCTTTACAAATACAAGGTGCTATGAACCACAAAAAATCAGAAAAATGAGATTTTCCAGTTTCTTCCTCTGTGTTTTGCTTCTAAAAAGGAGGGAAGAAATAAAAGAGGGAGAAAAAAGTAGAAATAAGAAAAATTATTTTATTTTTGTAAGTGAAAGTAAATATATAACATAAATACTTCTTATTTCTTTTTTAATGAGTAAAACAGAATAACAAAAACTTTTCAAAATAAAATTCTAACCAATTCTGCTAGTTGTGGTTTTCCTATCAACTAGCATTGAACCAGTTTAATTAAACACCAGCTACCTGGGCTGAGTAGTGATTTCGCTAAATATCCAGTTCAGATGAAGCCACCTACACAGGATCTGCTCAATGAAGGTTAGAAGGATGTGCAGCTGCATTTTCCCTGAAAGACACAAATATTCCCAGAGACATCCTCTAAAGTGTGTCTCCTTTTTTTCCCCCTCACTTTTTCTCACAGATTCTTTCTCAGTTCTGTGGAATGACATGAATCACAATAGCATTAGCTACTTTTTCCCAACAACATAGCATTGCCATAGCAACAGATAAAGCAAGTTTGTTGTGGTGTTTTAGTCTAAATAAAAGAGTTCACACACATATCAGCTGCTCAGGACACCCTACAAGGTATGAAATGAGTATTGAACATATGAACTCCTATTTCCATCTAGAATTTTCTGAAGAGGGAAATGGGAGTTTGACCTCCTGAAGATATAATTGAATCTGTTCAGGCACAACATGTCTATGATTCTTACTACTAGGGGCTGTTTCCTTATGGTTCAAATTTAAAGCCAGTTGTGTTCAACTTCTCTCAGACATCCCTCAGCCCCTTCTTGCAGTCAGTTGCTGCAAGTTGGCTCAGAAAATAAGTCCCATGGTAGATAAAACACTGTATTGAAGCAACTGCTGGATGGTGATGCATCTACAGACCAGATTTGGGTCTGGATTGTACAGATGGGGTTCATTTTTAACTGCAGCTAGAGTGAGAATGCTTAACATGTTACACACAGCATTGCACATAGACCAGTAGAGTCTTCCTGAGATAACTGGGAGCAGGGAAAAATCAGTTCATCAGAATAGCTGAGTGCAGTTCATTTACATACCAATTCACAAAGTGAAGATTTGACTAGGGTGGTTTTGGTCATGTAACTTTGATGGTGTCCAAACTGCCTCAGTGTGCCAGCATTTCTTATGCAAAAGTGCAAAAGAACCCATTGGGCCACTTGAAATGAGATGGTGCTGCTCCTCACTGCTACAGGGACAAGATGTAAAACAGAGAGTGAACAATGATGAAAGTCTGTTTAATTCCCTTTTAGGTTTCTCTGACCTTTTGCTTTATTACAGCAAATTTGATGAAAATGTCCCTGAAATCACATTAATCAATCTTATGCTGTCTGCCGAGAGTCTGCCTGGAATCACTGTGCACTTCAGGGAGGTGTTTTGCTACTACTGTTCCCCAGGAACTGCTGTTTTCACCACAAAGGCAGTATAATGTTCTATAATTTTTGTACCGTATGATATTGTGGTTGTCTTGGACCTGAACCAATTGTGCTGTAAGAATTTATCCCATTTTTTCTTTTCTTATATGAACCCTTTGACCACGCTGTCAGACTGGTGTCACAGGCCTGTGATGAAGTATTAACACTTCTATACACTTATATAGTATTATCTAAGTACCTTAGATATACCTTACCCAGGAGCTTCAGAAAATGTTTTGGGTGAATCTGTGCAACATTCCTTGTGACATAAAGTTTCTGCACTATGCTGATTGCTGGATAATTTAGGAAGTTTTAATTGGTTTTCAAATTTGTTTTCTGCTAAGACACTGTCTTCCACTGCTGGGCCATTGACATGTCCTACTGTAAAGGAGTAGTGTAATTTTAACTTAATCTTGATATTTTGATTAATTTTATTCCCAATTTTAATCCATGTAAAGTGAGATTAATAAAGTTCCGTGCACTGCAAAATGGACTTTAGATTTACATTACCATTCCCTGATTTCCAGCAAGGGTAGCAGATGACATCAGGTAGAAGAAAACAAGAAAAGATCTGAGATCCAGGACATCAGTATTTTGTGCTAAGTACAGGGGTGGCAAATAATACAAAGGATAGGGCAGAGTGTATTAAATCCTCAACTTAATCCTGAACTTTATCTGCAGCAGTTGAATTACCTGGATGACCAATCATTAACTGATATACAACATAAAGTGTGATCACAATGATTTTAAATGTATTTGGGGTTTGTTCTTATTTTGGAGATGAATCTGAACAGATGTTTTTTCTGTTCCCAGAAGTCTGAACAGAGATATGTTAAGAAGCTTCCAGCTTACAGATATGCAGCTTCAGAGACTAGAGGATGAGGATTTAGATAAAAAGCAGATGTGGGACCCTTTATGGTTGAATGTTTCTCTGAAAGCAAGGCACTGCACTACATATCTTGCGTGCAAAAAGATATGAATCTTCTTAAGGATTAAATACATCCTCTTAAGGTAGTGGATTTTTAAAGAATGTATTCTATATGGAACAAATAACAGAAAAAAATAGCAAACTATATTTTGTATGCAACACATGTCAGATTTCAGGGTTAGTATAAGCAAATGAATTTCATCTTTCCTATCAAAGAGATTTCTAATAGTTTTGATGATTTGTTTTTCCTTATGCTATACGTTTTTCCCAGCATAGAAAGTGGCAGGTCTCAAGTAGGAAAACTTCTGGAATTACAATGGGAGATGGAAAGGCATGTGGGAGAAATTCTGTGTGGGTTCTACCAGGAGTAGTAAAAATGGTGGGGATGGCCTCTACCAGACGCTTGTCATGGTTATTGCCCTTTTAAAATATACATGCAATAAATAGATCAGGCTGAAATTTTATTTCTATACCTCAAAAGAAGAAAAAAAGAGAAAGACACAGGTAATGTTTTCAAAACTTTAACCGTATAGACGCTATCATTCTCTAGGGGATGAGATAGTCATTTCCAGGGTGGAATTAGTTCCCACTGTCTTCTATATCTGGTTTATAATGAAAAGAATAATCATCTGAAAATGTATTTTTCTCTCTAAATGCTATATAGGGAGTCTAGTAGCAGGCAGACACGTAAGCAATCAAGCATCTGCCATTTAATCCTCTGTGAGGCAAGTTCTTTGTTTAGTATCTAATGCCCCTTTCAGGCATTCACTCTGAAATTAAACACCTAAAATTATTTCTGACTACTACATGTCTAAACATTTGTAAATGGGACTGAACAATGTAGGTACCTTGTTGAGTTTAATGGAGGAAAATGAACCTGACCCCACATTTGTTCTGATTTGGTTGCAGAGAGTTTAAAATCTGACTGGTGGGTTTGCTGGGTTAGAAATAATGAAGATTTTCAGGGAAATGCAAAAGAATGGTCTGAATTTTCCAGTGTCAGCCTAGAGGACTCAAATCCGATATAGCCCAGAGGAGGGAATTCCCATCCCTGCAGATGTCCAAGGAACAGCTGGATGCGGCTGGCACTCAGTGCTCTGGGCTGGGTGACAAGGTAGGGATTGGTCACAGGTTGGACCTGATGTCCCTGGAGGTCTTTTCCAACCTTAATGATTCTGTAATTATTTAAAAACAGAAAGAATTCCCTTTTCCCCAGTTCCTCACACACAAACATACATGTAAAATCTACAATATCATTGTAATTTATAGTACAAGTGGGTCTGTATGTTTGGTAGAATCTAAATTGTAGTACATAAGGTTTACTTTATGATATTTATGATGCAAATCCTCTGCTCTCAGAGAATGTGGAGATCTTGCATTATCCTTGACAGCCTTGAAAAGCCCTTCAATATGAAAGGAGTAGATCTCAGACTTGGTGGGTTTTTGAAAGAAAAAAAATAGTGTAATGCAAACCAGATGTGTTTGTTTGCCTGTGTTGGTGGTTTGTTGTGGGGTTGTGTTGTTTTGTTTTGGTTTGTTTTTTTGGTTTTTCTGTTTTTAGTAAAACAGCCTTTGTCAAACAGAAAAGGTAAACCTGGAGATCTGAAAATTTGTGTTGTGTGCAGGGTCTAACTCTTGCCGAGATCAAGAGCTACCAAGGCAAATGGTGGCGTCGTATTTGGTGCCTCTGACTCCACCATGGTGCCGTTGTCTCTCAAAGGTCAGAAGCTTTGTAAATCCCTGTTCAAGGCCTGTGGCTTTCTACACCTTTTATAGAGATGAACTCTGAGGTCTGGGATTTTCTCATCCTTCTCCATATAGAGTTGTTCACTACTTAGATTGCTCTGTTGAAATTTTGCTGTATATATTTTCCACAACACTTTTCCCCATAGAAACCAGGCATGGTAACTTTAAAAAAAAACTGTGGAAAATATTTCAAATCATACTAAGCTTCTACTGCTTCCCCCCTCCCCCCTTAGAACAATAAATATTTTAAACAGACAGAGAATTTATCTAAAGAACAGGCTGAATTTTCTATGACATTAAAGAAATTTAAATTAAAAATTAAGTCTTTGCTACTTCATTACAATTGTCTTGTTAGATTCAATAATTTTTCTTTAGATAAAATGAGCAATGTGTAATTAAAAGAATAAAGTAAGAAAACAGCAAACTTTTTTTTCAAGTGGGGTTGTAAGTGTAAATAAAATTAATCTTGAAAGCTGTGTCAGTCTGATCTTTTTATATGGTAGCACGAGTTCTGACACAGCGCTGTGGGGATTCTGTCACTGTGACAAATTTAGATGCAAAATAAAGACTTGATAGTTCATAACTTTTATATCGACTCTGAATTTTTTATTAGCATAAAGCCCTGGTATAAATTATGTAAGTTGGTTTAAAATCAGTCAAGGGTTTATCCAGTTAAGCACAATGAGAGGTTTTCTCCAAAACAGCTACTTTAGTGGGTGAAATGATGGTGATCTCAGCTCTTCACCTAAGAAATGGAAAAGACAAGGAGCCTGCAGGCATCTCCCTGAGTTTGGCTAATAAGAGGAAACTCGTTATGGTCCAGTGCCTTGATTGCCATAAATGCTGTAGAGGGGCTCCTATGGATTGGCCCACAATATGGGAAACGGCAGAGAGAGCTGCTGGCAGCTGAAACCAGAACAGCTTGTTGTGTGAGCAGGGTCCACAGTGCAGCCACCTTCCTTTCCTGGTTAGTGAGTTAAATAAACCAAGACAATTCAGGTGGAGAGTGCTCAGGCAGGACTTGAGGCAAATAAATCCACACTGCAGCGCCTGTCGGGTCATTTTCCTCACGTTGGTGAGTCCTAATTTATGAAAACCTTTTCCCACACATGTTATTTCTCCACCATTTTGGTTATTTTGGGTTCAGCTGGTCAAGCTGATGGGAGCCCACCAGGGTGTGTAAAGCAGTGCCGGCTGGGCCGTGGATTTCACAGAACGAAGGAGCCAAAACTCAACGGTTCTGTTAAGATCCGCTTAAAATATTTTACATTCTGCCTTTCCCTCCCCGAAGCCATCAGATGAAGCAGCTTCTGTCTTTAAGCTGCCCATCCGCCATGGTCAGGCACTCCCCTCGCTCCGGGGCCGCGGGGCCACCACCCTGCGGAGGGGGCCCCGCCGCCGGTGAGTGCCGCGGGCAGCGGCCGCCGCGGGAGCCCGGGAGTGGCGCATCCTTCTCCGCATCCCTCCCTGCATCCTTCCCCGCATCCTTCCTTGCATCCCTCCCCGCACCCTCCCTACATCCCTCCCCGCAATGCCTCCCTCCGCCACCGCATCCGCTGCCAGGGCAGCAGTCCCGGTGCTGGCCGTGCCGTGCCCGGTTCGCTCCCGCGCCGTTGGCACCTCTGCAGCTGAATCAGCCTGGGCTTGGGGAGATGTCGGTACCAGATCTCGTCTTCTGGAGGCTGACTGGGAGGGCGGTACCTGAGGTTCGACCTGTGGTTGTTTCCATTCATTTAAACGTCCAAACATTCCCTGAAACGTTTTGAATTCCTATAATTAGCATTTTTTCCCTCTCTGTCCCCCCTCCTTCCCCCTGACAAATCGAAAAGCCCTGATACAAAATGCCAGATTAGGGCTGACTGTTCTGACATTTCAGAGCTTTTCATTTTTCTTAATCCTTTTAAAATGCATTTCAAAACACTTTAGCTTGTCATGTAGAGAAATGAAAGTGCCCCATTTAGAAACAGCAAAATGAAACATGCTGGCTGATTCCATGTTCATTTTGCCTTATTTTTTCCCTTCCTGTTTAAACAATTTTGTAGTAAAGACAGAACTGAATAATAGTGAACTAAATATTCCTGTTTTGGTGAAGAAAATTGTGACCATAAATGTTACTCACTTCTGTCAGAAATTAAATGTATTTTCAAAAATATTACATAACAATGCTATTTCAGATGATTAGATGAGGTCTGTTGGAGTGTAAAGCTGTGTGATATTTCAAATCAATGGGAGCTAACAAAAGGTACAGATTAGCTCTGAGGTTTCTGATTTCTTATCCCTACAATAGTCAGGTTTGAAACATCAGAGAAAAAGGAGCAGTCTGGGTTTGCTAAGGTTTTGATAAATCCTGCAATGTTTGGCCTCAGCCATCCAATTCTCAGCTCAGCCTTCTCTGTAACCCCATTCATGGAAACATGGAAGCATCTTTGACCTCAATCTCTTAGAAACCACTTGCTCTCTAATGATCTAGATGCAATCCCTGGGTTCTGCGAGGTCTAAGCAGAATTCTGTCCCAAGGGCCTCCAGCTTCAGTACTGAATGATTGAACAGGAATTGGTCTGGGTGATCCTTGTGTCTCCCTTCCCGCTCAGGCTGTTCTGTGATTCCAATAGCTGTACTCAAAACCCCCCTGCATTGCCACATGTTTGGTGCTGCACCACAAGTCCCAGATCTTTGAAATTTATGGCCTCAAGTTGTAAGGCTCAAGTTAAACTGTCACAATGGAAAAATCCAAATCTTGGTTCATCTTTGTTTGGTGGTGCTGTGAGAAAATGAGCAAGCAAACCATTCGACCACATGTGGGCTCTCTTGGGACTTCTTCACCTCTAAGTAAACATATATAATGGATTTCACAACTAAAAAATGTTATCCCATGTAAATAAGGGCTATTGTGTTGAAAACTGTATTCCTTGTACGAGCATTGAATTAGTTTGGAATTTTATTTCAAGTATTTGAAAAGACATTTCACAAGAAGCAGACCTATGTGATCAAAAAGTGAGATTTAGTCTTTATTTTAAGCAGAAGAGCAGGGGGGACTTAGGTAAATGAGTGAAGTAAAATATCTGAGTAGACTTTTCTGCTTAATATGGTGGAAGACATGCAAAATTATGTTGTCAAATTCAAACTATTCAAGATTAATTACATAGAAATCAAAAGCTGAATCTCTGCAAGCCTGCCAAAAGTTAGACTACTCGTCTAAATCAATTACTTCAGAATAGCCATCTGCCAATAGTCCATGTGCTGCTATGCAGCTTCTTGGAATCTTACTGCTCCAGAGAGTGAAAAATGAAAATAAAAGCAAGCAGAAGAAATCCCAGGGGACTGTAGCTTCAGGAGGTGAAAAATTGGTGCTTTTTGCTTGCCTGTCTCTTCCCAGTTTCCTGCCCCCTTCAGCGTATGAGAAAGGCAAGAAGAGTTTGTGCACTTTGGAAACTCGATAGGAGGCAGCAGCTGATCTTCCCATCACCAGCCTAAAAATAATCCACTCCAGGGCTTGGAGCAGCTTCACTAAGTGGAGGAAAATCCTGCCATCGGGATGATATTGATCACATAGCACAACCGAGTGACACTTTGGGTTGGTATTTTGGGGTTATGTTTACAAAGGTAAGCTGCAGAGTTTGATCTAACATTCAGCAACCAAACGGGCATGCGATGACCCTCCCCCCATTATCTCTCACTAACCACCTCCTCCTCCTCCTTCCCTTTATATCTGTGGGACAGGGCTGCTCCTTGTTCTTTCCTGGGATTACAACTCCAATCTCTTTTTCCTTTTCCATTTGCAGCCGTTCTCAGCCTTTACCGTCCCCTCCTGCTGATGTTTTCTTTGCTGCTGTTCACAGGGTTGTGTTTCTTTTTTTAAACTGTCCTGTCTTGACAATGTGAAGTCGAAGGTTTTACAGCAGGCAGCGTAGCACGCTGGTGTTGGGGATCGCATTGTGTGGAGAAGCTTTCCAAAAAAGAAAAAAAAAAAGCGATGCATTTAGATGTGTGAGACCACTGCAGATGTTTGTGTGAAATGCTTTGCAGTGCCAATAGCCTGTTTAGCACCACTGCCGTTGTGATTTTCCCTGTGTTTGGAGCCTGATCCAGAAGGCTCCCGAAGTCAATGAGATTCTTTGCATTGACTTCAGCACCGTTTGGATCAGGCTGTGGCACACGGCAGTTAGCGCTGCGAATGCTGACAAGCACCAGAGGTAATTCATCATCCTGAGGCCCAGGGGAGCTGGGACAGTGCTTAGCAAGGAAGAGGGGTTTGTGGAGCATAGGTGGCTACAGCTTAAAAAAGGAATAAAAAGAAAATTGTATTTTGTTTTGGGTCGTTTTTGATCAAGTAGATTTTAAAGGGACAGTGCTTTCTGCCGTAAGCTCAGCAGCATTCTTTGCAAGACTATAGATCCCATGGGTTGGGTTGGAGTGCTTTTAGGAAGGTAAGAAGAGCAAACTAGAAGGGTTCAGCCTAGAAAGGAAAAAGATTCAGAGCACTAACCTAAAATCTGTGGAAAACCTCAGAGTTAGGCCTTCCATTCAAAGCTATAAATTCATCATTTGTCCTTAGTTAAAATTTACTACGGGAAATTCCAGAAGGAAAGACAAATTTTACTTTTGTGATTTATCCAGAAGATAAGAACTAAGTACTTTTGTAAAATTCGGAGTATTTTCTTCACCCTGCACCTATATGCATACACATATGTATATACATGCATGTTTATATGTATATATGGGCATATAATGCACATTATATCCAAGACCAAAATGAAATTTGATCTAAACTGAGACACAAGTATGCTCTGTAAACAGATATATTTTAATTAGGAAGTGCTACTATCAATTTATATATTTTTTTTAAGTATGGACAACAGAACTACTGCAATAAATGTTTTCAAAATATTCTTATTCCCCCAAACAAGCTCCACCTGAGGAGTGTACTTATACTCTTTTTTTTGTAGTCATAAGTACCTTGCAGAGCATGACGATCAGAGTGATAATTCAGGTAAGATGAAACTCTTGAATGTGAAGATTTTTAAGTCCACTTTAAAAGACCCTTAAGGTAGTTAAAATGTCTTTAATTAGGATTCTTTTAGTTTTGTACTTGGGGAGGATGTTCTTATAATTTTAATGGAAATTTAGATTATCTACCATTTTTCCATTGTCTTCTTCGGAATTGCTTATGGAAAATATATCTCATGAACTGGCTTAGTGCCCTGAGAATCCCCATTTATGCTTGTTAAAATGAGATTTGTGAGTGTTTAGGTTCAATGTTTTGTCATTTCCATGTTTATGACTTTGACATATTTTCTTTCTCCCAAAACTTCTCTCTTCTTCACAGTAAATATTTCTTCATGAATCACTTTTGTTCTGTTTTCTGTTTATTCTCTTGTGACTGTGTCTGTCCACCTTAGCCTAAAACCAGGAAGTCTTAATTTGTCAGTAATGGGGACCCTAGCATAAAAATTTAAATGCTTAAAGGACATGAGGGTTTTTTTAGCTATTTCATTGAAGGGTGAACTGCTGTTCAGATAGTTCACATCCTCATTAAAGTAAACCAACAGGGAATCAGATTCCCAAATGATATAAAGGAGAGCTGAAACTTGCCTTCCGCTGGTAGCAACATGGGCCCATCCTCCTGATTGTTCTTTCCATTCCCCTCCTCTGTTAAGTTTGGCTGATGGCTTTAGCTCATACTGACTATTCATCACAGGCCATTCTCAAAAGGAGAAGGAAAAACCACCTCTGAGAATTTCTGATGAGTTGTAGAGTTCATAAAGACAGAAGTTTAAGTGAGTAATTTGACAGTAACTTAGACAGATGAAGGCCTTCCAGCCTCCAAGTATTAAAACAAAAAATTACCTGGCACTTGGCGCTCCTGCTGGGGTTGCTGAATGTAGCTGGTGTCCTCAAATGGCACATGCCTGTTATCAGATGATCTTTGTCCCATTACTACATTTCCATGTCTGAAATGATAGACTAAACCTAGCATGCCTGGCAACATTATTATAAAGTGTAACATTCCTGCTATAATTAGCAGTGAAGCAAATTGTGATGTACCCACATTGCTGCAGTTACCCCAGGATAACTTGTTGGCCTACTGTATTCAACAGCAAGTGAAACCTTCTCTGGAAAAGCCATTTTTTTGCAATGACTATAAATAACACTGTCTTTTAAAATTAGTCTGTGAGCCCCTTAACAGTTATTCTGAATGGCTGCTAGTACCTGATGAGAAGTAGAGGTTCATAACTGCAGATGACCAACAAATTTCAAAATAACTTTCTATCCCTTCATCTGTTTTCTCCAGAATATTCATTTTTAGGTGACACAATTTCTGTTTTCAATGTGGCAGTTAGACTGCTCCCATTTTGTTCAGACATTGCTGTTGGCCAGTCAAAGCCATCTTCCTGTAGAGAAGCTTTCAGCTCCAAAGGTTCCAACCTGAGCATAAGCTTAGAGAAAAGGTCAATGCATATGAGAAGAAGAGGCCTTTGTTTTCCAGTGCCTCTCCCTTCCTTTGGAACCTACAGATAAAGTTTTGCAAAGAGGCTGGTGGACATTTCTCCAGTGTTATGTCCTTGAGACTGTCCTGCATGAGCCAGCTTGGGAATTGAAGTAGGGCAACTGCAGCAGTTCAGCTCTGATGCTGAGCTTGATGCAAACAGGGTTTCTTATCTTGGGAACAGCACCACAGTGATTAGGACTGTTAATGATGAGACTGAACTATGTTTGTGTTGCTCTCTGCTGGACTGTGAGCCCACAGCAAGGCAGGCAGACTGCAGAGGGTGATTAACCCATCTGGCTTTGCTGCTTAATTCACCTGTGTACCCCTCCAGGCAGTGCTGTTTCCAGTGTTCCCAAGGAAGGGTCCTGGCAGGTGTAGGAGGGAAGCTGCTGCTCTGGAATGCATTGAGTTGGAGCATTAAAGGCTTTAATCTCTTCCATCCCTGTTACAACAGAAATCTCTTCAAATTTCTCCTGTGGCTCTGCAGCCCAGTTTTACCTCTTTGTTCTCTCCCCACATACTTACTGCAGCCTAAAAAGTCTGCCTCCTCATCTTTGGGAAGGAGAAAATCACCTTTGACCACAGGGTGGCAAAACTTGAGTGAGCTCTGTATTGTGATTTGCTTAGGTCTAATTCAAAGACCTTCAGCATTGCAGGTTTTGCTGGTTTGTGTGATTAACATTCTGCCATTTTTTGGGTGGGAAATGCAGAATAAGTACTCAGTGTATTTAGTACTTGCATAAAGCTCAGCGTGGAGAGAAACAAACAGCACTTCCTCACATGGGCAAGCTATCTCTTTTTCCCTCTCTACAGATGTCTTTCTGACTGAAGCCCAGGATTTGCTTACTATTGAGTAAAAGCCAAGGGAAGAATAGTTTAATAGTTTAATTTTTATTCAGGGAACCAAACTTGATCAGTAGTCAGTCATAGAAGTGTTCCATCTTCCTTTCCTGATGCAGTTTTCAATGAGTTACAACAGTAAGCACAACTGCAATTCTTCAGTTCTTCATGTTTTGGCTTTATTTTGTGGTTAGCTTTTTTATTTTAATTTATTGTTCTTAATTTTCACATTTTCATTTCATTTCATGAAATCTTACAGTTGTACAGAAAGAAGGGAATGGTGCCTTTTCACTCTTTCACTGGGTAACTGCAATCAAGATCTTCAAACTGTCTTAATTTCCAGGCTCAGTTTTTTTAGTGAAAGCTTTCAAAACTAGGACTCATTAAAAGTCAGTGTAGCTGAGGCCTTTTAAAACTCTTTAAAATTCTTATAATTATTAAAGATCTCTTTAACTTGCAATACTGAATTGCTGTTTAAAAGTGCAACTTTGACTCTTTAATTAGTCTGAAGCTTACTCTGTTTGCAGCCCTAAAAATATGTCCTTCTGTAGCTACACTGAACTTTCCAAGCATGGGATCTGAGCGTGGGCACAAGAAACTTTGCCATTATTTTATCAAATTTTTGTTTGAAAAATACTGAAGGCTGCACTGTTTTCTTGGATGAGAGATTGCATCTGAAAACTTGTCATGGTCCAACTCCTGTTATTTTTAGTGGAGCTGCAAAAGCATTGTTGAAAAATACCCTGTACTGTCTAGAAAAATCAAGGATTTGTTCTTCTGCTGTAGGGGCTTTCTTTCTGTCCTTCTTTGGAGAAGAACACAGCTTGCTAAACTTTGAGGCTAATAGAAATGAGCTTCTGGAGGCATGCCCTGATGCTGCAGAAAGCAATGGCTAATTTCAGCTTCAAACCAAAGGGCATTGACTGTAAATGCAAAGCATCCTCCCTTTGATATCAGCAAAACTTCATCCAGTATATTTCCCTTATCTAGGAAACTTGAGCCAAGAGGCAGGAACTACATTACATGCTTTATTCCAAGGGGTGATGATTCTGTGCATGTTTCCACCCCCAGAGTTTCCTCTTTATCTAAGTTTTCCAAAAAGAGCAAGGTCCAGTGGTTTGAGTCACAAAACTGTGGAGGGTGTGTGGGATCTCCCTTCTGAACCAGAAATGGATGGGATGGGAAGGATGGAGTGGTTCTTGTCTCCCCACAAAGCACACTGAGATGATATTATTTCTCAGAGCTCTAAGGTAGTGCAGGGTGTTTTCATACACCATTCTTGAAGATGCAGAGAACTGCCAGCAGCAGGTGTTATGAAATTTGGGACATGCCAACAGATGCAGAATATGAATCCTCCACTTCCAGCCACAGCTTGTTCCTAGCAAAGTGGAAATGGAACAATGGGTGGAAGAAAGGAGGGAAGGATCACTGGGCTATTAATGCTTCCACAGTTCTTATGTCCTCTATTCCCTATCAGTGTCAAACTGTGCTGGATATGTGTCCTGAGCTGAGTGCTGCTAAATAGGGAAGTTGTACATTTCATGATTTTATGAGGCCAAAGTTGCATTGGGGCAGCACAGCATCACAACACTGATCAAACTATGATATTTTCATAGGTTTTAAGCCTGTGGAAGTTTAATGAACATGGTCACTGGATAAACTGATTCATTATGAGGTTTTCTGATAAAAAAATCTTAGGAATTTAGTGTCAATTACCCTATCTCATTTCATTTGCCATGTAATTTTTTTTTTTTTTTCTGGGAATTTTTACAAACTAACCACCCTAGGCTTGATTTTATCTCTCTTTTTAAGAGAAGACAATTAAATTCTACTTCTCTTTTAATGAAAAGAAGTATTGTGAATAGACTGCTCTTACCTTCTCTTGAAAAAGATCACCATTATGATGGTATGATGGGCGCTTCTCTAGATATCAGTATTAATTAATATAGACCAGATTCCTTTTTCAGCCCTGGCAATGTGAAAAAGACAATCGGTTTTAAGAGTGTTACTGGATACTCCATACTATACTGTTTGTGATACTCCATCACAAAACTAGGCCCAGCACAGATTCTTGTGAAGATTCACATACGATTCTTCAAAGACGCATCTTGCATGAGGGCTTTTAGTAATGGTTGCTTGAGGTGTGATAGGAAACCTCTGCAAACTGATGGTGGTCTGCAGTAAGGAGAAAACACTCTTCCTGCAGTTAATAGTCCTTCACTTGAGCATTTGCTGCCTCTATTCTATTTCCCTTCCAGGAAAACAGGAAAAAAACAACAGTTCCCTTAGTTTCCCTTGAATGTGGTTTTCATCCTTTCTCCCAGACTGGTTTTTGACTAGAAGCCAAAAGCTACACAGGGAGTTAATGGTTCAGTGCTCATCTGAACCCAGGATTCTCCTGCCTTTCAGTACCACTCCAACCACTAGACCACAACAGCATCTTATGCTGCCTCAGAAGAGAGTCATCCTTGTGGGAAAGGGAGGAAAATTCCCAGCAGAACTCCCTTGGACTTCTGACCTTCGATAAAAATGAGGAAACAACACTTCTGATTTTCATGAGATTACCATTATCATTATGTTTCCTTTAAAGAAGATATGTCAAGCTTTCACAAATTAAACCCAAACAACCTCTGCGTAGTTTTTTTTTTAAAGTTCCTTATTTGTTTTGCTAATAACTCCTTGATATATTCAGACAGATCCTGCATTAACAGAATGTTTATTTTTTGTTACCAGCCTTATGCATTTATGAATGTATTTTCCTATAAAAATAAAATGATAGAATGATAGTGGTCATATCACTCTATTCATTATAGAGAATGGGCCAAAATCTCCATCAAATTGTGTTACAGCACATGGACTGTTAGCAGATGGTGGTTACTGAAGTTTGAGTCAGTTGACCCTCAGCTTTTGACTCACAGTGAGTACCTGAATGCGAGTTATGCTTAACTTCTGGTAAATCTCAGCCATAAACTGCAGATATATTTGGGAAAGGGAGCGCATTTATCACACTCCTTTCAAAGAAACTCCTCTGATGTGTTTTGATATGGGTTGTGATTTTCAGATCCAAACTGAAACTTAAAAGCTAACAGGGGGGTTTAGCAGAGGTTCAAAATGCTTATTTGAATTCTATATTTTTGTGAAGATCTGCATGTTTGTTCTGTCTCTAAGGGACTATCTGTGTAGTTTGTGCTTACCTTGTTATGATTACCTTGTTTAAACAACTTACAGAACTAATAACTCTCTGAGGAAAGAAGGAAATCTTTTTCTCCCTATTCAACTGACTTTTTTTTTTTGTTTTTAAACTGCATTTATACATTTTCTGCATCCCTATCTTGTTCTGATTCTGCAAAACCTATTAACACCAACGTTCTCGCAGACAGATGCTTTGCTGAATTAAATATATTCCTTCTATTTTAGCATGTAAAATTTGAGAAACAGTATGGATAAATGAGTTTCCACAACTTACTCTACAGTACTGTGTTACTCTGTCTCAGGCAAAGTCTCAGGCAAAGAAATGAGCAAGGAAAGACTTTGTTTGCAGTCTGTTTCATCTTCTTGTAAAGAAGACTGAAAAAATATATGATGCACAGGTTGATTTAAGCCAGAACCTGGCCATAACTCTGGGTCACCCTATGGCCCATGCTCTGCAAGCACGAACACAGGAGCTTATCATGGTGTACAAAAATAATCTCACAAGAAGTCATGGAAGTCAGAGACTGCTGGAATGAGTCTAAGCACGTGTTTAAGGGTTTTCAGGATCAAATATAAATGCTGATTTACTGCCTAGGCGATCTTCAGTGCCACCTACTTTGGTTAAGAGTTTGTCATTTTTCTAATGTGATGTCTCCTGTGTGTGGCCATTGTTCTATGTGACAGTAAAGAAATACAAAATATTAGTGAGTGCAAAACTTCCAGATCACAAATACCAAAGGTACAGAGCTTTCATTGGTAATGCCGTGCAACAAATTGTTGGAGATATTGCACAGTCTTGGCTCACCAAAGAAACAGCAACACACATGTCAACTTATGTCCATTTGGGTTTTGTTATGAGAAATGGAAATACTTGTTTTTCAGATTTTCTACTTTTGTTCTTTATGTTCTCACAGAGCTATTGCAGCATAGTGTTTGTGCCTATACCGAGCACTAGAAGTTATAGCATAATGTATATAAAAATAGCACTTAAATAATGAATGGAGCTAAATATAAACAATATTATCAAAATATAAGCAATACTATTGTCATATAAACACAGCATTATAATGTCCTTGTATTTGACATTGCCCAAAATAATTTTCAAAATACAATTGTGTCATTCTGTATGGATTATTTAGTGTGCTCCTTCCCTTTCTCTTTATTATATTTAATTTTTCTTTAACCAAAGGGAATGCTGGCACTCTTGGCAGTCAACATTTCTCTCATTTCTGCAGTAGCCAGACCCTCTGGAAGAGATGAGACTCGCGTTTTGTGGTAACGACAATGCCTCAGCCTACAACATCAGTGCTGGTGTCCTCAGGAATGTCTGCTTTGTGGATGCCCTCAACTTGGTCCCTCATGTCTTCCTGCTGTTTATCACCTTCCCAATTTTGTTCATTGGTGAGTTATTCCATGGAGCTTGGCCATCCCACAAACACTCAAGCATGTGTTTATACTCAGTCATGCTTGCATGGGCTCGGTGGAACCATTGGATGCTTTGTATTTATGAATTCTGAAAAAAAGAAGAGGAAGAATGGCTTCACCCAGAGGATGTGAGGCCAACCCTCTGAAATGTTAGAATTTCAGATATAAATCTGAACTAATCAGCATGAAGAGATGTATGAGAACCAGAGAGATCCAAATTTGCTATGAAACTTCTCTCTGCAGAAGTTTTCTTCAGATTTTAAATTGGCAACATTTGTTACTATTAGATATTAGAAGACTTAGTGAGTCTGAATTTCCTTGAAGTTACATGAATTACAGAGACTATCAAAAATGTTCACATTGGATCTAAGGCTAGGACAGGTGTAGGAAATATTTAATGTAGAACAATTACTTCTTTTGCCAACATTTGTAAACAAAAGTAGAGGAATAGAGATTTTTTTCCCAACAGAAATAAAAAATAAGAAATGATAAATCCCTCTTGAGGAATGTAGGACAGTGGAGGGGCTCTATCTCACACAGTCTTGTAAAAATCCCCATCTAAGCTAGTACTCTAATGATATTTTTTTTCTACAGTTGTCTTTTTATCCCAGTTAATTTGCAGTGGTGAAATAAATACAATTTAATACTTTTCCAGAGAGGTCAAACAGTATCCTAACTGATCATAGTATCAAAAGTATTAGTGAAAAGTATTAGTGAAAATGAATATTCTCCTGACAACTGCATGAGAAATGCCATGTCAGTCCTTCCATGTTACTTTCCTGGTGTTGCATGTGTAGGTGGTAATGCATTTCTTCCACAAGGAAGATTTGAATTTGGGACTGTATTTGGACATAAGATTTAAGGGCTTTCATCATGCAAAAAGACTCCAAAGTGGTTGAATAAAATGCTACAGGAACCTGTGAGCTAAGACACTCTGTACCTAACTGTGACATGAGCCAGTGACTAAAACTAATTAAATAATTAGGCAAGAGAATAAGAAAAAATTCTGACAAATTATGAAGACTAGAAAGAAACCCCAGGGTTATGGAAACTCTTTCCAACAGTGCTGGATTTTTACCTCAGTGCTGTCTCTTCCTTTGAGGTGAGATGCAGGTCATCCTTGAAGCACAGGACTTTGTGCAGAAGTGTTTGATGGAAGTACTATGCAAGGTCTGAGGGCAAAGATAATATTTTAGAACACTCTAACATAAAGTGCTGCTTCAATTTTTTTAGAGGTATTAGCCAATTAATTTTGAAATAGTATTGCAGCCACTGAAAATTCCCTCTATTTTGTAACAACATTAAGAAAAAATATAGTATTTTAAATTGTATACTATTTATGTAAGCATGTAATTCTTTGTTTTCTATTTTGTATGTTAATTATCAGGACAAATAGTTGTTGAACAGAGCATTAAAAGTCAGCTGGAGTCCATGGTATAGACTGACTCCAAACCAGAAATATGGTGATAAGCTGTGTTTGTGCAGATGTGTGGGCAAAGAAAAAATAAAAAGCATCTTGAGAGAGACAAAGACAGGAGCAAGGTCAAAGAAAATCACATTAGATTAGGAAAGTCTTAGAGAACTATAGAAAATGCCTGAGATAGCTATGGGGAAGAGAGAATAATTTGTTCTTGCAGAATTTTTTGTCTTAACCAAGGATGAAATGGTGAAATGCTTACAGTTTCCAAGAATGAATACACTTAGGTTTTGGTTTATGTGTTCCTGAGTCACCTGATGAGCCTCCAAGCACTATTAGGCGCTGCACCGTTGTGTAGCAAAAGCACATCCTGGATTTTAAACTGAGTTAGTTTTGTTTCCTTTTATTTGGTTTCTTTACTTCCCCAGAATGTGCTGTTGTTGGGATTCTCTACAGGCTTTGGGAAGCCTGTCAGGGAATTCCAGGAGTTGCTTTACAGTAAGAGGGACTTTTGAGCCCACGGACTTAGGACAGCCCTGTACCCGTGCGGGAAGAGACAGAGGCCAAGGCTCGCCACACGAGAGGCCAGCCTGTGGCCAGGCCCCAGCTTGCCCAGCCCTGCCACCTCCCTCAGATCCTCTGTGTCCCACCTCTTGCTGGGTTGCTGCCTCAGAGAGGATCTTGTCTGGAAAGGGCAGGTGACATCTGAGGTGATGACAGGGAAATAGGCTTCACATTGAATCTGTTGATTAATTTGAGTCCTGGTGCTCTTGGGAGCTCTGAGGGGCCAGCAATGGAGAGGCCTGGGAGGCTGGGCTGCCCCTGAGGGAGAGAAGCTGTGAAATCACCGCTCAGTCTCCACTCAGACTGTACTCCCAACCAGGCCTGAAACAGATAATAAATATTACTTGTTTCAAGTAAATGCATCTCTTTGAGGCCACATTTGAGGATGCAACTTTTATATCAGCTGGAAATTTTTCCCGCTCTTTCTCTGACTGTCAAAGACATGAGGACGCCATCACTTCAGCTCTGTCAGCCCCTGTTGTCTGAGGGTGCCACTTGGGGTTGTTTCTTTTCTGGTTGTTTTCTTATCATTTGTCTTGGCCAGAAAGGACTTTTCTTTGATTGTAATGTGGAAAAAGTGCTGTCCCATTGTCTTCAGGGTTTTATTTAAATTATGGGGCAACTAAGAAGCTCCTTGGTCATCTTTTTAGTAACAACAGCTCTGTAGCCTGTAGGGGGTTTTTATTGATTGCATATAAGCGTGACCCAGAAAGCTGATAAGCAGATCAGTCTCTGACTTGCTGTGAGATAACCTTTCTCTTTCTTTGCTATCATTTCCCAGGCTGGGGAAGCCAGAGCTCCAAAGTGCAGATTCACCACAATACCTGGCTGCACTTTCCCGGGCACAACCTGAGGTGGATCCTGACATTCACCCTGCTGTTTGTGCACGTGTGTGAAATAGCAGAGGGGATTGTTTCCGACACGTAAGTGGCAGAGTTTGGTGGATAGCCATGCTAATTGCATTTGTTAAGGAACAAGAGCTAATGTCTAATGGGCTGGCTAGTAAGGAGGTTTTCCCCCAAAAAGTTCGTAAAATCCTTTCATGAGCTATCCAGGTTTTAATGGGATGAAGATGAAGCCATTGTTAGCATTTATTCTTCTCTCAAGCTATAATGGCAAGCAAATATTGATCAAAGTTAAGCACTCATGAGGACAAAAATCTTTTTGTCTCTAGGAAATTCATGTTTGTCCTCTTCAATAGATTAGCAGAACACCTATGGTTTCACACTATGGTTAAAAAAAAGGCACCAAATTCACTATTTATACCATATTTATTTTCAGACAAATGAAATCTCGCCACCTGCATCTCTTTCTACCAGCTATAATGGGATTTGTGGCTGCCACTGTATCCATAGTCTATTACCATAATATTGAAACATCCAACTTTCCAAAGTTACTGCTGGGTAAGTCTGATATTTATGTGTTCTTACAAATCCCAGTATTTTAGCCAAACTCACCTTGTGTAGGTTGAGGAGGATGGTGGGATGTGTGAGAATATTAAAACAGAGAGGAATAACTCTCTGCTCTTGCAACTGGTAGTATCATAGGAGTTATTGCACCTTTCATAAGGTACACACTGAAAACTACTTTTAAAATTATTACAAAAGAGAAAGCCTTGCATGCCTGTGTCATTTCTATCACGAGCTTTTAGGTATTTTTTAACACTGGTGATAATTTTGAGGAAAAACTTGTCTGCATTCAAAAGGGCTGTTTCAAAAGGCCACTTTGAATAATGATCTGACCACAAACTCCTGTGCACATGCTGTTCTTTCTCAACATCTTTTGCAGCTGATTCTGAGATTATCCCATCTGCTCTCTCAGTCAGGAGATGGTCAGACCAGATGTGGCAGAATAATGTTCCATACAAGTATATTGTCCAAATTGCCTGTAACTCAACCACCTGAACAAGGCCCTGACAGATACCAGCCAGGATGCAGGCTAACCCTAAATTCCATAAACTCTTTTTCCAAATGAGCACATTTCCATATTCTCACTTGGGATGCACCCTGCTTTTTCTAAGAGGCAATATGACTTTTGTCAAGTTGTGTGCCTTTTCCTTCACTATAAGAACAAAGTTCCCCTTCAGATTAAGTCCTCATCAGTGGACTTTTGAACCTGTGTGATGATCTGCCATGGGATCTGTTTGAAGGGTTGTGGCCCAGGAAAGAAAACAGTGGCTGGTGACATAGAGAATCACTGTGCCTGCACCGTATCAAGCCATGGAAACTAAAACGCTGTAGTTACACTTATTTATTAATTTATTTTTAAATTATGCACATGCATCTGTTTTACAGCCCTCTTCCTTTACTGGATAATGGCCTTTGTCACCAAAACCATCAAGCTTGTCAGATACTGCCAGGACGGGGTGCCTTTTTCTCAGCTGCGTTTCTGCATCACTGGAATCATGGTCATCCTCTATGGGCTGCTGATGGCTGTGGAGATCAATGTCATCCGAGTCAGGGTGTGTGCCATCTTTCTCAGGATCTAGAAAACTATCAGTGGCATCATGGGGTTGAAGGTGGCTCCTTAGTCCCAGGAATTCTGGCTTGTGTCAAGTTTAGGCCCAAGTTTAGCTTAGCCATAAAGGTTTGGTTAATTCTGTGGATATCAGTGGTGATTTAAATCTCTTTAAAATTATGTCCTTGGCATATCCCCTGGGCTTGGTGTATGTGCATGCCTGTGTGCATCTAGCCACACAAAGTGCACACATATTTGTGTAGATGGTTGCATATTTGTGCACATGAGGAGGATATAGGTGGATGCAATCTGTAAAATATGTGCTGTGTTAGTGCTAATGAACTATTTATGCAGTGAATCTTTAAGTTAGCATATGTTCTTACCCATGATAATTTAAAATAAAATTATTTCCCAATAATTCATTGTTACTGTTGTTCAGCTTGAGACAGGTGGTACTGATAGGGTTCAGAACAGTATCCACATCCCATGTTGCTCAATTGTTTGCCAGTTATCTGTCAAAATGGAAATGCTCCTATTTACACACAAATTCCATATATAATTGCTTTTAAAAGCAAATTTGAGACTGTGGTTGTCTTACACAGAGTTTTTACTAAAAAATTACTATCAATAAGATAATTTCTGAGCCCATGTTTGTCTGTTTTCCCCTCTGCAGAGGTACGTGTTTTTCATGAACCCTCAGAAAGTAAAGCCTCCAGAAGATCTGCAGGATCTGGGGGTGAGATTCCTGCAGCCATTTGTCAATTTGCTCTCAAAGGCAACTTATTGGTGGATGAACACTCTCATTATTTCTGCTCACAAGAAACCTGTGGACCTGAAGGCCATTGGGAAGCTCCCAATTGCAATGAGAGCACTGACAAATTATGTCTGTCTCAAAGAAGCCTATGAGGAACAAAAGGTAATAACAGGTGTCCATGTCACTGTTTGGCCTTAGAAAGCCAAAGTGTCACTTTGAATTTCTTCAGCTTTCATGAAATCCTCATTTTAGGAATTTTTAACTTAGAACTGTTTGTTCCAAGGTGAAACATTGCCATAGGAAGTTCCAATCCAATACTTACTGTTTGGTTTTAAGTGAATTTATAGCAGGACAGAGTTGCCAAACTGAGTGCAACTGGAAACTAAAACCACAACAGACTGATCACTTGCTAGATTTTAACAATGAAAGATTTGTTTAAATCTTAGCTACTTTTGAAACTGGGAGACATTCTGTCCATAGTTTCAGCTGGAAACACTCGTCTTCACCCTTCTTTTCTCCAGACAGAAAAATAGCCAAAACCACACATCAAGAATAGCCAAAACTATAGCAGTGTTTAGTCACCAATCCCAAACCCAGAACCATACAGGCTTCAATGAAGAAAATTAACTCCATCCCACCAGACCCAGTACAGAAAGCATGGTTGGGAAAACTCACTGGGTAGGGCAGGATTTTCCAGGGAAACTTTTGGATGCATTTAGGCAGCTCTTTCCTCCCAGCAGCTAATGGAGCTGCAGACTCTTTTCTGTGCCTTCTGAGATGAAACAATTATCAGTACAATTGTTTATATCTTAATAGATATAGACGGCTTCTCTTTCTTTCTGCAGTTGAGGATTACAGAAACCAGAGATCAATATCCTGCTGCTTTAGGCAGAAAGCTACTGAGTTTTTGGAACTGAGCTTTACACAGCAACCTAGGAGAGGTGCATCCCTTAGACCTGATTCTTAAGGTGCCTAAACCCTTAAAGAGGCAAAAGAGAGATATGCACCTCTGTGGCCCAAGGACCTGAGTTTGTGCCATTCTTGACAGGCACGACAGCTGGGTGCCAGCATTTGTCTGTAGCTTGTTCACATCTGCAGGTACTGTCTGTGCCTGCACAAAAATGCAGTTCAGATGCCAAAAGGCAAGGCAAATGTGCATTTCTCATGTGCATGAGCACAAACTTTCAGTGTGTAGCTTCCCTCAGTGCATATCATGCACATATAGACACTTGTAAAAATGTTACATATGCAGTTACACTCACCTAGATTTCTGATACTGCCTTACATCAGTTATTTTGTGTTTTGTAGTTGTTTAAAGCCTTGAGATTACCACAGCCTCTAGCACATGTGTGCTGCTATTCAAAAACAGGCTGCAACCCTAAAGTAAACTGGTATTTTGTAGATAAAGTTAAAATAAACCAAATGGCTAAAGAAAATCCAAGGAGCCAGGCAGTGGGACTCTCTGCAGTTCATTCCTGTGGAGAATGCATTGGCTTGTGCCTGGGTGGGCCAGAAAATGGCCACAGAATTAGGAAAATTCTTCAGACTGGAGTGTGGTCTGCAGTCTGGAGGAGGTGATATGCCACTGTCTCTGCTGCCAAGTGTATATTTTACACTAATCTCCTGCTGGTGAGGGGAGCCCCACAGCCTCCTCTGTATTAAGTGGGGTTACCCCAGCCTGTGCCTGCAGATAGCTGATCTCAGCTGTGCTCCATGGCCATGCAGAGAGAAAACTCCTGTTCCTTCCCAAAACTTCCTTCTCCCACCTTAATGAAAGATGCTGAACATGACCTTGAATACTCTGTATTGTTAAATGCCTTTGAGATAGCTCACATAACATTGTCTTGCTATCTCTTCTGCATGCTATGAAAATGGAAATAATAGTATCAATTCTCACATAATTCCATTTACATCCCTTGCCTCCCCCCCAAAAAAAAAAAAAATTGATCCTCCTTCTGTTGTTTCTTGGCTTTTGTTTCTCTTTCTGTTGAAGCAGGCTAGATGTTTCACACAACATATCAGTGCATCATATATCACATATCCAAAAATAGATTTAGCACACTGATATTACATTTGGTTTACCCCACTAGCCTTAATCCTGTATAATTTGTCATGATGGTCAAGAGAAACCTATTCTTTTGGGCACTTAATAGAAAAATCAATTTTTAAAATCAAGGACCATTAGTTTCCTATGTCTGCTATTCATGTGCCACTATGATTCTTAGCTATTAGGGCCAAGAAAAGGAGAAATGAAATTGTGTTAACTATCAATCACAGGGACAGGGCATTGCCCTTCAGTGCCAGGCTTATACTGCCAGCTCCAAAACAATGGGAACAGTCAGATTTCCATATTTACCGAGGCAAAACTTACAGGTGGCTTGATTTATCACAAAGCATTGTCTCACTGCCCTTTATTCCAACTGTGGAGTACCCAAGGTAGAGAAAATTACAGGAATTTAAAAGGAAGTTGACAAAGACAAGGAAAACCAACTCAAGTGGCACAGCTGAGAACAGCAGCCCAGACTGGTTAATTAATACTGCAACATTTATGCAAGCCCGTAACACTCAAGGACCATTCTGGGAAATAAATTATTACTAGAAAAAGGTCTTTCTCCCCTCTTCCTGTTACATGCTTCAGCTAATATGAAGTCCTGGTTAAAAAAAAAAGAAGAAAAAATAGTGTTTAGCAATAAATTTGATAATTTAATAACATTTTTTTCCAATGAAAAGGAAACATTTCATGTAGTGATGGCCGATGTGTGAATTGCAGTAACAGTGAAAATGGCTATTAAATTGTTAGAGAAATAAGGATTAACCATTGCTACTTATCAAATTTACTATTAATTGAATGCCCTGAACAATATAACAATTTTTTTCCCAAAAGATGGCATCCATTTGCCTAATAAATTAGCTGAGCTCCTCTCAAGCTATTAAAGTTATTAATAATTTATTTGAGGATGGTGATTAAATCCTTATAGGGCACTCAGGCTCAAAACCCATTAGGCCACAGATTCAGAGCCTTTTGTCTGGGCAACTCATGTGAGGCCCTTTTGCTCTTTCCCTTCTCAGAGGAAGCAGTTTCCTTCTCACCCCTTTCAGAAATGGTAGCTCTAATTTGACCCCAAGGTGCTTATTTCTGCTTCCTAAGCTCCTTGGCACTGGCCTGGCCCAGTCTCTGGCAGCCACCTGATCCATCTGCACATTTTTGGCACCCTGCATATAATCCATCTTACTGTAAAAATGGCATAAAAGGGAAAAACTGAGAAAAGAGTGGGGGGAAAAGGCATGAAGCAGCCAGGCAGGTTACAGGCATGTTTGCTTTTTCTTTGGTGAACTTTTTGGGGCAGGGGGTGGTTGTTGCTTGGCTGTGCTTAAAATGTCTCTGTGAATGCTCAAGAGAGCTTGGCTTGGCTTGCAGCTTACAGGCATCTGTGCTACTTGAGAAATGACAGATGCTTGTTTAAAGTGTCAAAAGCTGCTGCCTGAAGTGCAAGGAAGCGTGCTGCAGAGCACGGCTCTGGTCAGTAAAACTCTTCCTTTGTTAAACTGGAAGGACCTCAGGGATATCAGAACCCTTCTGATTACACAAAGCCATGTCTGCTGGTTGGTGTTTTAGCCAAGAGCTGTGATACTGTGTAAATTCACAGATGTGAAGGCTAAGAAGGACCCTTGGTTGATTTAATCTTACCTCCCATCCTGGTCTGCTGCTTTCCTTTTTTGAGCACAGTTATCATTGATTGGTTGAAGTGTGTAATCCTGGAATGCATCCAAGAGATGGAAAAAATTCCAGATAACTTAAATTAAATTATATTCTTGTAATTGTCATGTATTTTTCCTGCAATCAGAAGCCTTTACAGGTTGTGAAACCAGGATTACCCATGTGAGCAAAGGGCTGAAAGGTCAGACCTTTCCCTGAGCTCACATGTGACAAGGGACAATGGCTGCCTGCCAGGATGATAATCTTTGCTTGCGTTCCTGTATTCACAGGTTGAGGAAAGTTGTGGGATATTGAGGTGAGAAACTACAGTTACCAAGGGGAGGCAGAATTGGAATTTGCTGTGAAGAATATCGGAAATCTGTCAATAATTACAGCAAATTTGCTGCCTCACCTGGTCTAAACCACCCTTCAGGAATCTTTTGGGCATCCAGACAGGAATGATGCCATATAAAGCCTGGGAGGTTTCTCTTATTTCACTGGGTACCTGTTTCTGTTTTCCAGAAAAAGGTGGAGGACCATCCCAACCGGAGTCCCTCCATTTGGTTGGCCATGTACAGCGCTTTTGGACGGCCAATCCTGCTCAGCAGTACTTTCCGCTACCTGGCCGACCTGCTGGGCTTTGCTGGGCCACTCTGCATTTCTGGCATTGTCCAGGGCTTCCAGAATACAACCAATAATACAAACACCACAGAAAAGGTAACCTGACAATGTGGATTGAAAGGCTCTGGTAGTAGTTTTAGAGTCATATCAGGTATTTAAGACAGCTGGCTGCATGCTTTGATAGGTCTGTGATCATCGCTGTGTTATTTCATTGTTTCTCTCAAGCAAATTGAATATTTCTGTTGTGAGAGACAGTCAAGTTATAAACCTGAGCAATGAGAGACTTGGGTAGGAATGGAACATAGGTTGTGGTGGCTCCCCCAGCTCCCCAGCTGTCTGTCTTGATGGAGTCATCCCAGCAGTTCTGGGAAGAAGGAACAATTTTTTCTGCTCCTCTTCAGCTGTGCCTGCTTTTTTCAGGCAGGACACACACTGGTGGTACCTCAGTGATGCATTCAGCCTGGGAATATGGCTTAATTCCCGCCCATTTGTCAGTTTATACTTTACTGACAGTTTTGACTTCTCTCAAATCTGTTTTTTATACTGGGAAGCTGACAGTAGCCAGTCCCTGTTTGTGGCTGATTGTATTGATTGCTACTGTGATTAACTGTGTTGGCACATATTGAGAAATCGAAAAGTGTCCACTTTACTCAATGGTGTTCTTGATACTAGAGATGCACAAGAGATGCCAGATCGGTGCTCATTTCAGGTTTCACTGAGACTGAACTTTTAGGGATCACATCTAAATGCTGAGCAAGCCTCTGATACAGAACATTTTCTCTCACAAGAAAAAGAAATTATGAATAACTAATGAAAAGATACAGGTAAAATTATTTTCCTGACAGCAGAGAAGAAATTACAAAAGGCATTCTCCTGCATTTGTCTTGTGACACAGAAACATCTCCATACAGTTTTTGGAGTGTTTTGTCTCTGAATGAGCAGATAGGTATGTAATGGAACAGCATTTTCCTCTCCAGATAAAGTATTTGACTATCATAACTATCCGTATATTTTTTTCTTGGCTGCTCACTCCTGACATTAATTTTCTTGACTGATGGTCTCAATTTGGCTTGAGACTTTCTGGCACTGAAGGAGAATTTAATTGTACAGCTTATTAAGTAAAGCTTTTTATCATCCTTGAACCTGCATATGCAGGATTTAAGCCACAGAGTTACAAGGCAAAGTGCATGTTTTTGTGCTTTCAAAAATGTTGGGGTTTTTTGCATGGTGAACAAACAAAGTATTTAAGCTTGAAAATAATTTATGGATCTCAGATTTAGGAGTCTGTACCTTCTCTGCTTCCTTTATCTTTTGTCCTCTTCAGTGTAGTGGCTTCAGTTGTGGCTTTTTAAAGTTTTAATGAGCATTGCCTAAAGGGAAGATTGAAATCATACGAGATCCTGAAAGCACTTGGCTTGGTGACAGTCACTGTTTCTCTTGGATACATTTCAGAATGCATGTGCCTTTAATTTATGGATTTTGATAAACTTTCTCTTGGTTGTTCTTGCTCTTAAACATTTATCCTTTAAATTGTCTCTAGTTCCAGTTAATGTGAATACATTTAATTTTATGCTTATTCTGCCTTAATTCCTGAGAACTCTATATACATTGAAAAAAGCTATCTACAAATGTTATTTTCTTAATGATATCCCCACCATGAAAGCAAGGGGAAGTTAGATGCAGCAGAATATTAAAAGGGAAGTTTTCAAATATATTTATCTCACCATTCATGCACTTAAGCAACTCTTTTTTCAAGGAGTCTTGGGCAGATTGCTTTCTTTCCTATATTGCCCATACCTTTCCTCTCAGAATCAGGCTGGATATTTCAGTAGAACAGGCTTTTTCCTTCTCTTTTTTCTTTTTCATTTTTTTTCCCCCTGTAAGAATTCCAGTACATCCTGCTTCCAGCTGGGTTGGAAATACCAAAGGAACAGTCTTCCTTGGAGTATTTTGGTACATTTGTTTCCTTTTCTGCCTGAAAGAGAGCAGAACAGTGAACACAAAAACTAGAAAATGTAAACAAAGGGCTTTAAACAAAAATTTTTTTCTCTTCCATATTGAATAATTTAAATTTAATTTTGTGTGGAATACTGGCATGTATAATGTAATGTTATTCAGAATTTATGGCTATCATAGACTGTACTTGTGGAAGGAATTGTTTCCATAATATGCAAATGCAACATAAAAAACTAACCCCATATAATAAAAAATATTTTCTTGCAGCTCCTCTGTGGGGCAGGTGGAATGAGCTTTCATTTCTACTCAATAGAATTTCTATCCTGCAAATCACCAAAATTTGATGGGGAAACTAAAGACAAAGCAGACTTGGTGATCTTATTGTTCCTTTCCTGCTAAAACTAAATCATTTTAGAACTGCTAAAACGTCTCAATCCTCAGCCTTTGGAATGGGAGCAGAGTTTTAAACTTGTATCCAAATGATTTTGTTATAGAGGTCAGTGAGAAATCTGATTTCTATAACTTTCCCATAATACCAGCAATATGTTTTATTCTAATGCGATGATTAAATTTGCTTGTTTCCAGCTTCTCGGGAATATACAATCCCTCCTCTGGCACTTGCATCATTTTTTCCTTTCTTTTCAGGTGAGAGATCCATCAAACTCCTACCTTTCATCGGAGGAATTCCTCAGGAATGTTTATGTCTTGGCAGTCCTTCTCTTCCTGGCTCTTATTCTGCAGAGGACATTCCTGCAGGCCTCCTACTATGTGACTACAGAGACTGGCATAAACCTCCGGGGTGCCTTACTGGTGAGCAAAGATCTGCCAGGAGATTCACTAGTAACAGCTCCAGCTTTATCCTTTCCTTTGTCTTGTTCTGCATCTGAAGACTGAGCTTGAAATGATGGTTTCAGAGAAGATACGTGCTGTATTTTTATACAGAAAAACTGGGCAACATAGCGCTGGCAAACTGCCGGCACCAGTTCCTTTTGCTAAAAACTAATCCTATCATTCTAACCTGTTGGAAGTTTAACACCCATAAAAACCCATGCATATGAAAACACATCTTTGCAGACAATGAGAGATAGATGATCAGCAGTGTCATTTTGGCTCTGCATCTGCTTTGTTCATTTGCTTATGAATTTGCTTCTGCTGACTGTGAACAGAGCCATCTGCAGAGTGTCCTTGTTTTATGGGAACGCTGTGTATGCGTCAGGAGTGGTGACTCTGGATATTTATGCCCTTTAGCACAGAGCCCTGTGGGATGGGACAGGAGTGATTCATCTGCAGGGCTGTGTCTGTAACCCCAGCATCCCTTAACCCTCTGTGAGAGCCTTGTTTATGGACTGGAGCCAGCACAGCCCAACACGTGGTGGGAGTGTAGCTGGGCTGTCTGCACAGACCAAACTCCACAGGCAGCAGTAGCAATCCAGAAGCCAGAACTGATGTTTTGCCAGATGTAACTAACCATGGGAATATCATCTCAGCATGGAAGCTTCTTTTATTTTTTTGTACTTGCTCTGATTGATGGAGCTGCTTCAAACATTTTTTGCCTTCTCCCAGGATAGATGGTACAGACTTGGGGATGAAAGAGCTCATGGTTATTTCCTTTTTGTGACTCCTTTTTGTGACTCCCACTTACCAAAACTGGGACCCTTAGGAGCATATGCAGCTGATATAATTCACCAGGCATTTCTTATTAATTCTGCAGGATATACTTTATTAATGAAGAAAATGGGTCAAAAAGGACAAATTATTTTTAAAACTTCCTTAGAGCTGCAGCATTTGATGTTTGATCAGAACTGCAAACTGGGCTCACAATATCTGCCTTTATAATTCAGTAGATGTAAGCCCTGATTAATTTTAAACCCTCTTAAACTCCTACAAATTTTATGGAAAGGAATGGCCAGGTAATGGAGAGGAGCCCAAAGGAATACATACCCACTCTGATCAAACTTCACAGCATGAATTTCCTGTCTTATCAGAAACAAGGATCTCTTCGACAGACAGTGTCACAGGAAAGCAGGCTCACCAAATGCTTGTTAAAAAGGTTCTTTGGCCATTTTCTTAAATTTTGATATTTTGTTGTCAGTTTTTGTTCTATTTTAGGTCTGCGTTAAGCAACAAACCTTTTAAGAGGAATTGGAGTTTTTTAAAGTCAGTTCTCTCTCTTGTGCTTTCTCTCACTCTGTCTCCATCTCCCTTTTTCTCAGGTGAGAGACTGGGAGAAGGGCTGTCCTAGGTAAAGGCTGATGATGCAGTTTGAAACATCCCACTGCTACTGTTAATTTATAATTACATCATTTTAGTAACTTCTTTTTTTTTCCCTTTCTTACAGGCAATGATATATAATAAGATCCTGAGGCTTTCTACATCCAACTTGTCCATGGGAGAGATGACACTGGGACAAATCAATAACTTGGTTGCCATAGAAACCAACCAATTAATGTGGTTCTTGTTCCTGTGCCCCAATCTGTGGGCAATGCCTGTTCAGGTAGAGCATCCATGTTAGGGCCTGATTTCAGAGATCCTCCAGCCTGGCTGAGGAGAGTGCATGTCTGGGACACTGCTACAAAATTCAGGGGGGAACCTGCACTTCCCACTAAGATTAGCAAGCAAAAAGTTGCCCCAAGGGCTGGAAAGTTGTCTTTCCAAGGGCCAGTGAAGAGAGAGGTTTTTTTAGCAGGATTTCCATGTCTGTGACTTGAAGAAGGAGGACCTGCAATCCCTTTTCCTGGTCATATTTCTTCCACTGCTGACACAAATCCATTGCTTTTTTTTTTTTTTTTTTTTTGCCTCCTGGAATCAGCCCTAAGCATTGCTTCTGCAGTGTCCACTTGTAACTGGGTTTTGTGGCATGACCAACAGCAATTTAATCCTGCTCCATGACTGACATGAACACTGACAATGCTCAGAGGAACCCTCATCTAAACAACTTAGTCACTGAACATACCTGCTTCTTAGCAAGGCTGGGAAAGAAATGGAGGCAGATCTGTAGGAAGGAAAGGTTGAGATTATTTAGCTCAAAAGAAGTTTTCAAAAATGCCAATGACTTAATGACCTGAGACATGCTGATTTTCCCTGAAGCTTGGACTCCTGTTGCGTCTTCAGAATTTTAGCTCAGGGTGTGTTTGGCATGGTCCTTACCTGTCAGTGATCCATCACTGACATTAAAGAATTTTTTAAAGGGATAGAACCAACTCTTATAGTAGATCTGTTTTGCTGAATTTCCTGAAACTGCATCAGTAATCTATTTTATTAGTCAGTAATTGCTACTGCTAATGGGTTAGGTAGGGTTTAGAGTGTCATGAAATAGTTTATGAAAAAAGGCAAAAAAGACTACATGGAAACAGAAATTAGAAATAATATATGGGGTTTCATTTCACTGTTTCACATCCTGTAAAGTGGATGGAAGTGCTGCTATCAATACTTTGAAAGTTATTTAAATGAACAGGTGATCTGATTACTGTGGCTAGGTATGGTAATTTGCAGTACAGGAGCCTGAAAAGCTTAATATTGCTTTAAAACACCATTGATTCTTTCTTCTGATGTTGTATAATAAGAAGGGAGATTTAAAGACAGACTTGTTTAGGAGATAAAAGTATGAGATATGCAGCTAATTCTGTATGCCCTCTTATCACTGAGGACATCACTCTATCACAAAGTGGAGCTTTAATAGAAATATTTATATAGCAGAGCTTGAATTAACTCGGGAACCAGAATCACAGCAGTCACGCCACAGCCATTCCCAGGTAACCTTCTGTAGGATGTGTTCCCAAATCCTTTGCAGGGCTAAGGCAGCATTTTCCTCCAGAGCTGCATGGTATTGATGCCCAAGCTCAGTTTGTGTCAGTCCCAGCACGGCTGCTTCAGGCTCCAGTGCCTGTCAGCAATGCCCCGCTGCCTGCAGTTGCACAGGGACAGTACAACACAGTGCAACTGTGATCCATGACAGCCCTAAGACCTCTGAATGCTTCCAGAGTGAGGTAAGGAGCTCTAGTGTAAACAGGACTTGAGGCCAGGAGCTCTGTAAAATACCTCGGGGCAAGCACCATTATTTTAGTGCTCCTTTAGTTTTGTGGAAACCTAATCTGGAATTAAAACTACCAGGCGCTAACACAAACTATTTAGTTAATGTCAAAAAGAAAGGCTTCTGGGTTTATTTCCCACACTTTCCAAATGTGACCTCCTGAAGTATGGGCTCAGCTGATTCCTATGAACCGTTAAAGTGTTTATTAGAAGAACAAACAATTTTCTCTTGGTGTGGTTCTGGAATATTGAAATTTATTTATTTTTTCTGTGTTGCTTTTCTCTTCACAGATAATAATGGGTGTGATCCTCCTCTATAACCTACTGGGAGTGAGCGCCTTGGTCGGGGCCGCTGTCATCGTGCTCTTAGCTCCCATCCAGTACTTCATAGCCACCAAGCTGGCTGAGGCGCAGAAGAGCACTCTTGTAAGTGAATTATTTCAGTGACATTTGTGATCCAGGAATGAGAATAGGGTTTCTAGGTTCTGTTCTTCTAGTTAGTGAAAACCACTGTGTGCATTTGGGCATGCCATCCCTCAGTTCCACTGTACCTCCCTGTCTGTTGTTTTGTGGCTCAGTGTCTCTTCCTTCCTCACAATTTGTCAGAAGAGAATCTCAAAAAAGTATGTGGGCCTTGGCCTGCCTTCTCTGCAAAGAGTATTTTTAATGCAACTAGTACAATTTTGTCTGAATTCCACTCCATGAAAGGGTGTTATTCCCACATGCAGATGTTGTATTTCATGGATGTTAGCAAACAGTGCAAAAGGCTGATAAATTATAGCAGGAAAGTATTAAAGAATGTGCACAACCTCCCTCTGCAAAATCTAGAGGCTTTTTGCTCTCCATCTAAGCTTTGGTATTTTCTAAAAACCAGTTGGCGCTGCTGGATTATTATATATTCATATCTAAATTCTTCAGTGCTGTAAGTTTATTTTTCTGTCTCATTTAGTTCACCAATTAGAAATGTTTTCTGCTCCTTTGTCTAATTTTTAACTTTATTGCTGTGACCCTTGAACTTTTTAAATAAGCCTTTGATGTTTAAATTGCCAAATATTTAGAGATCCTTTTTATCTTAATATTCAGTAAGCAAATTATTGATGCATTGATCTAATTGCCAGCACACTTCAATCCTGTTGAGTTGTGCCCATTTTTGTAACCTGTAAAAATTTTACAGAGGACTTATTTTCACATAGTTTTGGAAATAATCTCACTTTCCTACTGCTCTATTCTGACTTCCTCTGACTCATAAAATCTTTTGGATTATGATTTTACCAAAACTCATGATTTTACCAAAACTTATGATTACTGTTTTCTGATGAGGGGAATTTAGCTAAATACATTGATAAATATCTCACTTATTTTCACAACTAGATCCCAGAATGATTCTTGCATAAGCAAATACACTCATTTAGGTTTCTGTCTATTGTTATGGACACCATTGACCTACTAACCCACCTCCCTGAGTTTCACCCTCTCTTTGAAGGGTTGGGATGTTTTGAGATATTTTTATTTGCAGAAAAGGGTCACTTAATTTCCCCTAGTGGTTGTAAATATTTTAATACCTCCAAAGAAAGTGAAATTTTATATTCTTTCTCTTAGTATGGCACCTGTACAAAATCACAAATGAACAAATTTATTTTTTTAAATGAATCTAACAACAGAAGTGAAGGGAAAGGAGGGTTGTCATTAAGACTACAAACAGTTATAAATTTTTTTCCCTGGTTTTCTCTTTAAATGAAGGACTATTCTACTGAGAGATTAAAGAAAACCAATGAGATCCTCAAAGGCATTAAACTATTAAAGCTTTATGCCTGGGAGCACATATTTTGTACAAGTGTGGAAGAAACAAGAATGAAAGAGCTCACCAGTCTCAAAACCTTTGCACTTCATACATCTCTTTCCAGTAAGTAACTGTGTTTTTAGTGCTTGGAAAATTATCCTGTTTATCATGTCAACATTCCTCCCAACTTCAGCTAAAGAGAGATACAGCTGTGCCTGTGACACTTTTGTCTGTGTGTAATGTCATTAAAATAAAAAGGCATGATAAATACATAACACAGAAATTTGAAAGGATAAAATACATATTGTTGGGGTTTTATTGCAGTAAGTTTTCTGTTACCATCATTGTGACATTACAGTTAGGAGTTGCTTTATAGGTAAGGAGGCTCCAGGTAATATTGGCAGCTCTGACAGCAGCAAAGATAAATTATATTTTCTGTGTATATACATTGTGCTTTCTGCAAGGTAGAAGGGTTGAGTAATGTTTTAGTTGTGTTTCATATTAATTGTGCACATAATGATTTTTATCCCAGCTTAGTAGAGTAGACAAATTAGAGAATTCCATGGCTTATTTGTTGGTGTGTTTAAGATCTCTGATTATCAGGGAAGGAAATTTCTTCCTGCAGAGTGATTTTCCTTTGGGAGTTTTAGTTACTTGAATTGGAAATAACTGGATTATTTTAGTGTCATACAGTTACTGTAAAATTATTTTTTCTTATTTCTTATAATTTGATGCTTATTTTATTTCTCATTCCCAGTTTTCATGAATGCAGCGATACCAATAGCAGCTGTTCTTGCAGTAAGATATGATTTTTTCAGTTTTCCTTATTAAAAAGGGAGAGGAAAGTGGGGGGAGGAGGTGTAAAAAGGAAGAAGGAGCACCATTATTATTGTAGGACCTATTCTTCATAAAACCAGCAGATGAATTAAGGTGCCCCTGCTAACTGTAGGAGAACATGACACTAAAAGTTTTAATTCCCAGAAGGTGGATTGGAAAAACCAAAGAGAAAAATAATTTTTTACTATAGGAAAGAAAAATCATTACATCGTGAATTTTAGAAAGAAAGAAAGAAAGAAAGAAAGAAAGAAAGAAAGAAAGAAAGAAAGAAAGAAAGAAAGAAAGAAAGAGAAAGAGACCATTGCAACTTGAAAGAAGACCCTTTTTGAAAGGGGTTTTGAGTGTCTTTTCTTTTTCTTTAGCAGCAAAATTCATTCCTGTTTCAAAATGCATTATGAGGCACCATAAAAGTTTTCAAGAAAGGGTATACTCTGCAGTTTAAACATTAATAAATTTTGCTTGTCCTCCAGGTTTAGGTCTCAGCCTCATGCACTAGAGGAACCATGCCATGCTTGTCAGTAAGGAGCTGTCATAGACCAAATTTTGGGGGCAGGGTATGCTGAGTGTGTACAAGAATTGGAACATTTATGACCAGAATTCTGTGAAAATCTGTGAAAAAAACCTCTAAGATTTGTTAGATTCTTAATGGGTTTTTTTCTGGGTTGTGTTTCCTGTAAACCCTAAAGTCAATTAAAAAGCTGTGATCAAATGCTAGATTTTACAATGAAAATTGTAAAAATTGAAAAGTTGTCAGAATTGAAAATTTTCATTCTTCAATGTGTAAACCTCTTGAAATCACTGACAAGACTTTAAAATCTATTTTGCTTTAACAGAACACATCTTTCTCTTCAGTTTATCCTGATTCCCAGTGAACTTAGGTAGTTATTAGCTTTAGCTGAGCAAAATATTTTGCTTGCTGTCCTTGTCCATCTTGTTCAAGAGTCCTTGTCCTGACATGCTCTTTCCCTGATGTGACAGACTTTTGTGACTTATGCATACACCAGTGACAAGCCACTGCAGCCCGCCCAGGCATTTGCATCCCTGTCACTGTTCCACATCTTGGTCACACCTCTGTTCCTGCTCTCCACCGTGGTTCGATTTGCAGTCAAGGCCATCGTGAGGTAAGTGTTTCTTCTCCTTCCTCCAACTCCTGAACACTCACGTTCAGTACCAGAAAAAGTTGTTCCTACCAGCTCATGTGGGAGAGTGTTGTGAGGTGAGACTCTGATGCTAAAGATGTGAGAGAAATCAAAGTGACCCTTCCTTTTTACTGCATGACACAAAGAAACACAGCATGGGAAGGACAGGGAGCTGCTAGAGCCAGTCCAGAACAGGATCACCAAGGGGATCAGAGGGATGGAGCAGCTCTGCTGGGAGGAAAGGCTGAGGGAATTGTTCATTGGGATTGTTCAGCCTGGAGAAGTTTTGGGGTGACCTCATTGTGGCCTTCCAGTGCCTGAAGGGAACCCACAGGAAAGATGGAGAGAGACTCTTGACAAGGGCCTGGAGTGACAGGACAAGGGGGAATGGCTTCACACTGCCAGAGAAAAGGTTTAGATTGGATATGAGGAAGAAATTGTTCCCTGTGAGAGTGCTGAGGCCTTGGCTCAGGTTGCCCAGAAAAGCTGTGGCTGCCCAAACCCTGGCAGTGTTTCAGGCCAGGTTGGACAGGGCTCTGAGCAAGCTGGGCTAGTGGAAGGTGTCCCTGCCCATGTCAGGGAGGTTAGAACGAGGTGGTCTTTGAGATTCCTTCCAACCTAGGCCATTCTGAGATTCTATGATTCCTAATGTTCCATTCTTTTTACAATTTCACTAACTCTGGCCGTTGGGATTCAGAGCTGCACTGTCCTTCCTTGGGAGATGCTCCTCCTCTCACACTCTAACCACTCACCACCACTCTTCTGTAACACTCTCTGGGCTCTTGTCAGCACTGAGGGGGTGAGAGAGCCTGGTGTGAAGCTCTCTAGCAAAACCATCCCTACTGAAGCAAGGAAGAGTAACTGGCTCAATGCTACTCCACCTTAAGTACTTTGGGCTATAAGTGAGAATTTAATAATGTCCTGCATTCTGTTCCAGGTATTTATTTCTGTAGAATAGCCCAACAGAGCAGCTTCCTTCATGCTGGACTATAGGGCATTTTAATCTTGAAGGAGCAGATCAGTATAAGTTCAATTTCAGGGTTTTGGGTGTTGTGTCTATGGCCTGTATGGACAAAGTCACAGTCATAGTGTGGTTATGCAGACTTACACACTTCCAGGATGTCCCAAGAGGTGCAAAATTACACCTGACTGCCAGTAGAGTGTCAGATGCCAAGCACTAGCAGGTTGTGAAGACAGAACTAACCTTCCCACCCAGAAACATCATTCCTTTATGCCGAGGCTGAGGTACATTGGCAAGATATGGCATTGCTGCTGTCACTGTCTAGTTTAGTGAGTAATGGTAATATCAAACAGCAGTCAAGGGGACTTCAGGCTCCACAGCTGTCCTTTGCCAGTGCCACACTGACTTTAAAAAACTAACAAACCAAAAAAAATTAACAGAGTTTATTTTTATCAAAGCAGCAGCAGGAGCAGGGCCACATGAGATGTTTTCCCTAGGTTGAAAATGATTTCTGAGTAGTGGAAAATCTCCAGGCTCCTCTATAAATCATCCAAGCCTCTACATCTCTGTACTATGTTTAGCATAGCCCTAATATCAGAATGGCGTGTACATTTTCCTTAACACTGCTGGTCACCCCCAGGACAATATTTAAAGACCAGATTTGCCTAAACAAATTGCATCCTTTTTCAAACTTATTTCCTAACATCTTTCTCCCATGCACATCATGTCCCCCAAGTGAAAGATAAAGAATGTGTATTTGGCCACTCCATGGCTCTACCCTCAATCAAATACATACACGAATATGTGCTTATTATTTTTGTGATTAAGAGTTTATGCTTGGTCAGAATCTCAATTTTCTGTTCAGGAGTAGTTCTAGTGCCACTAAAACTTCTGAGGGTACCTCATTCAAATGCAAAATAAGGGTTGATGTCATTTTAGGTGCACGATCAAAACAAGGTCTTGTATCTTCTACAAGAAAATAAATTCTTGCTTACCCCCTTATGTAAGACTGAAATTCTGATATGGAAACATATCAGAATTTATGGGGCACATAAATTTTCAGTTCAAGAGAGGAGACAGGAACAGGCATGCTGGCAGGAGGAAATAATGACAATAGCAGTGCTTTCTTGCTAACCTGTCTCTCTGTGGCTTGAAGATGTATTGATAATTTAATAAAAAACACACAGACAGGCTTTGAAATGGACTACTTTCTCATTTGCAGATTAGTGTTCAAATCTCTGATCTGAAGGCATATGTCCTTCTGCTTTCCCAGTCTCTGACCCAATGCCCCTTGATTTTAGTTTTTGCAAGATAATAACTTCACCATGACTGGTGTGTGATTTTGTTCATCCCTTCCCTGGAATGATAAAGACCCAGGTGCTTACAGCACTCTGAAAGGACGTGGGACAGAAAGAGAGGATCAAATCCCCCTGTGATGAAGAATAAATTGAACTTGTGTGCTGTGTTTCCCAGTAGACAATTTTAAGAGCTAAGCAAAGAGTTGCTGTGCATCTCCAGGGCTGGCTGCGGCTATGCTGAGGTGTGCAGTACCCAGTCCCTGTATGCATGCTGTGCACCATGGAATCCCAGAATATGCTGAGATGGAAGGGACACACCAGGATCACTGAGTCCAGCTCCTGGCCCTGCACAGAACACCCCAGGAATCCCACCCTGTGCCTCAGAGCAGTATTCAAATGCTTCTTGCACTCTGTCAGCCTTGCAGCCGTGACCACTTCTCTGGGGAGCCTGACCACCCTCTGGGTGAAGAACTTTTTCCTGATATCCAACCTAAACCTCCCTGACACAGCTTCATGCTGTTTTCTTGAGTCCTGTCACTGGTCACAGACAGCAGAGATTTGTAGTTGCCCCTTCACTTCCCATCATGAAAAAGTTGCAGAACTTTCCCCTTTCACTTCCCCTGGTGAGAAAGCTGCAGAACTGCTCTCTCCTCAGTGTCTCCTTCAGGCTGAACAAGCCAGGTGACCTCAACTGTTCCTCATGTGGTTTTCCCTCCAGACCCTTCTCCATCCTCACGACCTGCTTTGGACAGTCTCTAATAGTTTAGTATCTTTTTTTATATGATGCAAAACCTGTGTCAGGATGCACCCACTGCCCTGGCATTTCCAGAGGATGGAGGTGGGTGAATGACTTATTTCTGCACCCTGACTGCAATGGCCTGAGACAGGCACAGAAGCCTGCCAAGAGGGAAACCATTCCCATGGAGCTCCCTTGGCACCCTCATGACTTGCTCTGCTCTTCATTCCCAGCTACCAGTACAATGCCTAATTATTTTCATCTGTCCTTCCACACACATAAATCTTCATTTGCCATCAGGGTGGCAGATGAAAGTATCTCATGAACTTCTTATGGAACATTTCTGATAAATCCTGCTGGCGTGACTGCACAAAAAAGGAAATGAATTCGTGGAAACCTGGGTTTATGTAACTCACTGTCCTCTGTTTTCTTTCAAGTGTGCAGAAGCTGAATGAGTTTCTCCTGAGTGATGAGATTGGAGATGACAGCTGGAGGGGGGGGGACAGCTCTGTACCTTATGAATCCTGTAGGAAGCACACAGGACTTGTAAGTTCTGCTTTATGACACTGAATTTCAAAGCAGAGAGGCCATATAGCCCCATACAAGGCCAGTGGCCAAGCTGACAGAGCCTGGGAGGTTTTATTGCTAGCCTGGCTCTAATATTGACCAGTTTTGCCTCTTTTATGTCCTAGTCTCTGTGTTTTTATGATATGAAGGGTCCCCAAACACACTTAAGCATTGCTGAAGTGTCAATAGTAAAAAAAAAAAAGCAACCAAAACCAACCATAATACACCAACATATTTAAATATGACTAAAATTCAACTTCCTTTGTTTTTATAGAAGGCCCAGGTGGATATCTTGTGGTTATGGGGTTTGTACTGTATGTTGTTCATACAATCCATTTTATACAGGGCATTCTTAGGGAGGAACAATTCCTGCTTTGGGAAATTCAGAATTAAAGGTGGAAAAAAACAACACCAAACTTTGTGAAATAGGAATTAATTCCAAAATGCTGTTTCTGGAGTACTAAATATAGAGTTGATTTGAGTAAAATTTGAAGACAAAAAACTACAACGAAGATGATTTGGGAAAAGGTGTTTTTTTCATTTTGACATTTTTTCTAAAGCTATATATTTCAACAGATTCAAACTGACTGTACAATTTGAAATGTGACTGAAACTTGAAGACAAAAACAGAAAGAAAGGATTGGCACAAAATAAATTTTATTTTAGCTTGCCAAACTGAAACAACACCTTTCTTGTTTTTCTGGGCTAGCAATGATAATAAAAGAAACAAAAATGAGATTGTTTCAGCTTTCATTTTTTTTGTCCTGTCCACCTTTTATTTAGTCCTACAGAGACTGTATGTGGTGGGGAGAGGGTTTGAGAGGGATGGTAGAGATGAAATTTGGGATGGTTATGCATGGGAAGCAAAAAATCCCAATATTTTCTGTGCTTCAGCTAAGGGTGTTTAAAACATTAAAATGTGTGCATGACAGTGTTGTATATCTGTATTATCACATTTTGAAAAGCATTGGCTGCTTCTCCTGAGCTGTAATGGTGGTAGGAAAGGGAATGGATTGTTTGCTTTACAGGGCACCAAATGCTGTCTTCTCATGAGGATTCCAACTTCTCTCCTGTTTTCACTTCTCTCTGTGTAGCACACCAAGGCCATCAACAGGAGGCAGCCCCTGAGGTATCAGCTCGAAAGCTACGAGCAGCCAGCAAGAAAGCAGACACGGCCTGTGGAGATTGATGATGTGGCCATTAAGGTGGTTCGGAAAATGTTTTCCCTCATGAAAATAGGGAGCAGGTCCTCCTGCAACAGTACCTGATGGTGCCCAAGTGCTGCTGTTATTTCAAATTTTCCATGGCAAGAGCAAGCCCTTAAATAAGTTAGGACTCTAGCCAAATTTACAGTGAGAAGAGTGAGCTTCAGACCAGTTTTTAAAGTTATTTGGTGTCTTTTCAGGAAACCAAGAGGTATCATGAATCTGATGTCCAAGTCTTTAGTCTCATATTTGACAGAATGAAAGTATTTGGGAAATATAGCTCAGCTCAAGATCATCCCTTTCTTGCCTTACGTACATTATATACATTTGTGCATTTATCTTTTCTTACTCACAATTTTTTGGGGTTTGGCAATCTTTACAAACTTAGGTTGCTTTTATCTCTGTGGGTACAACCATACCACACCGTGTTCATTAATCACAGATTTATTTTATGAAGGTATTTTAAATCTAAATTAATCATTCTAATTTTTCCCATCCTGTGTTTAAATATCTGATTTGTAGTAATTGTTTTGTAGGTGACCAATGGATACTTTTCATGGGGAAGTGGTTTAGCTACACTGTCCAACATAAACATTAGAATCCCAACAGGTAGGATGAAATCACACCTTAAATGTGAAATATATAATGTCAAATTGTTATTAATTCCACTTCTTGATGTTTTGAAGTGCACAAAGGTACATGTTTAGAATTTTATAAGAAAAAAATAGAGTTTAAAAGTGTATACAAGGTCATGAGCTGTATTGTTCATATAATATTGTTAGATAAATTATGTGGCTTTTATATATCTATATAGTTTATATAGTTTTCTAGTAGCACAAACTAAGTCAAGAGTTGGAATAGATATGAAAAAATAGTTGAAAAATATAATTTTAATTTTTAATAGAGAAATTGAAAAAAAAAAGAAAGAGGGAGAACTCCAGACTCATTCAAACCAAGGGTCCATCTAACTCAGTATGGTATTTTAAGCAACACTCATGTATTATACTTTTCCTGCCATTTATCAACATTACAGTCTTCCAGTTCATAACTATTTTCATTCAAAAGATGGAGTTTTTCTGTCAAGGAATCCTTTATTATTTTGTTTCTTAATGAATTCCTCTTTATCAAGCTGAGTTCCTATAATTCCTTGCATCCTCAATGTCTTTGGCTAGGGATTCCACAGGTTTACAAAATGCTGGTTTGTTTTGGAATACTTGCATAGCAAGTGTGAAAAGTAGCAACTATTATTTTTTCATTATTATTAATAATAACAACAATAATTTATTGTTGTTCTTGATAATGCTGTAATATTCATAACACCGTCTTCTGGCATTGCATGTTATTAAGTAGTCTTATGTTCTATTTTGATCTCCTATCAAGGGCTTTGTTTTAAAATAGAGTATTACTTTAGGTTGCTGTCACATGGTGATTTAGCAATCCCCAAGCCTGTATGATTTGTTTTCATGTAGCATTAAGTGTTACCAGCAGAATGTCTGTGCTCCAGGAGTTTACAGTCTGAGGCCATGGGTTCACAGGCTGGGTGAGCCGGAGTTTGCCTCCTTTGGAAGGAATAAGACCCTTGGCTCCCAGCTGGAGAGAAGCTTAACTGGAAAATTTCCAGTACCTAAAGGGGGGCTACAAGTAAGATGGAGAGAGACTCTTGACAAGGGCCTGGAGTGACATGACAAGGGGGAATGGCTTCACACTGCCAGAGAAAAGGTTTAGATTGGATATGAGGAAGAAATTGTTCCCTGTGAGGGTGCTGAGGCCCTGGCACAGGGTGCCCAGAAAAGCTGTGGCCACCCCATCCCTGGAAGAGTCCAAGGCCAGGTTGGACAGGGCTCTGAGCAAGCTGGGCTAGTGGAAGGTGTCCCTGCCCATGTCAGGGGGATGGAATGAGGTGATCTGCAAGGTGCCTTCTCACACATACATTCTTTGAGTCTATGAAATGCCCTGGCCAGCACAATTAGTGAGTTCAATCAGTTCACGGGAAGATCTGAGAAGCATCGTTGTCACTGCAGAGTAGGATTGGAGGTAGGAAAGTGTGGGCAGGAAGGGGAAGTACAGCAAAGCAGAGAAGAGTAATTGGTCTTCTTTCAGTTTATTTATTAGATTGGCCCAAATTCATTTCAGTTCATTTATTGTATTGGTCCAAATTTTCGTGGAACTCCAGGCTGAAAAATCACTCTCCACCATGTATCATTTGACCCTTAAATAAATTTCATAAGTTCCATAAAACAAATGTTAATATAGGTAAGAGCAAAAGTCTTATTCCTTTGGAGATTGGTGTGTTACTGCAATCCATTAATGTTTCCATAGATGAATATATGCAATATTTCCCATTAAGGAGTGGATGCTAAAAAAATTATTTAATCACTTCAAGTGCTCTAGAGCTGAATCTAGCTGGGCCTTGTGAACAACTAGAGTATAACTGGTTTTTTTTTTTCCTTTTTAAAAAGTGTTTTGTTGTTTTTACTATTATCATAGGTCAGATGACAATGATTGTGGGCCAAGTTGGCTGTGGCAAGTCTTCACTTCTCCTTGCTATATTGGGAGAGATGCAGACCCTGGAGGGAAAAGTTCACTGGAGCAAGTATGTTTATATAGCTATTAATTGCTGTATTCATTTAAGGAGGAGGCTGAGATTTGCTGTGAGAAATGTAAACTTCATGCCTCAGAACTGCATGTTGAGTGATTACCATCACCCAGATCCTCTCTGGAATGCATCACCTGCAAACTCAGGAGTGATTTTCCACTGTTTTATCATGTGCAGAGCAGGGTGCCCCAGGAAGGGAAAGAGGCTGGTCTGGTGATTAATATCTAATATATTGGCCTAGCAAATGACCTGGATAGAAAGCATAGGCTATTCCTTTTGTCAAATAGGCTTCAGTACTCACTATAATTGAAGGCAGCAGTGTCACGTCGTTCCTGTACCCACCAGTGAAAGTGTGGAGCTTCTACAGCCCAGTGGAATCTGTGGGCTACCAGCCTAACAGAAAGGATGTATTTCCACTCAGAGCTGCTGCTAATGCTGGCAGAAAAAGAAAATGAATTACATGTGAGCAATGCTTTTCTCCTTCCCTGGTACCCACCCAAGCCTCACCTATGGGACAGTGTCACTCTTCACAGTAATACGCTCAAAAAACAGCCTGAGCACACCAAACACCTTAAAAGTAAAGGCTGAACAAAAGCTGTTTCTGAAAGGAGAACTGCCCATGAGGTCAGGCCTTGGATTCAGAATCAGTGAATGAGAAACTCCCATGGAAATGAAATGGGGCAGCAAGCACTCTTCAAGTCTAGACAGGGCAGAGACAGTGGAAGTGTTGTGCTGTAACCCCAAGACTTGTTCTTTGGTTTTAAAGATCAGTTCTGTTTCTTTAAAACTATCAAGCCAAACTCCCCTCAATTATCTTTTTGCTGAGAAAAGAGGGAATTTTTTCACAGAGACAAATATTTTGTTGCCCCATCCCTTGACTTATAACCTCCTTTGTCATATTTTTCTTACAGCAGTGTTGTAAACTGAATGTTTTTTGCTTTTCCTGTGATAGTATCCATGGAATTTTTGCTCTCTAGCTATTCTTCGCTTTCTGCTATTCTAAACATATGATCTCACTGGAGGAGCAGGTACATTTGAAGCCAAGGCTACACTAAATTTAGTTTAATTATATATGAATTTAGGCTTTGAAGGAAGAAGAAGATGTGACCTACCACAGTTAATTTCTTTGAGACATGCAATGAAGGTTTTTATACCATAATCAGGCATTGTTTTTCTCAGTAGTTTAAAAAAAAATAAAAGGAATAATTAGAATTTACCTTGAAATGATTCTCACAATTGTTCTGAAAGAAGTATTTGAGAAAGACTCAGATTTTTTCCTAGATAAAGATATGAAACCTTGGAAAGATTAGAAAAATGAGAAATCTTTGAAAAATAATAGATACAGCATATGAAATGTTTTGTAATTTTAAATTGTGAAAAAAATTAAGTTTAATATTGCTCAAGAGATAGAATCATGCTGTCAGTTGATTGTCTGTGCATCACCACACCTCCAAGGCCCTCAGGTTTTAGCCAACACCTCAGATTTTTTTCATTGCACACCATAATTGTGATATAGCTGATGCAAACATGGTTATATTTTGCTGGTAATTTCAGACTGCCTGGCAGACAGATGAATACAGAAGGAGACTTCAGGTATTTAACTAAGTGGCTCCTGTATTTAGTAAAACCATAATAAAGGTCCTATTTACTCTTTTAAGTCCCTTTCCATGTGATTCTCCATGCATGACTAACGCAGCTACTGATCCAGGAGTGAAATGCAGGCTAGGGATCCAGGAGTGAAATGCAGGCTAGGTGAATTCCTTTACAAATTCAGCTGGAACAACATAGTAATTGTAAGCAGTAAGCTTGCAGCCCCAATTGTATTGGGACAATCCTGCAAAGCATCACTGGGATTCAAATGCCCTGTTGCTGTGGAGGCTGACTGCTGTGAGAGCTGTGTGTCCTACTGGCAGGGTTGTCACTGCTTTGGCATCTCAGGGAAATAAAGCATGGCCATGTATCTTTCTGTAAAAGATCTTGGCCAGGGCAAATCTTATGGGCTGGGTCTCAGTTTTTCCCACTTATATGAGACGTGGCTCAGAAATATGACAGACTTAGACATGGAGCTGAATTTTTGTTTTCCAGTGAGCAATCAGCTTGAGAGGCTTGTTGGACACTGGTGCATGGGGCTGTCTGGGTGCAGTCATTCAGCCAAGCCTGCTTCAGATGAGAGTTATTTGTTATTAAGTTATTTCCTAATATTTTGTGGGAATCATGCAGAGACATGTATTCCCTTCATGCACATCAAGTCAAACAATCAGAACTGTCTTCTCAGTCTTCTCACTGCCAAGCCAAGAGGGGCTAAGTGGAAACTTTCACTTGCTACCTGTTTTTCTTCTACATCGAAATGGTTTCTGTGCAGCATGTTGTATACTAAATGAAAAGCTCAGGAAACGCAAGATCTAAATAGATCCTCCAAAATGGCCTGTTTTGTCCTCAATTATCCAGAAGGATGTGACAAATATTAGGAAAAGTCAATGCTCCCCTCAAAAAGATTGCCAAGTGCAATACTCACCCAAATGTTACAACCACAGGAGCTCACAGAAAGCACTGAAGAGCATAATGAGCACTGGAGGGATAAAAAAAATCATCCATACAAATGTCAGTGGCCAAAACCAGCAGAACTACCAGTTCTGGTTGCAGGGACAGGCCTAAATTCCTCCAAACTCCTGTATGGAATTTGTGTAGATGCTTGGTTCTCATCTTGCTTCAATTTCCTCCTTATATTAGCAGAGGAAATGGTTCATTCTGTGGCTACAGGGGTATCCCAGAGATTTTATACACCTTTCTTCTCCTCCCTCATTACTTTGTAGAATGAGGGAATCAGGGCCTGCTCAGACATGCTTTAGTCTATTTTAAAACGCTATGAGTCTATGAGTTACCTTAAAAGTGTCTAAACCTCAACAAGAGGTCTTTTTTACTTTTCCTTAAAACCACGATTTCAATTGATTTCTTATTTTTTTGTTCATTTTTTCATCTTATATATTCAAAATCCTATAAAAATAACTGATTAGTTTGGCCCTTCCTACCATTTCAGACTTGAACTTACCACACCCCATTATGGGCAATACGTATATTTTATAGTACAGCTAAAAATCAGTATAAATAGCCGCATTTCAATAAATAAATGAACTGGAGGAAATAAATGCTAATCCCCTCAGGCAAATAAAATACCCTTTTTAGAAATCTCAGGAGCTTCAATTTCAGCTCACTCCCATGCCCTGCAATCACATCACTCTCACAGATTCAGCAGGGTAATAAAGTATAAAACCAAATACTTAATCCCCTTGTTTGTGAAGGTCCCGGCTCACTAAAGATCTCCTCTGTGTTTATTCATGGGATTATTGGTGAATGTGGGTTCTCACAGAAATCTCATTCATAATTTAGGAGAATCAAAGTCTATTTGTCAAGCTAAGCTGGGAATGAAATTTCTAACCAAGGAAAAAGGGTTTAAGAAACAGAACTCCTAAAATTAGTCCATGCCCATTGATAAAGTCTGTTTGGTTATCAAGGCGAGCAGATTAAAGTTGGCATGAAATTGCAAAGAGTTTTGCAAGGCTTGTGCCCAGTTTTTGTTGACTTGTAGTTCAGAGGGTGCTCTCAAACCTGAAAACATTTTCTCTTTATCACTGCAGTGCTCTCCTAATAAAAGTTTGGAGGTCTTGAATAGAGCAAATTTAGGGTTTTTTCTTCTTGTTTGCCTTCACTTAATTCCCAGTCCCTTTTCAATCTCTTCTTAGATTTCATCTTTTGCTTTCTTGTGACTTTTTTCCATTGTAGAGAAGACTGGAAGCTTCTGCTGAATGAAAGACCAAGTTTTAGTGAGGGGCTGTCTGTTTTGAGCCTCAGTGTGTGGCTCTCTGACACTTCTGAGACTTATTCCCCTCTGATGCAGCACCTTCTCTGGCAGTTGGTGTATGAAGAAAGCAGACTGTGCATTTTAGGAGGCCAGAATTATCCAAGTCCTCAGAGAGCTGATGTGCAGCACAGAAAACATGTCTCAGTTCTGGCATTTTGGGAAGATGCTTAATCCATGAGTCTGGCATTCCAAGGACTCTGCAAGCTATTAGAATTTTAATGCTCTTTCTAGAGCATGGATAGCCTGCTAATGATTGCAGCTGCATTTACTGGTATCCCAGCAGTCAAGCAGTCATTTCTGTCTCAACAGAAAAGTGTTTCATCGGGAGTGTTCATAGGCCTGAGAGAAGAGGATTTGTTTGTTCATGGCTTTTTTTTTTAAAGTCAGGAAAATAATTTTTTTTAGCATGAGTTTTCTAACGCCTTCCAATGCCTGTTTCTATTTACCTGGTATAATCTCATTTAGGTTTTGCACTTTGCAGTGACGCATCCTCATGCCTGGAATGAGCATAATTGCTTGTCCAAAACTGCTTTCCCTGCTATTCCAGACTCTTGGCACTGTTAAAAAAACCAATTAACAAACGAGGGAGCTGCAAAATCATTCATGTCATTGCTGGTATTTGAATGCTCTTCAGAATGTATTTCTTAAGAATATGATCCTTAAGAAATGGAGGGTGACAAGGAAAACCTATATGTTGTAGGGCTGCGCACAGCTTTATGCAGCCTTAGTGCTACAAAGAGATTCAAAATCTGTTCTGATCCTACAGTATAGCTGCAAAGCTTATCTTTACTCCAGGGGAAATTTGACATCAGTTATCAACTTCTGCAGGCCACTGGCAGAACTGTGTGGAGAAGCTAACTTATTGCTTGCCAGGCAATATTAATATTTTAATTTTTAATAGGTTTTATGATACAAATTTAATTTTAAATACATTTTCTAACAACATAATTTGCCTGTTTAGCCACTATGCCTTGTAGATACAAAACTATCACATTTTGAGAAGTATTATGGTTTTGCTTAGACCTTGTTTGTTTTCCCTTCAAGAACATAAAAACCCAAACTTATGTTGAGTTCTTAAAGAATGTAATTAACTCCAAGTTCACTGTGTGTAAAACTAGCACAAAATGTTATTCTTTATATTTCCTGCTTACTAAATGTCATTTACCATAACTTACAGTGTAAATGAAACTGAACCTTCTTTTGAAGCATCCAGAAGGTATTATTTCTTTTCTAGTGTATCATAAAACAATCATTAATTTCTTCAGAATTCCCCCAAATCCTCATCTTTGTGCTCTTAAGCCATCTCCATGTTGATAATTGTTTATTGTGGGATTAATTGATAGACTGTGCAAATCCAGTGAATCCCACACTTCTCCAGCCAGTGAACCACTACCTCTGTCTCTTGTCTGAAAGATGCTCAGCTCCCATCTGACCTCAGTGGGAGTTCAGTGTGCTCCTTGCTATGCAGAGCAGAATCTCCAGGTATGAGGCATCATTAGGTGTCTCCTCCCAAATGTTTTTGAGTTTTCTGCCTAGCACTGGGTTCCCCATGGTGCCTAAACTGGCATGGGGTGGAGCAGGGCACAGAGGGAGCCAGCTCAGCTCCAGCTGAAGCCAAGCAGGGACTTCACCCCTGGCTCCAGGTTTAAAAGAAGGACAAGCTCCACTAAAAGTATGTCATAAATAGAGGTAGTGGCACACAGAGCTGCGGTTGGGAGCCACACCATGGTTTGCTGCCCCATAATCTTGAGGACGTATTTCATATGAGTGCATATGAACGGCTAAAACTCCTGGAAGTTTTGGGATATTGCTGACAGCTTCTAACCAGCTGTTTCTTGTGCCTTAGCACCCCTCTCTCAATAGTAAATCCTACATGCTTACAAATGAAGCTAAGCAAATGTTTTGGTGGAAGCAATACCATCAAAGAGACAAAGAAAAGAAACCTCATTGTGGCCTTTCAGAACCAACATGGAGCCAGACAGAAAGAAACTCTTTACAAGGGCCTGGAGTGACAGGACAAGGGAATGGCTTCACACTGACAGACAGCAAGTTTAGATTAGATATTAGAAAAAAATTCTTTGTTGTATGTGTAGTGATGCCCTGGCACAGACTGCTCAAAAGCTGTGCCTGCCCCATCCCTGGAAGTGTTCAAGGCAAGGTTGCATGGGGCTCTGAGCAAGCTGGGCTAGTGGAAGTTGTCCCCGCCCATGGAAGGGGTTAGGACGAGATGATTTTAAGGTGCCTTCCAATGCAGGCCATTCCATGGTTCTGTAAGTGTTCAGATCCCTGAGCTGGTACCAGTTCACACCTCCTTCCTCACATTGACTTGGGCATCTCAGAAAAATTTCTGAAATTACATGACCATTTTTGCTGCTGTACCTTGGAGAAACAGACAGAAGTAAAGAACATTCATGCCCCTATTGACAAATTTCATTAGGCATTTAGACACATTTAAGGTATGTCTAATAAATCCTTGGGAGGCTACCATGATTTCTTCCCAATCTGTATTAAACTGCCCTCTTTTCCAATATCATTGAGGATCTAATAAACTTAAAGGAAAAAAAGTATTCACTGAGAAAAAAGTATTTTATATGTGAGGCCACATAAAATAATCTCACACTTCAGAAAGCAGCAAGTCAAGTGTGCCAATGCCATTTGAACAGTGCCTTTTCTCCCTGTGTATTCATTTTAGAGAAAATAATGCCAAATAATTACTCCTGTGAGAATTTAATATTTCTACTATAATTTATAATTTGATTTTGGATTTAAATTGCAATTACTAGATTGAAGTAGGTACCAGCCTTTTATAGTAGAATAGAATGCAACCCAGAGTGTAGATTTTGCCATCATGGGAGAGAGTGGGTGTTGTTCTAACAAAAAACATCAAATTTAAAACTCTTCCCTTCTTTTTTGTTTTGCTTATGTGTTTCCCTGTGTTTTTCTGAATGCACATTCATGAAATTAACTTCAAAAAAGTTGATTATCAGAAATTTTATCGTGTGAGGGCTTTGTTTCTTACTAAAACTCTCTGTCTGTCTGCAGTAGGAACAGGTACTCTGTGGCTTATGCAGCTCAGAAGCCGTGGCTGCTCAATGCCACCGTGGAGGAGAACATCATCTTTGGCAGCCCCTTTAATAAGCAGAGGTACATATCCACTTCCTTTCAAAAACACCTGGCAGCTCCTTTTAAAGAGGGGTTTTTGGCATCTTCTGGAGGACATTTGTAGATTCTGGAAAATATCAATCAGTGTGTGCTAAACCTTTGGTGGGTTTAGCTGACCTGACTTTGTTCACCTCAGAGGAAAGTTTCTGGTTTAAGCCAGGATGCTCCTCTAACCAGAGCACATGTCTAAGATGTTTGTGAGAAATCTCACAGTGGCAGTGGTTTCCCATAGAATAGAGCTGAAGCCGTATGTGTCATTTCCAAAGTGAGATGAATCCCATCTCTGGAGACTACTTATGTAATTCTCTTTTGTTTAATGGAGCCCAAGATTGCCAAAGGACTCTGGAAACAGGGATCCTAGGCATGTTTCCACTGAGTTTATGTGCTAAACCTGCTGTGATCAAGTTACTGGAGCAGCCACTTTCCAAAAACAGCATTTATGAAGATGGGGTGCCTACAGGGAATGGCCTTAATTCTTCCTTTAGAAATACAGGAGAAGGAAGTGTGAAAGCTGAGGTGCACAGCTTCTATTGTGCCGACCCAGCACCTGCTTCTTCCAACCTTCTAAAAGGTCAATTAACCAATGTGGAAAAAGTGACTGGACTTAAAGGAAAACAAATTGCTGATGTTTTCAAAGGCAACACTCTCTCTGTTTTCAGTTACTGAAAATACACCCAGTTCCTCTCAGTCTGTGCTGTGTTAATATGTATGACTCCATAATGGCTAGATAAAAACTTACCATGACCAAATGCCTTGAAATCCAGAAAAGCACCAAAATTTCATGGACCAGATTCTTATGCCACTGCATCCATCAGCTTGTTTCATTAGCTTCAAAGGGACAAGGCTGAATTTCATCACTCATATAGTCTGATCCCAGCTGCTCATCAGCAGATCACCTGCTACAGACCCAGAAATCTCACCAAAAAAAATTTCAAAATTTTGCAAGTGGTGTGCTGGTTCTGGTAAAGACCAGAGGCACTGTAATGATCCTTTGTCCTGTAACATCACTCCAAAGAAAATGAAGAGGCACTTTAGGGGGGAAGAATAAAAACTCAATGGAAAATATTTTCAAACACTCTGGAGTCCAACAAAAAAACTCCATGATAGGGAGGAATATACTCAATAATTTACATAATTAAAAAGCAGTCTTGCCAATAAAGGCTTCTAATAAAGATGTAATTTTTTTTACAATGCTTAATTTAGTCTAGGATGTTGTAGGATTATTTCTCAATAATCATTTTGCCCTACTTATTTTTACAATTATCCAGCCATCACAGAGCAATAAAAACTTTGTGGTGATGTCTACCAGGAGGTTTTTGTGTTAGCAGAGTGAATGGCTGGGTAAACAATTGCAATGACCACGTTGTTTTTCCAGGTACAAGGCTGTTACAGATGCCTGTTCTCTGCAGCCTGATATTGACTTACTGCCATTTGGTGACCAGACAGAAATTGGAGAAAGGGTAAATAGTGTGAATGCTCTAATCTCTGCTTGGCCTTTGTATTAAGACACTCCCTTGTGTCACTCAGACAGTTCTAGTCTGTAATTGGGCTGCCAGACTGGTAAATAATTGTGATTCACCTAGGGTTACTACCCAAAAAAGCTGAAATCTTTTCTGCTTCTTCAACTATTTCTCAAATGGGATTTCTTGACCAAAGTCTCCCATATTTTGCTTGCAGAATTTGATGCTGTTATTGGTTACATTTTCAAGCTAAATAGCCTACTGTGCTCAGAGCAGCTCTTCATAATTTATACTTACCCATGAGTAATAACTTTTCTTCTGATATTATATGAGGACTATGCTTGTTTATAAATAGAATTAGCATTTTCATTAAGTTTTTTTATTTACTTTAAATCCTATAATTGTAAAAAAAAAAAATCACATTTCCAAAGGCCTGTCATAATGTTTATTCAAAGATGTCTATTTCTGATCCATTTGAATCATTAGGGGATTAATTTAAGTGGAGGCCAACGACAGAGAATCTGTGTAGCTCGAGCACTCTACCAGAACACCAACATTGTCTTCTTGGTAAGATTTTTCTTTTTCACATGGAGCGTGCAAAATTAGTAATAAAACTGTAATTCCATATATTTAGTTTATATTTAGAAAACCTATGGGGACTTGTATTTAACTCCAAAATAAAATTATAGAGAGGCAGCATCAAAACATCCTGTGAGACTGATGAAGGTGAGAATTCCTGCACAGATTTACACTGGAAGAGTGGAACAGATTGTCTTCTTGCTCTCAGTGGTGACCTACTATCAGCACAGACCCACAGAAATCAGCAGGATTTCTGATAAGAAGCCATAATGAACAGTCTGAGGGCTCAGCACTCTCCTGCAGAGTGCTGTGGAGTTGGACAGCCTTTTCCTTCTCTGATATTACTTTCAAGGCATATTAGGCATTTCAGGGGGTTCATGAAGGGGCTGTTTGAGCCTTTTCAAAGTTGAGAGACTTCTTGAAGAAAAAGTGTTTGCATATTGATATCCTTATCTGAATGTTGCCTTATTTCCAGCCACACTCACTCACAGTAAAGACCAAGCAAGTCTGTAGTTTAGTTTGGAGGAAATGAGAAGAGTTGCTAACTCTGCTTTAATTTTTCTGTGCCAGTTTCACATCAAAATTGGGCCTAAGTTTGGCTTTGGATCCTGGCATTTTCAAATTTGGATGGGAAATTTCAGTTTTGATGTTCCTGTACTCTGTCAGTGAGGCACCGGCAATACACACAGCCAGACACAAGAAATTAAACTGAGTCCATTGCTGTGAACTGAAGAGCAGTGGATTCCAGCTCACTGGAGCACAGCCCTCTGGCTAGCTCCTAGTCATTAGAGAGAGATGAAACATCAGTAAAGACAGGTGCTTCCTCTTTTAAAAATACTATTTTAGGAATAAACCTCACTTTTGTATCCTGTTCTAAGATTTTCAATTTGATATGGTTGCAGGATGACCCATTCTCTGCACTGGACATTCACTTAAGTGATCACTTAATGCAAGAAGGGATTTTGAAGTTTCTGCAAGAAGACAAGAGGACTCTTGTTCTGGTGACACATAAATTACAATATCTGCCACATGCTGACTGGGTAAGAGAAGATGTACCAGGGGAAAATTTGCTAAGGATGATTGCCAGAAGCAGCCATCAGGATGTTATTGAAAAATTGAAAAATTCCCAGAAGAGTTGAAGTTTTATTCAGAGGCTTGCTACTCCAAGCAGTCTTGGCAATTCCTGAAGTTAATACCATAACATTTAATGGGATTATTGCTTTTCTCTGCAATACAGTCCCTCCTTAACTCCATATGCCATGTAGCTAACTGCCACTTTAACTAACACAGATTTTATAGCAGAAGAACTATTTTATTTTGACATTATTTAAGTACAGGTTTTTCTTTTCATTAAAAGGCCTGGAGAATTTTGTTTTAATTGCAACTGTCTATCCCTTCTTTTCAATGCTTTTCACATGTGCAGGATAGCAGGACTTATACAAGTTTCAGTTTGTGAGCTGTGACAGCAAACTTAAGAAGTTATTAATAAAATATTCAATAAAATGAAGACAGAAATTTGCATGATGGTGTTGTCACTAATGGTGAGACATATCTTGTAGGATCCAGGTCAGTGATTATGGTATCTCTGTTGTTGAGTGCTGGGTGCTTTCTCCCCTAGATCATAGCAATGAAGGATGGAATGGTGCTTAGAGAAGGGACACTAAAGGATATCCAAAACAAGGATGTTGAGCTGTATGAACACTGGAAAACTCTGATGAATCGCCAAGATCAAGAGTTGGAAAAGGTAAATAGAGCATTTAGGCAAGGATGACTTTTCTACAAAGAAATATTTATCATTCAATTTCAAAGAAACCCAAACCACGTCTGAAGCACTTTTTCAACTTGACTTTAGGGCAAAACCACATGACCTGTAAGGAGTTTTAGGGGCTGGAATAGACTGTCCAGGAAGTGTATGTTATATCCACCATGGATGGTTTGTAAGCACATCTTAGCCAAGAAACCCTTGGAAATGTGGTGCATAACTGATCCTTTGGTGGGGCAAGGGTTGGACCCAGAAACTTCCTATGGTATCTCTTATCCTTTTATTCTGTTATTGCCATGAACATTTAGGATTCTCTAAAGACAATTTTTTTTTATCATTCCAGAAGATAGGGAATGAAAGAATGGCAGAGAGAGGGAAAGAAGTGGGCAAAGCTGAATTCTCTGAAATTTAAATTGAAAAATACTGTGTTTTTCCATTCTGTAAGGTAAATGATCCATATAAAGTCCCTTTGAGATTACTGCAAGTACTACTACAATTGTTGGACAGCTAAGCTTTCAAATCAATAAATGATCTCTCAAATGAATAAAATCTATTATTAATAAATAATAATAATATTGATGATAACCTAATTATTTCAGGATATGGAAGCTGACCAGACGACTCTTGAGAGAAAAACCCTTAGAAGGGCCATGTACCCCAGAGAATCCAAGTCACAACTGGAAGATGAAGACGAAGGTTTGTTTTACAGTTTCACTTTATTTACAACCATTTTTCATTGCCTTTCCACTTTAATAGCTGGCAGTTCTTAGAAGCAAAGTGTAACTCTATTGATGACACTTGGTAATAATAGTGGAAAGTCCAACATTTTGACCTGTTTACAATAGGACTTGTTCAAGGGATTCTCCATATATTGCCCTAAACATCATGCAGAGATAAGGATGTATCAAAACAAGTTAATGTCTTTGCTAACTCACAGTGCCTGGAGTTATTGAGGGATGAGATAGAAATACAACAACATTAAAAATTGTACAGAAAAGAAAATGAGGGAGCTGTTCAGAGCATGTGAACATTTCCTTTTCTTGGGGAGATTTCCCTCCTGTAGGACTGTGAGATATATATTCTTATTATCTGGGATAAAACAAATTAAATTTCATGTTTATACACCTATGAAATATATGTTTTCCATAGAAGAAGTCTTCCACCATTTGTGTTTCAATAGCAGATGATCAATTATCATTTTAGTACTATTGACTGAAGGGAAAATTGAACATTTTCATGCAAGCAGATGATGAAGAGTCTGGATGGAAAGGTTTGGAGGGTTTTCTAAAATCTTCCAAAATGCTCTTCTGACTGTATAATAAAAGCTGATGAACAGGTTGGGAAAGGCCTGGTCTCTGCTCTAAATAATAAGTACTGAAGACTTGGTTTATAAAAATTTTTCTTAACAAAACTGACAAGTCAAAGAATGGCAAACTATAGAGTAGCTAAAGAGCACAGGGGAAGTCTTATGAAAATATGTCTGAAGTGTTTGCTGTTCTTAAATGACAAATTGAATTTTGATTTTAAAATTTAAATTCAAAGAAGAAGAGAAAAAAGCCCAACAAATCCAGTAAAACAAGGTATAGTTATTGTTGAATCCATGCTAACTTGATCAAATGTCTGAGTCACAGAAGAGGAAGAGGAAGAAGATGAAGATGATAACATGTCAACTGTCTTGAGGCTCAGGACAAAGATGCCATGGAAAACCTGTTGGAGATATCTAACCTCTGGAGGATTTTTCTTGCTCTTTCTGATGATTTTCTCCAAGCTATTGAAACACTCAGTTATTGTGGCCATAGATTACTGGCTTGCTACGTGGACATCCATGGACAATACAAACGAAGCCAGGAGTGCTGATGAGGATAAGAGCACAGAGAAGGTGAGCCAGATATTGGAGCCTGACAGGGGAAAAAATAAAAAAGAACATGTTCTAAAGTAATTTTTTGCTGTTCATCTAGAAGCCAGCTGGATTGAAATGACAGGTAGATTATTATACAGAATGAAAGGATTCTTAATGTTAAAATAAGGCAATTCAAATTTTATCAATATTTTTGACCATTCAGAACAGAAACAGAAGAATATTTGAGGGTAGAAAAATAATTGACCTTTCAAAGTAAGGAGCCTTATACTAAATTTTCCATCTGGATTTTACAACTAGTCTTCTAAGTCAGTGACCCCACTTTCCTAAGTACTGGCTGTCAAGTAGTGTCCTGCCAGAAAATAAAGTAATGGAAGTCTTCAATTGTTCTGCTTAAGTACAATCTGCTTATAGCTGTAAATTTGACTCAAGTACAATATCTCATGGAATCCACTTACTAGACTTTCAGAAGGCTTAAATGTGCTATAACCTTGGCAGGTCAGTTTAGGATTTGCTCTGTGAATTTCATAATGCTTGAACTTACTAAAGTGAAACTTTCCAACATCTCTCAAATGCCTTAATTCTTAAGAGGTTCTACTTGGTTTCCCTAAGTTTCTTGGCTAACAATCCTTTCTTTTTGTTCACATAATCAGTCTTCACATTTCTAAGAGCTATCCATTTCAGGGTCTTGAGGTGTAGAATAGAGTGAGGGATCTTAGACCTGCCAGAACTTCTAATTATGTGGACTTAATGAATTGCAGTTTCATCACTGCAGTTCCATCGTATTTCTTTTATTTCTCAAAGATGATATATAATTATGTAATACAAGAGATATAATATAGTACCTTGGGAACTTCCTAGCAGAAATGAAAAGTGGGTGTTTATTTCTAGGATTGATGTATTTGTCATTCCATTAGACTTATCATGTAGCTGTCTTCAGCATCCTCTCTGGAGCTGGGATTGTCCTTTGCCTCATCACATCCCTAACTGTGGAGTGGATGGGCCTCACAGCAGCCAAGAACCTGCACCACAATCTCCTCAACAAGATCATCCTCGGACCCATCAGGTACAGCAAAAATTATGTCCCTGTAAAGTTACATGGTCAAAACATGTCCTCTTTGTAGCTGCAAGGGTACTCCCAGGAAAAGCTCTTGAATTTGACCTTCAAGGCCTCAAACAGGGAAAATAATTAGTGAGATAACCATGGGGGGAAAACATTCCATGAGAGAACATGTGAAATTTTGCCCCTGCTTTTTATCTGGCTGAAATGTTTCAGAAAGCTGGCACCCCTTCAGGCCTCGGGACTCAAGGACATCTCTGAGGGCAGTTCAGGATCCAGGGCACCCAGCTCCAGCTCTGAGCAATGGCCATGGTGTCAAACCATGTGGGCACCAAGGCTTCTTCTGTGCTCAGTACCCAGGGTTTCACAAGCAGCAGAATGGTCAAAGGATAGCTGAATAACAAATAAATTTATCACAGTGTTTCCATGAAACATCTGGGGTTAGTGCCCATTAGAAGGAGGTTGAGCAGCAGCCAAGAACAGGCTGTGATCTTTGGAAGGGATCTTAAATCCTGATGGAGCAAGAAGGAAAGATCAGGACAGAAGACAGCAGGTTTGTGGAAGAGGAGACAAATTTTTTCAGGGGAAAGTGCCAAAAGAAGCACTTAGACAGTCAGGATGCTGATAAGATTATCTGGTATGTTATTGATATTTATTGCTTGGTTTTAGACAATGGCTGTACACATCTCTGTGTTCTGTCTGACTGGACTTTAAATCCAAACCTGGAATTCCTCTACAGGTTACTTTTTGGTTTTAATTTGTCCAACAGGTTCTTCGACATGACTCCGCTGGGGCTAATTCTGAATCGCTTCTCTGCTGACACAAATATCATTGATCAGGTAGATGTAGCAATATATTCTGTTCTATTATCCTGACTCTGCAAATTTTCATGTAGATCTGAATAAGATGATGTGCTAAAATATTCAGTAGAGAAAGGCATAGCAAAACCAGGCTCTGGAAATTATAATAGGGACACTCAAAAAACACACATTTGTAGTAATGAGGGCAAGTAATCTTTAAAATAAACATATTGGGAGGTGGTGGCTCTTAATTTCTTCATATGCAGAGTGGTTGATTCTGTTGGAAGATCTGGATTAAGAAAACATCAGATTTTGGACTTGAAACAGAAAACACAGTAGATTATAACAACTTTGAATATATGGGAGTAGGTGTGACAAATAAATGTTCCACCATGGCTGGCAGAACTTGTGGATTTAGAGCATTCAGGGAGAGGAACAGCTTTCACTATGACTGTGCATTAAAATTTTTGGATGAACAATAATCCTGAATGTAAGGTTGATGGGAATATGGAATAAAAAAATTATGAGACTCTGAGACAGAGTATTCTACTTGTCTAAATATCTGGCATATCAAGAACAATTTTCTCTTTCTTGCCTGATATATAAATGAGGTGGAAATGGCTCCTATTTCCCCATGATCTTTGAAACTCTGACCTTTAGAAAACAAAAACCTACTGACTAATTTTTTAACTCCTGTACATTTGGCTATGAGACCCACAGAAACAGAAAGACTCCTGATATTTGGAGAATATCAATGAGTACCTAGTGGTACTAATTCACTTTTCTGGTAGGAAAAGGTGTATAGTGGTGCTACCAGGGATTTTTTCTTCATGGATGTTTTTCATTTCCCTCTAGCACATCCCTCCCACACTGGAGTCTCTGACCAGATCCACCTTGCTGTGCCTGTCAGCCATTGGCATGATCTCCTATGCCACTCCATGGTTCCTTGTGGCCCTTGTGCCCCTGGGCATAGCATTTTATTTCATCCAGAAATACTTCAGGGTTGCTTCCAAGTACGTATTAACGAACCATCCTGAAAGTTTCCTCCATGAAATATTGAACATAAGAACTGTCGTGGAATGTGAGGTTGTAGGCACTAAAAAAGGGGGAAATGGCTATGGCATCCTGCTTTTGATCCTGAGGCATGAGTTTGAGACATGCACTGGGGAATATTTCCAACTGACCTGGCTAGAAATGGGGTATTGGGGAAGTAACACCAACTGAATGCTATTTTTTTTGGCTCTGGAGTGAGATGAACATGAAGTTTGTTAATCAGCTGAGCTTGCATCTGGTCAAAACTCCTCCTTGACATCTGAGTATTAGTAGAGAACAGAAAATAATTCCCTGGATTAACATCAATCATGGCTTTTCCTTCATATTGGGGAAAAAAGCTCCACAGAAAGTAATTTCCACTCTATAGAGTGTTCCATATTCAGGATGGCTTGGCCAGGTGTAAAGAGTCCAGTTTTTTCAGCAAAATGACAGTCATGCTTCTGGGGCTAAATTTATTCTATAATGTCAAAAAACATATTCAGGAAGCCATTTGAAGTTATTTCTTAAATTTTATCCCTTAGTCTTTTGTTATCAGCCAGAATCTTCCAAGATTTATTTAGAAGAAAACTCTGTAATCAGAATTCACAAAGCAGAAATGTTTGAATCTGAAATAAGTTGCTTATGTTCTCTGAGATTTTTCAGAAACCTTGTTTTTCCCCAACAAATTTCCAAAATGAAGCTGTATGTGGCAGTACACCAGATCTCAAGGTGGCTGACAAATCAGGAGATCTGGTTTCCACTCTCAAATTATTCTGTCAAATTAAACTCTTTTAGATCACTTGAAATGTGACTTGTATTCTTTTGATGGACAATAGAAATGAAAACATCCAATTTATTTCCCTAAAAATTAGTCTTTGGAAATGTAGGATGAAGGAATAGCTTCATCCAGTATTTATAACTTACTTGCCTGCAGTCCTCTGCAGGCATATAAGCCTCACTAATTTTTAGAAATGCAAATATTTACAGTATTTCTTGCAGCACTTTGACTCTTTGTTGTATTTTCCATTACATCTTTCAAAAACTTCTGTATATTTTCCATCATAAATTTGAAAGATATTTATCATCAAAACATGAGCAGCAAATTCAGTTCTGCACACTGCAGCATTCAGCAACGTCGAGCAGTTGTTTCTCCTAACCTATCTAATACAGTGGGCAAAATTTGTAGGATTTTGATAACAAATTTTAATCTCTAATGAGCTGGACTTTCTTCTGTTTGTACAACTGGCTGCTATGCCAATGGCAGAGTGTTACAGAAAGATGTTATTTTTTTCTGTGGTTTGGAAAATGTTCCTCTTTTAAAAGACTGGAACTTTTTTGACTTAGATATTGTTGCTCCATGCAGGTCTTAGAAGTGCCATTGCTGAGTAATTAGGGAAATTTATCACTCTGTCAGTGCTGTCTCTGCTACAACCAATGTTAGCACAAAAGGAAGATCTGCTATCATTTGAAATATTTTACTTTCAGCATGTTGTGGTACTTCCAGATATGGAAAATGAGGCCAGGTTTATGTGGAATACAGCTTTTTTTGTTGGGCCAGCTGTTGTCATAAAATATCTAAACTTCCTGATACACAGTCCCTATTATATACCTGACCTAAGAGTCACAAATAACATGCTATAAAGTTGCAAATTAATGGGTTTGAATTTAATTTTATTCTATTAATATATCAGAATCTGTGAGAATAAAACGTAATGAGGATCTGTCTAAAATGGATAGCAGGTTTTTATCCAGGAGAGACATGATAATGTCATTATCCCTGGGGGGCAAATAGAAGCCTAAAGTGACCAAAAGCAGATGGAGAGGGCAGCAGGGAGATGATTCAAAGGTTTCTGTGGCAAAAAACAGGAATGTTATAGTCCCATGCCAGTGTCTTTCTGTACTATAGAAATTTTGTGTGATCCTGAAAAGAATATGTGCAATACATAAAATGTCTGTTCTTGTCTGCTGAGCAGCAAAATTTCTACAGACAGAAATATTTGCATTGTAATGGACATCTGTTGTTTTTTGTACTCTCAGGGACCTCCAGGAACTTGATGACAGCACCCAGCTCCCTCTGCTGTGTCACTTCTCTGAGACAGCTGAAGGCCTTACCACCATCAGAGCATTCGGGTAAAATTTGTAAAACAAATTATCAGAGGAAGGCTTGAGGGTGAGGCCAGCCTGTTCAGCTTCCTTGGAGCATGTCTGAGGGCAAACTGTTGAAGAACTTTATTAAGCTATTTAGAAAAAAGAGAATGGGTATTTTTTCCTACTGCTTTGCCTCTTAAACATTTTGCATCTTTTCAGTAACACATGTATTGGTGTTCCACTGAATTAAAGATAATTACATTTTTAGGGTATGATATTTAAAATTTTATTGAGTCTATTTTAACCATGCCTTTAACTTGAACAGCAGGCAGCTCTATTTTGCCAAGCAGGCAGAGGCACTGTCCCTTCAAACCCCCTGCTATATCCAGGTGTCCCTGAATCAGTTCTGTGTTTAACCCACTACCCAAGCAAGGAGACATCATTATGGCACTCTCCAACTGAAAGGCTGTGTGCAACTTGAGAGAGTTTCCAAGAAAACTGCAGCAGCACAGAACTTGATTTTAATGTTGTAAAACCTCCCTTCGTTCATCAAAACTGAGAAATCAATTCTGTAAGATCCAGAGAGTTTTGCCAGCTTTCCATGCATACGCTTTCTCTCTACTACCTGAAATATAGGCCAAACTCTCCTATGTTCACTCCATTATGGCGATGACTGTCAAAGTGCCAGCTTGAGGTTTTTTCCCAGTAAGTGCACCCATTTTGCACTATGCAGAATTCCAAACCAAAGAAGATCCAAATAAAATGACATTTCCACACCTATTTGATCAGCTTAAGGCTGTTTCCTCACATCAAGCTAAACTTTAGGACAGCTGTTAGTACAGAGTGTTGCAGTGAGGCCTGTGGAAGAACAAGGAAAAACACTGTTGTGTTGTAGAGGTGTGAGCCAGTGGTCAATAGGAAATGCTTTAACTAGCTTTATCAAGAGAATGATGTGTTGAAACAGAAGGCACCATTAAGGCCTGATGCTGATGCACGCTGAGTACTTCTCAAGAGGTTCAGAGTGGCCTTTCATCACCTCAGGAAGTTTATGAACCTGAGGTTATCTCCTGAGGAAGATGAAGGAGCTTAGTACTTTCTGAGTGGTTCAACTCTTTTTTGCCTCACAAAAAGGTAATGTGGGCTTGGATGGCAGAGAGCAAAAGGCACCCGAGGGCATCACAACAATTGAGTTTTTCAGGATTTCTGGTGCTAATCGAAGCCATTCATTTCTCTGCCTGTGCTCCACTGCCCACCAAACCTGAAGTCTCCTGCATTTATTGTCTGCAAGTTTCTATTTACTGCTGGTGCTGTTAGTCATTCTCTGCGGTTTGGGTTCAGTATGTTCCAGGATAAAACTGAGCAGCTCCTCACATAACTTACCGCAAAGCAGTACAGTTGGATCAGAGAGCAATCTCAGTGACCTTTGCTGTTCGTCATCTGACAGGATAAAAGTCTGAAAGTGCCCAGAAGATGAGCTGAACGTGGATGAAAACACAGATTGAGCGTGTCAGATTTTCCATTAGGAGAGCAGGAGTTTTGCTGCCAGGAAAGAAGATGAGCAGGGTAGTCAGTGCATCCTTATTCCTCCCCACATCTCATCATTACTGTTACCAGTTGTTCCGGGGAGGTTGCTTGTCATGTTTACAAGCTGTGCAGAGGGAAATAAAATATCAGCAGGAAATAGCAAGGGGAAAAAAGGAAATTTCTGGAAGAACAGACATTAGAGATATTTTCACAGCAGGGCCTTGAGACTTTGAAATGGAAGATAAAACAGACACTGAGCTGCTGACTGAAGTCCAGCTGGGTTAATCAAGTGAGGGTATTCACCAGACAATAGAATATGATTTCAGACAAAATGGTTTCCATCTGACTGTGCAAGGCAACATGAATTTAATACACTAGCACCAATAGAGATTTCCCCCTGCCCTCCCAAAAGTACCTCCCAAAAGTACCAAGGATGCCAGTGCTCTGGCATCCTTGCACTGGTTTTCAAATGTGATGGGCATTGTGTGGGGGAGAGAGGAACAAGTGGCAGTGGAGGTAACACCACTCATTTTTCTAATTTAGGGGTAATCTATAGCTTTCCTTGATTGTACTTTCCCATTTGTTTAGACAAAGTGTGACTGGCTGAGAAAATAGCTGAGCTGAGTAGCTGAAAGGTTTGATTTACAGATCAGTCTACATCCATATTAGCTGAAACTTTAGGGATGTCACCCCTGTCAAATAGCCCTGAAGCTGGCCATGTAACTTCTGAAATCAGACTTAAGCTGACAGGTGAGCCCTCTGCCCTTGCTAGTGGCCTGTGAGGAGAAGCTGAGGGACCACAGCAGCACTCACCTCTGGGAGGAGTGGACTACAATCCACAGCTATAAAAGGTAGATCAGCTCTGGGAAACAAAACCTGTCCCAGCACCCTGGCATTATAATTTCTTTGACTGGACAATCTCTGGCCCAAACCCTAGCCCAACAGAATTGCTTGTCAAACAAATCCTGACTCCACGTGTCGCTCTGGCTATGGGGAGCTGTGGCAGCAGATGTGTGTTCTTAGGGAAGAGCTTTTAACCCAAACTTCGGCAAAAACTTTTGGGCTGGGGGGAGGGAAGGCAGAGCAGTGTAAAGGCTTCACCCTTTTGTGTGTGAGTGCGTAATGTGTTGTAATGTAACAACTTTGGTCTCGGCAGGCATGAAGCCAGATTTAAACAACGTATGCTGGAGCTGACGGACACGAACAACATTGCCTACTTATTTCTGTCAGCTGCCAACAGATGGCTGGAGGTCAGGACGGTACGTTCAGTTTTGTCCCAACCATGGTTTTGAAACCTTGGAAGCAAACAGAGACTTTGCCTGATGCAGAGAAGATAATAACGAGTATTAATCTCATGAGGAGATTATACACACAGTTCCTTAAAATAGATCAGGATTGTTATGTTAAACCCAGAGGTTTTTTCAGCTTTCTTGGCCAGGAGTAAGAAAATACAAGTCTGCTTCATCTTCTGCTGCTGTGCTGTCTAGCATCTGAAGGGAGTGCAAGAACAAACATTTACATAACTTCAAACAAGACTTTCTCTACTACTGTGCAGCATCCACAGACCTGCCACAGCAGGAACTGCTTTCAAGGCAGAACGTGGCTTTTCAGTGGCTTTATGAACTGTGCCATCCTTCTGCCAGGGGTGTTTTAGGCACACTGATCTCCCAGGTCTTGAAGTATCTCTCCAGCAGCTTGGTTAATCCCACAGGTGTAAGCTAAACCCTTGCAGGGCCATACTGTTTGTGGTTTTATTGTTTGATATCATGAAAGATAGCCTAACTAGACTCCAGAAAGAAAATTACTTCAGGGCACAATGCAGCCACTGACAGTGACATAGGTTCCTGGGTTTTGTGGGGGCTCTCTGTGAGGGATGTTCCTGATCTGCAAGGCAAGAAGAGGCAAGCAAAGTAACTGTGATTCCCTTATTCATCTGAAACAGAAAGAGTAGTGAATAAACAGAGCAGTGGCCTGATTCTGCTGGACATAAATAGCAACAGGCATGGTTAATCCTCACATCAAAGGCTGTATACTCACCTTCTTTTCCTGTTGGAGCAATGAAGTTATTCTCCATTTTTTATGATAGCAAAGCTTTCCCTTGTGCTCAAAGCTTTCAGCTTCTTACAGCATCCAAGATCAGCTGAAATTGCTTCCAAATCTAAGACAGATAAATGACAGAGCAACAGCCAATCTTGGAAGAAGCCTGTTAATGTCTCACGGTCTTAGACTTGCGTACATGCAGAATGAATTTGGTCCAAGAATACATTTTGCCTAATCAGAGCATTAGAAATAATGTGGTCTTGCCAAGGAATAATTCATCTAGCTCTGCCTAATGGTACAGTAGAACTACAACCACCAAAAAGTTCATGGGATTTAATAGCAGATGTTAAGTCCTGTCCTAGCGGGTGGTGGAGACTCAAGACCATTATGATCCATAGGTGTGACTCACAGAATCCCAGAATCACAGAATGATTTGGTCTGGACCTTAAAGCCCACCCAGTTCCAACCCCTGTCATGGGCAGGGACACCTTCCACTCTCCCAGGTTTCTCAGTTCCTCATCCAGCCTGGCCTTCTAGAGATGAGGCAGCCACAGCCTCTCTGGTCAACCTGTGCCAGGGCCTCACCACCCTCACAGGGAAGAATTTCTTCCTCAGCAAATCTAACTACCCCCTCTGTCAGTTTGAATCCATTCTTCCCTAAAATTTGAGTCTGTATTCTGCTCATCATTTTTTAGACAGATGAACTAGGCAGTTCTCATTTCAAATCTCAGAAGGAGAGATTCCTGACACGGTATTATCAGACAGGAGGAGAAAAATGAATGGAAAATGTGATCCAAAGTAAAAGTAATGCAGGCAGCAGTGGGAGAGTGGGAATAGCAACTATATCCCATTAATCAACACCTTGACTCCACAAGATGACATATGGCATATACTTCAAACCTGAGGTAAACATCAAGAAAATGGGTTCCAGCTCCTGCAAAGCTTCTGCCAATAAAACATTTGCATGATCTGTATAGATTCTACCAAAAGCCTTCCTGAACTTTGTGAAGTCAGTGATTCTTCCTTTTTTGAGGAGGCAGACCCGTAGGTGAGAAGACCTGAAGGAGAATGGAGAGAGTGGAATTCATTTGTTTTAGTTGTGGGAATTAGGGGTGTCACTCTTATATCCTTCTCATTATTTTTTTAAAATTTGCTTATTAGCATTTTTGATCCCTGCTCTTTTTGGGGTTGACACCATGGGATGCCCTAGCCCAAATGAATTTGCAGCAATTACTGGCCTATTTCATTAGTGTTCAGCAAGTTGCTTTGAGTATTTCAGTTTGGGCATCACAACCATGACCTCTTCCAGGGAAAACAAAGAAACCATAATTAAGGGCTAGGTGTCATTATATAAATAATTCTTGGTAAAGCAGAACTGCTCCACAGGTAAAGAAATGTTCTGGTTGCTGCACTTTTTCCTTTTTGTCCCCCTTTCTCTCCTTCCAGGATTATCTGGGGGCTTGTATTGTCCTGACTGCTGCTGTCACTTCCATCACCGAAGGGCCACACTCGGGGTTCGTGGGGCTGGGTCTCCTGTATGCTCTGACGGTACGTGCCAGACCAACACATAAATTTTATAATATTTTTATGTGTACACTGTCATCTGCCAGCCTTCTTAATCTCGAAAAAAAAAGAATCCTGCAAATAATGGACTCAAGCCAAAGTTGAGAGAGTTCAGAGCAACTTGGACTTGCTTCAGGTTTTATGAGCCAATTAAAAAAACACAACCATTCCCAGGCCCTGTGTGCTCCCAAGTGGAGCAGGAAAATTAAAAATGCGTAAGAAGACCTGCTGTGCACTCTGTTTTATACAACACAGTGCTGTTTCCACCTCTTCATGGCAAAACCTGCCAGGAAATACAGATTGTCATCATCTGGGTAATCTTTAACCAAAGACCAAGTAAAATAATTGCTGAAGAAACAGAATTATCAGTTTTGCCCTTGGAGGGAAATTACTGAGATGCCCAAGATTGTCCATGCAATTATGAATGGATTTGGTGACTGGGACATACATGGGCATGTTTCATCCTGCCAGGTAGCAATAGGCATGCAGAGGAGATGGACTTAGGGATGACAAGGTTGCAGTGGTCCAGTAGCTGGTTCATTCTGCCACTGCCATTAGCAGTGAGGAGAAGGAACAGTATTTTAGTGTACCTGGCTGCAAGAGAGGCTGAGTATTCATCATTAGTGCAGAGTGAATGACAATCACCACCGAGAATAGAAGCATTCATGAATTAAGCACGAGAGTTGGGACAAAATGTTACTGAATGAACCATAAGAGTGGAGACAAAGGCAGGATGATGACAGTGGCAGGAAGAACTTTTGAAACCATGACTGTCATAGCAAAAATCTGTCTGCTTTGAAGCGCTGCTATGAGGAAGGGATAAAAGTGTGGGTCTAGCCCTGAGATCTGGCTTTGCACGTAAGTGCTGGTGAGCCCATGGCCACAACCAAAAGTTCTCAGCAGCTGCCTTAGGGAGACCTTAGATCCCCTCTGTGCTGCTGTTGCAACAGTGTGAGAATCTGTCAACAACTGAAAATCAGTCCCAGGGCTTTAGCTTCACTCTGAAAACATTCCTGGTAATGCTGCTTCATTAGCAGGGATATGGAAGCGCCAGGATGTCTGCATCATCCTTGGCTTCTTTGTTTTTAGCCTGTGTTTGCAAACAGTTCATTGGTGTGAAATAGGCATGTGCTGAAGTCTGGCACAACAGGTGAAGAAGAGCTTTAGGCACCAAGTGGTCACCTGTCCCTGATGAACTTTTGAAGGCAGCTGGATCATTACCTGTCTCACTTGACATAGCTTGTTTTTTTTTTTTTTTAATAATTATTCTTTGCAGCTGAGAGAAGGCTGATAGTTGGACCTAGATGAGAACAAACAGTTTGTACTGAGGTTGTGTTTACAGTGGACATCCTGAATTTATTCTCTCCTCTTTTATAAACACTGCCTGCTCCTTTGCACAACTGTGATGAAGCCTGAGGTCATGGGCAGAGTTTTAGGTGCCAGGTTGTGTTATCAAATCTGCCAGATCTAGGATAGCAGCCTGCCATTGCAAGCAGCAGTTCCACAGTGTTTTGCTTATCTGCAAATTTTCCCATTTCTGTAACTTCCTAACTTAAAAGCTGGACACCAAATAAGCAGGTATCTGAACATAAAGGAGAGAATACCCCATCAAGAATTCTATCTTAAGGATAAAGCAAGCAGCCAAGTCCTCTAAATTAACCACAATTTTTGCTGAATCTCATTGTAAAATTATTTAGTGTTTGATTACTGCATCAATATTAGGTTAGTGGTTAAAGAAGTGAGACTGGATTATTTATTCTTAATAAAGTCCTTATTTGGTACTCACCAGAAAAAAAGGCAAAGTCTTTCTCTGAATACGTTTGTGCAGAAGGGGTTTTTATTTTTAAGTTTCTAAAACTTCATTCAGGTACATAAAATATCAATTTTTAAACATTCTTTGCAGTCAACTCTTCCTAATAAGATCAGTTCTTCTTTTTTACAGAAGCACCTAAATACAGACTTAGGAAACAGATTTACAATTTTCAGCCCTAAACAGTAAATCCTGCCTAGAGTTTTTCTAAGCTACTGAGTATTGTTAGAGAACTAATAATCAACTATTATCAACTAAAAGTAATACCTTTACTATTGATTTAACTATTGATAAAATCCTTTTTGTTACAAATGAGAATAAAAACCAGGAAGGAAATATTGCTGAACTGATAACACTTTTTTTCCCTCATATATTTCTGTGCTAAAAACTTCTCATATTTTCCACAGAGAGAAATGAATTATTGAAATATGTAGAAATGAAATGATCATAAAATCTTGTCAATATATTTGCAAATAGTGAACTTTCTTAATCTTTAGTTGCAGTTTTTGAAAGATTAGAATATACATAATAGAGAATATTTCCAAACAGCACTTTCAATTTTGATTTTTTTTCTGTGTTTGTGTGCTTAAAGAAGACACCTTTCAGTGCTGATTATTAGATGTTGAAAACAAGAGATTCCCTCAATCAGTCAGAGTTTAGGTACAACTTTTTCATACTTATCCTTCAAAAAACAAGGATAAGAATACCAAGCACGAAATTGCTGTCTTAAGGCTAATTGTGTTGGAGTATGACTGGCTTCTTATGGATTTGATGCTGTTGCACTGAGTCTTGATCTGCTGTCATGTTAAAGAGACCCACTGTGTTGAGTCAGGCCAAGGATTTTCACAAATGTATCCAACCTTTATTTCCAGATGGGTAGATGAACAGAAAGAAGGCTGAACCCTGTCCTTGTTTTCATTTTGTGATGCAGATAACCAACTACCTGAACTGGGTGGTGAGGAATCTGGCTGATCTGGAAGTGCAGATGGGTGCAGTGAAAAAAGTACACAGCTTCCTGAACATGGAGTCAGAGAACTACGAAGGCTACCTAGGTATTGCTCTTAATCTTTTTAGGGCTTTACATGGTAATGTGAAAGAATGGTAGACTTGGTCACGCAAAATGTACACACCTCTCTGGCCAAAATCTGTTCTCACTGAGGTGTAGGAACTGCCACTGGTGTGAGTGACAAGGATAGCCAAGAGAAGCTATGAAAATATGTTGTTCACATTAGTCAACATGAAAAAAAATCCTATCAAATGCCAGGGAGACAGAGCAGAACTCTGTAGTACAATCAAAATTACCACAGTTATAGACGAGATGAGCAAAACATCCATGTAAGTTATTTAGAAAACAAAAATAAGGATAAAAATTCAAAATGTCACATGCTTCAAAATCTCTGATCTTTCTAGCAGATGGGGACTAAAGATAGGGCCATGTTGGCAAGCAGACCTCAGCAACTCTTCTCTGAGCTGCACATTGGAATTTGTGCCCCACACACTTCAAATTGGCCTTGATTGCTATTTCAGAAGTGACTGAAGTGCAAGAAATGGCTCATAGGTCAAGAAGCTTCCCTGGAAAGTCAAGCTCCTTAGTCCAGAGACAAAACCTGCTGTGTATTCACAAATCAGGATGAAACAAGAGCTGTGATAATGTCAACAGCTCATGCTGTGTGGCAGTAACAACTTCCTTCCTCAGGCTGCCCTTCCTGTGCCGGTCACTGACCTAACACTGCCCTGACACTGCGTTCTCCGCTCCTTTGGCTTCTCCCTCTTGCAATGCCAAGAGACACTTCAGTATCTGCCCTCTTTCCCTACATGTGGAGATCTGGAAGCCAAGTGCCTGCCAGGCAGTTCCCAGCTCAGCCTCCCCTTGGCAAGGAACTGGAGCTCTGTATCTCCAGTGGCTTAAAGGAAGGTGCCCAGGCAGGAGAGAAGGGGAAAGGTGACTGTTGTAAAGGGTGACCCTCTGGCAGCACTCATTTCAGTTTGTTTTTCTGTAACTATTTCAGATCCCTCTCAAGTCCCCAAAGACTGGCCCCAGGAGGGGGAAATCAAGATTGAAAATTTGTGTGTTCGCTATGAAAACAACCTGAAGCCTGTTCTGAAGCATGTGAAGGCCTATATCAAACCAGGACAAAAGGTACTATGTCCAGCAATTGCCCATCATCCTCATTCTGGTGCAGATCCTTCATTACTGAGCTTTCCTTTCTGAAGTGCCAGAAGAACAAGATTAGCAACTTGCATTGTCAGATATATACAGTCCTATCTGAGGTCCCTGGGCACGGATCAAAAACTTACACTGATAAAAGCTTATTCTTAGCTGGGAGCAATTTTTCTTCTGCCTATCCCATGTCTTTCCAAGTCCATTTTCCTTGCATAAAAATAAGTCTAAATGGCAGATAAATTAGAAGGACATCAGACTGAACTGTGTAAAAACACAAGAGTATCTCACATTTCAGCATAGAGTGTCATTGGCATCGATGTCAAAATGCTGAAATGCCCCCGAGACAAGTCCTTGTGATGAGGGGCAGAAAAGGGGGGCATGCTCACTGTGCTGTTTTGTGTTTTCCCTGGTGTGCCACCTGCCTTTGGGAAGGACCTTTCTTCTCCCCAGTTGCACAATCCAGTGTAGCTTTCCCAAAAGAACTGCAGGTGTAAGTAAGGAGTAAGTGAGTAAGTACTCTGTGAGTAAGTGACATCCTCCATTTTTCGCAGGTTGGGATCTGTGGTCGCACTGGTAGCGGCAAGTCCTCCCTGTCCTTGGCGTTCTTCAGAATGGTGGACATTTTTGATGGTCAGTTTTCCCTGGAATATGTTGTCATTCCTCAACTGCTCCCCCCTTATTTCCTCAGAAGAAGCAAGGAGCCTTCTTGATAGTTTATAACCTGGTTCTCTGGCTCATAAAATGTTTGATTAGAAGTGTTATGCCTGATCCTTCAAAGTACAAAGTGCCCTATTGTGAATAGCGCTTGGTTCTTCCAGGAAATGTTGTGCACAGATTATATGTCTAATTTTAAAAAAATGCCTATGGTCTGAGAAAACAATATGCAATTTTTGAGACAGGACAAAAAAAATATGTAACTCTCTGGAGTGTCTAAATGTTTGCCTAAAGAATAACTGCAATAACTTATTATAGCTGTCAAAATATTAGCAGAGTAGAAACTAGAACTCAACAAGTCCATTCCCTTGATTTTTTTTTTATTTTATTGTTCTTTCCCACATCTGCAGCAGAGTCTGACTCAAGGGGTGGAAATATATTGCTATGTTTTCATTCCTGCAGCATTCACCTGTCCCAGCTAATTGGCACGGACTGTTTTTCAGCATTTATAACACAGATACATGTGTGATGTTGAGGGAATATAGAAAACCACTAGAAAGACATCTTTTTGTTTCAAAGATTTCCATGTTTCTAATTTCACCAATGTGCATGGAATGTTTGCCAGGGAAAGTCCAGTAGGATGTGGGAGGATAAGTGAATCTGATGCAGCTAATACTTGCTTTTGTTGTGGTTCTGTCTCTATACACATCTATGGTAATTGGCTTCTGATTCATGACCATGATTCCTGGATATATAAATATTGCAAAGAAATAATAACCATGCTTATGGCCAGCTTGAAGTTTCCTTCTACTTAAGTCTTCTTTCTGTATATTTTCTTTGTCTGCTTCTCCTGTATCCCTGATTTTTCCCAATGGGAACATCTAAGCCTTTTCTAATCAAGCTCTGTTTATCCTTTGCGCACATCCCCGTCCCAGCTGGACCCATATTTGGCCTCCATGCTGATCCATTTCTGGGTGGGGTCCTGACTCTAATAAAAGCTACATAATAACATTTCTAGTAACTTTACTAGAGGCAAAATTTCATTCATGCTGTTCCTTAGGTCTTCATTATCTCCCTCAATTTTTATCTGTTTGATTTTATTTTCCTACTTTTGCTTTGTTCTTTAGTGTTTCCCTTCTCTTGCCTGATGTTCAAACAACCTCTCATTTCTCTTGTGTCTTGCTTGACTACCCCTCAATCCTTTCCCAGTTTCCCAACTCCTCTCAAATTTAATTTTTCCCTTAGGTTCTCTCATCTCTTTTCCTTAAGGACCCTGGCTTCTATCAAATATGCATTTCCTTATTTCCCAGGCATGCCATATTAATTTTTCCCTCCTTATTCTACCTCATCTTCTGCTAACCCACTCTAATATCCATGTTTGTGAAGAAAAGGAATTGCTTACGTTTATGCAACCACCAATGTCTCAAGCAGAAGTCCTATAACCTGATTTGGATTTTCTTGAAGAGTGAAAATAATTGGACTTTGCACCTTACAGATAAAATCTTGATTCTCTGGCCGTATAGTAAAAGCATAAAACCACAATAATAGAAGTAGTCCACCTAGGGGGGCAATTAAAATCTTCCAATAGAACAGGGTCACAGAGAACAACCTACAAAAAGCAGTATCATGACAATGGGAATGACAGAAGGGACACACCTACAAAGCTCTGAATATCCATGTGCCTGACAGTTCACAGTTAAGTTCTCACTGCTGGGAGAGAGAACTGATGAAATGAATGTTAGGTACATCCCAGTGAGGAGTGCAGCTGCCAAGTGAAGCAATCCACATGAAAACTGCAGAAGTGCCTGATGGAAATAGCCTTTACCATATCCTTTTTCAGTTTGCCTTGGCCCATTCCTTCCATGCCATCTCCAACCTCCAGTATACATGCATGTATTATGCAAAAGAAATTGTGCTCCTTCTCAAAGGAAATATCTTCAGCAACTCTTGAATTCAAGGGGTACAAAGAAAGGCACAGCAACATAAGTTGCTCTTGTTCTTGCTCTGTTTGGCTGTAATTGACCCATAATAAATTATCCTTCTGGTGCTATCATTAGCCACACAGAAGGCAAGACATGTAATTTCCTTTAAGGGAGGATGGAGGGAAGAAAAAGGAAAAGAGCAAGGTGGCAGTGTCACTAATAAACTGGGACATCCTGGCTTGTGGTAATTAGATACATTCACCTTCCCCGTGTGTCTGACAGTGCTGAGAGCTCACAGTGTCCCATCATTAGAGACCAGCCCAGAAGGGCTGTTCCACCTTTCCACTTGCTACCTGTGGATCATGTGCTTTGTGCAATTCCCTCAGGTGTTCTGTGTGTTGTTTGACACAGGGAGGATAGTGATTGATGGGATAGACATCAGCAAACTGCCTCTGCACACGCTCCGGTCCCGACTCTCCATCATCCTCCAGGACCCAATCCTGTTCAGTGGCTCCATCCGGTAGGTGTATGCCATCAGGGGGTGGCAGGCAGCATTGCACAGCCTGTCTGTCATGGGAGCTGGGGGACAGGAGAAGATGGAAAAGCCAAGAAACCTTCCTAGCTCAGTCCAATCCATCTGCACAGCCTGCCGAGCGACACACAAGGTGTTAATTTGCAGAAAACCTGAAAGTAATTGCAGTAACAAGACTCCTGTTATGGTTTTCTTTTCAGCTTTAATTTGGATCCCGAATGCAAGTGCACTGATGACAGACTCTGGGAAGCTCTGGAGATTGCTCAGTTGAAGAACATGGTCAAGTCATTGCCAGGAGGCCTTGGTATGTCTGAACCAATCTCTGGATCATGGGCCAATAATGGAATCATGCATGCACACAGATAAACTGATCCATCCCATCTGACGCTCTGGATCATCATGTAGAAGTGCCAGACCCTCTTCACAGTAGAGAGAATATTTTTATTGAAAAGCTGAAGAATAGTCTGGTTTCCCATGCACTGTGGAAAAATCCTGCAACACCTCAGCATCATGGTGTGATTCTTGGGGCTGTCCTGTGCAGGGCCAGGAGTTGGATTTTGGTGATCCTGTGGGCTCCTTCCAACTTAGGATATTCTATGAGTCTATAATCACAGGGTGATAATTTGTAAGGAGAAAAAAGAACAATTTTACCTCCTTTAGCAGAACCTGGCTCTACAGGAAGGGCTGTAAACTCTAACAGAGCATTTTTCTTAGCATTTCAGATCCGTTTTATGAAGGAAACTCACATATTTATTTCCATATTAAGTATATTTCATATTACTAAGATATTACCCTGCAGCCTACCAGATTTTCTAACGATTTGTGCCAACTGTTTGTTTAGTGATATATTTCTCCTTTCCCAAGAGGTTGTGCTCATTTTTCTTGGTATCCCTCCATCCCACTGGTCAGTCAAGGTTATGGTTATTGGCTTTTATGGGGATTTTGTGCACTACGCCAGGCTTGGCCCTGGCATAGTGCACAAGCAGAGCTCTCAGGGGCAGCATTTCAGAGGTGCAATGTTCACAGGAACTGGTTTTGTTACAGATGCCATGGTCACAGAAGGAGGGGAAAACTTCAGTGTGGGGCAAAGGCAGCTCTTCTGTCTGGCCCGAGCCTTTGTCCGCAAGAGCAGCATCCTCATCATGGATGAAGCCACAGCATCTATTGACATGGCCACAGTGAGTACAGCAATTAGCTAATTAAGGCTCTACCAGGAGAAAGGCATCTTCCCTAAGTGTCAGCCACGAAGTGTGAGATCTCTGTAGCAGAAAAAACTGTCAGCTTTTTTGTTTCTCAGGATAAAATGAAATGCTTTAGAGGAACCCCTGCTTTCACAGGTGTGACATTTCCCTACTGGGAAAGAGATAGTGTGGAATATGCTTAAAAACATGTGAATTAGAATGTAACAGGATGAAGTAACTGGAGTGAGCCTTTTCCTCTGACAGGAAAACATCTTGCAGAAGGTTGTAATGACTGCCTTTGCCGACCGCACCGTTGTAACAATAGCGGTAAGTATTAAGCTGGAAAAAGCTCTTTTGTCCTCATTCCTCAGGCAGTTAACCTTGCCCTTCACCAGTTAAACACCACTACATAAAACTAAAAGCATCACAAAATAGAACTAAACTATGAGGCCAGAATATTCCCATGATACCAGAACAAGTCAGACACCTACTATCAACCTGAAATTTTGCAGTAAATGCTGTCTTGCTATCAAACTAAAACACTTGGATCTGAACAAAGACTTTACAGGGAACTTCAGCATATGCACTGTCTCCAACAAAATTTGAATTCATTCTCACTAAAAAATTGAAAGCAAATGCATGGTTTGAACCATTACTGAAAGTTGCATCAAAATCTAGTTTGAATTTTGCCTCTGAAGGCTATGCATGTGTGGTGCCTACAAACACAGCACAAACTTATGAGTGGAGATTTCATAATATCCTTGATGTGGTTTCTCAAGCTGGGTTATCTTTTCTCTCTTTTGGAATAAAAAGCTGGGTTTACAATAAAAGTTTTAAAAACTGGAGTTGATGCCTAAAGAGGCTACCAGAGGCTAGACAGTGTTAAAGAATAAGATAGATATTTATTAAAAAGGCCTTCAAAGGATACACTTTGAGCAGTACAAGAGCCCGGCCATGGCTCCACCCAAGATGGACATCATGTCACAAGTTTTCACACTTTTATAAGTTTTGGTCCATTTACATATTTGGGTTAATTGTCCAGTAAAAGCTTCAGGTTATGCAGTCCCATCCCCCCAGATTGCTCTCCTCAATTTGCCATTGTTTGTACTTTTGGGGCCTGAAGCTGCAACAGTGTCCTCGCTTTTCAGGCTGGAAAAGGATTGTTTTGTCTGACTAAACTGTGAAGAGAACATGCTAACACTTTATATGAAGTTCAGAGTTACACACTAATGCAGTACAGAATCTGGAATATATGAAAGCTAAAACTTAAGGCATCAGAATCAATGGGAATTAACCCCCAGAATAATATCTTTTCAGCCAGGGGTTTATGATGTTCTTTCCCATTTTCCTGCCTCTTCTAGTGCCCAAAAGCTCCCTATATCCATACATGTTCATACATACACGTGCACAGACATGTGGTGGACGCCATTAAGAATCTTTCCACCTGTGACAGCAGCATTAGTCAACAGAGGTTTTTTCCACGAGATAAATATGTGTTTTAACAGCTGTTTCATTTGTCTTGTCTGGAATACTTGTCTGGAATCTGGAGTCCAGTGGTTAGAGATTACAGTCAGGCCTCCTGGACTCTGATTTCAAGCCTGTCATGGAGTAGTTTGTGTCAGGCAAGCCACTTAACTCAGCTCATTTACAATGTGCTCCAAGGTTCTTGGCTGTGTAAATGCTGAAGATTCTGGTGGTGAGATTGTTGTCCTTCAGTTCCATGCTTATTGTCCTTCTGGCTGGAATCTCACTTTTCTTTGGCTTTTCCTTTCCAAAGTCAGTGTCTCAGGTGAAACAGCACACGTTAATATTTAGCTTTCCTCACAGAGCTGGCTTCATTCCTTTCTTTCCTCATTCACAGCTGATCCTTCCTTCACCCACCTGTTTTTCTGTTCTTTTTTCCAGCATCGCGTGTCTCACATCTTGGACGCCAATATTGTCCTAGTCCTTTCTGAGGGCTTTCTAGTTGAATGTGACACTGCCTCAAACTTACTCCTCAAAGAGGACGGCCTGTTCACCACTTTGGTGAAGACTCACAAGTAGAGTCTCTCAGTCCACACTGTTCACAGGACTTCTGGCTCTTTGGTAGTTATTTTTACCTCTTTAGTTTCCTTTCACTCTGCTTCCTTTCTACTGCACAGCTTCTGAGAGGACAGTGCAAAAAGGTGTTTCTTGTGTGGTTCCTGGGTTTGTTTAATTTCATGACTATTTATGTGGATCATATGTAAATCTTAGAGATGCAGCTGACACTGAAACTACCATGTCAAGGCAATCCAACCCATGAAGTGATCTCTGACTTTCAGCCTTTTTAGTGAAATATCACACTTTTAAGAGTTCATCCCATCTATACCTGACTGGCTGTATTCATATGGCCTTGAAATTAAGCTCAAACTGGTTTCAAACCTGTAGCCTATGGGATTAAACTGTTGCCTGGAGTACACTCAAATTAAATCTCAGAGGGATTTGCAGAAGGCAATAGCCCAGGAATGCCCTGAGGTAGATGGAGAGCAGACTGCTGAAGTGCAGAGAATGAGGAGCAGAGCAGGATGCCAAGCTACCTGACAATGCAGAATGCTTCTCATCCCTATTTCCCACAGGGGAAGATGTATTTCAGTGGTGCCATAGGATTTATTCCAACAGCTGTGTTGTCCATAATGGCAAAAAGTGAAGTTCATGCTTAAGTATTTTCAGGCTTGGTGGCAGAGGCTGTGAAGTAATTGAAGACCTCTTCAGGTTAAAGTAAAAGGATCTATTCCAAATATTGCTGTAAACAAGGAGAGCCTTTCCCTGATGGGGTTTGCCTTGCATGAGACCCATTAAAGGGAATTATTGAAATGAAAACCTGTTTGCTTTCCTTCGTGGCAGCACCGGGTTCACACCATCCTCACTGCAGACCTGGTCATCGTCATGAAGAGAGGGAACATTCTAGAATACGATACTCCTGAGAACCTGCTTTCCCAGGAAGATGGCATCTTTGCTTCCTTTGTCCGGGCTGACATGTGAACAGCCACACAATGCATTTTAACAGCTTATTTTTAAACAGATGAAATGCAAATATTTTCTACTCAGTGTAACATCACTTTTACTTTTTTTGTTTTGGTTTGTTTTTTTTTTTAGAGCTTCTTTCTTCACAGTTCCATCTTCCAAAATAATAAAGCCTATGTATATATGTATGCCTTGAAGCAATAAAAATGTCACTTTATTCAAAGCTATTAAACTTCACACACACACACATACACACACACACACATATACACACACGGAGGGAGAAGTTTTTACTTCCTGAGAATTTGGCATTTTCCTTAGACTTTTTATTGACTTTATTTTTGTTTAAAGAGAGGAAAAGAATGCACTGATCTTATAAACGGCATATGTTATGCTGGAACCAGCAATCAAATCGTGCAGTTTGTCAAGGAAGCAAGAGGTTCCCCAGATGCATTCTATCCCCAGAGGGAAAAATTAGGAAAAACATCCAAGCCCATAACACTTGGGGCAATTGCTGCATTCCAAAGGCATAAACTTTGCTCTCCAAGTTGTAGCAGAGGGGCAGTGAATGAGGGAAAGGAATTTCATCAGGAATAAGGACATTCTTCCTGTCCTTCACTTTAGTAAGCACACTTCAGTTGTGACAGAACTATTTTCAGTGCAACAATGGTTTATTCATACAGTCAGTTCCTAAATCCATAGTCATTCTTCCAACTTTCACTAAAGATTCAAATCATCCTATAATTATGCATGCTTTGATAGGATTATAGAGGAATTTTGTACAGTATCTCAAAACTTTGTATTAAAATTGATCCGAATTTATAAACTTGATATTAACCCATCCTTTAATCATGTCTACTAAAATATTCTGCTTAAAATGGCATGTAATTAGCCAACCACTAATTATTTTGTATGTCTTTAGTCCTTCGTGTTGGGGACAACTTTTATTTTCCTTTATATATTTGTGGCCTACCTCTAAATCAGATCTAGTGCAAGGAGGTGTGATTTTCAAATTATTGCTATATCCTCAAGAATGTAGATGAAGTTAGATACATATTTACATCAGGCAGCTTTGCAAAGGTTGTCTGCACCTGACTTTCACACATAGTTTGATCCTGACCCATGGGCAGTAAACACTCAGAAGGAGTTTCACAGGCATATTTTCAAAGATACAGCTTGAGAGATCAGCTTCACTGGTAATATTCATGGTGATTCTTATTCATCTTTTGCTACAACATTCAGGAAGACCACTAAGTGCACTTAAGCCTATTTATAGTGCATTAATATAACATAAGGTGCAGCATTTGCCCCCCCGCAAAAAAAAGCACAACAATTTTGGAGAGGTTGTAGGACTTGAAATTTGGCTTCCATTTAGTCTCACAGTGTAAAAAATGATACAGTGGTTTATCTTTTTAAATTGATTTCTGGACGTTTTTATTTTCTCTGAATTATTGAAAATAAAAGCTGTGTGACACAACTAAACAAAAGAGCTCAGTCTTGAACATTTTATGAGGGGAAGTACTTCTGTGATTTCCCTGTCTACCGCTGTGAAACATTTTTGTTCTTTTCTGGATTAATTCCCCATGCTGACCTTTGTCATTCAAATAAAATACATTTTAAAAAAGCAGATACCCAGAGCAGAAGCACATATTGTTATCCAAATTTCATGGCCAAAAGGCCAAGATTATTCTTGATTTAATTTAATTGTCTTCAGTGAAAAGAGAATTGGATTCCCTGGTATCAGACTGGATATGAAGATGGAGCACAAAAAGTTTGGTTGATCTGTGTGTCTTTGATAACAATGCAATCCTGATTTATTTTAAGTGGTGCCAGCCAGTTCAATGAGATCCCTGTTCCCACTGCATTAAAGTGTTGCCACGGGCCTGAGACTGTGTCTTGTAATACTTAAGAGAGGCCAATAATTAGCACCTCTTTTCTCTTAGGTTTGTCCCAGAGCCATTACAGGAGTGAGAAGCACCTTGGCTCACCCCCGGCTTTAGAAGTGAACTCTGCTGTTTGAACAGGTGGAAAAGAAAATAGATATGTGAGAAAAGGAACATGTGATGGGGTGAGAGAACCTCATCATGCTCCATTCATTTGGAGGGAGGAGTGCAGGAATATTGGCCTCAGTGTTAGATCCACCACGGCTGAATTGTTGGGTGACTGCTGCAGTGTGTCCCACTGCTGCCCAGCAGGTTTAAAAGCACAATCCCATTTCTAAAGCATTAATCCTATTCAACAACACAAATCTTACAAGATAACAAACATAAACCACCTGCTGCAGACATAGGAGATCTCCTGTTACAGCTGCTGTCCACACGATGGTACAGACTCCCCAAGGGCTTAGGCTGAACATTTTTTGTGTTTTCCTTTAAAGGAGGAGTGTGTTGCCAATGGTTGCACAGCTGTTTTGTTACTGAAAAGGGTGCAGAAGGGACAAAATCTTTGAAACAAATTTCTTTTGATTTCATGTAAAGGTCTGAAGTGTGTTCTGTTTGCAAGCAGTTTCCTAAGGCTGTCACGTGCATAGTAAAGGAAATATCAGCCTGGAGACTGTTTCTTTGATTCTTGTCACACTGCCTCTTCTGCTGGTAGGCCCTTCTTCTTTTCCACAGCCTTCTTGCTCTTTTTTCTTCACCATCGCCTTGTGTCATAGACCTTTGAGGCTCCTGCTTGTATCTCTGGATGCTCCTTATTCTACCTGTACCCTCCCACTCCTTCCCAGGTAAGCTCCATGCCCTTTGCCCCATTTCTTCTCTCACATAGCTCTGCACTTACACTCCTTTCCCCTTCCCTGCCTTTCTTTCATAACACCCCTGCTCTTTAGGGGGACACTTACTCTAATGACATCATGTTTTGGGGTTGGTTTGTTTTTCTAAGCATTAAACCAAGCAAGCTTTCGGTATTGTGATACTGTGCTTCAGAACTGTGAAGTTCTTCCTTGTCCAAAGGAGCTTTGAATGTAAACACTGGCTATATGTAAATTTAACTATGGACAGAGGAAAGACATCTCTGTGATAGATTCGAAATACTATTTCTTATTCCATCTGCATTATTTTTCTGTTAAGTGTTCCTGGGCGAGAAATAGCAAAGTTGTTGCTGATCACAGAATCACAGAATGGTTTGCGTTGGGAGGAACCTTAGAGCTTCTCTTGTTCCACTCCCTGCCATGGGCAGGGACACCTTCCACTATCCCAAGTTGCTCTGAGCCCCATCCAGCCTGGCCTTGGACACTGCCAGGGATGGGGCAGCCCATATTCTCTGGGCAATCTGTGCCATCCTCACCATCCTCACAGGGAAGGATTTCTTTCCAATATCCAATCTAAACCTACACTCTTCCAATTTGAAGTCACTCCCCCTCCTCCCCCCCCACTCCCTGAGTCCCTTCTTATCTCTCCTGCAGGTCCCCTTTAAGTACAGAAATTGGTTGTGCAACTGCTTGTAGAGCCACAACAATGTTTCTTAACCTTTGGCTTACAACCAATGGGTATCTTTCCACTCCTTGAGCCAGGTCTAAGGGCTGGCATGGATCAAACTGCTCCCTTCCTGTATGTAGCCTTTCATCAAACTCATCACAGCTCATGACAGCTCATCCCTGCGTCTTCTAAACTAGAAATATCCCATACAACCTCTACTGAGCCCAAACTTAACAATGCTAGGAAACACTAGAACTTCCCCTGAGCAGTTTGGGATAGCTCTGTTAAGCCTGGGGCATAACCCAGGCAAAGTATGCAGGGAGAGATCTCTGCCAAGTTGATACGTACAAGAGGTATCTCAAGTGTTTATAAGTTCCAGTCTCACTGCAGACCTGAAAAACCTCTTTATTTGCAGGAGTGTGCCTGCTTTTCCCAACTGTATCATTTAGCTGAAGGAATATATTCTCCAATGCTTCTCGAGCACTTGGACAAGCCCCTCTTTTGTTATAGCAGAACACCTCTGCTATAAATTCTTACATCTCCACAGAACTCAATTAGTACCAACAGGAACATAGCCCAAAGAAGTTTGCATCTCATTATATATGAAACCTCTGCAAAGAGCAATAATATTGAATTGTGTTTTCTTAAAATAGAAATACAATTTCAAATGTGGTCAAGTAGTAAAAACTCCTTGTACAATAAGTTGTTTCTTTTAATTGTGTGTTCTTTTTGCTTCCCAAAGCAACGGACTGCTGTGCTTTATTGTGTAAAGATGTCAATACATTCACAGGCAATTTTGTTAATGCTTCATGAAAAGCTGAAGGAAATCTCACACAAGCATTTTACACAAATGCTTGTAGATATTTTATCAAAAAAATAAATGGAGATATAACACACTTGAATCAACAGCTACCTTTTTAAAAAAAAGCTGTTGACAGGGGCTGTAGCAGGCGCAGGGCCGGCTAGGGCTCCGTGGAGGGATGTTTAGAGATAGGTATTTGCTGAGTCATAGGAATTGAACCAGGAGTCCTCACTCTGGTCCTCCAGGCCTGCTTATCTCTCTGTGACCCCATAGGCTAGTTTCCCTAACCCTTACAATTGGTCAGTTTTCAATCCTCCCTAACCCTATAAAAGAGGCTGTCTTGGCTCATTTTTCAGAAGAGCAACTTCAAGACCCTTCGCGAGACCCTCAGAATAAACCATTGTGGAACCCTTGGCCGCCTTCTCCTCTCTCTTTCGTCTGCCTTCCAGAAGCCACGGCTAGCCACAGCCCCTACGAGCAAGCTAAGAGCTGAAATTATAAAAGAGCTGATTTTCACTAAGAGCTGACAATCACTAAGCTTGCTAGGGGTCACGGCTGTGCCGCAGTCTGGCCTAGGGCACCCCAGCCTCCAGAGGGCTGAGGTATCCGGCCATAAGACTGCTTGCCTGGGGCGCTTACCCTACGAGGGATCAGCTATCCGGCTAAGAAGCTAGCCCCGGTGGCTTCATTTTATTTTACAAGGGGCCATGTCTTCATTATCATGTTTCCATTATCCAGTGTCAGAAGTTGGAGTATGTACCTCTTGGAAGCAATATAACCCCATGTCCTCAGTGTGATACTGCCAGTCAAAATCAACTCTAAAATACCCACTGAAACCACAGTGCCACTTGTAAAAACCTCTCTGGAGCAAAGATTTTCACACTAAATGTGATTAAAAACAACAATTAACTCTGCATATTTGCATCCTCAAGTAGCATCTTTTTAAAGCCTTATTCAAAATCAAAATATGTTATGTAAATTCTCTGATATGAATTCCATGGTGGCATGTGAAGAACTCCTCAGTTTCTTTGGAAACTAAATCCATTCAAAGGCAAAACTAAGAGACTACTAAAAAAAGTCTGAAAACAAAACTGTAAATCAAATTATTTGTTGCCATGCAAACCTCCCAATCATTTCCACATTGGTTTTTTACTACTCTGTTTTTTCTCCACTAGAATTGACCTTTGTGCAGAACTGTAGGGAAAGACTATCAGGTATTCAAATGATGAAAAAATTGTGAGGCAGAAGTTCACTGACTCGTACAAATTAGCAACTTGCTGATGCTGTTTTGTTTTGGCAGCACAGCCTAAAGTATTGGCTTGAATGAAGCCAAGAAACTTCCAAGTGTAATCTGTCAAGAGAAGAGAGATTTTTAGAAAATCTATTTACTACAGTTACTATTAATTATTCACTATTGATAGCATTTGTCTGCTGCTAGATATTACCCATGGAAACAGAACAGACACTCCTGGCAGACTCTGCTCATTTCTCTAATATAATATAATATAACCACAATCTGAACACTACAAACAAGCAGTTATTTAAAATACAATTTTAATTGGTTTCTATTAGGTGTAATTGTCATTCATCACATGCAAGATGCCTCCTTTCATTTTCATGGAATATGGGGATTTTCATCCCATGATCTGTTTTATAATAATAGAGCATTAAGCACACTGGACATTTCAGTGGCCACTGCAATTCATTCCCATGTATGTATATTAGTCTGATTTATACATAAATACATTACATGGTTATACAACCTTTGGATTAAAGGTATAAGTAAGTAATGAGCAGTCCCAGCTAGGACTGCCCAGAAGAGTTCTTCATAGCTCTTACCATGATATTTCTTAACTCTCCCTTTAATTTATTTCAGGATTTTCGGGCTAGATCCATAAATATAGCTTCAATGTGCAGTAAAATATTTAACCATGTAACTAAGGAACAACTGCAGCTTCGTGTAAATGACATGGTCCAGAACCTCCACCCTTCAAGAGCACAGCTACAGACGCCCCAAGGCAGCATACTCTTCCATATGTAATGGTTATGTGTTTTTCACATTAGGGCCTCACTCTTTCAGCTTCTCCACCTTCTCCATCAGAGGCAGGAAGGTGGGAGCCTAAGAATCTCTGAGTACTGCAGATTTTCATGGCTGAATCATTCAGATTTGGGGCCATCTATTTATTCAGGTCCCACCAGAGCATCTGAGATTTGAGGGCTTTGAGTTGTCAGATATTGTGAGATAAGATCTGAAGGTGAGACATGGCATCTCTCTTCTGTCACTGGCATAATCTTAATTTAATCCTGGAAAAGTCAGTGAGCCAGGGAGGAGAAGAACGTAAGGGACACCACACTCTAGGGACACAGCTAGAGACTCACTGTAACCATGTTCAACCCACTTAGAAACCGATTTACAGACTTCCCATAAATGATGACATGGGGAGGCAAGAAAACAGTCCCAAACTGGGGTTCTTCCCAGAGCCTTAGGATAAACTCCAGGAAAAGACACGTAATGAACAAACTTCACTATGCAACTTACACTGGACAAGGGACACTAGTTACATGTATTCTGATGACAAAAACTATTTTTGTCCTGCTGCTCTGCATGAAACAGGGGGAGAAAGAGCTAGTTCAGGGTAACAGATGCCCTTAGTTTGCAGTTTCTGCTCTTTCATGTTTGATGGATGTCCTGCCAGCTCATGTAGGGAAGAGTTCACCCACACTGTCCGAATATGGCTTATCAGCTTTGTGTCTCTGTGGAAGCCTTGCTCTAAGTGCATGACATCTCTGGATGCCTGCAAAGTCATCCTATCTCTAAGCTAAGATTAGAATTTCAAACAAAACTTATTACAAAGCAGGATTTTCTGAAAGGGCTGGACAGGGCTATGATGTGGAAATTTCAGATTCATGGCTAAGTGCATTATTTAATCCTGATTTTTAGATAGGCATAATTGTAAAGTGATATTTACCATAATATCAGTAATGCTTGTGGGTGGAGGGGAATGAAACAGCAAGAAGGGCCATAAGAAAATGACCTAAAACTGCCATCAATTCTGATCTTTTTTTTTTTTCCTGAAAAGGCTGTGTTCACAACACTCAGACACTCTGTTCCTTACCAAATGGGTTAGGAGATGTTTTAGGAGATTTTCCCAGCTATTACTTAAGTCTCAGACTGAAGTGAACATGTGGCAACCAAGCAAGTATTTAAAAGGTCAGAGGGGAAGGGTTTTAGTAGCTGTCACTCTCCAGAGCATATTCATAGACTGGAACTTGGAGAAATGGATGCTGTGCTCATAATCATGACTGGAGCTTCTGATCCTCACATCCCTGCAGTCATGGCCCAGCAGGCTTCCTCAAAACTCATTTCCAGTAGAAGCAAGAAGGAAGGCATCTCTTCTGGTATTGAACAGCCAGAGAAGAAAAGATGGAATTTTGTGAGTGTTTTTCCTGCAATGTGTGATGATGGGTGAAAGGATCAGTAACTTTTGTTCAGCCACACTGAAGCTGTGCCAGGACTATTTGTATGTGTTTGATGGATACTTTCCTATCTCAGCTACAAGAATTTCAGCCTCTGCATGGTGCCCAGTTAAGGGGGAGGAAACCTCCAACGTGGGCTTGAGAGCTCACAGGGAACTCCTGACAGTGCCAGTGCTGGCAGCAGTTTCTGTCCCACTTGAATAGCTCAAGGAATGTCACTTGTTGCTCCCACCTGCCCTCAAAGATGGGCTTGATCCATTTTTCCAAACTAGCTGCTAATCCACACACTAACTATACATCACACTCACTATGTTGCACTCACTACCAGCAGGGATGGGGTGGGGAGCACAGCAGCAGCTTGAGGAGCTAAGTGAGAAGAGATGAGGCTGAAAACAGCCACACACGTGGGTTTATGCTCTGAAGTGGCAAGTAAATAAAACAACATTTCTTGGTGTTTCTGTGTCACAAATTATAAAGCTGTGGATTTCAAGAACTTCAGAGGAAACTGTACAATTGGGCATGTGGCATGAGCTAGTTTGTGTCCGAAGCAAAGTCATACAATTCAAGAATCTCATGAAGAAGTGAAGGGTGGGAAGTGTTCCATGCAGTTCCCAGACAGTTTGTTCTTTTTTTTTTTTTTTGAGTTGCACCTAACAGCTGTACTGGGGTACACCAGTCTTGTTTCTAGTCCTAGAACAGAACAAATACTTCACAGGAGCTAAATGGGAGAAGGGCAGAGGAAGAGAATAAGGAAAAAGGGAAAAGGGAAAAGAGAAAAAGGGAAATAACTGTACTAAACCAGTTATTTCCAATAGTTACATCCAAGTGAGATGCACTTTTGGGGCTGCATGAAACAAATGAGTCAGCTCCTCTAGAGCTGTCTCTGCCACCACATGTGTAGAAATATAATTTTCCAAATTCTCCAAGCCTGGCCCATGAAGTGCCACACACCAACAATGCTGACCCTGCAGATACCCACCCAAGTGATTTTATGTGTTTGTACTCAGAGTCTGGTTAGAATCTAAAGGCATTTGGCTTATACCCTGATTTTTTAGCTTCCCATCTGCCTAAAGTTAATTTCACATATAAATATTTAGCTAATTGTCTAATATGACTGGGGCTTTGTGTCTGTCTCTCCTCTGGCTACTGGGTATGTGGTATTAGCAAAGGCCAGTGCTGGAGAAGTTTCCAAGAACCACTCATCTATTTAAAGCTGAGCACGTGCATGTGTTCAGCAGGGTGGATATCTTCAAGCTGAGGATTATACTGCCTGTCAAATGTGCCTTCTCAGTTTTTCCAAGCCTGAGTATGCTTAAAACCTTCCTGATTTCACCAGGCCTGTCAAGCTTTTCCCTAGTTTACAGAGAGGAATGAGGTATTTTGCTCTGTAGAAATTTTATACCCTAGAGGTGATTCACTTGAGTGATACACAGAAAAGTTAGGAACCTCCCTACCACACACACACACACACACACACACACACACCACACTCTCTCTCCTCTCTCTCTCTCTCACACACCCCTTGGATACAAGGGAGTTAATCTGAGAAAATCTCTGCATTTTCCTTCATTAAAATCGGACTTTAGATATTTTCATAAAGTTTATTCTCCCCATTACAAACCCTAAGACTTTAGGACAAAAAAAAAAAAAAAAAAAAAAAAAAGAAAAAAAAAGAAAAAAAGAAAAAAAAAAAAAAAAAGGCGCTGCAATTTCCAAGAATGCAAGTTCCCATTAAAGAAAAGGGCCAAAATTATTAACCTCAACCAGTGGGAAAGAGAAAGAACTTCAGAGATTTCACTGGGGAGGTGGAGGAGAGGTTGTCATCGTACATAATTCTTCCTACACCCACCCCAAATACAAATCCTCATCTGCCAGTGCCCATTTCCCAGCTGAACATTACAACGGGCCTGACGCTGCTCAGCAAGAGCTGCGACCCGTGAGAAGTGTCTTTCCTTCCTTTCTTGCAGAGACAGGTAATTAAGTTTATCCAAAGCTGCAAAGGTCATGAGATTCTGGCTTTGGTCCCCCAAACACTTACGCACAAGCCTCGCTTCCTCTGTCTCAGCCAGATGCAAGGGAAGTAAGGTTAGGAAGGCACAACTCTTGGCTTGCCACGGGAAGCAGGAGGGCGCGCAGCTCTGTATAACTAGCACAGACCAGGAGGGTTAGCACCTCGTCCCGCTGTTAAATGGGCTGGAACCTGCCTAAAACCCCCTCAACCCATCGTCCACAGGCACCGCGCAGCGCAGGGAGCGTGTGCGCCCGTGCTCTGCATCCCGACCGCTGCTCCGAGCCCGAGCCCCGCATCCCGAGCCCGAGCCCCGCATCCCGAGCCCGAGCCCCGCATCCCGAGCCCGATCTCCACCCCGGCCCCGCATCTCCAGCCCGAGCCCCGCCCCGGTCCCTCCGCGCATCCCCCCGAGCCCGAGCCCCGCTCCGCCCGGCCCCCCCCTGCTCCGTCCGCCCCGCTCCGCCCGGCCCCGCCGCGTCCCGCCCCGTTCTGCAGTGAGTGGCGGCGGCCCCGGGGGCGGGGGGGACCCTGCGAGGCGCTGGGGGGTCAGGCAGCCCTGCCCTCCCCCGGTGGGATGGGCCAGCCGCCGGGGAGCCGGGCTTTCCGTGGGTTTGTTCTGTCACCCGTTTGGGGACAAAGTTTGGGAATAAAGGGAGGGTTTCCCCGCCTGATCCCGGGAGGGAAGGAGAGCTGCGAGGGAAAATGAGACCGCTTGCTCCGAGGAGTCCCATTCCCTGCCTGCCGCCCTTCCAGCTCAGCTCCGCCTTGTGATGCTCTAGGGGGACGAGGCAGGGGCTCCCGACTGGCTGCTGGACGAGCTGCGGGGCTGCAGCAGTAAGGAGGGAGTCTCCTCGCGTCTCCGCAGACTAACTTCGGCTCAAACCACAGACGTCTCATTCTTCAGGTCCTGGAGGATGCCAATAACTTAGTGCTTCGTGTTCCGGTCCCCATCTGAGCACTGCTGTCTCCCGGAGAAACAGCCTGAGGAACCGAGCTGGTGTCTGTCACGGTACTTTACACCGGCTTTGTGAGATTGCCTTCCTGCAAGGAGTCTCCAAATAGCATCTTTCATTTCTGCTACGGGCTGATACCGATTGCTCATATAAAAATGATGGTCTGAGAGAGAGAGGGCACTGCAGAACCAGCATTTAATGTAGTGGGGTTTGCCAGGGGGTACCTAATTGGGGCTTCTTGCACAGGTGAAAACTCTTACCAGGTTCACTCTTTTTGCAGGGTAAAACAAGCCCTGCAGATACTTGCGAGAGGGACCACCTCCCATTTTGCACCTTGCTGAGTGGACTATGGTGGCAGGAAGATGTTGGCACGCAAGAGTATCATCCCTGAAGAGTATGTGCTGGCACGGATCGCTGCCGAGAACCTGCGCAAGCCGCGCATCCGTGACCGCCCGCGCAAAGCCCGCTTCATCGCCAAGAACGGCGCCTGCAACCTCGCCCACAAGAACATCCGCGAGCAGGGGCGATTCCTGCAGGACATCTTCACCACCCTGGTGGACCTGAAGTGGCGTCACACGCTGGTCATCTTTACCATGTCCTTCCTGTGCAGCTGGCTGCTCTTTGCCATGATGTGGTGGCTGGTGGCCTTTGCCCATGGTGACATGGACCCGAGCACAGAAAACCCTTCGAACAGCACGAAGTGGACGCCGTGCGTGACGTGTGTCAGGTAAAGTGGAGTTTGGTGGGATGAAGGAAGGGCGGGGACAGAGCTGCCAGCTGTCCTGGCGTTGTCTGAAGTGCAGCTTTTGGTTTACATGAACCGTTGGGTTTGGTTGAGACAGTTGAAAAGTGCAGTGTTTTCCTCTAGATTGCATAAATTCAGCAAGCCTCCCAGGCTTGGAAAATACTGTACTGTAGATGTCTTTGATTCCTTACAGGATCTGAAAGAGAGGGAGACCTGCTGCTTTTCATGTGTCTCCACACTCTGTGGGTAACTCGATTGCCTGTCGAGATAAGAGCCTGCTGCAAGAGTGGGTATGTGTTATATGTATTGTAACATTGTCTACAGCAGCGGGAGCATCCCCAGCGCCACGTCGGCCAGAGGCACTGCCTCCAGAGCAGTGCCTGAGAGGCAGGGAACCAGCCCTGAGTGTCAGGGCACCAGTCACAGGTGCCGGGAAATGTGTCACTTAGGACAAAACTAAGTGTGTTTCAAGATGACTCTCTTGAGAGTGTTAAATATGCAGGGCTTCAAAATACCTTGGTGAAGCCATAGGCCAGCAGTTGGACAGAGGAACACTTTCCACACCGTGCATTTGTGTCAGACAGTGAAAGCTTAAGGGATGACTGGATTAAATATCACCTGTTGAAGTATTTTACTCTCTGTCCCCAAAGCCATGACAATTGTCAGGGCACTGATAAGCTGACACAAACATACGTGGAAGAGAAGCCTGTGAATTAAAGGTGGGATAAGCCATAAGATAACTTGAGGATCTCATCAATTAAATCTGCTTTTTTAGCACTAGTTTTTTAGATAGAAAAGTCCTGGTTCTGTACCACCAGGCTGCCCCAGATTATCTGCTTCTACACATAGCAGTGCTGTGAGGGTATGGGTGCTCTGAGATATCAGTAAATCCACTTTCCCTTTTCTCCCTTCTCCCACAAAGTTTTGAGGTACCTCACCAAGTCTGAAGGGCCTTTGTCTCTGACTCATGAAGTAGCAGAGATTTAATTCTCCCTTTGTTTTGACAGTTTTTTTGCTAAATGGGGATTTTCCAAGGTAAAAGAAGAGGGGATCTTCCCAAGCCACCCTTCACCAGGTTAGAGGGAATTGGAGTAGGGGTTGCTGTCTTGTTTCTTTTCCTATGTCTGGCCACAAGCAGTGTCCTCTGAAATGAGATGTCATGACCCAGCTTGCACCCGCAGGAGCGTTACCCCTGGCATTTCTGGGATTTGTGGGATCTGTCCAACCAGAATTAGTGAACAGCTACAACCCTGCAGCTCTCCAGGGTCAGCTGAGGGGACATCCCTGCACGTGGCCGGTGGCTCCCTTGGCATGGCTGCTGTGTCACCCCGAAGATCCTGAGCAGGGGCCAAGGGCTTCGTGCCACTGGGGCCAGGCACATCCACAGCCAGGACTCTGCCCCTGTTTCCTCTCCTTAGCTGCCTGTGGCTCTTCCAGGATGTCTGCTAGGAAGCAAAATGAATGAATCAATATAATTTCAGGTTTAGCCCATGTCAAAGAACACACACCCCTCCCTCATGGGGTGTCCAGGCAACAGCTGCTCCAATGCCCATGTCCAAGCCATGAGAAATCTTTTCCTTTCCTAGGGAAATCTGGCGACCACTTTGGTCAAAGTCGTGAAGCAGTGATGTGATTGCTGACATCTTTAAGAATGGCGAGTTTTTGGGTGTAAAATACTTTTAGTATTGGAATGCCAAAATCATGGCAAAAAAAATTTTAGCCTACTTCCCTGAAGTTTAGGCCCACAGATATTTCAGGAGAGCTTGGGTGGGTACCATTACCTATTTACTGGAAAACCTGGCTTTGGAAATTTTAACCAGTGCCTAGAACTTTTGCAGCTCTTTCATTTTACGAAGTACTGCAGAAATTTCTAAGCCTCACATCTCTTTGCCACAGAAAGCAAACATTATCCAAAAAGGAAAGCTGCTACACAGCTCTGAGGGAAGGACCTGGGAGCAGTGTGATTTGCACTTTCTCTCTCCCATTTCATGTGATTAAAATGCTTTCTAAACTTGCTCTTTCACTTACTTCCACTGTTAAAAAGGTGGATTTTTTTTTCCTCTTATTTAAAGAAGGGTGTTGCTAAAGGAAGTCAGACTACTTACTGGACAGAGTTTTAAGCTGAATCAAGCTGACTGAAATTGAATCCAGAAGCTGCATTCTGCATATAACTGAATATTCATGATTATAATAAATCATTCCATGGATTCTCTTAAGTAACGTCTTAATCCCTGATTTCTTCAGAGTGAAATACAAAATAAACCCCCTCAAATCAAAGGAATTTGTTAATGATTAAGAGTAGAAAAGGCAAAATAAGAAAGTTATTTCAAAGATTCTTGTTCAGAGACTGTCTGGTTTTCTCAAAGATGGACTTTCTCATTGCACAGAAAATTATCCTTGATATTGCCTATGCTATTTAAATGTGTCTTCAATACCCCAGTGAAAATATGGCTAGAAAAGAAAAAAAAATAAGTTAAAAGCAGGTTACTTGAAAAGCAGAGCAAAGCCAACAAATTATTTAGACCCATCTTCATGGGCAGGATATATTTTCCACTGGTATGGCCCTGTTGAGCACTGGGATGCTTCAGATTTATTGGATTGCACTGGAAGGATGTATCTGGAAGGTATAAAGGAATAAATAAATATAAAAGGAAGTTAAGGACCCTGATATATACAGGGGATATGACTTTGGGGCTGCTATAAATTATTTATTTTGGGAAGTTTGTGAACAGCATTTGCTGATGTCCAGCACCATAGCATTTTAGGGTATTTAACTTAACCCACACTTCTACATCCCACTTCTGTGTTGAAATTTTCCAGCTGGTCTTGCCCTGGCAGTGAGCTGAACCCAAGCCCTGGGTCACAGCACTGTCCTGCTGCCAGGGTGTGCAGGGGGCACCTGGGGGCCACTGGGCTCTCTCTACAGCCTCATCCTGCTCACTCACAAGGTGAGCAAAGGTTTGGGAAGTGTCACAAATCTGGGAAGCCCCTTTTTCCCCACCACGAAATTCTGGGTCACAATTCAGGTAGCATGAGTGAAGTGCTGCAGTTTTCCCTGCTTCCTTTCCCTGCACAGGCTGGTGGAAGGATCTCAGTGTGCCAGCTGATTGCCCATGCTTGCCAAAATTACCTCTCTCCACCAAGGGTTTCATGGGATGGAGAAGGTGGAAAGCCCAGCTGTTCCAGAGCTGTTCACTAAGCCAGTGGGCAGCCTGTGCTCCTGGACAGAGATTCCCAGAGCTGCTCAGGGTCACCCAGATGGTTTTTGAGGAGCTCAGGCTCTGAGGTCTTCCCTGCCACCATTAGACACAACGCCAACCACACAAATCAGAGCCACCAAGCATGCAATACTTTGGCTGTGTTAACAGAAGGCTTATGTGTACTAGAGCCATACAAACAGGTCCTTAAGTTTGTTTCTGGAAGTACATGCTAACAGCTTCTCAGTCTGTGCTCTGTGTCCTGAGAATTAACTGGGTGCAATCTTCCCCTACAGGTCTTTCACCTCCGCTTTCCTCTTCTCCATCGAAGTCCAGGTGACCATTGGCTTTGGGGGCAGGATGATGACTGAGGAGTGTCCCCTGGCTATCACAGTCCTGATCCTGCAGAACATTGTGGGGCTGATCATCAACGCTGTCATGCTGGGCTGCATCTTCATGAAGACGGCGCAGGCTCACCGGCGGGCTGAGACGCTGATCTTCAGTCGGCAGGCGGTCATCGCCGTCCGCAACGGCAAGCTCTGCTTCATGTTCCGGGTGGGGGACCTGAGGAAGAGCATGATCATCAGCGCCTCAGTGAGAATCCAGGTTGTGAGGAAGACCATGACCCCTGAAGGAGAAGTCATACCCATTCACCAGGTGGATATCCCTGTGGATAACCCCATTGAAAGCAACAACATTTTCCTGGTGGCTCCCTTGATCATTTGTCATGTCATTGACAAGCGGAGTCCTCTTTATGATATCTCTGCTTCCGACCTGGCGCTCCAGGATCTGGAGCTCATCGTGATACTGGAAGGGGTCGTAGAAACCACAGGCATCACGACACAGGCGAGAACCTCCTACGTGGCAGAGGAGATCCTGTGGGGTCACCGCTTCGTGCCCATTGTCACCGAGGAGGAAGGCGTGTACGCTGTCGACTACTCCAAGTTTGGCAACACCGTCAAAGTGGCTGCGCCACGCTGCAGTGCCCGGGAGCTTGATGAGAAGCCGTCCATCCTCATCCAGACCCTGCAGAAGAGCGAGCTGTCCCACCAAAACTCCCTGAGGAAGCGCAACTCCATGAGGAGAAACAACTCCATTCGGAGGAGCAACTCCATGCGGAGAACCAACTCCTCGCTCATCGTGCCCAAAGTGCAGTTTATCACACCCGAGGGGAGCCAGAGTGCCTCAGAAACGTGATGCACAGCTTTGTGCTAGGGCACTGGGCTTCGGAAGGAGGAGGCACCTGTGGTGTTTTGCTTCAATTTCCTTTTACTTAAGAAAACAAGAACACAATGCAGAAGAGAACCATGCAAGAACTATTTATTCCATTACTTACTGAAAGCACCACCTAATGGCAGTAGAAAACACCTTAGCACTTAGTGTATGAATTAATAAAAAATGGCACGTACACTAAAGAAAACACACTTCACTCATGTAATATAATGTGTATTTATACTAGTTTTAATGGCATGCTGATTTTTTAAATCATATTTTTCCTATCAAGGGTCTCTTTCTTATCTTCTGCTGGCTGTCACAAAATGTGGGGCTTTCCTATGCAAATGAGTGCTTCACAAAACTTCTGTATTCAACAGCTCCCACGGATTTTGTGCATGACATTTGGGTACTGATCTTTTTGTGTGAATTCCTTGTTCTCTTAAAGGGAGTAACTAAATTCCTCAAGGATTTCACTGGAGAAGAGTGACCATTTCGCCTTTGGTTTCCCAGGCTTTTTCTTTTTTGTTGGTTTGTGGCAAGGGCATTTTGAGAGCAAATTCAGGTCAGGTGGAGTGACCTGCCCATCCCACAGGAAAACTGGTGTCACTCCAGGCAGGAAAACCAGCAGAATGACAGAGTGCTGCTCTTCTTCTCAGGGTGAAATACTTGGCTGCAGGACAACACACATCTTAGATTAGCTGTAGGCCAAGCTGAGAAATCCCAATCCTCCTGGCTGCTGCCTGGGCATCTGTTTCACTGAAATTATTCAAGCTGGAAAAAGCAGATGCCTCTTTAACATCCTCATCATGACAGAAGACCAAATCCTGTATTGCTCTCTCTGATAGATTCATACATGGAAGGAAACACGTGTATTTGTTTCACTTACTTTTCATAGGATTAAGTCTGCATCCTCCAGAAGAAGGTTATTTTTTGCCAGTGGGAACTCATGAATGAGAATGAGAGGGAAGCCTGCCAATAATATTAGAGATAGTATTTTCAAAACGACCTGAATGCTTTTCAGGAGGACTTGGATGCTGCTGCTGAATTCCTGGGTTTTTAGCAGTGCCTCACCTGTGTTTTTATATCATCTGGCATTGAGAATTGGTGGGAAGAAGCTTTCCTCTTCACATTAAAATGGGCATTTGTTACCTGGAGCCTTCCCAAAAATGTCATCACAAGTTTTTCTACAGGAATACATAAAAGTAAGACAACTAATCCCGTCACATTTTGGTAGCCTCACTCCCGTGTGAGTAAGCATAATTATGGTCAAGTTCCTGTTCAAATGTCTTGCAGAAATTGTCTTATGTCTGTGGGTCAAGAGAAGTACTATGCTTGTTCTGACCCTCCAAGCCACTCAAACATTTAAATGTTTGCTTTTTTCTCTATGGTGAAACAGTCAAAGCTGGATTCTCATTCACTTTGAAGGAGCTCATCAGCAGTTGTTGGATGGATGGTTTCAGGCTTCACGAGGTGTTGGATGGTGTCAAGAATGGGCATTGCTCTGAGGTGTGGACTCCCTGCATTTGGAACAGATGCTCTTCAGAACAAAAACTTTGACAAAATACTTCATCTGATGCAGCAGAGGAAATCGAAGTTTCTGCTGAAAGCATTCATTCCCTGCCCTGCCCATTAATGTTCTGGAGTGGTGGATGGTGAACATCTGGAGAAATTAATCTGTCCCTTGTGTGTCCAAACAATGATCAGCTGCAGCTTCCAAGAAGAGTCAGAGTAAAGCACATACAATTTGTCTCTGTCCTCCATTTCCAGAACTGTGAACTTCTCTGAGGCTCTCTGTGAGATACATGTTTAAGTCAGATGCTGTGCAAAAGTAGGTTTTATACAAAATAATAATAAAAAAGTTACAATAATGTCTTGGTTTGAAAGACCGGTGTCTGCCGTGGAAGGTGGGAACCTCCCTTGGAATGGAAAAAATATGACCCCCTCCCCTCTGAATTATTACAACTTTGAAATTAAGGGGTTTTCAGGCAAAGATATGTGAAAAGGAATAACAGCTCTTTACTAGTCTGTATAGCAAGGCAAACAATAACAACAATGGCAGCAACACGAACAGAACCAGAAGCGCACCCACAAGCAGCTCTCAGCCGCGGCGCTCTCCCCTGCGGTGCAGTTCCCATCACAGCCAGCAGGGGCGCTGCTGGCTCCTGGCCGGGCAGGGCAGGGGCGATGATTCCTGCAGGGGGCGCCGTGGCGCGAGCTCGGCTGCGCCTCCCTCACGCGATAATGGCGGGCGGGCTGGGTGCTGGAAATGGGCTGTAGCAGGAACCACGGAGCAGCAGCTGGGACAGCAGGGATGAGCAGACATCAGAGTAGCCAAGGAAATGTATCAGAAACTCCACATCTGTAGCAGGTGTCATGGCAGGCAGGGGGTGCTGGCTTAGAGGGTAGTGGAGGCAGCAGTGGGACTGGGCAGCGGCAGCCAGGCTCCTCCTATTGCAGCTGCTGCATGCAGCCGGGAAAGGGAAGAGGGCTGAGGTTCTGGGTTTCTCTCCTGAGGCACCCAAATAGATGGTAAGGGTCCCTTCCGGTCAGATTGGGTGTGAATAATGTCCCAGTCCAACAACTGCTCTTATGAGCAAAGGCTCACCCACAGTGGGAGACGCAATGGACGGACAAAAGCTCCATCGTGGCAGCGAATCCTCTGGGCAGCGACTGCAGACTGGCTGTGCCTACTCTGATGCCAAGAGTGAGAGGAGCCCAGCCCAGCCCCTCACCACCCAGCCAAAATCTCATGGTATCTTTGCCCTTCCAAAGAGAAAACCTCCCAGGTAAGAGAGTAGCTGCATGCTTCACCCACCTTTTTTGCCTCTCTTAAGTACTGGTTGTTATTGTCTCTTGGCCACAGATGGGACAAAATTCCATGGGAGAAAGAAACAAAAGGAAAAATCCTAACCCCCAACAAATAATGATTTCTTCCATCTCTGATTTTTCCCTATTCCTTTCCTTCTTGTCTCTTTGTATTCTACATTAATTCTTCTATGCTCTTGGTCCTTCCTGTATCCCAGCCTTTTCCATGGTCCTTTTGAATAATAATTTCATGTTACCTATATTGCCTCATTATTCTCTGAGTATTTCAAATGAGCTTTTTTTTTGCCCTGAACCATTTTCTCATTTTCTCCTTCCAAATTTTATTTCATCTTCATGGCTCTCTCTGCTTCACACCTAATACACTCTGTATCTTGGAACACTGCTGCAGGGATATTGGTGTTTTGAGGTAACACTAAGACACCTCAGTCATATGCCAGGATGCTGAACAGATAAAGAAGGCAGAGCTTTGTACCATGAATGTTATGTTCATATGTGCTGTGCTCTTGCTCTGTGCAGAAAATCCTTTTGTGCAAAGCCCTTTCTTGAGCAAGATTTGCAGTCCTGGAAGAGGTCAGGGACAGAGGCAGCCAGTGGTGCAGAGCAGGAGAGAGGTCTTTGGCCTAGGAGCTGCCTCCCTGACTGAAAGGACAGATTTCAGACCCAGCTTTGTGATACTATTGCACATTCTTTCAGACCCAGCTTTGCCTGCTGAGAAGGGATCAGCTGGCAGCACCACAGCTCAATATGTCTAATTATTTATTCTTCCTGGTAACTTTATCAGAAAGGGGTTTTACTTTAAATTTGAAGCCTTCTGTTTGTAATACAGCCTGACAAGTTAAGGATGATGGTGAGATTTCTACCAAACAGTGCTGACAGTTCCTGTTAGCTGTTAACCATCCATCTCATTCATAATAACTTAGTAAATTAGATTCAATAAGGTATCAACATCATCCCTTCACACTTATTTGTGTCCCTACCATTCCCGTTCCTCTGCAACATGGTGTAACTAGAACTGCACACTTGACATCACTTATTCTGTGGATCTAATATGCTTTGGCTCTTTCTGCAGCCTCTCAGAAGAGCAAAACTGTTTTCTAAGCTTAGAAAAGTAATTCTAAAGCCCTTCCAGGACAGGCATAATGTCTGGGATTACACTTTACTTTTTCTTCCCAGCTTTCACCTAAAGAGCTCCTCTGTTTTAAACAGAAAAATGAGAGTGAGAGCCTTTGTCCTTGTTTGGGACACCCAGAAGATTCAGAGTTACTGTGGTGGGGACACAGAGAAAACAAACACAGACAGTGCTTACAGGGGATGTAAAGATTAATGCTCCAGGGTTGAAGCCAAGATCTGAGTAATAGGATTTGGAGGAAACTTTCCCTGTTGGCAGCTGATTCTCTGGCTGTCACCTTCAGGACTTCTTGCTCTCTCCTTTGCAAAATCTGGCGCAAGGCACGGACAGAAGCTGGAGCTCGGCACTGGCAAGGCCCTGCTGCAAGGCACACCTTGAACCTCCCTTCTACCTCTGGCACCACTCTGGCCTTGTAAAACAATTCTGGCCTTGTAAAACAGTTCTGCCTCTTGAGCATGTCTTCATGGGCACGCTGTCCCACAGCGATCTGCCCTGGCCTATACAACTGCCTGGCTCTTTCCACAGAAGAGCTACCGTTCCTTCTGGGCTATCTAGGGTACTCAGGACATTGTAAAGTGAGAGCCAGAGGAACATTCAGATTTAGCTAACATCTCATGTGTGCCATAGCCCTTTGCCCTAAAGGCATGTGTCACTTCAAGCCAAAGGATTATTTTAGAGGTTTTGCCTCACAGCCATTGTGAATGAATTTCATAGAACTCTGAGCCTTTATGTACACTCTATAAAGTTCAGGAATCATGCTTTTACTTTGCAATCTAGATAACAGCATGGACACATTATTTTTTCTGATTGAAAATAAAAAGGATGGTTAATTCTCCACATCCTTTTTTTCATCACAAACTAGAGACTGAGGACATTTTGTGAAACCAGTTTCCAAGCACTCCAGTGGTTATTATTAGCAAATGTTTTTTACAAAAGCAAGCTGCAAAAGCAGTTAGTCCAAGACCAGAAAGGAGCTTTAGCAGGAGAAAAACCATTAGATATTATATGATGAAAGGAACAAAGCTTTCATTATTTTCACAAAATATAATCTCTGCTGGGCCTGGTGTTTTCAAAACACTGGGGGCTTCCTTGAATAGCCAGGTGAGAGTTAACTTTTTCTCCCCCACATGCTTATATTAAAATATTTTTCCCTATATTTGTGTTTACATGACATCTAGACTAATCTAAGATGATAGACTGGAATTTTCTAATACCCTTAGCATATTATTAATGTTTCTCAGCCCTATCTTCCTGAACTGTGTTTTCTATTTTCCCTTAAGAATTCTTTGAACATTAAAAAAAAAAAAAAAAAAAAGAGATTTCTCATGTGATAACTGGACAGTAAAGATAAAATACGTTCCCATATTCACTTATTGGATGCTGAAGAGAAATTTAGCCTGCAGAGACAAGATCAGTGCTGTCCAAGAGAAACAGCCACTGGGACTGAGGCATTCACAGTCAGGACACACCACCAAGGACATGGATTAAAAGAAATATTTAAAAATAGTAAGTATTCAGGGGGTTTCTGGCTGAGGACTCTCAGAACACTGATGAGCTATTAGCTAGTGGTGAAAGGAATGTTCTAGGATCATCAAGACACACTTCAATGCAAGGAAGACAAAAAAGTCCATTCAAGGAAAATATAGTCCATACTTCAGTTATTGCTACCAATTATTTTAACATTTAGGTTATTAAAAATTCAAAGAGGCAAAAACCCTATATTGGATTCCCTCTTCACCGTTAAAAAAAGTTTAACACCTTTTTTTTGTACCCTGAGGAAGAGTTGATCTATCTGAAGACATCACTCCCAGCACAAACATGCTGTAATTTTCTGGAGGATACTTGTTAATCTCTACACACTTTTCTGGGCCCAGTGCATGATGTCATGGCCTGTATTGCTCAGTATGTCAGATGAGATGATCTAATGGTCCCTGCTGCACTCCAAATTTATGGATAGGGGGAGTTTAATGAATTTTGGAAAAGAGAAAGCTTTCCTCTGAGTCTTAAATTAATCTCCCACAGAGGAAACAAACAAACATGGGGGAACAGAAACCCCAGCAGAGTTAGGCATCCCCAAATGGTTGATTTAATTTGACAAATGCATTTCAGTACTAATTATGGATTCTTCAAACAGCATTGACAAATGTCCCTGAGGACAATTTGTAAAAATTAGGGCATCACATTGTTACAGGAGTTTACTTGGATTCCTGCTATTGATAAATTTTGGCTTAGTAGCAAGGATGAGAAAGCCAGCTTCTGTGTGGGCCAAAGTGAAACTGTATTTCTTGATTTTATGGTCTGAGGTCTATTACAAAGACCATAAAACTGAGGAATGGCACTGGAGTAACTGCAAAAGGGTATTGTGGTTTGGGGCTCAGCATCTTCCTCATACAGGGAACATCACTGCTTTCCTCAAGTGCTTTTTTTTTTCTTTTGTAACCACAACAGCCATGAAAATTGATTGCATCCTCCCATGGCCCAGCCTTGTTATCCTTCAGGGTGTATTTTTTGATGTTAGGTCTTTCATTCTGGGTCATCTGGGTTGGTCTGTCAGAAAGAGGCTGCTTCTGCTGACTGTGACAGTTTCCAAATTCGGTCAAGGGCAGGACATGAAGCAAAACTGAAGGGTTGTGACACACACTGAAGGAAACTCTGCTGAGTCTGAGCGAGAGCTAGTGACAATTGTTTTCCCCTTGGGTGGTCAACTTTTTGCCTCACAGCTTTTCAAAAATATATCAAGTACTAATAAATGTTGTCTGCTCAGCCTTAGCTGGTGTTTTAAATCATATTATAAACTGATACTATTCTTGGCTGATCAGATTAAATTGTTTGGCATGTGTTATTTTTTCCATGTACAAAATCTCACTGCATTCTTTAAATATTTTGTGTTAAATTAAGAGTAATAAAATTTCTGGACTGAAGCTTTTCTTATAGTCAGCTCCTTTATGCTGTCAACATCCACATGAAAAATGGAATACAAGACTGAATGTGCTCCATAAAATATTAAATTTAACCTAATTTTAAAGATGTGAATATCCTTCAGTTTGTATTAGCAGCAAGTATGGTGTTACCAGTCATGGGTATTTTTCTTAAGGGACAATAATCTGTTCAAATGTCAATTCAATGCTCTGGTTAAAGATAAAAAGCAGCAGGCAATGAGTCCTAATTCAGCCATATCAATTACGAGAGGAAAGCACAAAACCAGAGAAATAAGAAGTTCAGAAAACTGAAATAAAAATTTCTTCACCATGTCTTGAATGGTAGGTGGAACAGTCTTCAAAGCAGAGGTGCCAGAGACTTTACAGGTGGCAATGTTTAATCTGAAATCATGCACAAGACACATACAAGCACAATAATTTAGTATGGAAACATGCAATCAATCATATCTTTGTCATTTCAGATGCCAACATCTGAGCACTCACTCACTGGGAGGCTCTTAGTGGTGCCCACAAAACAGAAACATCATTTTAAGTATGTAGTCACACCTTGCACAGTGTCTGCAATCCACAGCCAGCAAGTGGTGATAACTCCTTAGTCTTTCCAAAACCATGCATCTGTGTATATCAACACATTCTTTCCTATTCCACTTCAAGCACAGAACTATTAATTCAACAGTAAAATCCTTCAACTTAAGTTCTCCTTGGGCATATTATCAAATCAAAGGAGAAAAGCTTGTTTACCTTGAGATATATATATACATACACACACACATTTATATATTTAAAGAAGCACTGCCAGATTTGACAGTAGGGATTCTCCAAGTTATTTTTACTTTGGTTTTACAGCCAAAAGATTCCATTTTATATATATATATATATATATATATATATATATATATATATAAAGAATACTCATTCTCAGACACTCCATTGTGCTTTAGGGAGAAAAGACCCTCACAAAGATGGACTTCTTTCCCACCCTGGGCCTCAGCTAACTACACTGACATCTGAGCAAAACTTCCAGCTCCATCTCTTCTGGCAGACATTAAGGAAGGTCCAACACAGCAGAAAATGCATTTTTTGTTTGGGAGAGCAGGCTCTGAAGTGGGAATTTTCATCCTTATTAGGTCAACCTAGCAGTGATTAATGGGACATGATGTCACAGGAGGAGCACTGGTTTTGAGACTGGTTTTTGTTTGTAGCTCTTTCCAATGTGTTGGTTTAGATTTCTGTCAAGTGTCCCAGTGAGTTTCTCATAGTCACTTTCTTCTTGGCAATTTTCAACTTGACTTACATTTGCATGCAGTGGTGGAGAAAGGCTGGAAGCTCTTACCCCCATTAGGATTTCCAGGCATTTCATATGGGTACTTGAGGAATTCGCTTGGCATATGACACTGGGGAAATAAACTGCGGAGGAAAAATGTGTGCATGTACAAATGTGTGTGTAAATACACATCCAAAGTTTGTTGATGGTTTGTTCCTGCTGTGACAAGGGGAGAGGTTTGCTTAGTAGCAACAGATTCCAGACCTCCCTTTGAAAAACCCGCCCACAATAATTTGGTACCTGAAATCATCAAGAGGCTGTGGCATTTCAGCTTGGTAAAATTGTCACAAATACGGACCCATCACCACCATGCACACAGAAGAGGGCAAAAATTCCTTTCAAGGGGTGAAATGTTCATTAGCAAAATACAGAGAGCTTGCCAAATGATATGAGCTTTGAAAGGGTAGCACTTACTCTCAGTGCCCATTTGTGTCCCTGGGGAGCTCCCCAGCCGTGGATGAAGCCGCAGGGGAGCTGCACATGCCGTGCAGGATATGGAATTTGGTCATGGAAATCAGCAGCCAGCACAGAGCTATGTGCAGCCCCTTCAGCCGGGCAGGGACTCGCTCCCAGCTGGGTCACAGCCGTGACCACACAAACTCCCAGCAGCAGCAGCAGCAGTGAGGAGCAGCCCTGGATCCTGTTACTCTCAAAAGCACATGTGCCTGATGTGCCCCCAGGGAAGGCTCGCTCGGAGCTGCCAGAGCACAGTTCAAGGGCCTGTCAGAAGCAAACCAGATTTCTGCTTCCTTTCCTTGGCTTTTGCTTTTCCTCCTACTAAGCCACTGATTATGGCATGTGAGGGTCTTGCTCACACTCTGAGCACTGACAGCATGGATTCTCTGTGGTAAACAGAGGAGCATGAGCGCTGAAACAATTTGGCTGGGCCGCTCCAGTGAACCAGCTCAACAAAGGCCTGCAGGGCAAAAGGAAGAATAAAACCCAGGAGTGGTAGGACAAGCCATCTCCAGCACACATGGAGTATTATAAGAGACAATGACCAGGCAAGATGGAAAACAGGGATAACAGAGACAGCAGACTTGAAGAAATTTGTCATCCAAGGGAGGAGAAGACAGCTCCTCTAGGGAACCAGGCTAATGGGGAAATGCTCTGAAGAAGTCAAGGAATGGACAGTTTTTAAGGAAAGCAGAAGGGAATGTCAGCTTGTCACAGTTTTAAAAACATTTCTTAGTAGATGTACTAATCTTTCTGGTCAAGTAAATGTGGTTTTGGTTTATTTCAGATCAAAGGCTTTTGAAGGGATCTTCAAGTGCTGGATTCCAGTTGTTGTTTTGGGAATCATTTGCTGAGACATAGGTACCAAATAATTGTGAATTGTAGAGTTCTGTCTGCTAATATGAATAAATATAAAAAAATTAAAACATTGGGGATGCTGTTACCTACTGAGATAAAAAGTGTTCAAGGCCAGGCTGGATGGGAATCTCAGCAACCTGGTCTAGTGGAAGGTGTCCCTGCCCATGTCAGGAGAATGGAACTGGATGAGCTTTGGGGTCCCTTTTAACCCAAAGCATTCTGTGATTCTGTAAAACACCTGAGCAGCTCTGAAATCCTAAACAGTTCAGCAATCCCTATACACTTGCGTGAAGCCCCCTCCAAATTAGGAGAATTCTTAAGGATCCTACAGTTAAATATCTACTTAAAGAGTCTAGAATGGAAGAGCATTCAAAGGGAAAAGTGGCAGGATCTGCAGAGTATAAATCTGTCTAGCAGAGGAGTTTTCCTAATCCTGAAGCAGCTCTTCCCAGGCAGCGTGGGTGTGTGCCTTCCAGCCCCAGGGAGATCTTTAATCCTAAACTTCCATACAAACACAAATATCTTTGTTTAGACATTTCAGTGCGACCTCTGATGGAAAAGGAAACAGCAGTAAGGTTCTAGTTGCCCTTTCCATATGGCAGCAGGCTGCTTTTGTTCCATAGATTTTCTGGTAAAAAAAAAGGAGAAGAAATTATGTAGCAATGGAACCTCAATAAAGGAAAAAAAATTCATCAGTATTCGAGTAAGAAAACAAGATTTGGTGTTCCTTAACAAAATATCTCACAGTTCAGTACTGGTTTTGAGAGAATTGTCTCCTTTTGGAGACAGACCTCCAGACATTGCAGCATAGACTGGTGCTGCTTGAAATGCCAGATCCAGATCCGAACACTGTACAATTAAAATAGAGTAGACTGTTTGGATTACTTGTGTGCATCTATTAGATCTGTCCTGCCTGTGAGCCTGCAAAGTGACTTCCAAATGCTGTGAATGTGAGCAGCTCCTATCTGAAAACACTATCAGGTGCAAAGAAGATGTTCAAGTTAGCTACAATTTGTTTGATATAATCTGAGCATAATCTGAATCTGGTGTTTTGTGGAGGATTTTAAGTTTTCCAGATGCAACCTCCTAATATTTTATAACCTTTATTCACACTAACTCTGCTGTATTTCCAGAATATAGAACAAATATCTGTTTTAATTTTATAAACAGGGTTTGTTTCTAGCTCAAAACCATAAGAAGTACACCCTAGTTTGCATTCAAGTATGTTGGTCCCCAAATTTGCTGTGGGAAAATGTATGAGAGCCGGGAGGAACGATGGCCCACCACTGAACAGGGATTTCCTGAGCTTGCTGTGCTACCTGCCACCAAAACATGGCCAAAGTAACACAGCCCAGCTCAGTCTGGCTCAGAAAAGCTCTGGGAGGACAACCCCCTGCATGCCCACTGTCATAAACCAGTTTAGCCTTAAGCCTTACAACTACATAATTACATGTACTTCTTGTAGCCAGGGAAAGAAAAATGACTTATCTCATCTGAGCAAAGGTCCAGTAGTCACTTGAGAAAGAAAATGTCAAGCAAGAAGAATCTCCAGGGTACTGAGCATTCCCAGAGGAAGCGAGGGACACGTTTCTTCTCAGGAGATTTTCCCACCGTTGGAAAGCCAGGCCATCATGTAGTTTACATAACAACAACAAAAAAAGAACAGATCCCAGCAGTAACAGATCAATTGTGCTGGTTTGGCGTGTGATTGTTTGGATTTGGTTTTTTTCCTACTTCATAAACCTGAAATTAAATATCCACAAACAGTATTTTATATCATTTTCCTGGTGGTACAGCTTTCCCTTTGCCATTTGAAATAGAAGTGCCAGGACTGCAGTACAAATTCTCACTAGTGTCAAAACCAGACCACAGTGCACACATCCCCTTCTGACATACATTGCTATGCTATATGAGAAGAGTTGGAAAACATGATAAGGATGTCATAACTTAATTTACAGGAATTGGTTTTCTGCTGAATTCTCCCACGGAATATGTCCCAGAGTACAGGAAAGGAAGGCTCCGTTGAGTCCCTCATGCATCAGTCAAAACTGGATTTCTCACAAAAATTAAGAAACACCTAAATACCCAAAATGCATGTCCTACTCTGATATAACCTTTCTTAACTAAGTGCTAAAACCCAGCATGCTAAGGGAGAAGGATAATGCTTGGATTACTTTTCTGCATAATAAAATGAAGTTTTTGAAAATTACCTTTCTTTCCTCATTACCTTTCTGATAGACTACAGGGTAGGATGAAATTATAGCCATAGGAATCTACTCTCATTATTGATCAAGCCTGGAGGCTTGATCAGACAGCTTATCAGACTGGCTTTACCAGAAACCAAAGCCTAGAAATCCCCAGGCATTCATTCCCTTCCACACAGTACAATCTTTTGGGAGAGTGGAAAATCAGAGTAAACATTCTTTACTGTGTGTGTATATCTCCACATAAACACATGTATACATAGCTCAAGGAAAAATTTCAGAAGCGAAGATTAACTGATATCCTACATAAATCTTGTGTGTTGTTCTTCTGAAGTCTCCAATGGATTTCTTCTGAAAGCCTTTAAAAGATGGATCCTGACCTCTTCTGCACTGCTGCTTAGTTGGAAGAGGATGCAGAGCAGATCAAGTCTTGTGTAAGAAGTATTCTCTCTGGTGGAACAGTGTTAAGAAATAAGCCCTGGGCACAGTATCATCCTTCAGTGATAAGCAGCTATTGGATCACACTTTGTGCAGAGGAGAAGCCATATGGCAGCACATTTCTTGCTGCTCTCATCAGTAAAGAAGAGCCAATCATTAGCCATATATTTTGGCAATCCATGCTCTGCATTTCCCAGTAAACACACTCTTCTATAATTTAACCATGTCCTACATCAGTGGTCATTTTTCTTAGTGACAGATATGTGACAGAGCTCCAGTGGAACTTGCTTGCCTTCCTCATGCTTTTGTCCCTGTTTGGCTGAGGCAGACAGAGCTGGTCAGGGACCAATACAGAGATTCAATAAATACAGTCATAATTTAGTTTGATGAAGACAAAAATGAAGGGGGGGTGGATGAACAGAGTTCTCTAGTAGTAGTTGGGAGCATTGCATTCTTCAGTATCACTGGCCTGTCACCTTGGGGAGTTCATTTCCACATAAATCAAATGTTAACCAGACAGGGAAAAACTGTTCTCACTGTTACAAAGGAGGCAGCTGGCCAGCTCAAAAGGACAAAATCTCTATTCCTCTGGGACATATGGAAATGGTCATTACATGACAATATTTATTTATAAACACACTTGGCTCCATCAGTTGGGCTTGAATATATAGAGGAATGGAGCTTATTAGCAAGATAAAGCTTTCCCATGACCTATAGAGGACACTGCATAGGGACCACAGATGTTCTGTATTAAAAAAGCTGGAAAATTTATGTCAATGAAATGGCCATGAAAAGCTCAGTTGGAAAATAAGTAAATAAATAAATAAGGAGGTCACCAGCAAAGAGAAGGTTAAGGACACTGGAAAATGGATCTTCCAGGATACTTAACCTTTATTTATTTATTTAAGCGGAACAGATCCTGACCTCAGCTGCGTGTGTCTCTTCTGAGCAGCTCTACTGAACTTACCCAAAATTCTGGATTTGCACCACCAGAGCTGAGCAGATGGCTGATCTGTTACACAGGCAAACAATCCTGTGGCAATGGGATTCACACAATTAGTGCCAGGAAAGGCTCAGAGAAGGACTGCAGTTCAGAAGTATGTGCCACTTTCTGATGCAGGTATGGAAAAATCTCTGTCCCTATCAGATGAACTTGTAAGGACCCAGTTTCAGCTGTACAATCTAAATCATAGACCTTCTTAGCACAGAATTTGTAGCCTATTTTGAGATGGAAAGCCAGAAAAATTACAAAGAAGCATCACAAGACCAGATTCAGTTTTTATTTACCAGGGCCTTCAGATCACAGAATTGGAGAATATTCCAATTCCAAGTTGGAAGGGACCCACAGGGATCATTGAGTCCAACTCTTCAGTGCATGGCCCATACTTCTGGGATCAACCCTCTTTGGTGTTATGAGCACCGGGTTCTGACCAGCTGAGCTAACTTAAGCTCAGCTTAACAGCTGGGTTGTCTAAGCCCCTGGATCCTCTCTACTCTCAGCAGCTCTGATTGTGCCCCCCGCCAAATGCAAACAGTTCCCCATCCTGGCTGGCCTGAAGCCTTGAATCCAAAGGTTTGTGTACCTGCTCTCTCTGTGGGAGCTGTGGGAGCACGGGTGATGTTGTTTGCACAGCTGTGGGCTCACTGAGCACCTGCAGCCAGGCTCACAGCCTCTGCCTGCACCTCAGCTACTGCTCCCTCCAGCAGACACAGGTGGAGCATCACAGCAGCATCTCCTCAGCCATCTTCATGGCCAGGAGCTTTCCTGTCACACACCAGCTCCTTGGGTCCCTCCATCTGCCAGAGGGATGCCTTCCCTCAGAGCCTTCTGAGACATCCAGCAGGGAGTACTGATTCTTCCAACCATTTAAATGGATGTCTCATGTTCAGGTATGCCAGGACACTCACTGACACGGCAGGAACTAGGAAAAGAAATTCCTGTTTCTTCTTCTTTTTTCTGAAAGAAGTCCCCTTAATGGTTTAGGAAGAGGAGTGAGGCCACAGAACACTGCCTGGGGATGAGACCCCCTTCCCTTCAGTTTCCCAATGAAAATGCTACAGCTGTTAGAGCACCACAGGTGTGTGAGGGACTGACTGACCACCATCAGTGAAGTCTAAGTTCTTCAAAACCCTGAGGGTGCTGAAGCAGGTTTCCAGCTGTCCCTGACCTGTTTTTCTCACAAAATTGCCCTAAACCAGGAGAGAAGGCCAGGCAGACATTTGCACAAGCACAAAAATGTGGGTTCACCTCCACTTTGGGTTTGCCTCACTTTCTGTTCTTTCTTAAACTCCTGATTTCACAGATGACCTTTCAGCTCACTCTATTCCAGAGCTACCCAACTTTCTTCCTGGCATGGAGAAGGCAGGATACCCTCTGGGTATCCCAGAGATATGGGTCCTGGCTGATGTAGTCCTGTACTCCCAGGACGCACCAGCTTAGACCTTTCCAGCAAGTGGAATTCCTGAGCTGGGGACAGTCACCCTGCAGCTGGTGAGGCTGAAGGAGCAGGGGACTATGAGTACCCCAGAGCTGGAGCACCCAATAGACATTTGAAATTACTGCTAAAACCCCAAACAAACCATAGTGCAATTCAACATTATCTAGTATTGTTCCCCGTGGTAGGATAGATATAATGTGTCAGTCTGATTACTTCAGGCTGTATTTACAATTAAAAGATTTTTTTTTTCTTTTCCTTGGTATAGTTTACACTGAGAGAAAAAAAAAATCCCACAGTGTTGTTTTACAGAGCAATTTTCCTCACATTAGTTTTGTTTCAACTTTTCTAGGGGTGTTTTTTTTGCAGTAGTGAGAAGGAACAAAACAGTTGAAGCACATATAATCCTCTTTGGATTAAGGAAATGCAAGAATTTCCCACTACTTTTCAATGCTGAGGTGAAAATTTTCATCTGGAGTGTAATAATTACTGCAATGTGGATTTAGTTGGATATCTTCAGTTCAGTCTTTGATCCAGTGAAACTTCATGGGGACTTTTGCAACTGGAAATAAAACAGGATCCATGATCATTTTTCATTGCAATAAGAGAAAGAAATCATACCATCATCACTTTTATACATCATTAACAGAATTTTAAAACAGTGTTGGCCCCAGTATGAATTTCTGGTGCCTATCACTGGATGACAAGTGTTTGATCCTGCAGGCCAGCCAGTTTTCAGGTCACCTCACTGCCCACCTATCTAAAATCCACTTTGCCAGTTTGTCTGTGAGGTTATGAGCTTGGTCAGGCATGATTTGTACATCTGTCACTTTCTTGTCCTTTATATGTTTGGAAATAATTTTCAGGATTAGTTGCTCCATCACCTTCTCAGAGATTAAGGTGAGGCTGGCTGGCCTGTAGTTCACCAGAAGGGCCTTCTTGCCCTCTTGAAGATAAAGGTGACATTTGCTTCTTCCAATCAGCAGGAATTTGCTGATTGTCACACCTTTTCAAAAATATTTGAAATTATTTCAAAAATAATTGAGAGTGGCCTCACAATGAAGTCAATCCTTGTGGGAGCAAGCCATCAGGACCTATGGGCTGTATATGTCCAGTTTGTTTGTTTGTTTTGACATTTACTCATTTGTTTTAATAATTTTTGGACTCATCTCTATAGTTCTAGAAACAATGGTACTGAACTTGTCATCTCACAGTCTGCAAATTTTAAGTCCATGCACCATCCCATTAACAGAGTCAGAAGTTAGAGACTTCTCCCACACTGCAGTCCTTACTATCTGATTCATCCCTCAAGGTAATCTAGTTTATAAAACAAAAAATAGATTAAATAATTTTAATTTTGTTCTCTGTAATGAGAGTCCAGAACCACATTTGTGCACATTATTTACTCTGGCTCCCCTTGAAACAAGCAGCAGTGTTTCCAAACTAATGCTGTGTTTGGGGGCTAACCTCTCCAGTTCTCACAGAGGCTATCCTGAGTGGAATTAGAAACACTGATTCATCCCAATTATCTGTGCTCAGAGCCATTCCCCATCTTCCCATGCAAGACTCTGAGTAAACCACAAAGGGAAAAATACTATCACACTGCAACCTTTCTTTCCAAATCCTCTGCTGTCCCTGGATACCACAGGAGCCCATTTCAACCACAGTAGGGACAAAGATATTTATTTTGATTTATGCTTTCCTATCTGCTCTGCCTTAGCCACAATAAACTGATCTCCAAGCAGACGCATCATCTCTGCGTATCTCTGCTCCCCAACCACAGTGACCTATTTCAGAAGTCAAACTGAGATCAAATGTTACTCTCTGGTTCATGGGTGAAAAAGCCCCAACTTTGAATCACAAGAGGAACTAAAGAGAAAAGATGTCCATCCTGCCCACTGCTGTGTTCACAGTGAGTACGGTTGGTTCCTTTCCCACACATCTTGGCTGTTTATTTGTTTTTTGATTAAGCTAACATGCATTTCAACAGCTGCATCCCTGGGAGTTATAAAACTTGTCTAGGAGTAGGCTAACCCATCAGCAGGAAAATAGGACTGGGAGAAAGAAAAACAAGCTTCAACAGGTGCTGAAGCTTGTTTTTCTCATAGTGTGGTGAAGTAAATTCATATGCAAAAATTTCACAAAGCACACAATGACAACACCAAGTGTATCTGTCCAGAAAAGCTGTGGATTTGACATCCCTGGGAGCATTCAAGGCCAGCTGGATGGAGCTCTGAGCAACCTGGGACAGTGGAAGGTGTCCCTGCCCATGTCAGGGGGTTGGAATAAGATGATTTGTAAAATCCCCTCCAATCCAAATGTGTTAATCTGGGGTTTTTTTAAATAATAATACAAAAATTGCCTCTAGAAGAAAGAGAAAAAGGAGAAAGCAGAAAGCAAAGGAGACAGGAGGAGAATGAGACGGATAAAGAGGAAAAAAGGAAAGTTAAAAAGCAAAAGGAAATGGGAAGAGGAAGGGCAAGAAAACAGAGATAAAGGCCCCAATTGTCCTTGTTCCAGCAAATTAAAGCTGGAGCCATTGATCATAAGCAGCCAGTTATAATTTTGGGTCTGAATCCCAAAGCTCATATTCATGTTAGTTCATGGTCAGACTGAAGCTTTTAAATCAAGGTACAGAAATTCCACAACAATGGAACCTCCCTATATTTAAGAATATTTAGAGCTGAACCCTATAACCTCAGCTTCTTGCCACATCTCCCTTTCTGTTGCACTGCTAAAGCTTCAAGGTTTTTTTGATCTGTGAATGAAAATTGTTGTCTGCGCTCTAAAGCCACTGTTACCAAAACATCAATCAAATAAGCATTCATCCTCCTTATGGAAATAATGCAGAACTTTGCCTTAATGGGGACAGATTATTTGCATCATAGCTCAAGTCTGTTTTTTGGATGACCTGTCTGGCTAACCAGATCTGATGGTCATTTGTCCTAGATTGAAACCAGTGAACATTAAAAAAATAGAAAAGGGAAAAATCTGTCTGAAAATTAAGCAGCTTCATAGCTGCTTAAATACCTACCCTAAAACTGACCAGGACAAATCTGTGTTATTTTTTATGGCTACTCATATTCCTGGTACTGGAGGTGTGAAGTCAGTTGGTAATAGAGGCTCAATCTGGTTCCAAAAGAAATAAAAGAAGCAGATTTCTCACAGGTTGCCCAAGAAATAGGCAACAGTGTGTGAAAAAATTCACAGAATCATTTAGGATGGAAAGGACCTCCAAGATCATGGAGCCCAACCTTTGACCACCTTGTCACCAGCCCAGGGCAAAGAGTGCCACATCCAGTCATTTCCTGAGCATTTCCAGGGATGGGGACTCCACTACCTTCCTGGGCAGCCCTTTCCAGTGCTTGACAAAGGAAAGAAAGGCTCTGCCTTGATACCAACCACTTCACTAGCACGATCACTTGGCCTAAGATTGTTCAAAGAGCAGTGGACACAGGGAAAACCTAAAATATGGCTTTATATCTTTTCAGGATAGAGGCAGAACTACAAGGAAGTGGCGGAAGGAAGTGGTGGAAGGGGTGGAAGTGGCGGAAGTGGTGGAAGGAAGGAAGTGGCGGAAGGAAGTGGCGGAAGTGGCGGAAGGAAGGAAGGAAGTGGCGGAAGTGGCGGAAGTGGCGGAAGTGGCGGAAGTGGCGGAAGTGGCGGAAGTGGCGGAAGGAAGGAAGGAAGGAAGGAAGGAAGGAAGGAAGGAAGGAAGGAAGGAAGTGGCGGAAGGAAGTGGAGGAAGGAAGGAATTGGCGGAAGGAAGTGGCGGAAGGAAGGAAGTGGCGGAAGGAAGGAAGTGGCGGAAGGAAGTGGCGGAAGGAAGTGGCGGAAGGAAGTGGCGGAAGTGGCGGAAGGAAGTGGCGGAAGTGGCGGAAGTGGCGGAAGTGGCGGAAGTGGCGGAAGTGGCGGAAGTGGCGGAAGTGGCGGAAGTGGCGGAAGGAAGGAAGGAAGGAAGGAAGGAAGGAAGGAAGGAAGGAAGGAAGGAAGTGGCGGAAGGAAGTGGAGGAAGGAAGGAATTGGCGGAAGGAAGTGGCGGAAGGAAGGAAGTGGCGGAAGGAAGGAAGTGGCGGAAGGAAGTGGCGGAAGGAAGTGGCGGAAGGAAGTGGCGGAAGTGGCGGAAGGAAGGAAGGAAGGAAGGAAGGAAGGAAGGAAGGAAGGAAGGAAGGAAGGAAGGAAGGAAGGAAGGAAGGAAGGAAGGAAGGAAGGAAGGAAGGAAGGAAGGAAGGAAGGAAATTTTAAAAGCAAAGATAATCAGCTAATCAGCTAATATTCCAAGAGCAATTTCTGCTTTTAAAAGCAAAGATAATCAGCTAATCAGCTAATATTCCAAGAGCAATTTCTGTGCCAATTGTAACTAATTCATAATAGCCACACAAATACTTTCTTCCAAGGATGTACCACAGCAGAGGACTCCCTCTATAAATGGGCTCTGTATGATGGATAAGGCTGAGGTAGGGGGCTCTCTGGAGCTGTCCTCGCCACCTCTGAGGGTCCAGTTCTTGTATGTAACACCAGGAAAACAGGGTTTGGATGGGATAAACCACCAGATTAAAACCTTCCTGAGCAGAAACTGATGAGCAGTCTGCTGTGGAGCAGCATAGGGTAGGAGAGAGACTCATGCAAAAAAAGATCACTCAGCTTGATACAAAGAATTTTTGTGGTATGTTTCAACTGTGCCATTCTTCTCCCCGATGACCAGTGATGGGACCTGAGGGAATGGTATGAAGCTGTTTCAGGCAAGGTACCCTGGATATCAAGAAAAAGTTGTTCACCCAGAGCATGGCTGGGCACCTGAACAGCCTCCCCAGGGAAGGGATCACAGCGCCAGGCCTGACAGAGTTTGAAACCACGAGCTCAGATTCAGGTTCCCTTGTAAAGCAGCTAGACAGATTTAGAGGTTTTCAAGCCACTAAATCACTACTTGCCATCCAGCATCATTAGGTACTCAAAGAGTTAAATCCTGGATCTGATTGAATAAAATCAACAGAACAAGGTAATAAAACCCACGATTTCCACTTGCCATCCTACTTAGAGTCAGGGCAAAGTGCCACACGGTGGTTTGAGCTGAATAAATTGCTTTTACATCAGCTCCTCTGACAGCCAGGTGAGCTAAAAGAGAAAGAGGACTTGCTGTAGAAGAGCAGGAGAGAGAGGTTTTCCACCCAGTTTATAACCCTGAGGAGCTCTGGGATAAGCACTGCAGGGTCAGTGCAAGCAATCAGGCACCAGCCCAGCTGTGACATCTGACTTGCCCCCCAGAGGAGTGCAGGGACACTGCTAAAGGGTGATACCCAGGGGCTGTTTCCCCACAGCCTCATCTCCCACAGACTTGCAGCATCAAGATGGTCCTCGCTGGTTGTGGAACCTGTAAAGTCTCTCTCACCTTGTAGAGCTGCTGTTGTTGAGCAAAATACTAATTTACCTGCCAAATGCAATGACAAATGATAAAGCATCAGTGTACTCTGGCTTGTTTGTTATTAGCCATGGTGTAAATGTTCCAGGAAAACAGTGTTTAATACCCCCATCAGCCAACAAAGCGGCTCTTTCACGGCTATTTACAGGAAGGGCTCATTTCCCCCGAGTGAGTTTGCTTTGACGTTATTGGGAGAGGTTTTGTGGCAGATATTTACACTAGGCCGAGTGCCTGTGGCATCTTCTGAGCGCACGTGACACAGGCTGGGGGCCCAGGCTGCCAGAATATAAAAGAGCACTTCCCACAGCACCTTATCAATTTGTTGTACTGCCTGAGTGGCGTGATTACTTTTCCATGGCCGGGAAGGCTGACTAACCCTCCCTGAACCATTACTGTTGGGACAGCTTGAACCAAGAGAGATTTCTGTAAAAATAGACCACAAAGAATGCATTGGAGACAAGAGGCTTTGCGTCTTTTACAGCTTCTTGACCTCTTCTGCCTGGATTTTTTTACTAATGGGGAGGATTAAAGGGAACATCCTGGAGCCTCAGCGCAGCGCAGTGACCAATGTGCACAGCTGCTCTCAGTCATGTTTCTGAGGCTGCTCAGGCTGTGCTGTGAAGCACACAAAAAGGGGCCTGACTCATTGCTCTTTCAACTCAGTTCTTGTCCAGTAGCTCGGGTTTTCTGGGTCTCAAACTCAGCCCTGATTTATGCTCGTTTTTTGGAAGCTCTAGAACCAGGCTGGTGAAAAAAGGGAGGAAAAGGGCATGAAGGGAACACCTGAGAAGAGAGCTGTTTTCCTAGTGTATAACTTCTCCCTAGGTGGTAATTAGTTGTGGTGGCAGGCCGCCTGGCTCCAATAAATCACAGCATTGCCTAATCATTGTACACAGAATGGTGTAAGATTCATGATAATAAAACAACTGAATGCTAATGTAGCACATACTGCAATTCCAAAAATACGAAATGCGCTGAACAATTTGCCTCAAACTAGGAATAAAAGCCTTCTACTTTTCACTACTGTATGTGTTATATAAAGTTATTTCTTTGTCAGATATTTTATTTGATAACATAAGATAGAATTTAATATTTTATATAAAGCATCTTTTATGTCCCAGGAGAAATGCACTCGATTTACCAACTGAATCTCAGAAGGCTTCATAAATGTTCAAACTAGTAGTGAATATTGTAGAATATGGCTCTTTAATCAAGGTGAGTGCAATAATCCAGTAAGTATTCATGTCAGATTGCAATTAATCATATATCAGTGTCACCTCCTTCATATTTTTACATTTTTAGCTACAAAACCATCAAATTTATTGTTAAGTGGAATTAACACCTCAAGTAGTTACATCAGCTGAAATGCTTTTACCAGCAAATATATGTGCTAATTTAGACACAGAAGGAATTCAAATTTTACATTCCAGTATGATTTTTGGGGGGGGGGTAAACCTTGGTTGGTAGTGTGCTGCCTGTGCAAGGACTTGGCTGAAAAGGTGAAGAAAATACATATGCATTACAATGTTTGGACATTGGTCCAATAGACACAGATTCAGTTATTTGGTTTGGTGAGTTTTCTGTTTGAAATTACTGTTTGGGGTATGCAAGAACAGGGAAGTGGCCAAAATACATTTAAACATTCATTAGCTTAAATTTTGTTCCAGTGGAACTAAACCAATGCTGCAGACAAAGAAATGCTCGAGCAACAGAAGAAAGAAAGAGTAAAGATCTTTACCTTGTCCTCTATATTATTTTCTAAAATTTCATTTCATTTCAAAAAGGAATTTGGTTGGGCCTTTAGGTTTTAAAACTTACAGCAACCAGAGCTGCTGCAGCATGGCTCTTGCAATACGTGGGTACTACTGCTAAAGTGGGAATTGAACAACGAATCTAAACCCTCCAGCCTTTAAATACAGAAAAAAACCAAAGAAAATCTCTAGCAAGCAAGGAAAACAGCCCCTTTCCTTTGCAGCTAGCTGCTCTGAAATTAGAACTGCATCTACACGGTTTGTAAGCCAGCGCTTTGTGCCTGCCTCAGGTGGAGCCATGTTCTTTCCCACTGCTGGGCAATGAAACCACGGCTCATTATCACATCTGGAGCCTGTTGGGGAACACACAAAATTGTCAATCCTTTCCTCAAACAACAGCAGCAAAAAAAAAAAAAAAAAAAAAAAAAAAAAAAAAAAAAAAGCACCACCAAAACCCTCCAAAAAACCCCAAAACCAACAACAACAAACAAAACAAAAACCTACCCCACCGCCCCCAAAAGAAAAACGAAAAAACACCAAATAAACAACAAACCACCAAACAACAACGACAAAAACCCAATCAACCAAGAAACTGTGTTGTTACCACCATCTACTGGTGGCCTTAGTAGGCTTTCAGGGGGCTCTTGGGGACATATCCAGATCATCAAGTCCAACTCCTGGCCCTGTGCAGGACACCCCAGGAATCCCACCCCATCAGCACTGCCCAAATATTCTCTTTCCCGAGAAAACCCAAAGCAGCCTCAAAGCACTGGGCACTAATAGCTGTAAAATGCAAACTAAATTATACTGAGTGAGGAATGAAGTAGTTTTTAAAATATGACCACTGTGTTTCATAAATAGTTCATAAACCTTTTCCTCATCTTTCCAGATATTTTTGGTCTGGTAATCTTCTCTCTAAATATTAAAAGGAGTCAAAGTATCATGGGAGTAACTGGTATGTTCCTTGTTCATTTCAAAATAGATTCAGGCTGTACAAAGTAATAGAATATAGCAAAGGTGGGTTGGGTGCTCATTTTCCTTATTTCTTATAAACCAGTAAAGTGAAAAGGCACTTTAAATTATTTTTTTTAAATGTGTCTATAGGTGTCTCAAATTTTGTTTAATTATTAGAGGCTCAGTAGATAATTAAACAAGATATGAGACACCTGTTGGAACATTCACACTTTCCAGAGGGGCCTTGAATGTAAAAAGTTCTACATCTGTGCTTTTGGAACAGGTGAGACTCATTAACTGACAGGCACATTACAGGTCCCCATTACTACCACATGTTCTCTTAATTCTTCTTCTGAATCTTTAACCAGAAAGCCTGACAGAGTTTTGCTATCTGCATTCCCCACTTCCTCCGTTTATTTCCTTCCGCCTATTTATTTGCAAGCACAACAATGAGACAAATATTTGCTAAAACTGAATCAGATCCTTAATCTGCTGGTATCAGCTCAGGTTAATTTTGCTTGTGCCGGTTTTTCCAGTGCAGCCTTGGGACAGAATTTCATAAAACGTGGATTTCCATGCTGTGCTTGACATGAAATAACACCTCTGCTGAGAGCACAGCTCATCTAAAGTGATCTGCAGTCCCAAAGATCTGGATAATAAGTCCAGATGTACAGGGAGGAGCACAGTGAACCGGACAGTAATGCCTGGATGATGCTGCCAGTGGAGTTTCTGCTTGGCTTTCCTGGGAAAACTGCCCACTTTCTTGGGAAAAATGTCACACTATGGGTCTGGATTCAGGGTCGCTGAACGAGAGGAAGCTCCAAACTCTGCTATTACCATTGAAATAGAGGCAGAGCTGAAGCGCTTCCCACGTGCTGAGGCTGTGCTTTTTAGCTCGGTCAGTAGATGTCAGCGCTACACCGAGAAAACCACACATGGACAGGTCCTGAAACAAGAATGCCTCAGAAAAAAAGGCAGCACACTTTTTTTCATCTCGGTGTCAAGATGCAGCTGGTGGAAAAGAGGAGAAATTGAATGTATTTTACAGGGAAAATGTTCTTGAGAAAGTTTGGAGGTTCCTGTGTCCTCATACGATGAGACAGCACAATTGGGTAGTGACAGATTCAGGACTGACATATATAATTTCAGTCTGAATTCTGGAAAGCTTGCATTCATTCTTTAAGGAAAACATGCATTCTCACCTTCCCTTTCCAGACTAGTGCCCTCTACACAGGTATACAGTTAAAAAGTATAGAATATTTAAATTGATGAGTTATTCCTAAATCCTTCTCTATTGAAAACAAATTAAGGACTGACTCATTACATTTCAGACCAGTTTAGAGTAGAGTTTATTAATAGTATGGTTTATTTTGCAGCATAGTAAATCCAGACAGGCAAAACTGAACATCCCATTCAAGAAGAAATTTAATGTGGCTTTTCAAGCCTCCAGAACCTCCACAGCTTCACAGCTTGCTAAATTGCTACAAAGAGCTGCAAGTCTTTCCAAAAACCAGTATGCCAGCCCAGAAAATCTTGGGCTAATCAAGACTTGACTTGACTCCCTTTGGTGCTTGGGAGGGAGCCAGCCTCAAAACTGGTCAAAAGCTTTCCAGTAATGAAGACAATAAAGGGGATCTTGTGTATTAGGAATGAAAGATTGATGCATGTAGATTGAAAAGGGAATTACTAGAGTATAGTATATCAGGGCAACCCAGATGAGGGGGAGAAAATGATGCAACTGATTCCATTGATATCAAAAGGCTAATTAATTACTTTATTATACTACATTACACTACATCTCAACTGAATCTGCACAAGCACCCAACTCAACTGCACAGAATCTCATGACTGTCAGCCAACAGTCCTGACACACACACTTGTATTCAATTGGTCAATGAATCAAAACACTCGCACCAGAATCCAATCAAGCAAATTCCTTCAAGTAAATAATCTTTCTCAATGCATTCCACTTGTTCCAAAACACAGGAACAGTAAATGAGCTAAGAATTGTTTTTTCTTTCTCTGAGGTTCAGAGAATGTGAATCCCAGAAATTTCCTTGGGAAGTTGTGCCTTGCTTCTCTCCGTGAAGAGAAATGCAGCTACACAAGAGGGTGTTGGGGTTTTCTAATTTGGTCAATGCAAAGGAAGTTTGTCAGACAATCACTATTTAAACTATCTTTGACCTGAAACTCAGTTCTAGGTCCCACCCCAAGTTTAGTTGGGTACATGAATCCTACACCGCTAACCACAATTTCCTCATGCAATATTCACAGCAGAGACATAGATTAAAAGCAGTTTAGATCCTGTGAATGCTCTGGTGTGGCCATACAGGTTTAGCAGGGCTGTCTGAATGTGGCCAGCTGAGTCCAGCACCTGTAACACCTCAAATGAGGGCACCTGAAACATTTGCAGGCACATTAATTCTCTCCTGACTACAAAACTTGATATACCTGCTGTAAAGGATAAAGACCTGAGCCCTGTTTGCATTCCTTTCACAAATATTTGGGGGATGACTGCTTTTTTTCCTAAACCCACCAAGATTCACATATGAGTAGAGGTGAATAAATGAGGGGGATTTAGTATTACTTGGTTATTATTTCTCACCTGCTTTTGCTCCTCATAGCCCCCTGGGCAAAGAGGCTAAGCTGAAGAGGGAAAATGCTCCTGCCAACACCAGCTACCCCTCATCTACAGTCAATACTAAGTGGTAGAAGTGAGTATTTTATCATGATCATATATACATTTGCTTTAGGAATTGTTTTACATCTTTACTACATGACTGCCTTGGCTGCCTGTATTTCAGGTAACTCTGTCTCTGAATTATATAAGGAACACAAACCCCAAGGAGAGTGTTCCTAACATTCATTTAACCCAGCAACTGTTATTGAAACCCTGAGGCCTGAAAATTTCCTATTTTTTTCCCCAAGTAATTCAGTAAGAGAGTAGCACTCCCTGCAAGTCTAGCGTGCAAAGTGGTGCTTCCCAGAGTATTTCTGGTATCAGCATTAAAATATACACCAGGCTTTCCATGATGTGGAGGGCATCACTAGTGATTCGTTTACACTGAATACTTCCAAACTCTCAATACTATAACCAAAAACAAAACATGGATGCAAACTTGCTATGTAAATGCCATACTTGTTTTGTGCTTCATCTTTTATGAATGCTTCACTCTCTTCCCAAAATTCCTCAATAGCCTGAGTTCCCCTCAGAGGAAGTATGTGTGCTTATGGATTAGGACCATTGGAGAAATTGCAATCAGAGGGAAAATGTGATTATGATTTTGCACTGTGCAGGTCTGGGATGCCTGGCTTGGGACATAAGGTACTTTAAACCCCTGTAGTTCAGCACTGAACCTCTGACAGGCAGAACATGAAATCACACGTGACAGGCAGCTGTCTGTGTACATCTCCATTAGCTCCTGCTGCCCTGGCTTTATCCCTTGGGGACCATTCCACAAATTAATTGCCTTGCCAATTATTTTTTCTAAAATTCTGGTCTACCTGGGAACACTAAAAGAAGCTCATATTGGCTTAGAGCCCTTATAACTTTCAAACTTTTTTCAACATGCAAACCGGCATAAAGAGTCAGTGAAAGTAGTGAATTTTCCATGAATTAGCCAACCAAACAACCTTCCCATGCATGCTTTTCTTAGTTCTTGGTACACCCACATACGTATGTGCACATCCAGGTGTAGTGCCAGAGACCCCAGTTTGAAAACAGATTTTCCTGAAGGCAGTCACATCCAAACATTTCAGAATTATAAAAAAAGAGGTGACTTTGATGACACATATCCTTATGTGTTTCTTACTAATCTGAGGCAATTAGAAAATGACTCATTCTTACAAATAAGAATATATATTTCTCATACATCTCTGCCAGTTAGAGTAAATGTAGATATTAGTCAGGTATACCAAGTCTTTTTCTTTTTTTCAGCCCTCTCTTGCATCCTGGCCTTGTTTTTAGACATTGTAGTAACAAAAGCAGCGCCTCACAGGCTGACTGAGCACAGGCCCAACAAGAGAACTAGCTGTGAGTTTTCATTTGTGTCCTTTTTTCATTTGTTCACTTAGTTTGAGAACACCTTGGAAATGCTTCCTGGAGGACAAACCTGTTAAACTGAGAGAGGAGAGAGGAGTATACAGGGATGAGGAATAAGGAAGTGCATTTGGAAGTCTCATGCTGCAAGCTCTCTGCAGAGCTGTGCTGTCAGTGTTCAGCCCACTGTCCTGCCTATTTTTAAAACCAGCCTCTCTAAAACCTCCTTTCTAACTATAGCACAGACCAATAAGGTGGAGCACTTATGAGTCACACTTTTATACCCTTGCCTTTTTTCCTAACTAATTGTTTAGTATGAATTTTTCCTTTTTAACAGGATTTCTTCTCGTGGCAACCACATTTACACAGCAGCAGAACTGCAGCCAGATAAATCACCCTGGAGAATGCTCAGGCTTGGTATATGACACTATCATAATAAATCACTTCAAGACAGTATAAAAAGAAGGGTTGGTTTTAAGGAAGATAGGGATATGGAGTGCTTCCAGTAGGGTTATAGAACAAGTGGTATCTGAGCATGCAAGTCAGGGTAAAACATTCCAGCAGGACTTTTTATTTTCAATCTTGATCATCAGCTCCTGGTGTTTCAGGTCATTAAGCAGTCCAAAGCTCTAGAAATAGTGCAATTTTATTAAGACTGTTTTCAGTAGTTGCCTTTAGTTTGACAATTGATCAAATTTATCTGGGCATATATCAGTTTTGATTCCTTTCCCTTGAAGAAGGAGGGAGGGACTCTGAGGCTAGAAACTGCCTCTTCAAAATAAAGCTGCCTTATGTAGTTGAATAATTTAGAAAAAAAAAAGGAGGCAGGGGGAGGTTTTGTTAAAAATCCTTAACTGGATTGGGAATGGTTTCATCTGGAGCAGATTTCCCTTTTCTCTTCTGTGGATGCCATGGGACAGGGAGGGAGAAACGGCAAGCATTTCTCACAGCGGCTTGTGAGAGATTTTAGGGAGTTGGAAAGATGTGATAACCTGTTGACTATAAACAACTTGCAGGTGCTGTTTTTCTACCTTGTTTTTCCACCTTGTTTTTCCGTTCCTCTCAAGGACAGTGTGTGAGAAAGATGTTTCTGTTTATTAGCCAATAGAATAGAATCTATCGTACCACTCTATAAAAACCACGCTATTCTTTTGAATAAAGCGCTTTTTTGCCTTTGCTACGATCCTGCCTCTCGTCTGTTCCAGCCCTGACCCCGGCACGCGAGCGACACTCTTCCTTCTCTGTCATTTTATAACTCCAGGACAGCAAACTGACTTTCAGGTCAGGCTTTTACTGTGAGGGTGGGGAGGCCCTGGCACAGGTTGCCCAGAGAAGCTGTGGCTGCCCCATCCCTGGTCCAAGGCCGTGTTGGATGGGGCTCAGAGCAACCTGGGCTAGTGGAAGGTGTCCCTGCCCATGACAGGGAGTGAAATGAGATTATTTTAAAGGTCCTTTCCAACGCAAACATTCTGGGAGTCTGTGATTCTGTGTGGGTTTCTATTCCTGCTTTGTCCTCTCAGGTTATTGGAGTTCTAATTCTATGATTATGTATTTTCTACCTCTCTTGAGTATCTTTTGCAGATATTCCATATCAATTGTACAGTGATAAACAGAAGATACATAAGGAATCAGGACCATTGCTGCTAACTACAATAGATCCATCAAGTTGAAAGGTACAGCTTTTATTTTCCCCCAAAACTATTTGACTCTTGCAGTGCTTTATCTCAATGATAATGATACATTTGCCTGCTGCAGCTAATTACAGAGCAATTAATCAGAATCTTTTCTCCTTAACTCTGTCAGCTAACCAACTTTGTAAGCATTTATATGCTGATATTACCATATCAATGGTATACATTTCAGAATTTTTATGTTTTCACAGTATTTGCGCTTTTCTATTTATGCTGGGCCATCAGCCATGTGGATAAGAATTTTTTCTTTCTGCACATGGAAAACTGAATTGTTATAAAATATGTGCACTCCTTGGGCCTGAGCAGCTAAATTTTCTGTGTATTCCCCACTCCATTTGTGGTTATGCCATTCCCACCAAGCAGAACCAGGCCCCATGTTCACAGGAAACAGTATCAGGTTGTGTGAAGACTGATGGACTGAGCAGAGGCCAATTGAAAGCAGTTTAGAAATATTATGTTGTCTTCTGTGGCATTGTTTTGCTTTGCTTTGCTTTTGCCACCAAAAAAGAAAAAGAAAAGAAAAGAAAAAAAAAATAACAAGCAGCAAGAAAATAAATCTGCAGGTTCTCTCTTTTCTTAGTAGGTTTATCTTGCCATCTGGGGATGGCTAGATTGTAAAAGGGAGGAAAATGACACTTTGCCAGATTCTCATCTGAATATTGTCTTGCAGAGCCTTATGCCACCTTCCAAAACTCCCTCCTCTGAAGTCAGAGTCAGTAGCAGGCAGTGTCCACTGCTGGCTCTAGATAAGATTTTCCTCACGTTCCCTACAAAGGAGATGGCGTTGCCAACAGCTGGAGCTGTGCTAATCCAATACAGCTCTCCACACTCCAGTGTCCCACCGGGAAAGGAGGATGCTGAAAGGACAGGAGCCTCTGGCATGGCCACAGGTGAGGTTCCCTTTCCTGGGAAAGTTGCCCTGCTCCATCCCAGCCCACAAAATCTGCTCTAAACAAGGCTCACCCAGATACCAACCCAAACATGAAATGGCATCAAGGTAAAATTACCTTCCTGGAATCCAGGCCAATGGAAACATCAGATCCTGCTCTAAGTATGAGAGGAAGGTTGTCCAGCTTTAGTTTATCCATAATTTTTCATGCAACTATAGAAATATCTGGTGTTCACTCAGTCCATTGTCCATTCCAAATTTCCAGATGAGTTTTCAGCCTTTGTCATCTGAGCCCTTCTTTATCTATTGCTGTCACCTGAAACATTAACAAAAGAAATCCTGTAAAATAATGTAAATTATATGCATCTTACTCTCTTTTGACAGTCATCTTAAAAGCTTTACAAAGAAATGGTTTTGTTTTGTTTGGTTTTTTTTCCCCTTTTTCTTGTTTGCTGAAAATTGCCCAAGCTTTGTTGCCACAAAAATAAATTGTAACAGATGTCTCAGCACCCACATGGAGCTATGTGAACATAATATCCAGGCCCACTCCAGAGGCATGGTGGAGGCTGGGAGCTGAGCAAGGATTTGGGGCTTTTTTTTTGGCAGGTATTTGACTTCAGGTAGCGAGGCAAGAACCCCAGTTCTTGCAGATACAGCTGCTCATTTGTGGTGCCTCTGTCTGGGGACACAGCAGATGTCCAACCCAAACAAATGCAGCACAGCACTGAAAACCAGGCTTCTCCTACTCTGTGTTGGGAAGCTAATTCTGCTGACAGCAACAGCTATTTATTTTCCTTCCTGTTTGTGGCACTGCTTATCTTGTAATAGGTTATATGAAGTGGCTCAGGAGGTGCTGTGATGCACAAATAATGTGTGTTTGTAAAGTACTCCAAGGCACTTGTACTGAAAGCAGGTAGGAAAGTGTCACACCTGGCTACCAGCAGGGTTAGGATCTCCTCAGCAGCCTGGCTCTGGTAGCAGTAGTTTCTGCATGATGATATGCCAGGAGTCATTTATTACATCTCAGGGCTTCTATCTCTGCCAGGCATGTGTCATATCTTTATGTCTTGCTGAGCACAACCCCTGAGAGCAGCAGCATCTTTTGAAAAGTACCACATACCTTGCACCAGAACAACTCTTTGGAAGGAACTCTTCTGTTTATCCCAGCCCTTTGTGCCCCCTCCTCCTGATTTTTTCCCCTCCACAAAGGAGATATCTGAGCAGGCACAAAGCCCACCCAAACTGACATCAAGACTCCTTCAAGAAATCAAACTCACTGCCCCTAGCCTTGCTGTATACAGATCAGAATCAGTCTTTCTTCATATGATAAAACACAGTGGGACTGAGATGAGTTTCTGCATTGGACTAAAAACAGCCTGGAGACAATGTGCTGCATTTCTGTGCATCCACTGTTTCTGTGCTCTTTAAACTTGTTGTATGTGTGTAAACGCTTCACACACACACAAAAATATATACATATATATACATATATGTCTTTTTTATATATATATATATATATATATGTATATGTATGTATATGTATATGTATGGGTGGATGGGTAACCAAACTTGCCATGTCCCAAAATAGTCTTTTTGAGTAAATTAATAAAACCACTCAGAGTTTAGTGGGTTGGTTTTGTAACAGACCAGTTCATCTGAGGTGGGTTAGAACATGCCAATTAAGAAGACAAAAAATTATAGTTCTGCTTCATAAATTGACTAATTACCATGAAAACTTTGTGACTTGGAAGGTCTGGACTGTTCTGCCACAGATAGTATGTAAGTAAATCAACATTCCAGTTTAAATTGAAGCTTCCCATGCCTCAGACAGGAAAATATCTAAGCTCTGCTTTGTGTTTGGTAAAAATGCCAGCTACATATTTACCAAAATATTTAAAGTAGTGAGCACATGTGTTACATTACATGACTTTAAATGAAATTTGTGTCCTGCTGTGTCCCCCAGAATTTCAGAGGAAAAGAGGGGGGAGAGAGGGAAAAGAACCAGGCAGAGCTGAATCCACTCCACAGACTGAAGATATTCATAATGCCTGGAGACACTGCTGGAAATCACCTCCTATGTACACTGAACTCCTTGAGGACCAAGGACAAAGTTCTGAAACATTTCTTCTGTCTTCTCTGCACATGAGAAGAATGCAGGTCCCAGCTCGACAAGTGGGAAAGAACCACTGCAAGGTGCAAGATGTCTCTGCCATCCTGGGATGTACCCAGGGCTACAGCAAATAGCAATAGCAAAATCCATGACTCCTTACAGGAACAGCAGCCATTCCCACCACTGTGACCCAGGATGAACATTTGGGTGGGTTTCTCCATTCTCTGACATGAAAAACAAATCAGTAAGTCTTTGTCTCTTCCTTTTAAGTGCTGAACCGCCTTCCACCTTGTCTTTTTTAGAGCACAGTAGGAACATTTGCTTTTCCAAAACTTTAAGTGAGATTATTTTCCCATACAGTCACACAATCTGAGATGCCATGGGCTTTAAGAAAAATTCTTTCTATCTATCTATCTATCTATCTATCTATCTATCTATCTATCTATCTATCTATCTATCTATCTCTGTGTATATCCCAAAAACTGTGTTGGCATCATTGCCATTTGGAGAACCCGGACTATTTTTCATGCGAGGACAAAACTTTATGGTTTGCTCCAAACACAATTCCTCCTTTGCTGGTCACAGAACTGAATAACTACAGCTCAATAGAGTTCAGCATGTCCTTTTTTTCATTTTCAGGGCAGAGTCAGTTCACAAATGAGATCTTGCCTCTTACAATCAGTTCACCAACATCTTAAATACAGTCTGTGCCATGGGAAAAAGAATTGGAAAGACTGGAGACCTCTGCTCTGGTTATATCTGGATACCAGCTGTCAGATCTCATCATCCTTGGGATAAAAGTGTGCATTTTCCATCACAAATGCCATTAGGAGCATCAGAACAGAGCCTTTGATAACAAGTGAAATAGCTATAGCCTACATGAATCACAAAACAGCTAAAGAGAAAAGCCTATGAGAGTTACCTTGAAAATCACTTGATTAAGAGCTAGAAGTGGCTACTGTTCCCTTAGGAGAATCAAAAAGTTCCTTGTTGGTAGCAGAGTATCAAGGCACATCAAAGATTAGAAGACAGGCAGTTGTTGAGGGCAAAAAGAGCTGTGCCCACACAACTAAGATGTGAATTAGGAGCACAGGCAAAGGAGAGAGAAGCTCTTCTGTGGAACAAATGACAACTCAGATGGGATGAACTCGGTTAAAGTCCTTGCAGTCACACCTGTATAGAGTCCCACCGGTATTCAGCCTTCCATGCACTTTACAGGCTCAGCTACTCAGCAACCTCAGCTCTCCATTTAGAGTTATTTGGAAGAATGTGTCTCCATAAGGAAATCCTGCCAGAGCAATGTCTGATGTATTAGATGGTGATAGAGGGAGACAAAAATTAGTATAAACTGACTGGTTAAAATAACTGTTCCTCTTTTCAAACTTTATAGTTCTTTCCACTTGTCCCATTTTACTTTTGCTGGTGTGGGTAACACCGTGCTGTTATTTTGATGATGACTCTTGATGCAAATCTCTTCTGGAGCTGATTTCATAGCAGGAGCTGATTTCATGTCTGGAGCCAAAGCACTTTATAGAAGGAAAAGTGCTTTGCTGAGTGCTGTTAAAACTCCTGCAGAACTGATTGTCACATCCAAAATTGTTCTCACTGAGCCAGAAAGGCCAAGCTTGCACCTCCCCTGCTCCAGCAGCTCTCAGGAAGAGAGGGAGGAATTCTCCCAGCAAGCAGGGGCAGCCCACAGCTAACACACTTCCTGAATCTGCTTGGAAAGCACTGACAAGGAGGCCTAGTTTTGTCTGGGATGGAGTTAATTTTCTTGTTAGCAGCTGGTACAGTGCTATGTTTTGGATTTAGGATGAGAATAGTGCTGATAACATTCTGATGTTTTAGTTGCTGCTGAGCAGTGCTTACTGTAAATCAAGGAATTTCAGTTTCCCAGGCTCTGTCAGCCATCAGGTGGACAAAAATCTGGGGGTGGAAACAGCCAGAACAGCTGACCAAAGCTGGCCAAAGGGGTATTCCATACCATAGAACATCATGCTCAGTATAAAATCTGGGGGGAGCTGCCTGGGAGCTGCCAGTTCCTGCTCAGGAGCAGGTTGAGCATTGGTCAGCAGGTGTGGAGCAACTGCATTGAGCATCCCTTGTTTTTCTTACCTTCAATTCCTCCGTCTCTTTTTACTACCTCTCTTTTCATTACTATTAATACTATTATTACATTTTAATTTATTTCCATTACTAAACTGCTCTTACATCAACACATTTTACTTCCTTTTTTCCCCAATTCTCCTCCTCATCCTAGTGTTTGGGAGGAATGAGGGAGCTGCTGCATGTTGCTGAACTGCCATCTGGGGTTAAAACACCACATAAGGAAATACACAACACCCTGGCAGGAAGCCTGGGCTGGGCTAACTGTGACAGGCCACTGGAATTACTTCCTTGCAATTTATCTTATCAAGACCAACACATCACAGAGGAGGAAATGCACAGAGAAGCTTCCAAGGACAAGGTCACCATATCTGCCAGTAGCAAAGGCAGAAACAGGAGCAACATCCCCTTCAGTCCCAACAGCATAATTATTCTGATCAATTGTATTTTATAAGTGCCATTAGGACAGTGCTGGGAAAAAAAATACGATGATTAAAAGACAGCAACTACTGGGATATAAAGTGGAGATTATATGGAACAAAGTTTTCAGAAAAATAGAGGGAAACTACAAGTTTAACCACAAGTGAAACAGGAGCCTGGGCAGAACTGATCACACCTCTGAGACCAGCATCAATGAAAAAGAAAAATCTGCAAGAAGGGAAATCTTAGATAAATGACTCCGGTGGTGCTCATTTCAGGCAGGGGAAGTGACAGGCTGCAGTGAGAACCAGTCACTTTTCTGGCTCCATAGCCATAAATACAGCTCAGTGGGAAATCCCAGACATCTGGAGAGACTTGAGGGGCTGTGAATGAAGGTTTTCTGCTTTACCCCATCCATGACAGAGCCCCAAACACTCTGAGCAGTGTGAAGTGAAAGTTGAGAGTGATTTGTGTGTGCACAGCTGTGAACACAACTGAAATAAACCACCCAGCAGCAGTAAATCTGCAGTAAATAAAAGCAGCTGAGCCAAGAGACTGCGAAGGGGTACCTCTGTCCTCCCTTGCCCTCAGGAGGAGGTCAAATGCTGGTGCAAATGCCTTTGAAGTTAAAGGGACCAGCTGTGTGTTGCTAGTGAGCCCCTCTGACTCCTTTGTTTCTAACTCAGCTCCCAGTGACATGGCAGCTGTGCAATTTAAGGCATATGAGGAAATCAGAAGACTTTTCATGGTTTCTCAGATTTTTTTTTCCTTAGGTCAGCTGGAATACTTCAGAGATTGTTCATATTAGTGCAGAAAATAGCAGAAAGGCACCCACTCATGGAGAATGGAAATGTTACAGTTTTAATGAATGCAAATCATTCAGGTGATTGGAAAGCCCTTCAATGTAAAGGGTTAGAAATTACCAGCCAATAGTAATTTGAGGGAAAATGTTCTCTGTGGTCTGGAGTGTTCAGTCCTCTACTTCTACCTCTCCTTCACATAATTAAAACTAAATTGATTGATTGATTGATTGATTGCTATGTCCTCTACTAAGAAACTGGAGGTAAAGGAAGAGGCAAGGTAAGGCACACCCCTACACGTAAATGGAAAATAAACCTGCTGAGGCAAGAGACAACTGTTCTTCACCCCATGCCATACTGCTAACCTGGGATCTGAAGTCTTACAACACATGCTGTCAAATGCAGTCACTTTGCTCTGCATGAACAGGCCCCTAAATGTCCCAGGTGACCCCTCCCCCAGTGTGTCCCAGCACACTTCCCACTTTGGAGCAGCTCCAGGTGACAAACCTCAAACCTCAGATGTGGTTTCCTCCCGTGACACTACTCAAAGTGATGGTGGGGTGGAATTGTCACCAGGATTTTCCTGGCTGCCTGGGGCAAAGGGAAGGCTCAAGGGAGACAAGAATTTGGATGAAAGATTGCTGCTCTAGCCAGTCACCCTCTCCTATCTGTAATTTAGATAATATTCAACAACTGCACAAACAAAGCCATGCGACTGGTAGAGGTTTTTATTTGCTGAGAGAATCATTAGCAAGTGTCTGTCCTTCCAAGGCCTCTCTTACCTGTAAAGCTGCTTTAGGATTAGGAAATGGGTGCATTTGTGCATCTTCCTTAACAAAATGCCTCCCACACCCACCACTTGGCTGGTCCAGGGCACTAAACAGCCCCCAGGTTAGTGGTGCCTTAATTATCAGTTTCTGAAGGGCAAAGCAATCTACCACAAGCAGGTAGGAGAGGCTTTGATAAACAGACTTTCCTCTAACCTTCACAGGAGAACATGCAGAGTGATGGTAGGACTGTGTTTGGGGCATTGCTAGGAAAACAGGCTGGTTTTGCCAAGGCTTCATTCCTTCATGCGCTCCCTGTTGCTTTGCTAATTCCCTTTTTAGTTCCAAAGGCAGGAAAGGGAGCTTCCCCATCAGTGCTTCACAAAAGAGCTGAGGTTACAGCCATTAATGCAAGCCATGACTAACATTGAACTCCTTTGTTTGTGTGGCATCAGACAGTTAATATGAGATAGAGCTCTATTTTCTTTAAAATCCACATTATTTCATATGTGCATAAGATACAATTTAAATTCCAGTTTATAAGTACAAAACCCTTCTTAAACTAGAAACAAAACATAAAGCATTGTCCAAGAGAGTAAAGGACTCCTGGAGTTCTTTATCCACACAGTTCTTAGAGACCAGGATGTCCCATGGATTTTCTCCCAACTCAGCGTTTCTTTTACTTCTAACCAACAAATGTCAAGTACTAAAGCCACCAGAACAATGACTTAGTCCACATTTCATTGCCTGCACTGGAACAAAGATTTCTGTGTAGTCTGTGATCAAAGCAAGCTGTAACCTCTGGCAAATAATTACAATCACAAGGAGAATCTTCAGGATGATTTTATGAGATGTATTAGAAACTATTTATTGATGATAGAAATTAGAGAGTTGCAGCAATAGGAACCAAAACAAAACCCTAGAAACATAAATGATCTCTAGGAAACCTCATCAAGAGGCAGCTCAGACATGTTTGTGCTGTAGGCAAGGACTGCCTTAACTGTTTACTTCCTTTTTGAACGTCTATGATTCCATCCTTTTTCATGCATGAATAGGCAATTGAAGTGCTAAACTAATTCTGCCCAGAGAGAAAAAAAAGAAGCATACTAGCTGAAACAAGACTCTTCTCCTATTAACCATATCTATCACAATTATTTGTAGAATAGGACTTTCACTCTGTTAATTACATGGGAAATAACAATGGTTATTGTTCAGGCACTGCTTTTGCCTCTCAAACAGCCTGTTTTGCTCCCAAATAACAGCACATCTTTTTAGCTCAGATACTTGATACCAGCAGCTGAGAAAATCAACCCTCAGATATCCTACCATAGTGCTGCTCTTTGCACAGCATCAGAGCACAAAAACAGGTGGTGGAATGAGGATCCATGGCTGTTTCAGTGGAACATTTTTTTCAAAGCCACGAATAGAACTTGTGGAGCTGCTGTCATCCCAGCTTCTACTGTGCCATTGCACATCCCTACAAAGAAGAATTATAATTTGAGGTTCATTTCCCAGGTTGGACCTGGGTTAGCTCTGTAATTTGAAATAACCACACCTCATGCAGCAATAAAGCTGAAGAGGAAGCTGCCAAAGGTTAATCTTTCCTCTGGTATTTCCACCCCAGCTTTGCTTGGCTGGAGTGGTCCTTGGGCTGAATTGGACAGAACAATGAGACTATTAAGTAGTTTGGCTTTGTTTTGCATGCTGTGGAAACCCTAATTCCCTCCTGGGAGAGGATCTCTGTAAGAGGAGAAGCTGCTATTGGCATCTGCAAGAGAAAGCAGCCACCTCTCCAGGGATAAGGAGCCTTGCATCCTGAGTTTCACACTGCTCAGCTCAGGCAGCTCCTCACCAGTGATGCTGGAGCAGCTGGAATCTTTAAGTTTGGTTGAGTTAAAATGAGTGAATATTAAATCCTTCATGCCTGACGTGAAATCAAAGGACATTACTTGCAGCGTGTCTAACAAATGTTTTGAAAATTCAGGCTTAGTGGCCAAATGCAAACAAGGTCTGGGCAATACACCCAGCATTGCTTCATCTGGCATTCCAACATCACGCTGTTCCCAGCCCAGCTGGGACTTTAGGCCAATCCACTGCCTGCCAGGGACTAGAAAAAAATATTCCTCTCCAAAATGTCTGGCCTCAGTAATACTGGGTGGTTTCTTTCCTGACTTTTTTTATCCCACTTTGTAATATCAAACATTTTCTGCTCTGGGAGGCTGGACAAGAGCCTGGCTGGAATAACACAATTTAAAGAGTCATATCCTTCTGCAGAAGAGAAGGAGGATTCCTGCACTTCTGCATGAGCACACAGAGCCCATGTGGAAACAGAGATGCTGTGAAGAAGGAGAGCCCTGACAGACAATGCAAAGGTACATTCAAGCCACAGCAACAGGATATCAATCACCTCCTGATCAGGAAACTTTTCATGCATCCCCAGGTACAGTTGCATCTCTGGGGCTTGTCTTGCATCATCTTGTTTAGGATCCCCTTCTTTGGACAAATGCTGGCTCCCAACCTGATACTCCTCCTGTGTTAAAGGTGGGTGTCACACAGATGATGCCAGGATTTTTCCTCTTGGGAAGTTTTCTGGCCCTGGCTCATGAACTGCTGTGCATGTGGGTCAGAGCAGGGGTGTGGCTGTGCCCAGGGCAGCTCAGGAGGTTTGCAGAGCCAGGGCACAAGGGCTTTGCTGAGTTCATCTCCATTCAGCCCAGACTCTGTCAGGTGCAGAGCCCTGCCTCACACAGCACCTGCTCCCAGAACAAGCCCAGTTATCACTGCAGGGCCAACCAGCTTCAGAGGCTGTGGAGAGGGAACTGAGGGAGGACATCAGCACGATCCATACCTCACATGTGTCCTCAGTCCACAGACCAAGGTAAATATGCCTCTGGCTGGCCACACCAGAATCCTACATGTGAAATCCCAGCTCCTCACTTGGCACTGCCCACATCTGAACCTGCAGCTTTGCCACTTATCTCAGCCCACATCTGCCTCTGAAACAGGCTCTCCCTTATTACCTCATTCCCCTGGCAGGGTGCTGCTTCCAGGTCAGTGTCTAAAATCACCTCCCCTCGTGGCAGGATGATTCGTGATGGTGTTAAATGGAAGGCACACCTGTGGCTGCTGTGATGCAAACCAGGTTGCTATGGTGCCAATCCTCCCAATTATTTTTGTACACTTGGCAAGCCTCACCATCCGCCTGCAACTGGCACAGCAACATCAAAATCTAATGGAGTAAAGATAAAGCCTCTAGAGGCAAATATAAATTACTAACAAGCTTTTCACAATGCCAGCGTGTGCCAGCCAGACATATTAAAGAAAAAGCTCAGGTTGCTTCTGCTCCTTCCTCCCCTGTGCCACTTAGGGATTTCCTCCACCACAGGCAATCATGGATATGATTTCACCTCACTAAACCTCACCATGCCCAAGGGCAGCTATTTTCTTTTCAATTTACTTCTGAAAGCCAATCTGTCTTAAAACTGCATGAGGGATAGAAAATCTGCTTATCCAGTGCACACAGACAGATGGCACAGTACAGTGAAAACCTGAGTCAAGGATGCAGGTCAGAATTCACCTTGCTAAATATATGTTCATGCTGGAGGCCCTCACACTCAGGCTCAGGTCCATCAGGCATTCCAGTTGTTCTGGCATCCTGACCTCCTAAACAGGATTGGGGATTTTAAACATTAGAGTGCTCCAAGTGTTTTCTTGTCCATGCAGAAACTCCAGGATACTGCAATCTTGAATTCTCCATACCTGTGCCCAGGGTAACAGCACTGTGTGATCACCTCTGCATCCATACCTGCACATACACGGCCTGCATGGAAAAAACAGCAGCCACAGGAGCCACAGGCTGGGAGAAAGGCTGACATTGCTGTTGTCACCATGCTTGTGCTGCAAGGGACTTGGTCCTGGCTCTATCAGACAGCTCCAGATGTGCACCCCAGCACATCTTTGGCACAGATCTCTCTCACACCCTGACAAAAAAGATGCCTCAGAGGTTCAGTGAAATGCAAATGCAGCTGGTTCAAAAAGAAAATGAAACTCTGAGGGTTTGCACAGGAAACAGCCTGGGGGTGGAGAAAGGGCTGAATGCCTTTCATTGAAATGCAGAGAGGAAATTTTCTTTCTCAGGAAGAGTAAAAGCCCCCCTTGGGGTGATAATTTTGTTAAGGTAGCAGGAGAGTAACTGGTAGCAAAACCTATTCTAAACTGGTCCCGAGAAACCGTGCGAGTTAAATCATCCCCAGTGTTTTCCACTGCAGGCACTTTCCACTTTTTTCATCACTGCTGTCTTGAAATACACGTGAGGAGAAAAATTTATATGCACAGGGGAAGAAAAAGTCTATCAAATCTTAATGAGAGCAGAAATGATGCAAACAGAAATCCCTCAACGTGATCCCAACATGTCCCAAGCACTTTGAGTAAGTTACCATCTGCCCATGCTCCCTCTTAACTGGCGTCATTCATCTCTTCAGTTGCCTGTGCTCTTTCTTGGTGGGTGAACCTCTTGCATACAAAACCATCAGACTGGGGAGCTGCTTCACAGACAACCATTTTGCAATCCTTAGAAGCTTTTTTAGCTTTGCCAGGCTGTGCTTGAGTGGAGTCATCACACCCAGTGCATGAGGGAAAAAATGGGAATGGGTTTGGTAGGCAGAAACTAAAGATTTGGCTTGGTCTGAAAAAGAGAGGCACTGATCCATCCCATGGGGAGCGTGTGCTGGTAGAGGGAGCAGCCCAGAGGAATATGCCTTGGAGGGGGGGCTGAATTCAGCAGGGACCAGTGCCAGGGAGCAATGGGCTGTCCGGGCACACGGGGTGTCCTGGCACGTGTGCCAGCAGTGGAGGCACAGCCCCTGTGCCTGGCTCTATGGCCGTCACTTGGCACAGGGCACTCGTGCTCCTCTCTCAGGCTCCCTCGGTCTCCATGCACCGCTGCTGGTGCGCTAATCGCGACAGATCCTCTCACATCAGCCACACCTCCTGCCCTCATCCTCCAGGTTTCACCCCTAGCCCACCCCCCTGACATTACACATCTGCCTGTTCCTGTGCCACCAGAGCCCTGCCCCGGCTGAAGAACAAGCTGTGTCTGGCTTTTTTACTAATCAACAGACTAGTAAACATTTTTCCCTATGTTTTTTTTCCTCCTTTGTACTTCCCAGACCAGTTTATACCACATGCTTCTGCCTGTGTATGTGTGTGCCAGCCCAAACTTTCCCTGTTCCATCCCTGCAATGTCTCCGTTGCTGTCCTGTGATGACAGGAGTGACAAATTCTGCCTATTCTTTTATTCCGGCTTGTTCTGAGGACCATGCATGCTGAGAAATGCTGCAGAAGGAATGGAGTCTGTTTTATGAAATATCTCTATGGACTATCTCTTTATGAAATATCTCTATATGGACTCTTTGATAGCTATGAAGAAAGCAAACTCATAACTTTAAACACAGGAGGAAAGCATGAAAAATTCCCATCTCTTTTCTGGTGCTTTTTCACTGAGTGTGTAAATAGCCAGTGGTTTTGAGAAACCAACTCTTCCCTCATCTGCTACTGAATGCCCAGGAGTTACTGGTAGTTTTCCAGAGGTAACAGAGTGACAGTCACCCACAGGCAGGGCCTGTAAAAATGGTCATATTTGGAGCTGTGACAAGTTTTAGGAGGCAGGGTAGAAAATAAAACAAGCAGCCTTGGAGAAGGAGATACAAGAACTGGAGCTTTTTCCCTCCCAGCTCTAGTCCAGAGTGCTGAAGGAGGAGATTGGTAGCCTGCTCTGTTTGCTGGAGGAGACAGGGCTTGGGACAAACAACTTCAGGCTGGTTTTCTGTTGACTCCAACAAGCAGAGCAATTACAGCCATCCTCTGAAGTGTGGGAGATAAAGGTTATCTCCAGTAAAAAGAATGCTGATATTTCTGGGTAGCCCTTGTTCACAGAGAGGAGTAGCTAAGCAAACTCCCTATGGACTTTTGGAAACACAAAGGCTCTTCAGAGTTTATGTGCTGAGATAAGGCTCCTGGGAAAATTTTAACCTAACCTTTCTCTAGATCTTTGCTTTCACAGAAAACTCTATGCGAAAAAATCTCAAGAAGAAAATTTAAATTACATAGATATAAAATTTATATATTTTATAAGTCATATAAAATACATATTATTTTTGTGACCCAAGTTTTACTTTCTTCATGGGAAGAAACAGATCCAACTCCACCAGGTCAACACCAGGAGATGATTTGAGTGACTGGAGAAATTAAAATATGATGACACGCCACTTTCTTTTTTTTTCTCTGCTGTATTTCATGTGTACTTTAGGCTCTCGTTCTGCCCTGTAGAAGATGCAGTTACAAAAGACTGAGTCTACTCACAGTTCCCATGTGGCTGTGTATGTGGAACCACCTATTGAAAAGAGAAGTCAGTTGGAAGCACTTAATAATTAGATTTACATATTTCTGGATTACTAATACTTTTGGTTACTCTATTTTACTAACAAAATACATGGATAGACAGTGATGTCTTCTAAGCACTATTGATAATTTCTGTTCCTTTTTGAGATGCTGTTTTGAAATCCTTTTCTGGATTCATCAAATCCTGGCTCTAAAGAGGAAGTGCACTGCTTTCTGCAGTTACTTTTTCCTCTTGAATTTCCTGGTTTAAATTCCTTGGAGCATATTTCTACCTGACTGGCAGAATATCTACATTAATAGCTCCTGGCAAAATGTAAACAGCTGACACATCAGGGGACAAGTTACTTTAACTGTGAAAACTAGCATATATTTGTCTAAACAAAATCTATAACTGTTTTAAGGAAGTAAATACAAGAGTGACTAGCTTTGAAATGCTTTTCATCTGCTCAAGGAATTTCTTGTACTCATTTCAGGCAAAGACTACAGTAAGGATTCCCACTGATGTAAATGACCTAAATAAGGGTAAAGACGTTTACAAGCCAAGGTAAAGAAGTTTACAAGCCCCTGAGAAAACAAGGTTGCAGAAATGGGATCTTTGTCTTTGTGAGGGGTCATGTGAGCCAAGGAACATGGATTTACTTTCCAGAAGGGCTGGAAGTTACGCAGGCACTGGAATTGCTTGTTTGTGTCAGTGAGCAGTTCCAAGTGCCTGGGGGGATCACATCCCTTCAGTTACTGTACTACAGCAGGGCTTTTGGGTTTGCCTAATGGTTACTTCCAAAGGTGTGTTGGTGGAGATGCCTTGCTAAAAAAATTTATAACAAGCTGTTTTATACACCTTTCTTTACCTGTAATACAAAATTACTACAAAGCAGACGTGGACATGAGATGAGATTTTTCCTTCTGAGGAGTAAGATTGAATTGAATGTTCCAGGCACTTTCCATGCTGGGATGCCAGAACTGAAGTGATCCAAATGTATCTGGTTTAGATCTGGAGCTCATTCTGAAACAATTGTGGTCAGATCTTCCCAAGGTTTAACCACTGTCCCATCCTACAGCTGGTGTTGCTTTGGGGACTCCTTGTCAGAGAATCTTTAGGAATTCAGCCCTGTGAATTCCAGCAAATGACAGATTTAGCAGGAAACTCCATCCCTAAGCTACTGACTGCTGGAGGCTTATCTGTGCTCTGATTCTATGATTACCACCCTTCCCTTACTTATCTCTCTTGCTAGACCATGAAATAAATAGTGCAGTGGAAATAAATAGTAACAGAGGCTGTCATGCACAATGCCAATTATGCATTAAATGCTTCAGAGTCCTGAGGGGTTTTTGCTTCATGAAAACAATCTTGTTTTCTTCCTCATTTGGCAGCAAATCCAATTACATATAAATGATCAACCTCTAAACCTTGACACAGCCTTTACAGCCCCTTTTATATTGATCCTTGGTCCTGCTGTCTCACAGATGGCCAAGCCTACCTGGAGCCATTTATTTGCTGTTGGTTTATATGCCTGCTGTAAAATGCTCTATTCCCTTTTTAAGAAACCTCAAGCTCCAACTCTAAGCTTGTGCTTTTGGACCATAGAATCTATAAAACATCCTGGGTGTATGTTCTTCTGCACCTAGTGGATAGAGACAATTAAAGATTAAAAAAAATACACTTTCAGATAAGAAAAATTGTTGGAGTATGAGGGAAAAGAAGAGCAAACAATGCTTAGGTAAGGTTTCTGAAGGTTCTTTCAGTCAGAGAAGTGATGACTTGGAGGGTGAACCAAAGGGAACTTAAATCTGGAGTCTGTAGGAATCATTAAATATAGCAGGCCTTTCATATACATTCCTGACACTGTGAGTGAAATAAAAATCTGCTCCATGGTCAAAAGAGTAACTGGATGACAGAAAAGAAATCATCAGTTGAGTTGTGATCATTACAAATACTTTGGAGCTGGGTATACACAGCACACAAATATTACCCTGACACAGAATTCAGGACAGGGTAGATTTCTCTGAGAACAGGGCAAAACATAGCTTAGGAGGAGGATAAGATAGGCAGGGTGCAGATGGATGTAACATGTGAGAGACCATGATGTAACATTGCTTGTGCCATGATTGTGCCTGGCAACCTGAGTCAGATCCTGTGATCCCACAGCACAAAATGCCATGTCAATTTCTCAGAGGCATTCCCCTTAAAAACTTTAAACCTTCATCAGCAGTAACACTTCCTGTTCCAGTCTGAGTTTCCACTGGCTTTTAGGTTGAAGCTACAAGTAGAGCAAAGAGTAAAAAATACCAGTTGGGAGAATAAACATTACCCTGGCACCCTCTGAGCTGGCCAGCTAAAGAATTTATCATACCAGAGCACAAATATGAGGATGAAAGTTCTCAAAAAACCAGATTCCAAGAAAGCCATCCAACTTTATGGCTCTGATCTTCATTTTCTACCTGAAGGAAACTATAGATAAGTGCAAGCTGGGCATCTCCACTGTTGTTTTCAATCTTCATACCAGCTGGAAAGGGTTAAGAATAATCAGGAGGTTCTGCATGCTCTGAGGAGGAGTGGCAGCAAAGAAGGGCTTCTATGAAACTCAGTTGGAAAGCACCCTTTATTTCCTGACCCAGATACTTGGAAGAGGTGTGGGTTATCCCAGAGCCAGTGAGGGCAGCACAATGTAAACATCAGAGACACACATAATTAGTTATATAACTGAACAGCCTCAGTGGTTCATGTACTTCACAATTACTTTTATAAGGGATGTTGCTGTTATTTCCTGCTTGAGATAGAAATATCTAGAACCTTTTGCAACCCCAAATCACACCTAATAAGACATTTCACCAGTGAAGAAGCACCCTGGCCTAAATAAAATTCCCAGAGCCACTGTCTGAGGCCCTGAAGAGCCAGAAGCACTTAGAATTTCTCTTTTCCTATTTCTGTGGTAGCACTAGTGCCATTTTGCATCCTGAGGTGCCATCAGTTCCTTAGGGACTGGCCAACCCCAGCATTACAGAGCAGTCTTTGCCAGGATCACTGAGTCCCATTCGTATGGTAACCTGACCCGATTCAATTTTTCACATCTGCTAAGGAGATCATGACAGAATTCACAGCTGCAGACCAGCCATGCAGCAGGCAGGCAGCAGAGGGAACCTGAGCTGGAGGTGGCACTCCTCGACTGGCTCCCTTTCCTTTGTTAGCCTGGGATTTGGTGCTGCTATAAATACACAGCAGTCACTTGACCTTGGCAGTTGTTTTGGCTGCAATAATTCTCCTTTGCAGCTGGCAGGGGTTCAAGAGGAGCACATGCCTGCTGCCCCTGCTGCTCAGCTAGAAGGAATGACCTTCCTCTTGCTCTGAAGGTGCAGCTTTGGGGCCACCTTATGCTCAGCTAAGAAGGACTAATCCCAAGACAGTGACCCCACCTTCTTTTTCCCCCTGCTACACATTTCCACTCACTTTTCTCACTGAATCAGACTGAAAATCAATCTGATTTCTTTTCCCTCCAACAATTCAGACCACTTTGAGAGTGAAGGGAAAGAAAATGCACTTTTAGGAATCAATATATTTTTTCTCCGTGGCAGCTGTGGATTAGAACAGGTGACTCGAAATAACTTGTCTTTTTTCTTTCACTTAAGATGACCATACAACTATAAAGGTATGCTTTGTTTATCTAAAGGTAGATGAGAAAAACCCCATCATCAATGTGTATATCCATCTTTTCATAATTCCCCATTGAAAAGTTTCCTAAGCCAGCTGACCAGAACCCTCTAAAATTCTACTGGGAGGTGAGCAAGCACTTTGTCCTCTCAGCCTGTATTTTAGGATTAGTCATATTGCCTTCAGGATCACATGTCAAGTGCTGATATTCTGCCACTGAAAGGCAGATGTCTGTGAGGTGCTGTGTCTTCTCCAGCTAAATTCCTAAATTAACAGTTCACTGCTGAGCAAGCCCTGGATGGCTTCTGTCACATCAGGTTTCAGAATCACAGCCTCATGCCTGGCAGATCCTTCAGCGTTTTCCTTTGCCAAGGATCTATCCATGGGAGCAAAGGCTGTCCAAGGCCAGTGCCCACAGGCATTTTTCATGGCAAAAACAAACAGAAGAGGACAGGGCTCTTTCTGCATTCCTTTAATAGCCAACATCTTATAATGGGTATTTAGATAATATTACAGAACACAAATGCTACAGTAAAAGGCAACTGAGATGTTGCCCAGAAGTCACTGGGCAACCTCAAAAAAACTGTGTTTTTCTGTCATCTACAAAAAAAATTAAGCAGAGCCCTGGCTGATTCTTAGAAGTGCTGCTACTACAGCTAAAATCAATTTGAATTTTGTCAGAATACCACACTGTTACCAGTGGCACTTAATATATGGAGCAATGTAATGATACCATAGTGGAACAGTTCCCTGTCAGGTGTCCAAGGTGGCTGGGCTGATCTCAGCAGGTTTTCTATGCAGAGGTGACATAAACTGTCCCAGAAACAGGAGCTTGCTCTAAAAGACAAGCCTTCCTGGCTGAAACTCTTTTCAAAGTCTGACTGCACTGCCAAATCCTTTCTAGCACTGTGGGAGTTTTAGCATGGGCAGAATTAGAGGGGGAGAGAGAGAGTGCAAAGAGAAGAGGAATAAGCACTTGATGAGGATAAATCATCCATGCTCGTGCAGCTTGTTCAGTTGCTCTCTGGAAGTCAGGAGAGCAAAGACTTGTTTATTTTATTAAATGTTATTAAAATTACCTTCTACAAACAGGGACAGATGTCAAGTTCCTTCATTTCATGAAGGATGTGGGGCTGTAGATGCCCTCTAAGTGTACCTCCTATCATAGGGCAAGACAGTTTAATGATGTTTTGTGCAACAATGGAACAACTGGAGAGAGAGTGGAATGTAATTACTTTGGTGGGTTTATTTGATTTGAAAGGTGAGCACCACGTCCCCAAGCAGTTCCAGCAGCTGCAATGGTATTGAACATCACTTGTGATATAATGTAGGCAGGCACAATATAATTTGAAAGGTATCAAGCAGCATCACACTTCCAACAATTTAATTGAGGAATAGGCTTGCAGAAGTAAATGACTACAGGGTACATCAGGAAAAGTAAACAATACGTTTAGGAAATCTCATCATTTTAAAGGGATTTTAATCTACTCACTGAGGAAGACATACATGAGTGTGATGATCACTGAAGGCAGCGATGAAGGATGACTTGGGAAAAAATGGGGGGTTTGACACATATCCCATAATGTTCATTAATTGTCTTCAGCTCCCTTCAGTTCTCTGAACTTTTCAAAATAGCTCAGATAAGGGCCCCTGTTTTTCAGGCATAGATCCAGCCCAGCCAGGCAGAGCAGTCACAGTGAAGTTATAAAAGAATAAGACAATTAATGATCATACAAAATGCAGTTTTTATCTGCTTACAGGATAGTTTTCATGCAAAATGCTTTACTATTTTTTAGAACCTCTAAAATAAACCACTTCTAGTTGCACTTTTGGAAGCTGGATCTGCAATCTAACATGCATCTTTTTAAATGTAATAATTTTAATTACTAGTCCAAGTACTGATCAATAAAACTAAAATCCAGGCAGGAAAAATTTCTACCTACTTTCCTTAACGTACTAAAAATCAAATCAACAAACTGCAGGAAGCCTGTGACTTTCTGAATGTGTCTCAGCATTAGCCTGCAAGTTTACAATGACATGGAGATTTTGGGAGTACAATTTACACAGTAAATCTCCAGCACATGTCAAGGAAAAAAATTGTGGTGCTTATCTAGCCAGTGCAGCTTATATCAGTGCTGGGGCTAATTCAAGACAATTCACAACAGGTGACGTACATGGGTGACTATTAATAAGAAGTGCTGGAATTACAACATCAGACACAGAAGAGGCATTCACGGGCACTAAATTGAGCTGAGTGAAGCCAATTCACACCCCCAGCTACTTCTGCAGTGTGTGGAAATGTAAGCTTCTCTAGAAGGCAGCTCAGAGCATGAGCTTAATTTAGACTCAAGTTACAGGAGAGGCAGAGAACTGATTTAGCGTTTCCCAGCCATGTCACAGGGAAGGGACTCTCCCTGTGCTTCTTTGTCCTGGACCTTCCTGAGCTGTGTCTGGTATTCGCTGGCACTTCACCAAGCCCAGGCAGTTGGCTAATGAACAAAAAACTGCTTCAAGGAAATAAAAGTGATAGTTTCCTGCTGATTTAATGAGCTGAAATGGCTCAGGAAAAGCTTAGAGAAGCTTGTGGGTCTGAGGGATAAGAAGGGGTGGAGGGCAGCCCTTAGAGGCTTGCCTGATCCTGCAGAGCTCAGCTTTGGACTCAGCTCTGCTGAGAAACATCACCCTTGGCTGCTCTCTTTGTGGAGAGAAATTTTAAGTGGGCACTTGTTAGATCCAAATCAAAGATATTTGTTGCAGTCATCCTAAAGTTCCTGTCTCAGTTGGCTTTGCCTACAGCATTATAAACCAAACTGGAAGTTTGATTGGTTCAATAACTAAGCTATGTTTTATAGTTTGAAGGAGGAGATTCAAAATGTGTCCACAGAGAGATTCCCTGACCTTTTTTGCATCACCTTCTAGGACCACTGCTGGAAAACATAACTCTCATCACTTCACAGGAACTTGCACCTGTCCCCACTTCCAGCAATGATTTCCCCCCTTTAAGTCCCTCTAACCAGAGGAACAGATTGGCAGGGTCAGGTGAAACAAGCTGTGACTGAGGACACTCCAGGAGCCTCCCAGCATTCGGACACTGTGTTTGCCAACAGTTCTCTTCCCCCTCCCCGGGAATCCAACACCATCAAGGGTAGGATGTTCCCTCATACCATCTGATTAAAGGAATTCTCCCAAATTCCATCAAGAAATCCCTGCCACTACGAGTCCCTTCTGTGTACAGTGCAAAGCTTGTCCCTAGACACAGGACTCAGATGCACCAATGGAGACAAACCTCCCTCATTACTGGGAAATGTTAAATAATGCTTTCTGGAAGCTCAGCTGTGTCCACAGCTTTTTCCACAGAGCTTGTGCTCTGTGAACGGCAGTGCTAAGGGTCCAGAGTGCAATAAGGCAAAGGTTCTTCAGATAACACTGGATGCTTCCCAAACAGGAGTGTGGTCAGTCAGCCTTGACCCTTAACTTCAGCAATCTGCTTCAAAGGCAGTGGCTGCAAGGCTGTGACTGCTCTGGAGAGGTTTATGTAAACCACAGAGGGTGGTTTCTGTGTAACAGGCAAAAATGTATTCAGTCTGTCTCCAGAATTACTTTTAACAAGGTAAATTGTGGGATCATCTAAGTAAAAGTCTAGGTGGGATGGGAGTGGTAAATCTGTCCTCCAGCAAAATTCATTGTACACAATATCCAGATATGGGGGTTCAAGTAACATAACTTGGAGTTCCTTCTCCCAGTACAACATACATACAAGGAAACCTGGAATCAGCTCCTAAAGAGGCAGCAAGTCCTACAGCTGTGGAACTACTTGTGAAGTCATTAAAGGCACAAGATGTGTTTCTATGTGAAGCACTACTGAAAAATCTACTGTAACACGATGTATTATTGTATTACAGGAGGCAATTCTTACTTATTACCTCACTGCTATTACACTAGTGCTGTACAGGACTACTACAAAAATCTGTGTACAAAGATCAGTTGAAGTGTTACATACCGGATAAGCTACACTCTGTGTGTGATTACAGGGGGTGATTGCACTGATGGAAAAAACCCTCCAGTATGAACACTACCTTGCATCTATCTGTGTCTGGAGAGGTGTTAGTCTGACAAGGCCATATTCACTCCTTTGGACATACAAAAAAACCCACAAAATCCATACATAAAAATCTTAGGACTACTAAGTTTTCTGAACAGTTAACCAGTTCAGAGGGAAAAAATCCCCATCCTTATTGTATGAAAATTCATCTATTGATAAAAAAATCATTGTCTGTCTGTAATTTCAGTTTCATATATTTTTGCTTGCATATGCACTGTTTGCTCCATTTCTGTCTTGTCACTTTGTTTAGCAGCTGTAGTTTCTCCTGAACTTTTTAATGAGCCAGAGCTCATTAAATCAACACAATTTAGTTCTTACAAACTGAGTGCTATTACTTACCTAATTGTAAAACTTATCACCACTTGTTTCCTCTAGCATCAAAAATATTCATTAAATGAGATAATCACATTTCAGTCCTTTTGCACTATAGCTCCCAAGCTCATGATGTGTTTGTTTTTTTTTTTTTAACTAATTCCATTATAAAGCACTTAACTTATTATGAGTGTGTTATCTGTTTGCACTGTCTAATCTTTAAACAAAAATTAAACAAAAAGTTGGCTCACTGCCAAAAATAAGGAACCGCTCCTTCAAACAAAACCAGGGAAAAAGAAGCTTGCAAATCTGCTGCTCCAAGATAATTTTTCTTTATTGTGTAATGTTTTTTTCCTCCAAATGGCAAATCCAGGTGAAGAAGCACAGAATTAACACAGGTGGACCAAAATTTTAATTCAGCATCTGCCAGCATTGTGTGTGACAGCACTTAACAATTTTCAGCAGATTAGATCAGACCTCTGTATTTGTGAAGCTGAACACCTAATGCTTTTCCTTCCATTACATCCACGTGCAATAATGCTTAGAACACATCCATCCTGTAGGGCAAAGGACCAGATCCACCAGGTCTAACACAGTGAGAAAATCTTTACATTGCCATCAGCCCTACATCCCATCCTGTGGTGTAATGGGTTCCTTCCCTTCCTAGGTTAAACTCTTCATGACTTAGGGCTACAGCCATCATCAGACCATGGCCATCAGAACATCAGCATCCTGCTGTGTGAAACAGTCCCATGAATAGAGTTTTTCAACTGAGATCTCTCTTTTTTTAATCAGGTTTAAGGGTAGTTTTGGGAAAAGAAAAAAAAAAAAACAACAGTAGGGAAATCCTATCTACTTTCATTTTGGGCAGATGATGGGGCAAATGGAAGTAGGGAAGTATCTATACAACCCAAAAACTGAAGTAATTAAAATGTATGCACAAAATACATGTTGTAATTGTATGCAGGTTACCAGGCAAATTTATTTACACTGTGTCCCTTAACATTAGGGCTTGTTTTTCTGGAGAACTGCACTGCATCAAAAATGCCAATGTTGCCAAACTGGAGCTGAACTTTGAAACTGTGACCTGTCACCAGGAGACTTTCCATGTGACCTTGGGGAGATCTTTTCACCTCTCTGTGCCTCAATCCTCCATCAACTGGAACAATAAGTAAGTAAATAATTAAGAGCAGGAAAAGGGAATAAGCTTCTTTCTTCTACCCACTGTCTTGCTCCTACCAATCTATTTAGATTGAAAAGACTTCAGGTAGGGGATTAAATACCCTGTGCCTTTAGCACTGCATGCAAAATGAAGCCTGATCTAAAGAAGAGCTGTTGTAACCTGTAGTAAATGGACTAAGTCTGCCTTTTAAAGCCTTAATACCTTGCAAATAGGAATGTGGCATTTCCCTCTCTAATTCCAAATGCTACTGTGATAACTGATTTTTGAAAAAAATCTTTCTTTTTCCTGATTTTCATAAGGAGAGAGAAGGATCCTGCCCAAAGAAGACACAATGCAGTGGTGAACGTTCCTCACAACAGGCACTGGCAGGACAAGGACCCTTGGTTATGGTTCAGGAATTAAAAAACCTTCCTCTGGTGCTTCCCTAATATCTCCAGAATTTTTTTTTCTCCCTTCCTCCCTATTTTCTTAAATTTCAGCTGTGCATGTTCCTGTTGTGATTACAGAAGACAGATTTTTCTGACCATTACATTTCATTGTGTAATTATTATGTACTCCAGCTCCCATTGCAGCCATAATTTCAAAGTCTTCAACTGATTTCTTACAGCAAGCTGCTACTTGAAGTGTCATGTGGATGGCTTAACCCATCTCTTTCCCTGCAGGGGACCTTTTGCAAAGTCAAAAAAATGTATAGAAGCAAAGTAGGCCACAGTTAGACAGTGATTTAAAGCCAGCATGGATGTGTACTGATCTGCTGCCCAGAAAAGCAGGTTTCATCCTTTGCTCACCACCATGCTCACACCATCATTTGTTTGGCTGCTTGGTGAGCCATGGGGAATTAATCCAGTTATTACTAAACCTGGCAAAATATCTGGCAAAAGAAAAAAAAAAAAAAAAAAGAAAAAAAAATCAATACAACTTCAAACTAGCCGCAACAAGAGAATAAAAAAAAAGACAGCCATGGTCACAGGCAGGCAGAGCTAGGCTCTCTGCCTAGTCCCATTTAACCCAGTGACTTATTTGGGAGGACTCTGGAATCCACTGTTCTGTTTTCCCTCTTGTGAGAGAAACTAAATCAAATGTGATGGGGAACCTAAAGCTTTCTGGTTTCTTCCCCACTGGAACTAATTGCATACCATTCAGTGTCGTGCTTCTACTTTCTTCCTTTACAGTTAGGAAGATGTAATGTTACAGCACTAGATGAAACAAACTCTGTTTGCTGTTATCCTATATTTTGCTTGCTTTGGTCCTGGAGGAATTCTAAGAAATCCCTTTCTTCTCTGCTCAGCAGCAGTGGCCGATCGTACACCCAGATTTTCAGTTTGTGTGTTCTGTGTGTTTGAGGAGAATGAAAATATCATCTGACTCTTATTGCTATTTACAGTGTCGGATTTGCTTACTACTTTAACAAGGCGTTGAACTACATTCACGCTTATTACTATCTTTAAGGGATGCCCTACTGGGATACCGCGAAAGAGTGAGTGTGCTGGGTCTGGCCGAGACCGAGGGAGAGGGAGGAGGCGCGGTGGTGGTGGCTCTGCTCAGGTTACATTCTTTGTTGGCCTGCCTCAGGTTACATCCCTTATTCTTGCAGAGGCATCGCTCCGTGCCTCCAGGAGGGATTCGTCCAACCACCAAAAATCCAACCGGAGTCAGGCCCAGGGCAGAAATCTGCGACCGCAAAAATCAGATACCCCTGACTGAGGAGATACCCCCAACTTGAGCAAGTTCTCCCCGAAAGGTAAAATGCTTTGGTTTTGCCATCTTTTAAATCGATTGAAGCTATTCTGGCCAAGCCTGTGGCTCTGTGACACTAGGGACCGACAGCTCCGTTGTTCCCTGTGAAAGTGAAGCTGCCGAGGCCACCAGCGCCCAGGGTCGCACGGCCACCCCCGGCCCCGGCAGCATCCCTGCTCCCAGCCGCCCACCCAGAGGTGTCCCAGGGACACAGCTCCAGGGACGGGCCGGCAGCGCCGGCCCTGCGCCACTGCGGGACCGGGGCGGAGCAGCGGCATCCTTGAGGCTCCGTCCTTGGCGGGGATTGAGCGCGGCCGCCGCCTCCCCCCAGCCGCGCCGCCGGGCCCGCCCCTTCCGTTGCGGAGCGGTCATTGCCCGAGCCCCGCGCTCCTCCAGGCGCTCCGGCTCCCTTTCCGTTGCGGAGCTCTCACTGCCTGAGCTCCGCGCCCCGCGCTCCTCTCGCCGCTTCCGCGCTGCTCTCGCTGCCCGGTGCGTACGGGGTGACGCCGCTCCGGGACAGTGGGACTGGGTGGCCGCCCATCTGGCCCTTCACTTCTCCCCCGGGCGGCTTGATTCCGCCGGGGTTCGGCCACGGGCCGAGCATCCCTGCGTGTCCAGCGCACCCCAGTGATGCCTGGGGTGGCTGGAGCCGGGCCGGGCTCCCGAGGGTTCAGGTTGGGGTCTGGAATGGCCGGAGCCGAGCTGCGGTTCCCGGAGGTTTGGGTTTGGGGTGCCCGGAGCCGGGCTGCGGGCTCCGAGCGTTGGTGTCTGGGATGGCCCGAGCTGGGCTGTGGCTCCCGAGGGTTTGGGGTGGCCGGAGGCGGGCGGTGGCTCCGGGCTGGTCCCCGGCTGTGCTCAGGGTACTCCGGTGCCGCCGCGGCCCCTGACTGCCCTGGCGCGGCCGTGGGCCTCGGGGAGCCGCGGGGGCCCGCGGCGAGGAGCCGGGGAAGTCCCAGCCCGCTCGCTGCGGCCCGGCTGGCTCGTGGGGTCCCGTCCCGGAGCCCCGGTGTGCCGAGAGGTGAATGCCCAGGGCCCGGCAGCGCTGATGGAATTTCACGTCCGGCGGGCGGCTCTGGGAGCGGCGTTAGCGGGGTGTGCTGGCAGCCCCTGGCTGGGCACAGGGAGGGCGGGCACCTAGAGCCCCGTGGCCGCGGAGGGTGTGTGGCTGGTGTGTGTTTACTCGTGGCTGGGAAGGAGCCCTGCGAGCAAGGGTAGCGTGCCCGGAGCTGCCTTACGTAGACCCGGCTGTGGCAGATGACTCCTCCATTCAGAGCATGCCTTCGGCTCCCTCTGCCCTGCTCTGATCCACATCTTTCTGTCTCTCCTCACAGAACACCATGGCCACTGTCAAGGACCAGCTGATCAGCCCTGTTGCGGAGGGAGCCAAGGTCCCCAACAACAAGATCACGGTTGTGGGGGTTGGCCAGGTTGGGATGGCCGCTGCTATCAGCGTCCTTGGAAAGGTACGGCTCAAGGACAGCGTGCTCCCCAAGCCCCCGTACTGTCGTACTCTGCTCTGCCTGTCTTAGCAAAAGGTGGGACATTTGGGAGGTTGGCACAGGAATGAATCATTAGCAGCTCGGGTAAGCAAGCAGTGACCTCTACAAGCCTGACCTCCACATTCAGCTTCTCTTTGTTCTCTCACCTTTCTCTCTGTGCTTAGCAGTAAATGTCTCCTTAGGCAGAATGATTTTCCAGGCTGCTGGGAAAATGCAGGTAGGAATGACTCCACAGCCCTGCCAAACTTCTCATTCTCTTCTTAATTTTTTATTCTTCCACAACAAAGCTGGAGTTTGCTTGGTGAGGGAGCTCTGCAGGGCAAAGAATGGGGACAGAGGAAAAATCTGGGTGAGATATAGGATAGCAATCAAGAGTGTTTGCTTTTTATTCTTTTAAAGAATATGTGCCCTACTAGCTGAAAATACTGCTATCCCCTTCAGCAGCTTCTTGATTTCTCTTAAGCCCTTTTTGCTTGTTTATATGACTTTATTTTTTTCCAGAGAGGCATTAGCTAGTTTTTAAATAACTAAAAGCAGAGGGCTGAACTTGGAGGTTATTATGACTTTTCCTGCTGCTGATTTGCGGGATATGTTTGTCAAATCTCATGGTGCAGTCTTTGAGCAAAGTAAAGGCTTATTAATCAATGATGTCTTGCACTTTGCTTTTAGAGAATATTGTGAATTCATTAAATTTGAAAAGACCGATAGAAACTTCAGACTGCTTTTTGTTTTTAAAAGAAGGCACCAACAGATATGCCCTGCACCTTGCAGGGACAGATCTTAAATCAGGTCGCTCACAGTTGGATGAAAAATCTTGCTTGTATGAATAAACCAGCTGTAATTTGTTTGTAGATGACCCTCCAATGTATTACCCTGAGGATGCATGTTTAATTTTATATAAAAAAAAAAAAGTAAGGCCTTTCACTTGCTGATATTCATGAACCCTGTGAGCAAATAAGAACTGACAGAAGGAACAGGCCACAGTGAAACTAACTGCAAAACTGATGTGCAAGTGGCAAATAGTTTTAAAGCAAAAAAGTAAAGAAGAAATTTAAAGGAAAAACACTGATAGTTCCTTGTGGGTTTTTATATTTATATTTTTAAGCACATGGTTGCCTCTCATGATCTGAAATCAGTTGTTTTTGATGTAACCTGTGAGGGAGCCAGGTGATGTTACCACAAATTGAACCACAATTCAGCATTCATTTAATGCAGTTCTCTAAGCAGGATCAAACTGTGTTGTCAGATACCTAAGCACAAAGTTTTATTGTTAATGAACAGTATGCACCAAACCCAGAATAAGAACTGGTTTTAAATTCTTAAAGCATGGATGATGACATGGAGTTTATTTCAGTCAGGCTTCTGCTTTTACTCTCTCACAACTATAAGCTGCCGTATAAAATGTTTTCATAATAAAACCATCTGGTTCTTGTCACTGAATTATACTAATGTAATAGAATCATTTGGGCTAGAAAAGATCTTTTATGATCATTGAGCCCAACCATTAACCCAGTCCAGCATGTCTCCAAGTGCCACATCTAAAAGTTTTATAAACACATCAAGGGATTGTGACCCAACAGCTTCTCTGGGCAGCCTGACCACCCTTCTGGTAATGAATTTTTTCCTCCTATCCAGTCTAAACCTCTCCTGGCACAGTGTGTATCCTGTCTCTTGTTCCCTGGGAGCAGAGCCCGACCCCACCTGGCTGCCCCCTCCTGTCGGGGAGTTGGGGAGAGCAGTAGCGCTCCCCTGAGCCTCCTTTTCTCCAGGCTGAGCCCCCCCAGCTCCCTCAGCCCCTTCTGATGCTCCAGCTCCATTCTCCAGCTCCGTTCCCTTCTCTGGATACACTCCAGCCCCTCAATGTGTTTGTAGTGAGGGAACACAGGATTTGAGGTGTGGCCTCACCAGTGCCAAGCCCAGGGGGACAGTCACTGCTCAGGTCCTGCTGGCCACTCTGTTCCTGATACAGCTGGAATGCCTTTGGCCTTTTTGGCCAGCTGGGCTGGCTCATGTTCAGCCTCTGCCAACCAATATAATGTGTGTTTGACTTGTGCAAAATGCTTGGCTCTAATACTGATTTTAGTTTGTTGGTGTGGTATTGAATGTATAAATTTGCATGACTCTGAAACTTCCATGTAGGTTCTTTAGTTCCTGCTCAGTTAGAGACAAGTCATTGATGTTACCACACTGATTTAGAAATGGGAGCTAAATCTGTTCTGCAACATAAATATCACACAGTAGCTTCTGTAGAGAAAAATTGCTAAAGAAACCTTTTTCTCTCAATTTCAGTGTGGAGGAAGTCTGTTCCCATTGTATATTTTTGTGAAATGAATTGACGTCATGTTGAAAGAGAATACTTATTTGATAATTAGACGGTGTGTTCTTTCAGATATTTAAATATTTAAAACAAGCCTGTTTGCTGGGTAGATTTAGAGGGTTTGCCACAACTCTGAAAGATGCAACTTTTTTCCAAACGTAATAACTAAATTAAGAAGTGCTTTCCTAGCAAAGGGTTGGCTGTGCACTCAAATTCTCCACAAATTATACCTTTTTTGGAAAGTCTGAGTGGGTTTGGTGAATCTGTGCTATGGTAGCCTCTGACTTAGTGAGATGCATCAGAACACCAAGATAGTGCTGGTTTATTTGGAGAAGAGATGCTTTCGGATGGGTGAAACGTGTTACTTTAAAATGTAATTTAGCTCTGCTCTGGGTTAACTTTAAAATGCATGTGAACTGCTTCATTGACGCCAAATTTTGTTGGTTTTAGGGTCTTTGTGATGAGCTAGCTCTGGTTGATGTTATGGAAGACAGACTAAAAGGAGAAATGATGGACCTGCAGCATGGGAGTGTGTTCCTTCACACTCATAAGATCGTGGCTGACAAAGGTGCACCTCAGTTTCTTTGATTTAACACTGATATTTTGTGGCTTTGTTTAATAGTGGAGAATTAGGTGTGCAGTCCTAAAGAACTCTTAGGATTTGGCATTGAAGAAGGTGAAGTGTGTGAGTTGGGGTGAGTTCAGACAAACACTATAATGGGAGTGGCTCTTAAGCTGGGCTCTCTTACATCTCTTAACGATTTGGGGGTTGTTTATTAAAATTTATTTTAGTGAAACTGTATGTAGAAGAAATAGTATAATTTTCGTAGTGGAAATGAGAGTCAGAATGGCTGAGTGGACTCTCAACACCCAGGTATTGATATATCAGGTCAATGTTAGGAGATGTTGCTGGCTTTCAAACTGATGTCTTGGGTTTTGGGTTTGAATGCCATCCCCAGTGCAGAAGCTCCCTCTAATTCCTGTATTAACATAATGCTACTAGAATTAGTGGAATTATTTTAAACACACTATATCTTCTCCCCGTGCTCTGGTTAGACTATGCTGTCACTGCCAACTCCAAGATCGTGGTGCTGACTGCAGGAGTGCGTCAGCAGGAGGGAGAGAGTCGACTCAACCTGGTGCAGAGGAATGTGAATGTCTTCAAAAACATCGTTCCTCAGGTCGTCAAGTACAGCCCCAACTGCATCATCCTGGTGGTTTCCAACCCAGGTAATGCAGTCTTCTCCTAATGACTTACAGATTAGGTTTGACAAGATAAAACATTAGTTAGTTCTCAGAAAATCTCTTAAAATACAAATTGTTGAAACTTAATAGCTTTTTGTGGACATCTGAGAGTACAGACAAATACCCTGTACTTTCTGATGCTCTCTTTATTCAGAACTTGCCATGGTGCCCATTTTAAAAGAATGCTTTGTGATAAATACTTAAATTCTTTGCATACTTTGGTTTAAGCAGTAGGAAGTTTAAATTTTTTTATCTCTAATAGATAGCTTTTGTGTCTGGATAGGATAGGGCTGCTTTTCAGCATGAAGAACTTGCCCTGTAGTCATGGCTATATTTTCAGAAAAAAGAATTTGCATGCTGAAGCTTATGATGAAACAAGGGCTGACTGTACTCCAAAGTTCAATTAAAGCAGAAAAGAGTTAATTATGCATATTTATGTGTTGACTTGCAAGTATCTCATTGCACTGAGACAGCTTGGATATTTGTATGTCTAAAGGTGACTGTAAATATTCTGATGTGCTTTGCAGGGTTGTCTTTGCTTAGTTCAACATATGAAACCACTGCTGAAGAACTGTGGTGATGAAGTGATACTGCTTTTAAAGAAAACCTGGCAGAGTGGAACCACTGTGTGCTCTGTTGGGGGTTGAGTAATTATCTGTTGTACCGTCAGCCTAATACAGTGACTTGCAGCAGTTCTAAGCACTTACCTGAAAACCAGACTGAGATAAAGATCAGGCTGTTCTTGTTCTAGCAAAGCTGAATTCAGCCTGTCGACTTCTCTCCAGCAGAGCAGCTGCAGGAGGAGAATTGCATGCTGCTTTTTCAGAATTATTTTTATAATCCTTTGTTTTCTCAGTGTGGGAGGTTTTGTCCACTAATCTTATATAGTGAAGGTCATTGTGAGCCCATGAGAAGGAACCTTGATGCCCTTCCCTGCCCCAGCTGAGGCTGTAGGGAACATGCCACTTGTGAGGTGTGAGCTGTGCTTTGGTGCCTGAGCAGAGCAAATGATGCATTTCAGATCTGTGTACACAAATGTGTTCCCTCCTGAGAACTGGCTTCTCAGAGTTGGTGTCAATTCCTGCAGCCTGGTTATTGCTGTTGCTTTGAGCTGTGAATTAGAGCTCTCTGCTCACATCATTCTGTCTGCCCTACCTAGCTTTGGGTTTTTTCCTAAAACTGTATTTTTAGAAACACATGCAGCTAAAGCACATTGCTCATCTGGCTTTTCATGCTGCAGAGGTGGTAGATGTAGAAAGTGCTTAGTGCACAAATCAAGAAATGAAACTGAAGGAATTACCAGCTACAAAGAGTATGTAAATGTCAGACTTTTGGTTGTAAATTGTTTGACCTGTTGTTGTGATGGTGAACTGGAAGGGAGCATTATTCAGGAAATTGCTGAAATGTTTTAGCCACTTGAGATCAGTCCTAGTTCTGAATGCCCTAGGGCTTTAACTGTGACCAAAAAAAAGTGTGTCCATTTTAGCTGGTGGGAATCTAATCTCTAAAGACCTTCCTCGAATTTTCTTAGGACCCATCAAGCTACTGTTTGAAATTTCAAGCGCTGCATCCATTTAAATTCCCCAAACAGTCAGATCCTTGATCAGTGAGCACAACTGTGTTTTGAGTCCTCCTGATTGCCCTGCTATGCTCAGTAAGGAAATTTTTGGAGCATTCTTGGTCTGAGTGGAGTTTCATTTGCCCTGCATGCTTTTTCTTTCAGTGGATATATTAACCTACATCACATGGAAGCTGAGTGGGCTGCCAAAAAACCGTGTGATTGGAAGTGGCTGCAATCTGGACACGGCCAGATTCCGTTATCTGATGTCTGAGAGACTTGGGATCCATCCAAGCAGCTGCCATGGCTGGATCTTGGGAGAGCACGGTGATTCCAGTGGTAAGGAGCAGTTCTGATCTCCCTGGAATGAGCCATACCATAGCAGAGCTTGAGGCCTGAGGTTTGTTAGGGGATTCTGAAGGAACAGCTGCAGTTGAGCTCAAGTAACTGGTACTTTGCTGTATTTCTATGAAGATTAGAGTTGAGAGAAGTACAGGAAATCTACCTACACATATTTAATAAATGGGATTGTGGCTGTACAATTAAATCCTGAACTGAAAAGGCCAGTTTTGTGAGGCTGTGTTATGAAGGCTACAGCTTGCTTCTTCTCTTTATCCTTCTTTTTAGTTTTTGGAGTACCATTCCATAGCCTTTGGCACAGTTCTCTGAAAGCAGCATCAGCACTTGCTAGGTCAATAGCAGAGCTTGTTACTCTAGCAGTCCATATCCAGGCTAACAAAATTATCCCTTACCTTATTTTGTGACTTTTCTCCGTGCTGTTTAAAGCAAATATAGTTTTAAAATGTGAAATCAAAGAAATTTATCTGTCCTAATTCAGTTTATGTATTCCAAGTCTGAAATGCTGCTGCAGAACATTTACGTACATTGTTACTACTTTATATTTTCAGGCTGTGTATTTGTAAGGTAGCCACCTCTTCATTGTCCCTTTGCATTTGATCAAAGTACAGTGTCTGATCAACAGCAGCAGTTATTGTAGCCAGCCCTATACCAAGGAAAGCAGAGTTTGGCTGAGCACATGCAGAGATTATCCTGTGTCATTGTCACAGCTGCTTTTGATTTGAAGTAACTCCACATTCCTCCTTACTTCCCAGAAACAGAGACTTAAGCTGCCTCTGAGCTTCCAGGATGCAGGGAGAGGTGCAAATTCCTGTCTTGATAGTCTAAGTTTGCATATTGCTGCCCTCTTATTTGTGTAAATAAGAATAGACTTCTTGAAGGCTAATCCTAATACTGATTAGTGAAACTGCAAATGCTGCAGTTTTGAGTAGAATCAGTTCTAAAAGGCCAGGTAGCTAAAATAAGCCTTTTTACTAGAATTTGATGTTTCTGACTTCAGAAACTTCCAGGCTCTGACTGCTGTCACATGTTAGAAGTGACTTGTTAAAGTGTCAGTACTAAAACAGTCTCATGTTTGACTCCCAGAGTTCTGAGATTTAACTGTGGCTAAATAAAAACGTAAAACCTGCCTCAACCATTGCTGTGATTCTGGCTGCTCCTCCTTTGTTTCCAATTATTTTGGCTAGGAAAGGTGGAGGGGGAGTTGCTAAGTGCTGTTGGCACTGATGTCCTGCCTCTGTTGCAGTGGCTGTTTGGAGTGGAATGAACGTGGCAGGGGTTTGCCTCCAGGAGCTGAACCCTGCCATGGGAACTGACAAAGATCCTGAGAACTGGAAGGAGATTCACAAGCAAGTGGTTGCAAGGTATGATCTGAGGGATAATGTGGATGGATGCCATGCTGACAACAGTTTGTCTGCACTCTGTCTCTTCTGGTGCAGCTTTCATGCCCTCTTAGGTAGAGGGTTGCTTGAGTGAGTGTGACTGCTTTTTTAAACACAGAAATTCAGGATTTCAGCTGGTAAGATTTGTTACCCTGCAGGGAGACAGGTTATTGCGTAACAAACCCACTCAAGTGCTGGAGCACTTGAGCTGTGAGTGCTTGTTTTCCCACATGGAGTTTCTTCAGTGGGTAACTTTGTTCAAAGGGCAGAAGCCCAAGAAAAGGTAGCATGTTCCTGGGAGCAGAATGTTGGAATTGGGGCAAATGCTGTTCATGGATGCAGGAGAGTTTGTGTACAGCTGACTACATGTCACTAAGTCTTTTGTGAAATGAGTATACACTCACTGGGCTCAAGTGTGTGCAGATGTTGGCTAAAAACATCAGGATGTAGTGGTGCTTTGACTCAAATGTTTGCCTATTCCATTGTGCCCCTGACTGAAACAGAGCTTGTCAGGTGTAGGTGTGATTTTCTACTTAACACTAGGATCTTCCTAGATGAGAGCTAATTTTGTTTTCAGCTAATCCTATGAGAACAGGATTCTTTATTATGCATAGGGGATAATGTAGATTTTATATTTTATCCTCTAACGTTGAAACACATTACGCACTGTCCAAAACGTACAGTGTGTTTCAGGAGTTTGAAAATTTTTAAATTTTTAAAAATTTTTTAAAATTTTTTTAAAAATTTTAAATTCACTGGTTTTAAGACTTGTAATTTGCAGTGACTTGCTTGAAGACATCTTAATGAAGTTGTATTTCCTGTTTCCTCAGTGCCTACGAGGTGATCAAACTAAAGGGATACACAAACTGGGCTATTGGCTTTAGTGTGGCTGACCTCTGTGAGACCATCCTGAAGAACCTGTACCGGGTTCATTCAGTTGCTACTCTGGTAAAGGTAAGAATTGGGGGCTGTGATTGGACACTGGCTCTTTTTTGTTCTGGACAGGCTAAATAGCCTCTATTAGCAAGGTGCTGAATGAAGGGAGCTTTGTAAAATACTACTTTGAATTTCAAATGGCAGCTTACTATTGCTGTTTCTTCTAGGCTGACCTCTTAGCCTACTCTTGTCACAAGTATGGAGCTGAAAAGGAAATTCTCTGTGCAGAACTACCTTTGTGTGAAGCTTTGTTATATTCCTTGAAAGGAAGTTTTCAGTGTAAAAGTGGAAGACTTCTTGGAGGCCTAGCTGTGATTCCAGGAGCCACTGTGCTTTTAGAGCTGGTGTAACCTGCTGCATGTGGTCTGTACCAGCTCGATAACCTCTGCTGCAGCAAGGGCTCTGAGCACGGGGAACTGCTCCCTCTGTTGGCCCGTCCTAATCCTGTGTCTGAATCTTATCAGCTCCTTGCTGTGTAGAACTGAAGTGAGAGAGAGGTTTGAAGGTGGAGTTTCTACCATCAGCTGTTTGGTATTGCCAGGCATTTGGTCTGAAACAGCTCTATACTATTTATTTTCTTGAATTCGTTGTGGCTGAAATTTTTTCTGCAGGTTGTAAAATGATGGTTTTTGAGAGCTGCAAAATAAACCAACCACAGATCTGTGGTGACTGGCCTATGTCTGATCTCTTCTGTTTGTGACAGGGCATGTATGGCATTCAGAATGAAGTCTTCTTGAGCCTTCCTTCTGTCCTAAGTGCCTCTGGCCTGACAAGTGTCATCAACCAAAAGCTGAAGGACGATGAGGTGAGCCAGCTGAGGAAGAGCGCGGACACACTGTGGGATGTCCAGAAGGATATCAAGGATCTGTAACTTGTGAATGTTAGGTTCCAGCAAAAGAAAAACAGCATGTTGTTTGCAGATGGGGGTTCTACTCACTGTATATCTCAATGGTCAACATGAAATGTTCTTCCAGACTTTTGTCCATGGTAGCTGAGCTTATGCTTGCTGTAACGCACAAACCTTGCAAACAAATAAAGCAATTTTCAGGCATCTTTGGTTGTCTTAGTGACTCTTTCAGTTTGTAAATTATCTGCCTTACTCTGGCATTTTCCTTTAGCGTTTGCCACAGACTGCATGGAAGTGTAGACTTGATGTGTATTTCTAAAAGGTTGGAAACAAAGTATTAAGAGTGAATTGGTGGGATTTCACTAGCACCACCTTGCTGTGAGGCTTTTCTCAGTCCAGGTGCTGAGTAAGTGGAGTTCATTCCCAGACCTGTTTCTGATAGAGAACTTCATAGTTTCACTGATGGGTAGAGGAAATGGAATGAGCATTTGGCTCTGTGCCACCAGCCAAAAATACACCAGCAATAAGGCTCTGTATGCCACAGGCATAGGAAGAGTCCCATAGATCCTTCCCTCTTCTGGGCTAAAGTCTTTGCTTGTTAATGATGCCTAGTTCTTATAATTCAAAAAACAATTATTATTTTCTATTTGATTATCCAAAATTCAAGGGTTTTTTTCTGGACCTAAACCGAAATGTTGTGGTTTTGGTCTTGTTTATTAGACAAGCCAAGTTGGGTCTTAAATCTCTAAATTTCAGCATGATTATTAAAGGCTTTATATACTTTTAGGAGGAGCAGATTAAAAAAAATCGTAGTTTATTTCTTAATCACTTACTGTAATGGAGTAAATATTAACCATAAATAGAACTGCTTAACCTAAATGTCCAGGGGACAGACAGCATCAAATCCATGTGTCTCGTGGGGCCTTTAAGTTTTGTTTCATAACAAAAGGTCTGAGACTGTGCCGGAGCAATTTAAAGTGCTTTTCTATCTGCATTAAAATGCTTTGGATATCAGACTAAAACACTTCATAAGCACATAGCTTAATTTTTGTAGTTCCTTTTAAAAGGGAAGATTATGTAAGTGTTGTTATATTGCAGGTTAACTTCTGTGATTCAGTAAGGATCATGTAGTTACTGAAATGTGCATGGCATGCTGCTGGCAGCATTATTTACAAAGGGTATCCCAGAGACCTCGGGACATGTTTTATTCTTAGTTACAGGCTAAATTCCAGACTTCTTTACCAATAGGAGTGAGACAATTATATTGTCTGCTTTCCTAGCTTGGCGTGGAGATCTTACTGGAAGGCTTTCCACACCTGGATGGATTAAAGTTCCTTCTAAGAACTGTTCATGATCAGCTGGATTTAGGAGGTAAATGGCACAAGGTGCTGCTCTTTTCAGGCCACACCCATTAGGAAAATTCACCCGAGCACTTTTACTACAGGAACCTTGCACAGTTCCTTCCTGGTTTTGTTCTCACACTCTTCTCAGTAATGAAGTAATTCAAAGTTGTGTTGTGGGACCTTGCAGGATTCTTGGGTGATGTGCATGAAGAGGCATCAGCTGTCTCAGGGAACAGGGAGTGGGCCCTTTCCCTTTCTGGTGGTGTTATATATTGATTTCTGAAGGTCACCTGGCTACAGTAAACAGAATTTTTCACTGACTGAATCCTCACCCATTACAATGTAGGTGGTTGGCAAACTGGGACCCAAAGGAACATCTTGAGCATACATGGTCCTGGTGCTTGAGCTGAGGGGTTCTGTCACCTGCTGTCTTGTCAGCTGCTTCAATCCCCTCCAGGTGCACAGGGGAAGCTTTTTTTGTTAGTGGTCACAGACTGAATAAGATCTTTACTGCCTAGACGTTAAGCAAGCAGAGAACTCATGACAAAATCTGTTCTGTTTAAAGACTAAGTGGATACAGGTGAAGGAGGAAACTGAAGGAATGAAGAAAAAATCCGTTTGTGTGGTGAGAACTTTTCCTGCACATCAACAATTTCACTGTAGTACTCTTTTTTTCTTTCTATTTTCTTTTTTCCAACTTCTGCTTTTGGGGATATGACATCATGAAGTAACATTCTAAAAAATTTAGGCAGCAGTGAATAGCCATCCTGAGTGTTATGCAGGATTAGTTCCAAATTGCTAAATAGGAATGAGTATCCTGGGTTAGTGGATTTTAAGCTTTTATAAATAGGGTCTTCAGCTGTTACTTGCATCCACTGATGTTTGTAAGACCTATGCAAGTGCAACAGTGATATTGGGATTATTTTCTCTTAGAAATCTTACCACACACAATCTTTTCTTTTCATTGCAGCTGCATGGCTGTAGAATAGCTTGCTTCCCTCTGTGTGTTTATACAATACCAGCCTATCACCTCCTGTTACTTGGAGTCTATCCACAATTTAGTATTATATCAACCACATAAATTCCTAAATAACAATATTGCTATAGAACATCTGTGGGTTTTTCTCCAAATATAATAGGCTCATGTTTTCTTCTGTATGCTTTGTTTGTTCAGGCCATTGATCCACAAACTTTGCTTGTTTTATCCCAAGAAAGGCAATACAGGTTTTTAGCCACATTCTTGCATCTCGAGAGGTACCTTGGTCACTCCTTGGCCCAACAGAGAACATTGTGGTGCTGTTGGGCAGAGAAGCTCAGCCAGCAAGAAGAAATGCTTCAAAACACTTCAAAAAAGGGAGGACGACCCCCTCTGTTCACTCACACAGGGTAAGATCAGTAATGTTATTTTAATTGCCATTAGGCTCTGGACCCCTTTGCCTTTGCAGGTGCACAAATACTGGAGAGCAGAAAGTCAGTCTGATTACCCTGCAAATTGCATATTGACAAACAACAAGGGACTTTACTGACTCTTAGTGTTAAATCATGTACTTTTTTATTAGTCAAAGGATAAAATTGGGACAGGGAATTGAAGGCACATTTAAACAGTGTGTTAAAGTGAACACATAGCTGCAGAGGGATGAAAATATTTTATAAATGTATTTTGAAGACTTGTAGTGCTGATGTGACTTTCATACCAGCTAACTTAGAGCTCTGGTTTATGGTAATTAGGTGACTTCAGTTGCTCACTGAGTTCCTGTTACCTTGTATTTATACACTTCATGTTAGCCTTGTGCTGCAAAGAAATGCTATTTCCCCTGATTTACAGACCAATTAAGCCACAAACTCAGTGGAATGTGGATGCTGAACTCCTTGCTGTCAGTGTGATGAGTAGCCAGAAACATTTAGGAGTCAGATCCTTATATTGTGCTCCTGTGACCTCCCAGGGCAATGTCTAATTTTGGGCATTTCTTTCTTCTATAAACAATTCTCCTCTAATGCATGTGTGTGAATCCAGCCTTATGCAAGCCTTTCAGACTACAGTAGCCAGGGCCTTCCTAAAATCCACACCAGTCCCTGTGGTGTACCACATTTTTATAAACTGCTCCTGAGATACCATTGCTGTGTGAGTTGTTGTTCTGTGCCAGCAAGGGAGCTGTGCAAATCATTAACTTAGAATGATCTGTTGGAGAGGTCAGGCTCAGGAGGGCTGGATTGTCTGAAATGAATAATTTACCTGCAAACATAAGCAACAAGGACCAGGCAGTGGCTATGCAAAGTAAGATTTCTGAGTAAATACCTTTCTCTATATGTTCTTCTCTTTAATAGCTCTTCAACATTATTAGGTATGTTTACACATTCAATACCTGAGGTAAAAAATCCAGAAAATCTGTCAAAACAGCATGAAGGTGGATTACAACACTGATTTCTGGAAGGAAATACCGATAATTCTTGTTATGTGAGATACTAAAAGAATATACAAAGGGAAGGAAAAAAACCCACAGTTTTGCTTGAGATACAGCTTTCTCTGTGATGCTAATTCTGTATCTTGGGCAATAAGACAGAAATGCAATGATTTCCAAAGTCTCTGTTCACTCAGCAGTCTCCACCAGTACCAGATACTGGAATACTCTCCCAGTATCATTGGGAATCAAAGAACCACATCAAACTTGATTTTCCTACCCACAGTAGTGGAGTCCCTGATACTCTGACTGAAGATCAGTCTAGAAGAGTCTGGAGAACTTCTGTTCTCTGATCTAGAGATCAGTCTAGAGAACTTCTGTTCATTTTTCTGAGTTTGTTTTTCCCATAGTAAATTGCTGTGCAGAAGGAAATAACTTTAATGTTACTTCTGTACTGGTTTGATTCTGTGTGTTGCAGGGTTTTGTTTGTTTGGTTGGGTTTTTTAAAGATAAAAGACAGAAGAATAAGCAGAAATATCTTATTTTTATATATTTCAAGCGCATTCAAGTCAGTAGAGTGGCTCTCAAGGAGGCAGAAGAGATGTTAAGACCACACTGACCTTAGCTCAAATGCCTCTATTGCACAGAGTAGGATTTATGCTTAAGTGGTTTGTTGAATGGGGTTAAATTTCAGTATGTTAAATTTTAATTTTAAGGGCTATCATGGCATAATCTGTTCTTTATAAAGTCCTCACTATACTTCCAAGCTGAATGAATGGAAATGCCTCTTTCAGCACTGCATCTCTGTTTGCAGCATAGTCTTTCAAAGCATAGAAGCCTTGGTTTGCAGCCAGAGAGGTAAAATGATGCAGTGGCCACTTGCTGCCGGCCCTGACAACAATTCCTTCAGGGTCACTCAAGATAATAGATGTAATAAGAATTCATACCTAGTCTGAGCATTTTAACACGAGAAAAAATGCCAACCCAACAAAAATAATAACCCCAAAAATCACAACAAAATACAGACTTGGGAAGAGTTGGCTTTGATGTAACAGAAAGGAAAAAGAACTATTGGAAGCAAAGGAGTCAGGACAAAACCAGGAACTTCCAGAGCATATGTTTACAAGAGCAAATTGTGACAGGACAAGGGGGAATGGCTTCACACTGATAGAGAGCAGGTTTAGATTGGATATTGGGAAGAAATTCTTCCCTGTGAGAGTGCTGAGGCCCTGGCACAGGTTGCCCAGAGCAGCTGTGGCTGCCCCTGGATCCCTGGAAGTGTCCAAGGCTAGGCTGGATGGGGCTCTGAGCACCCTGGGATAGTGGAAGGTGTCCCTGCTCATGGCAGTGGGGTTGGAACTGGGTATTTGTTAAGGTCCCTTCCAACCCAAACCATTTGTGATTTTATGATATTTAGTAAGTGAGGCTTCTGTTTCTCTGTGATTACAACTTTTAGTCAAGGAGAAAATACCACAAGTTACACCAACATACTGACAAATTCCTATGCTAAATATGATACAAACACTGTGCTGACCTCGGGAAACGAATCATTATCAAAGCAAATACATGTGTGCATATCTTTGAAAGTGTTTGTGTCTTTGTACATGAGTCTGAATTATAGGTGGGGGCTTGGCACTGAACAGTAGAAAAGAGGCAAAACAGTGTATTAGTCTTACATAATTTTATTTTTCAAGTTACAGCCATGTCAGACATTACACAGAAAATCTCTGTGTCTCTCAGAAATTGTTTGCATGTGCCTGTGCATTTATTTCCCAGTAGAATTAGTGGGACTTTTTAGGCTCTAATGCCTAGTGCCCACCTGAGATACAGACAGGGACACTGCTCCCTCTCCAAGAATGTGAGCTGAATGTCCTTCCTTTGTAAGGAGATCACTTCAGGTACCTGGGGTGAGGTGAGTTCAGAAGGGAACATTCCCAAATCTCTGCTCACATGGGAAAACGGCACACATGAATTGTAGCATAGATTATGCATTGAGCAGTCCTGTCCCTCAGAGGGATACCTGCTCATCACAGCATTTATTTTAAACTTTAAATAGGATGGTGGTATTCTGATCTATATCCAAGTTGCAGGATCCAGCCGAGTGGCCAAGCTACTCTGGCATAATTTTCTAAAGCAAATTCCAAAAATATTAACCTTAAACTTGCCCATGGCATGCTGATATTTGCAGGATGGCTCTCATTGTCACTCCTGGATGAAAGAGTAGAGGCCAAAATATTCTGCAGAGCTGGGAATGTCAGCCTCTCAGACCAGCTGACAGGAATGGTTTTGGTTTGTTGTGTCCTGAAGTCCATGCACTCCCAAATTCCTAATTTAGGACAACACTTACCAGGTGTCACTGAGAAAAACCCATTGTGTCCCATCAAATGTTTTGTAGCCCCTTCTGCCTCCTGGCTGTTTCACAGGATTATTCTACATGCCTGTCCTCTAACTGGAAGAAAAATTCTCCACTTGTGGGAGATTTGGATCATTACTTGTCCTTGCACAGACAGGTCAGGAGTGAAGGCCATCACTTCTCAGCTGGAATGAGATGGACTTGCTGCCAGACAGGCAATGAGGGCACTTCTGGGCCCCTCCCTGATCTCCCCTAACCTCTGCAATGACAAAACGACAGGGACACTGGAGAACTCATGTGAATACTGTCAGTGCCACCTACTGCTCTGTGACACAAATACAGTGTGAGTGCATCAGTGACTGCTACAAACCCCTGTCCTTCCCTCCTCTCTAATCTGACTCAATGTCTATTCATTTTTAACATTCTTGTCTGATTCTTTCCCCCACAGTTAATTTAGGCAAACCTGGAAACCACAGTTCTGTTCAGAGCAAGCCAGTCCTAGACAATCACCTCCTCTTAAACTTCCACACGTGGAAAGTGTCTCCTCCCCTACAGGCACCTTCTCACATGCAGACAGGGAGACTGAGGCTGATATTCCAAGAAAAAAAGGTTGTCTGGAGTGGTTCTGGTGGAAGGACTGTGGAATGAAGACAACATCCACAACTTACTTCTTGGGGTGATATACTGAGTTAGTTTTTGCAGAAAACTTTGCTCTACCCAAATAGGATTTGGATCAAAGTGTGCAGACTAGACAACAGCCTAGAGGTAACACTTTCAAAATGAGATTTAGGTAGGGCAGAATGTACACCATTGTCCCTGAATTGCCCTCTCCTAGAACTCTAGGAAATTTGGGAAAAAACAATACACTCACTCTGTATAATTCTCTTCAAAGACCTTGCAAACTCAGCCTTCTTATTGTCCAGTATTCTTGCAAACAAAATTATTTCGCTTCTGTGGGCTGAAAAAGAATTTTGTGGGGTAACAACTGGTGTCTGGCAGAATTGCAACACAATGAATAATGTACTACCAAAGGGCAACTGTACAGTTTGTGATAAGAACAATATGAGAAGCTAGGCTGGACTCAAAACCAGTCTCACTGGTTTCCAGATTTCTGGGAAATATTTTAATCAATGTTATATTTTAAAAACTAGTCTTTCTGGTATGTTTCCGTCTCTCCAATTCAGCAGTTGGCCTCTGTTTGGTGAAAAAGGAGCAAACTGGATGATCATAGTCACAACCTTTCCCTGCCTTTGTTACAAAAATGACACATTGTTCTAGCAGCAGCAGCGCATCCCTTTCAGCACTTGCACCTCACTGCACTTCACATGGACAGCTAAAGGTTGCTCTTCTTAATATCAGAATACAACTTTTCTTCTGAAGAGCTTTTATTTTGTCTTACTATATGTGCACAGCAACACAACCTCCTTTATGGCCCTAAACCCAGATAACTCCAGCTGCACCCCAGATATCCCACAGTTAATCCTTGCAGGCCATAAATATAATGAATAGGGCCCTTTGCCCTCTAGCAATTAAGAGCATTTGCAGGGATGAAAGTTTCTGGACTATGTTGGAGCTCGCCTTTTCTGGGCACTTCAAATACTTTTCCCTCACTAACAGAAAAGCAAGAATTTGGGATGGCATGGTGTGAAAAAAACTCCTCCTTCTTTAAGACATGCAGATTGGATAAAATGAATACTCAGAGTACGAAGGAATGCTGATGTTCACTGTGCTACTGAGCACTTTTTATCAGTTGAAAACTCCATTTTCTCCAAACTGCCAAAGGTGAGTTGCTCCCAGGTTCACTCAAGGATGGCATTGCCATTGCTTGTGGAATTATCTCATGGTATCTGAGCACTCTTTCTAACTCCTTTGCCAAGGTTTAAGGAATTATATAATCTATTGTCAAATTCAAACAGTAAAAGAATTATCATCTTCTTACAAACAGAAGCTGGAAAAATGTGACATTCAAGAACCTGAAAACCACAGACTATGTGAGGAGCTTGAAAAATTTGCTGCTAAAGTTTAGTTCATTGTTGTAAAATTATTTGCATGTTTTTCAGGCTTTTGAATGCTTAGGGACATTGGTATGTCAGTGAATCAGTGCCACTGATTATCTGGCATCACTACTAGAGGGTATTTTTAGAGGGATAGAACACTTCTCCTATGAGGAAAGGCTGAGAACTGGGAATGTTCAGCCTGGAGGAGACTCTGGAGTGATTTTATTATGGACTGAAGAGACACTACAAGAGAGCTGCAAAGGGACTTTTTACAATGGCCTGGAGTGACAGGAAAAGGGGTGATGGCTTTCAGCTGAAAGGCCCTGGCACAGGTTGCTCAGAGAAGCTGTGGCTGCCCCTGGATCCCTGGCAGTGTCCAAGGCCAGGCTGGATGGGGATCCAGCTGGGCTAGTGGAAGGTGTCCCTGCCCGTGGCAGGGGCTGGAATGAGATCTTTAAGGTCTTTTCCAACCCATACCACTCTGTGATACTGTGGTCCCTGGAGAGGGAACTGATGGGAACAGTTTTGATTTCAGCACCTTGAGAGCTGTGTGGCACAGCCCCTGCAGAGCACAGTGGCCCAGGCAGCAGTGGGGATGGGCCCCCACAGCCACAAACCCATCAGCTTTCCCTCAGGAAAGGTGCAGCTCCTTGGATTTACTCGCAGTGAGGGGGATCACTCTCGGTGCAGTCAGTGAGGGGTGCCAGGGGCTCTCTGCACCCCTGTCACCTTTAAAATGAGAAGTTTGGCTGTGCATTCATTGACACAGGGTGAGGAGAACCTGTGGGATGGGGATGAACCTGTCAGCTCGTTTGTTCTCTGTTCTCCACTCCTCACCTGAGATGGCCTTTGTGCACCTGGCTGCTTCAGGCCTCACCCTCAGCGTGAATGTCCCAGGAAAGGACTGAAACTGTGACTTGGGCAGATCTGATCTTCATAAACTAAGTGAGCCTTAATGTATTACTGGTTTTTCTTTTAAATAGTGTGGGGTTTTAGGTAGTGGATGATCAGGTTTCCTACCTACTGCAGGTAGTTTAAGCCACAGCTGCTCCAAAAATAATGATTCTCAGCCAGGCCTTTTTTCAGAAACTGGTGAATAGGGCAACTCAAACCATTGAGACAAAATGACAGCCAATAAACCCCTGAATCTTTCCCTGGCCTCTTACCAGGCTCTTTTCTGAGACAGCTCTAGTTTTTAACTCTGCAAAAAATGTTTTCTGCCCCCTTAGGTTTTTTCAGTGAGCTGCATCCACCAGCTCAGGGATGGGTCTGACTGCCGTGAATGCAGAGAGGGCACGGAGTGTGGAAGTGGAAGAGCAAGTCTTTTGGGGGTAGGTATTCTTTAAGGCAGGCTCAGCTGTGCCATGCATTATGTATTTTGTCTAAGAGACTTCTATGCTGATGAGCTGCCTGTCTCCTAAATCAATTGTCTTAGACTTGTTTTGCCTAAGGTGAGCTCAGAGCCTTTCCTCCTATGCCTGCTGGTGCAGTGCTATTGTCCACAGTGCCAGAGATGTCCTGGAGCTCACCTGGAGATTTGCTCCCTGCTGAACCGTGGGTTTTGGGCGGGTTGTGCTCTAAGCTCAGAATCAGATCCAGCTGGCACAGCTGTCCCAGAAGCACTGGCTTCTCAACCAGATGTGTAATATAAGCATCTAACAAGCAGACAACTTCTCTGGAGAGCTGTGAGGATCTCAGGCTATGAGTTAGGGACCAGCATCTCTGTCAATGTGTGTTCAGGGCTTGCAGCATCCCAGCTCTGTGCTGGAGAAGACAGGGACATGCTGTGCCCTGACTTAGTACTCACAAAGCTCCATGGGTTGAGGACATGGGCCCAGAGGCCAGGAAAGACCTGTGGCATAGAAAAAAACCAAACAGGTGGAAAATTAGGACAGGAATTCAAGGAGGGGCAGAGTGCATGCCAAAACAGGGGTAGAGCTTTTGTAGCTCTGTAAAAGCTGGCAGGGCTGCGGAGCTGCTAAAGCAGCCAAAAGCTGATGCAGAGTCCTGGGAGCAGAGCTGGAGAGAATTGTGGAGTTAGGAGATGAGATAAACTCGGGTTTACAGACTGCTCAACTGAAAAAGAAGAGGTAACAGCATTTAACCTGGCAAGGAACCCCAGAGACATCATGTAAAATGAGTCTACTCTAACTCCTGCAGACAGCCAGCGGGTAGGAAAACTCCACGGTGTAAGGGGAGGGTGTGTCTCGAGGGGAGGACTCAGGGGCTGGACTCAAATCAGGTGGTGAACTCAAAGTGTCCTCCCTGTTGGAGCTGGCTCTGGGCGGTGCTGGCTTTACAGCCCTCCAATGTCAACTGTTCCTGAGGTGCTGGTGGAGACTGAATGCTGTGGTTCAGGAGCTCAAAATAATTTTTTACCTCCTTCTGAGAGAAGAAAAAGAAAGAGCTGTGGCCCCAAAACAGAGAGAGACCTTTCTCAGGTCAGTGTTAAATTCTTACCTCTCCCAGCAGCTGCTTCTCAAGCCCTGAGGATTTCACTGAGCCAATTTAATGCTGGTGGTCAGACAGTTTAAACCCATTAGCTCCCAGCTATCTGAATAATTTTCTCCTGGGATCCCAGCACACAGGCAGACTGCTCTAACCAGAACTGCAGAGCACTGCCACGGGACCTGGACCTTTGCTGACTGCTGTGGCCTGTGTGGTGAGCACTCAGGGGCTGAAGAAAATGCCACTGGCGAGATCCCTGTCCATGACATCTCTGAATGGGCTTCTTCAGTGTGAGGATGAAGACCTGCCCGTGGAGGATTTGTTGCTCCTTGAAATTTCTTGGGAAGTTACCAACAAAGGTTTGTACCGCACTTGGGGGTTAGTACTGCTGTTTTCTCAGGAGTGGAGGCAGGGGTGAAGGGCTGGAGAAGAAAGGCATTCACAGGGAGATTGGAGAAGGCTGCAGAGCTGCTGGATTGGAAGAAGTGCAGGTGTGTAATCGTGCATGCTGAGCGTGGGCTGCATCTGCCTGGGCTTGTGTGGGATGGGCAGAGCCAGGATGTCTCTGTGTCTTTCTGTGTTCCACCACCAGGGAGAGGGGGGGTTTGAATGTCTAAGTGATAAGTCTGAGAGTGCGGATATATAAATGGCTTTGTACACACTTAGGTTTTGCCTTCCATGCAAATTCACTTAGGAATGTCATGCATGGAAATGGGCTCTAAAACAGAGATCAGATACACAGCAGTTTAGCAGTCCCCCCCTCAGCCTTCTAGAGCAGTGTGGAGAAGAGGCCAGGCCTGGAAGGGGAATAAATAAATAGAGATGTGTTACAGCCACTGAACAAAACCCAGCAGTCAATGACCAGCGGCCTTTGTGTGCCAGCTAAAACTCTTCTGGACTGCTCTTTGCAAACACAGGTGGTGCCAGACAGGGGCTTCATTTGTTCATTGGTTGCTGCTGGTCAGGCAAAGGGCACGCTGCTTATTAGGCAAAAATCCTCCTGCCTCCATTTGTAATTCATTCATCAAATCACCCCCTTTCAGGTGGTGTAGTTCTGCAAGCTTCCATTTTCACTGCAAAAGTGAGTTAGTGTGAGTAAATGATTGACCTCATGGGTGTTATTATCCTGGCAGATTAAATAGAGTTTAATCAGGAGAGGGGATCTATAAACTGTTAAGAATTTAACTTTAAAGAGGAAATGTGTGTGAGAGGAACAGGCAGTAGTGGGGTTTATCCCCATGGGGAAACTGGAATTGCTGTTCTGTGATGATTTCTGCTGGTTTACATAGCTCTTTTTAGGGTGGTGAGCCTTATCAATACCTAGAGGTGGGACAGAGTAGATTTGGCAGTTTGAATCCCTGTGGGTTTGTTTTCCAGTAGCTTCAGCCAAGCTTTTAGAGTTAAACTACTAAGGCCACAACTTGGAGCATGCAGCATTTGCTTTTGCAGTGTGCATAATAAGTAAGGCTCTGGCAAGCAGATGGCAGCAGAAATCTAGGAAATTCAGGAGTTCTCACTAACTTCTCTGAACTCCACAGCATATATATTTTCTGAGTCATCTGGACCCAGTGGTTGTAGATATCACACAAGATATTTCAGAGAAGATAACCCAATTAGATTTTCCCAGAGCATGTACAAAATATAGTGAATCATTTAATCATCCATAGAGCTCTGTCTGATTTCACTGGAGCCAAATCAACTGATACAGCTAAAATTTACTATTCACACATTTTATGAGAGAATTAATATTAATAAAGTCAGTTTTATTCAGTGTGTTTAAAAATAAGGTGCCTTTGCTTACACTACTTTCCAAGCCCATATATTCAGACAGGGCTGAAGGAACATGGAATGGAAAACAATTTCTTCATTAGAATCTGACCTTCTGCAAAGTTTCCATTAACCAAGTTCATCTAGAAACATCTGTGCAAAACCCCTTTTATAATCCTTTTTCAGCCTATTTTTCTAGTAAATTCCTGATACTGAGGGTTTGGGGTTTTTTTCCTATATCTTCCAGGCAATTGAATGTCTAAGTCACGTGGTGAGAACTGTTCCCTGGTGACCTAACTTTTATAAACAGTTCTGGGAAATGTTATGGCACTGTGAGAGAGAGTAGACAGCAAAATACAGGGAGAGTCATCACAGAAGTTAGATAGGCTTAGGAAATAATGGCTTGTCATATATATTTCCTAGCTCCTTTAGCAGGAGAAATTGTTTATTTGATGAAATAAACTGACCACACAGAGATTTAGTTCTACTGTATGTTTTAGTGTTTGTGCTGCTGTATATGTTCCTAACATAGAGGGCAAGATAAACATTATCTGGATTTATTGCCTGACAAGCTAATTTTGAGCATTTAACGTGAAGGTTTCTTTCTTCCTTTCTGGCAATGCAAAGGTATGTCAGAGGAGCTCAGCCTGAAGTTGGTTTGCATTTCTGAGGTGGTGTAAAGCTGCTGCTGCCCACAGGAGCGAGTCCCAGTCTTTGTGTGACTTTTGGTGCATCACCAGGTGCTTGGGTACGTTTTCTCCTTGGCCAGTGCTGCTTCTTAATAATCCCTCCATTTTTCTTGTGGAGCTGACTTTCAGGCTGAATTGTCCTCTTTCCTGTGAGGAAGGTGATAGCAGAGGTCACAGGTGGATATTCATCCCCACACTGTAACCAATGACCTTTACAGGAGCAGAGCTGAATCTCTTCAGAGCCAGGAATGGTGAGGGGGTCCTGCAAAATGAGAATACCTGATTCTGTAGAGGGGGAGCAAACATTCCATGGCATTTCCCTGGTGGTGCTGGTTGTTACTGAGGCATGACGTGCAGCTGTAGGGACGAAGATGTTTGTATGAATTCAGGGCTCTGAAATCTACAAGTATCCATTATTTCCAGAGTCTCATCTCTTCTTTGTCAGCAGCTGGAGCAGGGGGGAGTTTTCTCTCCTTTTGTTTTAAGAATGGATAATTTAAAATGTGCTCTAAGAAGGCAGAGTTTCTACTTCTCCATGTTTCCTTTTTGTATTTTCTGTCCTGGCTGCAGCCTGTGCTAAGTTAAAACCTGTGACACAAAACATTGGCCTCTCTGTTACAGCTCTCACTCTATCTGAGCAGGCAAAGGTAAGGTAGCTGAAGGAGAAAATGGGAAATAAAAAAGGCTCATCTGCCAATGTCACTCTCCCTCACCCTTCCCCAAGTCATGAGAGGAAACTTGCCCCCTAAACCAAAAACAATATCAAAATCCTCTGGGATTGAAAGTCCTCTGCCAAAGAAATAAGAAATGCATAGGTTTTTTTGTGAGATTTCCCTCTCCTTCGTTGGCTTTTCACTGATGGGCAAAACCCTATGTGAAGTGGATCTACAGTGTTTCTGTAGCAGAAGGGGAAAAATGCAGGCAGGGAAGGATCCCAGTCCACTGCAGTGCCACAAATCTGGTGGTAATCGTGGGAGAGTTCAGTATTTTTAACTCTTTCTTCCTCTCCTGGACATCATCCTCTAGTAGAGCGGGGTCTGGTCATACAGCTGTGGAAAAAAGGAGTGGTTTCTTTCCTCCATAGCATGAAGACCATTAAAATCTTGAAGTACAGGAGCACAAAAGAAGTGGCTACCAAGCTATGAAGATTTTGGGCCTGGGTTGAGTTTGTCTGTAGTGAGATTTCTGACACATTGGTTAGAAGGGCTGAGAATGTTCAAGATCTGCTCTTTTCTCTAGAAAGATGTCTTGAAAATAATTCCAGTGATATTTAGATTAGTATCCCTTGCTGTACCACTCACAGCTTTTAGATAGAAAGTAGAAGAATGCTTAAAAATGCTGGGCAAACAGCCAGCTTTGTGTCATCATTCAGCTGTGAACAGCTTAGCTCAAGAGTCACTGGTAGATGAATCTCAAATATTTTTATTCCATCCCCGTTAGAATGGAGACTGTGCTAAAAACAAAACTTGTTTCAGCTCTCCCTGGAGCAGAGATCTCAGTTCAGTTTCTCCCGTGAAAAACTGGACTTCTGGAAATTAAATCCTGAATCAACTGAAGTCAGTAGGATCAGCATTTTCCCTCCTCTGTGTCTTCCTGTGATGAAAGTTCCTTGGGAGAAGGTGATTACTGTAATTTGTGACACAGCTGAAGTAACACCCTTTGGGGCATGGGCATGTGCTGGCATAAATTTGGCATAAGCACAGCCTCAGAGCTCTGTGCATTTATAGAGTGGGGTGGAATATCAATGTCAAATCAATTCCAAATGAAATCCTGTGCACTGGGGATGATGCACACAGAAATAGCTTCTCAATTGTGGACATCTGTCATAAGTTTCAATGGTTCAGTATTATTTCAGAATATGTTTGGAATGTCAGAATTTCAGAGAATGTGGAGATCTGTCTTCTGAGGAGTCCTGGCCACAAACATAGCCCAAAAACCACAGGAAAAATACCTGCTGGCTGAAGATGCTGGTTGTTTTTCACTTGACACATTTTACAACCTGATTTTATTTAGGGTATCTCAACAGACAATCAATCAATCAGATTCCAATCAAATGTTAGAAACAAGTTCAATCCAAATTTTTATCACACCTGTGCAGATCAAAGGCACATTCTGAGGAGAATGGTGAAACAGTTGATGTGAGAGTGGTTGTGCTGTTTGAGTCCCAAGCCAGGGCTCACGCTGCTCGCATGGATCCTGTGGCTCTCGTGGTTCTCAGGGAAGCTTTAATGCCTTCAGAGTGGCCTGGTCAGGACATGGCAGAGAACCTGCAGAGCCCTGGAATCATCCTGATGCTCTCTCTGTGTAGCAAAGGTGTGTGGGAAAGGATCAGTGACAATCTCCACTTACCTCTGGCTCACTTCCGTAGTTCACTTCCTATTTCTCTCCCTCATTTTTGATTTCTGCTGCTCCTTCATCCTGTCCTTCTGCAGTGTGGGGTGGGTAGGAGGACAAGCTCTGACTGCTGATTGGATTTTAAATATACAAAAGAAATGATGCAGCAGGACTTGAAACAAGGAAAAAAGAAAACACTGGAGTGATGCAGAGAGCTCCTTTAGACAAATTCTAGTAGTGTTAACATAGATTAAAAGGTTTAGACTTTTAAAATAATTCAGTGGAATTTTTTGAGATAGTATTTTGATTTCATTTATTTTTTAAAGTTGTGGGTAAAAAGATGTCATTCTTCCCTTAAATTAACAAAATCCCTCTTTGCCTAATATCTGAGCTCCCCTTTCTGTGCCAGTTTACTTTTTCCTTTAAAAAAATAAAAAGAGGAAGAATGAAAACGAGATAGGTGGGGGAAAGAATTTTTGTTGATTTCCTTTTAAAGATTTCATTTATTGGTGGAAAGGTTAAAAGCGTGTTTTAAAAAGAAACAATAAAAATATATTTATTTCAAGGATGTTTCAAAATGACTAAAACTTAATATATTTGAATAAAAAACTTAATATATTTGAATAAAGCATTTTGTTGAACATCAGAAAATTAAGCTATTCCTGGATCAACATTTTACTGCTAATTCCCCTTGTCTTTGATATTCCAAACCAGTTCTCTTGTTCTGATCTCTCCTGATTCTCTGTCGATTTCTCATTTTGTCATTTCTTGTTTGTTTTAACCCTGTTTCAAAGTACAGAATTTCAGAGGCAGCCTAGAGAAACTTGCAGCATTTTGGTACATCCCTGTTGTTTGGAAAGGTTTTCTGTTTATAGTATGACCTAAAACATAGTATTAGACAAGAAAAAGAAGACTTATTAAATTGTTGACGCAATTTGAGAATTCTGTGAGCTGAACATGTAAACCCCTACTCTGCTACTCAGTTGGATATGTAATGTTTTGCTTACTGGCACAGATATTTCCAGGGAATTCAAAGCAACTGAGCATGTGGAAACTATCTCTTAAAAGATACATAATGTGTTCCTGGAGTTTGCTATGGAGAAGTGTAATTTCAAAAATCAGTGCATTATTCTAGACATTGCTCTGTTCTTCTCAAGAAGTCTTTTTTAAGTTATACCCAACACTTCCCACATACATAGTTTCGCTTGCAGTTTCCCTCCGCTGTCAGTTAAACCTTATGCACAGACATGCTTTGTGAGTCATATTTCCACAGTAACAGGGAAGACAAAAGCAGGTCTGGGGGCCAGGTAGCACTGCTTTTATCAGGAGTTTTAACAGCCTGTAAAATGTACTCCTTGGATTTTATCATAAGTACTTTTTATTGCATTTCAGGCAAATCAGTGCCCTGAAATGTTTTTTACATTGCTGTGCAACAGATTACGACAGCAGAGCAGAGGATAGCACACTCTCCATTCTTTCCCCCATGAGAGGCCTTCCAAACACCTTTGGCCCTTTAGGGCACACAGGGATCCTAAGGATAACCTTGTGCAAAGAAACACTGATGCTGGCTGTGTGAAACAAAGATCCAGGCTCTACCCTGCCCTTGAGCTGCAGCTTCCCCATTTCTCTTCAAATCTGTGGCTGTGGAAACTCGGCTACGTTGCCAATCCCAGTGTTGAGCCCTTTGCAGCATGGAAGAGGCTGATCCACGCTCCTAGGATGGGGGAAGGAGCTTTGCTTCACTCTCAGCATATGCAGCTTTATCATGGTATTTAGTGTCTTTCATCTTGTAAGTCATGTTTTCTCTTTTTCCTGGATCACCAGGCTGCTCTGCACTAAAATCTTTCCTCATTCTAAGCTCTGTATCCCTGCCAATTCAAACCAGCCAGTTTCATGACTAAGATTTCTACCAAGCCTTGTATTTATCTTATTTTGGATTGAGGCCTCTTATGCTCCTGTATTGAATTTACCACCCCATAAAAACAGATGTATCATTGTAACTATTGCTTTTTAGCTTGAATGTCCTGACTTGTCTCATATAACTAAAATTTTATGTTTATCTGAATCCAAGCTATTCAAATAGACTCTCTCAGCTTGAGCAGGGTAACTTGAAGGGAAAATACAGTGTTATTTATCTAAGAGTGCTCTAACTTCCTGTCCAAAGCAGCCATGGAAGAATATGATGACTATAAATTAGTTTCTTAAGCTTTCTGGTCCTGATGAAGGGGAGAATAATAGTCTTTTGCATAGGTTTCCTTCTGCAATTCCATGGCTACATGATGTGAAACTCTTGAACTGACAGCTTGATTTAGGAACAGACGTCTGTAAGATTCTTGTCTTCTTAGGTCTTGAATTATTAAGGGTAATAATTTATTGTACTAATTCTGTTTAGCGAGCTGGTAGATTGGAACTGCATTTTTTTTTCCTCTTTGTAAATACCTAGAATCCTGAGACATGAAAATATTGAGACCAGGGGTCCTTTCAGCATTCAAAACAAATAGGATATTTGTAGAGAAAGGGCATTTAATGAACAATTTCTTTTCTAGGAGCATAATTAAAACTGTAGGTCTGTCATTTGGCTCCCCAGGGCTGCAAGACACCAGGCTTTGCAGAAGGCTTTCTGTGTTTGTCAGGGAATGAAGTTTAATTAATCTGGGAACTAATCTCCCAAAGTGCTGAGCAACTTCAGCTGCCATATTGTACATAGCAGTGGCAGATTTTTAAGGAAAATTAGGTAACTTCTCAAGGTTTTTAATTATATTGAATGTGGTGCACTGGCATCTCTGGATATCCCAACAGCTTTAAAAGGGTGAGCCTAGAGTGCCAGCTCTCAATCCCTGGCAGCTTTCATGCTGGCTCCATAGGTAATTTTGATGTCACTGCTGGAAGCTGTAACACCATCTCCATCCCCGGAGTGCTGCCAAATATTTCCAAAGCTTCAACATTCAGTGGAGGGAAAAAACTTTATGTAGGAGCACCAGTCCCTGCTGTAGTGTTCCTTTTGCTCTTTGTACCTGTTGTGCTCCCTCTCTCCCACCTTGCTGGAGCTATGCTCATTGTCTCTGGTGTGCAGATGCTCCTTGGCTTCAGGTTTTCTTTTCCCTCGCCATCCCACCCCCTTGCTGGATTCAAGCATGCCCTCTTGTTCTTCTGACTTGGTGGTGGTGCAATGTCCACTGCCTGGCACCCTGGGCACTGTGGCAAAGGGAGGTTTGCCCTGCCAATGTGTGAATTCCAGGGCTAGCTATGTCAAACTCTGAGCAAGAGCAGCTAAGGGACTCTTGCACGCTATGTGCAAGACTGGATAGATCTGTATTGACTTGTCAAGGGATGCTGCTGGATTCTCTTACACATTAGAATGCTGCATTTGCTTTTAAAGCAGACAATATTTTGGTGAAAGATGCTACAGACACTTATGTAGTCAGTGTAGGCTACGTTCCCTCCAACTTTAACAACTCTTTAAGACTGATAATGGAACAAGACTCCTTATTCTTTGAGGATATTGGGTTAAGTCCATTTTTATAGGCAGCAGTCAATGAAATCCATACGTTTCTCAACTTCTCTTTGTGGTTTGTGTCAAACAAGCTCAGTTCTTAGGTTTGAAAATTATAACTGAGGCAATAAAACAAAAGCAGAAGGCTATGCTTGGGATGCAGCAGAATCAAGATCAGACATAGGAGAGTGGAAGTATGAAGCCCAGGATTTTAATCCCCCAATTGAACAGTGAAGCTCTGATACCATTTAAGAGACTGAACTTCTATTTATTTGACTGAGGCTGGATTTCACTTAAAACCTACATATGTGAAGGGATTTAACTAGCAGTGTGTCTGATCCACAGATGGGTTGGAGCTTAGTACAGAGATCTGTAGCCTGTGCCCCTTTTTTAATTTTTGTTTTTTGTGATCTTTTGCAGTGGGAGGCATTTACACTGTGATCCAGACAAAAGCCAAAACTACAGCAGATGAATGGGGTGAAAACTATTTCCTGATTGGCCCCTATTTTGAGCAGAATGTGAAGACTCAGGTGGAATTCTCTGAACCTCCAAACCCTGCAGTTAAGAAGGCAATGGACACCATGAAAAGCCAAGGGTGCCAGGTAAATCAGATGTGCTGCTGCTTCCCAGGGCAACAAATCTGACTCTGAGGAGATTAAAGTTTGGGTTAATGCTCTTGTCATTCCACTTGACACAGCAGTCCTGGTCAATGTCACAATGGGAAAGGCTCGGAATCCACTGTTAGAACAGCAGAGTCAATTCATTAAAGGTTATTTTTGAGGAGGAACCAGTTCATCCAATTATGGGTTTTAACAGTCATTTATCTGCAAGGCTGCTTAACTGGATTAATGACTTATTTATCTGGTCTCTAAGTATGGTGAGATTTTAGTACATATAATATGACCTTACTTTGTGCCCTTATTTCACATTCTTGTATGGGAGTGAGAAGAGCGTTCGCGTTCCATTAGCTCTTAGTTTTTCTAATGTTACATAAAAATATTGACCTGAAGCCAGAAAAGAACTTGAGAAAAGAACTGAGGTGACAAAGGATCCACTTCCTCAGTTCAGTGCAACCAGCTGTCAGTTCCCTGAGAAGAGAGGTTAAACCAGAACACAAGAAGTGGATTCATCTTTCTTTCCAACATGATTTTTAACCAATGTTTTCTGTGTGATCTCATAGCCTTTCTGAGGTTCAGTTTCTCCAACAATAAAGTTGGAATAAACTTCTTCCTATAAAGATTATCTGCTAAAAGAAATAGATTTTCTGCTGTGTTGATGGGCAGATACTAAACTGCAAGCAGCTTTGGTTACCTGAAAAGGGGTGGAAGGTAACTCATTCTAAATTTGACCTCTTTTCTTGAAGTCCTTATAAGAGATGTAGAACTCACTTGCACTCTGTCTCAGTGTTGAGTCCCTCAGAGATGCCAGTTTGCAGGAGGAAAAATTGACTGCTCATGCTGTGTGCTGAACAGATGTGGACAGCATCAGAGGCAGAAGCAGGGAAGGATTCTTACTGTTGCTGAGGGGATTGACACACTTCAGTGTAGAAATTCCTGAAGTTCTTGGGTTGCCACTAGCTGTGGCACTGGCAATGCCTTTGTCTCCCTTTGTAAGAGCAGTTGTGCTGTTCTTAGGATCTAATGCCCTGTTGTGCAGATGTCTTTTGTTGGATGAGTATGTGCCACAGCTTGGGAAGGTGTCTGTTGGGGACACTGTCATGATGCTTGAATTGTACAGGCTCAAACTGAAAAGTCCAATCTGCCATTTCTTATCTTCATCAGATTTTCATAGGTGATTGATCAAGTTTTCCATGTTGCCTCTGTAACACTCCTGTGTCTGAAAAACAGCTAAAGACTTCTGGGATAGATTGATTGCAATGCTTTATATTGTTCCAGCAATGCATCCAATTTAATCAGCCACCTCTGCCCGCCCAACATGTGCCTGGTGCTGCTGGAGTATTCATATACAGCAGCAAATCTGTCCCAGGGATGTCAAATATAGCTTTGATCTCCAATAATGACGCTCTCGTTTCCAGGAGCTGCACTTATCCTATTAACATTTATGTCTGGATTTTGCTTATGCATCACTATGGATGGTTTTAAACCAGGGGACCTAGGAATGCTTCCAAACTTCTCAGGTCAGGTGTGTTTCTTGCCACAACCTGACCATGTATTTAGATGAAGTCTGGGTTCCCTGCTTTTTAGCCTCATTTTCCTGAATAGCAAATCTGGACAGTCTGAAATAAATACATGAGGATTGAAAAGGAGCAAACCTGCCTTTGTTATGCCTTGTACTTTTTGTGAAAACAGGCCAAAAGCTTTTATCTTATTTGTTTTCAAGACCTGACTTCTCTTTAGTTCATTGCAGCATCAGGGCTGGGTTCAACCCCTGAGGTCCCAGCCGTTTTGATGGCAGATTTAATGTGAAATTATTTGACTTTGCAGACTGTAGTGTGGGCCCAGCTGGGTTGGGCAGGCCAGTGCAGGCAGTGAAGTTGTGAATACTCTTAGAAATGTTTAACTATACCAATGGAGACAAAGCAGGAAAGCTGCATTTTTAGCCTGATGTGATTTTAGGTATTGAGACTGATTGATCTTCCACTTCTGATTGATCCTTCCACTCTTCCAAATGGAATTGGAATCTTTCCCCTCTGTGCTGCCTGGAAAGAAGGAGGAAATGTCATGGTAGTTTATAGGCACCGAGGATCAGTCCTACAGTAATCTAGGATAGATAGCAAAAGACTGGAGACATATATGAGTGAAAGAAAATAATAATTTTAAAATAAGAACAGAACTGGCACATACTTCAATAAGAAGACCTCCGTATTCAAGCAAGTGCAGTCTTTTTAACCTTTTTTTATTCTTTCATGGAAAAGAAGTTACTATTGCAATGAAAATCTAAAATGAAAGACTTAAAAATAAAATGTTCCTAAACGTTATAGTTTCCTTTGCTTCAGTATTACTTCATGTATTTTGCAAAGAAAACTGTAAGTCCTGGGTTGTAAGACTGTGAATGCACATTCTTTGTGTGAAATACTTCAGATTTGATGGATGAAGATTGTTGTGCTAGCTGGCCTTTACATTCACTTTAACCTTTTCTTTCTATCCTTCCTACCCTTGCCTCTTTTCCATAGGTCTTTTTTGGAAGATGGCTGATAGAGGGCAGCCCTTATGTCTTACTGTTTGATATAGGATCAGCAGCTTGGAACCTGGACAAGTGGAAGGGTGAATTTTGGGAAGTCAGCAACATAGGGATCCCTTTTCATGACCGAGAAGCCAACGATGCTGTGATTTTTGGATCATTAACAGCCTGGTTTTTGAAAGAGGTACAGTTTTTAAATCTAGAGATTTGCAGACCAAAACCACCTTGGGATGTGGTTCCTATTCTCCAGTTTGAAAATCAAGATTTTTTGGAAGTTGATCTCAATGTGAATCAAATTTGTATTTAAAACTTAGATGTTTAGTGGTCATTCAACTATATTTTTCAAGAAGAAGGGCAGTGGGGCTGCCCAGCGTGGAGTCTGAGTGACTGTGCTTGACAGAGCCCTCTGACACTCTAGAAAGAGGTCTGGTCTGAGGCACTAGAGAGGCACACATTTTTCTTGGGCTAAGGATTAGGACTGATGGAAATCAAGGCAAATGTCCTCTTAAAATTGTACTGTTGCGTCACAAGAAGGATAGCAAGCATACAAAAGGCTTCACCAAAAAAAGAAAAAGAAAAGTTCTCTGGGGCTGGGATGATGGACAGGATAATGAATGTTTCATATATTTCTTTCTATTTTCAGCTTTCCTGTCAGTTTGATGACAAGCCCAATATAATTGCCCACTTCCACGAGTGGCAGGCAGGAGTGGGTTTAATCCTGTCTCGATCACAGAAACTTCCCGTCGCCACAATTTTTACTACCCATGCAACTTTGCTTGGGAGATACTTGTGTGCAGCCAGTATTGACTTTTACAACAATCTGGACCAGGTAAGAGACATTTTTCTCATTCTTCTCTGTTTTTTTTTTTTTTTTTTTAGCTAATCATCTCCTGGCTCTCTTTCTGTTTACAGTGTTACACTATTTATTGTATTTTCTGTCTTGTGTTATTGCTTATGACTGACCCATAGCTGGTTGTTGATTCCAGAGCATTATAAATGGTCTTTGTAAAATCATGAAGTGTCTAGGCATGAGTGCATTTGTCTCATCTGACAGGTCTGAAAGCTCAGTGGAAACTAGTAAAACCTATTCAGCTCTAGCCAACATCTGACCCTTCAGGTGCAGCCTCACAACACTTTTTCTTAATGTAACACAGTAAAAAAAATAACCAATAGCCCTCCTCTTGTGAAAAATACCTCAGAATTGCAGTGGATCATGGCTGCTTTGAGGTTTTTCCCCCAGCCTGCTTCTTAATTTTTACAAACCACAGTGAGTCCTAATTTCAAGCATTTCATGTTAGGCCTAATTTGTAACTGGCAAATGTAGTAAGTACTTTCTGACTTCAAAAGACTCATATGTGTTTCTTGGAATGTGTGTAAACTGTCTATTGGTTTTGATTTTCACTGTTCTCTTTCCCCTGAAAGTATAACACAAGCCAATGTTTCAAGGACCCAAATGTTTTTTCCACTGCCCTCACTGGGGTACTTTGTCTGATCTGGGATTTCTCATATGGTCACAGACAAACCTGAATTCAAGAGATTTTTCCATTCCAGAACTTAGTGAAGATAGAGGTACATGAAAAACCACATTGTTCATGCACTTCTTTGGCTAAAACCAGTGAAGGAAATTACATAGTTGGTAATTTTCAGTTGGATGCTTGAAGCTCGACATGCTGGGGAGCTGTGTCTTCCACAGACAAGGCCTAAGCAGTTGTATGTTGCTGGCCTGACTCAGAAACAGAGAATCATGGAATCATGGAGTGGTTTCGGTTTTTTTTTTGGTAAACATCTCATTTTGACCCCTGCTATGGGCAGGGACACCTTCCACTATCCCAGCTTGCTCAGAGCCCCATCCAACCTGGCCTTGGACACTGCCAGGGATCCAGGTGCAGTCACAGCTGCTCTGGGTAGCCTGCGCCAGAGCCTCACCACCCTCACAGGAAGAATTTCTTCCTTATATCCAATCTAAACCTGTGCTCTGTCATTCTGAAGCCATTGCCCCTTGTCCTGTCACTCCAGGCCCTTGTAAATCATCTCTCCTAGACTCCTAAGTTAGTTATGGTTGTTGGGTGCATTAATAAGGCAGCAGGCAGTCTTGCTCTGTAGGAGTCCAGACAGTCCTGCTCACTCATAGTCCCTCTGTGTGTATAATATAGAGTGGTTTGTTTTGGTTCTGGTTAATTGGGGGAGCTGCAAGAAGTCTGGAAAGTAGTCCTTTTTTTCTCAAAGCAACTGGTTTTTTTTCTCTTCATGAATCCTTTTGGGGGCCTCACCCTTGTCTGTATACTCAAAAGGTACTCTCATGATCTCACATCTGACTAAACCTGCAGATTTTAATATATTTATAAACTAGCCACAGTTTTAATATAGTTTTTTCTGTCCACACATGACATGAATATCTTTGTGTGAAAGCACTGTCCATCCTGCAAAGCCTCACAAATCCCTTTGGTAACCATCAGCTATGTCAAAAATACAGAAATGTCTATACAGATTTTGTTCTAAGAATATGTGGAATGAAACATAAGTATCATTTTCAAATATTATTCTAAATGGCTGTAAATAGTATTTAAGGGAAGGAAAGTGTGGATTTCTAGGCTGTAATGCCCTCTGTGGGTTGACATTTAAAGGTACTAATAGAGGAAATGATGTCAAGCTGTTATATCATTGTTTAATATTTCTATAGGATGCTAAAACTCTTCCTGGAAAAGTTAACTATCTTAGTGGGGGCTTCTTTGGCTGTGAAAAGGTCACCTTGGCCCAAAAGTCAGTTGAGACACAAGAGCTTGATCTCAAATACCGTAATTAAATAACAGCTAGATCTTCAGATATATTCTTGTTGTTGCCTTCTAGCAGCAAACTATTTAGGTCAAGCAAGCAATTTTCTTAGTGAAGAAGATTCTTTAGGGCTTCCTAATGTTTAATCTTTGGAGGAAGCAATATTTTTTTTAGAGCATTTTACCCCCTCCCACCCCAAAAATAGCTGGGTTTCCTGTTTCAGTGCTATTTCATAAATGTTTTCCTTTGAAGTGTGATTAAGTTCTCACGTTTGACCAGTGTTTCACAGCTAGAACACAGTTCCCACCAGGCAGCAGCTGAGATGGGGGAAGGATGCAGCTGCCAGGATGTGCTGTGCCAGACGTCACAGAAGAGTGGCTGCAGCGCAGAATGAAAGTGGTGGCCTTACTGTGCCTGATGCAGTCAGGCATATACAGCTCATACAGAGGAAAGAGGAAACCTCATGTCTTTGTTTTGAGCCCTCAACACAGTCCAAAAAATGCTGAGTTAGGATGCCTGGTAGACGGTTCTGCCCAGCCCACACAGTGCAGGACTCTCCCACTGCACTGTCATACCATCCCCATAGATAAGCAGGGCTAGAACATGCAAGATCAGTAGAGTCCTGAGCTGTGGGCTACCAAAACTCCCTGTTCCAAGAGCTGAGGGCACATGTAAGCCTGTAATCTGTAGGAGGACATTTTCTGGGGGGCTGCAAACCCAGTCAGCCAAGTAGAGGAAAGCTGTGGATGGCTGGAAGATGGGAGGGTGCTCTATGGATGTAAAACTGTAATGTTGTGTGAGTCCTGACCTCTTCCTGAGCCATCTGCTCTTTGCCTCAGTCAGAGGTGGGATCCTGGTTCTTAGGCAGCATTACAGCTTAGCAACTGGACATGGCACTCAGGGCTGTGCTTTAATTGACAAGCATTGGTTGGTCAAAGGTTGGACTCAGTGATCTTAGAGGTCTTTTCCAACCTTAATGATTCTGTGGTTAAGGTTTGAGCTTATACTATTCTTATATTCTTACAGTTTTAACTCAGTTCATCTGGGCTGGCTGGAATTTATCTGCCTCTGCTTCAGTGAGAACCTGGGTGTTAAACTCTTAGAAGGTGCTCAGGAGCACTGTGGCCACCAGAAGTAACACTGTTGTGTTACTATTTAGTGCATATAATCACTAGATTCACATTTAATTCACTCTTATCCTGGAGAAAGGAAGGGAGGGAAAACCAAAAGAACAAAAGGGGGTGACATGTACCGTACCTGGCAGTGTCTTTATTTTTATTATCTTTTAATTATTTGAAGAACCCTAGGTAGATGACTGGGCCAGGAACTGCTCACTAAACCTATTGGTTATTGTTTTGAACTCTTCCAAACTCAACACTTCCTAATTTCAATATCAAGCAGAGTTTTTTATGAGTTTAATTCCCAATAGAAGTTTAAGAACTTTTGTATTTCTAAATGGTCCAGCCGATGGGGCATTGTCCCATTGTCTCCATGTCCAGAGAAGCTTTTACATTGGTGTGTGAGATTATGTTTGTTGCCAAGATAAACTGAACCAAAATTGCTAAAACGTAGGAATTTCTGTGAGAAAAATCTCTGAGTCTGTGGGGCCTTTCACTCTTCAGGAGGATTTGGCTTCTCAGCTGAAGATTAACATTCTCAATCTGTTATTGTTTTCCCCATTGTTTGAGGGGACTGATTTAGTTTTTTTTGTTTGGTGTGGGGATTTTTTTTGTATCCTTTCATGCCTCTAGAGTTTTAAATAAACCAGCACCTTTCATAAATTGGCTGAGACACCGATGATCCAAACAAGTTCCTAAGTGAATAGACAGCTCATTTTGGAAAATTATTTAACCTGGAATTTCAGCTGAGAGGCAATCATCTGAAATTATTTTTGGGACCACTGGCCTGGCATCATGAAGAAGTTAGTGTGCTTCAGCCTCTGATGCTTCTTACTAAAAAAATACTTAGAACTTAATGGTAAAGGGAGAAGGAAAAAAAGATCAGTCATAGTCTTTATTGCCTTTTTCCTTAGGTTGCCCTCCTGATGTGTAACACTTCTATTTAGACCTTGGAACATTTTTATTCACCTCTTGCAGGGGCAGCTGAATCCTGTTTGCAAAGTGGTGGAAAATCCTGTCCTAAGAAGTCTAAAAGGAAAAGTACTAAAAATCCCAATGAAAATGAATAGTCAAGAGCTTTTTTTGCTGACAATGTCTCACTCCACTTAGTGCTGTACTGTCCAGTTTGTCACCAAGCTCAGTGTTACACAAAGATAATCCACTTTGTCAGCAGAGCAGCTGATAGAAATCTGATTTAAGCCAGGAAGTGTAAATTTCATGCTCTTTTGGCCTGGCAGAGCTGTACCAGAATGAAAGTTCTCTTTATACAAGGCAACAGTCAACAGGAGGTAAATTTGATGTAAGCTGGATTTTAAGGGAGTGGTTCTTACCTAATTCAGACAGCAGCAGCCAGTGCGATTAGGCATGAAGGAAAAATGTTTCCATTCTACCTTTTAGTCACTTAGGAATTTGAACTTCAAACGAGTCTCTGACTGTTCCTTGGTCCTGCAGAATCACTTTGAACTTGAGGGTACCACTCTTTTAAAAAAGACCAAGAAAGATTATTTCGTTCTCTGTTTAAAATCCTGAGGCATCAAACCTGTACCTTTTATTTGAATTACGAAATATTTAGTTATATTATCCACTCTTGAGGTAAGGTTTAAAGGGTGAGGGTATTAAATAGTGAATCTGTATTATTTCTGCAAAGTTGTCTTAATGTTTTATTTAGAAAAATTATATATATTAATTCCAGTTTGAATTTGTATTGGTTTAACTTCTGTTGGTTTTCACCATCCTTTTTTTTCATTAGGAGAGCATAGCCTAATATCAGTATCTAGAGATTCTTTGTAGACTGTGACAAATAATTTGTCTTTCTTTCAGACAAGAATTTAGATGGCTAACATAGTCCTTCCTCCTTTTCCACTCTCAAATAATTCTTGTGTTTTGGAAATACTTTGCAATTCATCTTTATAATTTTGAAGTAGGAATAGCTGATTCAGGTTTACTACTTCAGTGATTGTTTCCAGAAGAAAAATAACTGCTTAATATTCTCTTATTTTTCACTCAAAGTTCAGAGTGTCATGCTGGGAGGCTCAGTGATTACCTGCTGTGCCCCCTAACATGTTGAATTTTAAGAGATCAATGAGATGTTATGCTCATTACATGGATCCATGGAAAATGAACAAAAGAATCCACAGAAATGAACCAGAATTTTCCTTCAGAATTGCTCTGCAGCAAATGCAAATTTTACTCCAAGGCATTGCACCTGTGGAACATCTTCTTTTGCTTTGAAATTAGAGTGGCCTTATAAAGGAGTAATTTCCCCTTCTAATCCTTGCCATTTTATAAATTCTAATAATCTGCTTGGTTTCTACCAGTCAGGGAAGGAGAGGATCCTCCAATAAATTTACAGGGAAGTGGATATTGAAGCTGTTGGCCTTTAAATATCACTGAAATGGTTGGACTAAATGACCTTTAGAGCCTCTTCTACCCTAAAGGGTTCTGTAAACAGTTCATCTGACTTAGGTTTTTTTCTTTCTCTTGATGCAGCTGTGATCTGTGGCTTGGCTAGTGTTCCCATTTGCTGATAGCAGCAAACAAACAAAAGCAGGCGTGACGCACTTGCCGGGAATATCGCTTTGCTCTGGCTGAACCCAAAGGATATGGAGCAGAGTTCACAGGTGCCTGATCTGGGCTGGACAGAGTGCAGGGCTCAGTGTTGAGCAGGAACATTGGGTTGGGGGTGAGGAGCTGCCCTGGAGTCCTTCTGGTTTCAGCATATTGTCCCATGCCCCACAGTGCCTCTAACTCTGGAGACTGTCAGAGCAGGCTCAGCTTTGCACAGGACTAGGTGGGTTAAATTTGTCATCTGCACTGTCTCATCAATTAATTTTCATTTAACCTGCCCTTCAACTTGGCTAAGGCTCTTTTCTGAAGTCGCTTGTCTAGCCTGCTCAGAAGTGCACAGCCCTTACTCCACCCTGAGGTCAAAAGTCAAGGTCTTGCTTTACTGATTGGTGCTGGAAGCTGCTGGAGAATGAGAGCAAATGAAATGTGAGATCCCCATGACCTCTGTTTGTACTTCCTAATAGATGTGGAACTGTGTACCTTTGCAAAAACATGCCAAAAACCCCACAAGCATACACAAAATAAAATATTTCCTATTTATAAAAGATGGGAAAACGAATAGCAATGAAGAAATAAGTACTGATATGTGTTAAATATGTAAAGTCTTTTCATAAAACCAAAGAAATAAAAGTTAACTAGAAATAAGTCATAGTGCATAACAATCTTTTTATAAACCTTTGTCCCAGCAGTGTTACAGGGAGTCTTTATCAACAGTTGGCGAGCATGTCCCAAATTTAATTTTTAATCACATTTTGTAATTAAAACCCATTATTGCTTAGAAAGGGAAAAGAGAACAAAAGGCCTTTGAAGTTTGACCAGCAATTTGTTTGCTAGCAATTTCAAAAGTATTTTAATAGAAAGACAGATGTGTTTGAAAGTACTTACATAATTCTGACTGTGTAGTTGTGCCCATCCCATTCATGTGTTTGTCTAGCATGCTAAAGAACTGTCCCATTTTGGATCTTTTTTGCACAGAATGTTTAGACAATCAAATATGCAGTTAAGAGCTGTTTGTTATTCAGTTTAGTGTAAGCCAAGGATGATGCTGAGACCTGTGGCACTATAAGGAGACTAATGAATTCGCCTTCATTTTTCTCTTTGTGTTCTTCCTACCACTTGATTTGTGTGGCAAATGAGATGAATGTTCTGGAGAAAATATCCTTTGCATTGCATGCTCTAAAATTCTCATGGGGAATGCAGAAAAGACGATATATGAGGATACAACTGAGAAATGCTATCACAATATTTAGCAGATTATGTGGTAAATTGTATTTGGCAAATGTAGAAAAGCTCTTGCTATAGAGGATCATCAATACCAGAATAAAGCATCTAGTTTCTTTGGAAGTTTTCAGCTGAGACTTTTCAAGAGTGCTTTTTTTTTTTTTTTTTTTTTGGTCACACTAGGGTGGTTAGATTGGCACTTTCAACCAACACAGTGGAAGCCACTTTGCCTCTAGTATTATAGCACTGATGCAGAATTAAAGCAGATAAAAGCAATTAACTTTCTCAGCAAAGCAGTTATAAGATATCGATATCTACATATGTGTCTACACCTATCTAAGTGAAAATAAGAAGGTTTTTGCTTCACTGTAGATCCCTGAAATGGTTCACATTGCATCAACTTTCTCACAGTATGTTCTGTACCAGCATTAAGCTTTGCAGAACAGGTCACAGTCTAAATAGCTTTACTTCTGTCCAAGTTCTGAAGTGCTAAAAGCAGCTGGCCATTGCAGGGGTCACACAGGCCTAACTATAGAAAGTGCTGTCTGCCCTGCCTGTGATAGGGGTTAAATCTATTATGGTCAGTGAAGTTACACAGTCAAATGCAATCAAAATCAGGCTGTGCAGCCAGCATTAGGCAGTGATCACGACAGAGCTCACTGAGAGTCATTGTCACCCTCCATGAAACTCACACAGGCCATAGGGTGTCCATGCTGTTGACCTTGGGAACTCAAGATTTCTGTTTCCAGAAGTGAAGCATCATGAAAGACTAAGAGGATTGTGATTTAATTGAAAGCACCTTTTTTAGACTATCTTGTAGCGATTTTGCAGTGAACACTGTTAATGAGCATTTGAACCTTGAAGCTTGGACTCAAGGGAATTGTGCATTTTCATTGCATCAGGATAATATAAGCTCAGTTTAAAAAAGGGTAGCTGCAAGATTTAAAGGTGATTTAGGAATACTTGGGTGTTTGGAATGTCTTATCTAGCAGTTTAACTTGCATCTGCCTCTAAAAATTAAGGGAGTTCAAACTGAAATATAAGAAGCAGCAAGCAAGTAAGAGTGGCAGAGTTGGAGGAAGAATATCTCTGAGTGTCAGAAAATATCTCATCTTCTGTTTTCTTTTTTCTCTTGGGAATTGTGACTGAATCGTTATATGCTGCCTCTCCACTTCTCTCTTGCCTACCTGTGATTTCCACCATTCTGCTAATTCCCCAGGTTCTCTCCTCATCCACATTCCTTTTTTCTTCTCTTCCCTTCAGCTACCAGCAACCTCCCTGCTCTCCAAAGTTTTCCAACAAGCCCGTTCAAGCTGCAACATGATACATTGCTAGCTAACAGGCTAAATTGCACAGATCCTTACCTTTAATGGGATCATTAATCTAGATTTCCTTCCATGGTAGAGCTGCCATTCTTTGAGGAACAACAGGATCTGAGAGCTCTCTTGCTCTTTCAAACTCCTTGAAGTTGGTAAAATAGTTCAAATGCCAGAATGACAAAACAGCAGCATAATCACACGGTCCTCATTCCCTGGGGAAAAGGAGCCTAGGGAGAAACCTTCCCTGAGGGAGACAGTTTGATGGTCATGTCACACAGGTGTCTTTTTTGTTGGTTTTGTTATTTAACAGTTTGACATTGACAAGGAGGCTGGAGAGAGGCAGATTTACCATCGGTACTGTATGGAACGGGCATCTGTACATTGTGCCCATGTGTTCACCACAGTCTCCCAGATCACAGCTACAGAAGCAGAACATATGCTTAAAAAAAGCCCTGGTAAGACGTGAATTTTTTTTTTTTACTGTTATTTCCTCAGAATGCCCACATTTCCTTAGACTGAATGAACATAATAGAGCAGGTATGCAAACATGAAGAGAAAGAACACATGCACAGGCATGTCTGGCTATGCTACAGGGATTAACCAATTTTCCATGGATGTTAGGCTTTTTTTTGTCAGGACTCCTCAGCCTCAGGAATTTTGTCTATGGCAGGGTTTCCATGCTTTTAGAACTGAACCATGATAAGCTTCATATAGATAAAATATTTTCTATTAGGCCAACAAATAGAGTTTAAAAAATAGTTCTGTGCCCAATAATCTGTCTGGTTTTCCCCCTAATATTAGTCTCATAAAATATGAAGCTTAGCAACCTTGTCCTGTTCCATGCATGGATTTTGAGTAAGGACATGATCCCGGTTTGATGTGTCATCAAATTTCTCTTTAAATCATCTCAGTGCATTATCTAGGGATAAACCCCAATACTCCATCTGCAGGTAAGCAGCATGAGGGGAAAACTGCGCAACAGTTTTGGAGACTATTTAGCAGGTGTGTTGGTATCTTGGTTATTTTAAATAAAACAGTGCTCAAATTATTGTGTTTGTTTGGGCTTGGTTTTTTCTTATGTTTTTGGTTTTTTGTTGAGGTTTTTTTTATTTGTTTGTTTGGGGGATTTTTTGCTTACTCTTTGTAGAGTTACTGGTTGATTTGCAGTGCTGATTATAGTTTGAGATTGTTATCCTGGTTAACTTCAATGCTTCAAGCCACATTGTGGTTCCTGAGCCTGAACAAAAGAGCTGTTCGTGGAATCCGTTGCCTCATTCCTGACTAGCTGTCAATAGGACGGTGGACTTAGATAACCTTTTCATTTTATTTTAAGCACGAAAGCCATGTCTTAAAAGTCACTGAAGTTCAGTCATTTAAACTGGGAGATCCCTGAAATGTCTTGATTTTTACAAAGTGCAGAGCACTCTGAAAACCAGACTTTTAAAGCTTTTTTTATATAGGCATGATGCTTCTCCCCACCACAGCTACAATTGAAAATCATAGTCTATGTTTTGGGATTTTAGGAGACTGAAATGATTCTGAATCCAGTTTAATTTGGGGAAGAAAATCTCCAGACTCCTCACAGATAAAACATCAGTTGAAGCTGAAGAGAATTCCATGCACAGAGATTCACAGGCCTGAGCTTTTTGTGATTATTCTTGCAACTTTGAAGAAACCAAGTAAATATACTTAATGTTTGGGTTAAAAAACTACTGACACATGTTGTGCTTCATATTAACATAGCCAGAAAGAAATTCAGTAGAAATTGTCACCCCAAATCCTAAGAGACAATTCTAAGTGGAAAGAATGTTCTGATGGGAATAAGTACTTTAATAGTTTATCTGAATCGAAGACCACAAATAAACTGTGCAGGACCCTATTCTCACACTATTTATTCTCTCTGAAGTTGTGAAATCTGCATAGACATTGAATTTTTGGAATGCCCATCAATCCTTCTGTAGGTCATTGAGCTTGAATTCTGCAAAGGAACATGACTACTGAAAGCATGTGTGCATTTCTCCATCCGCTTTAAAAATAAACCTTTAAAAGGAGGATGCTGAATTGATACAATTAAATTTTATTTGCATTTATTGAGACAAAAATTTTTCAAATAAATTGTTAGCTAAAAATAACTCAGAAATGTGCTAAATTGAGTTGTCTCTGCTGCTCCTCTTTAACATCAAACTTGGATTATAATTTAAATTATAAATCTCATCACTTGGAGAAGTCCCTTTAAAATGTAATAAACCTGATTACATAGAGAACTTTTGCAGCAGGACAAAGGCCAATCTGCCAATCTAAACCTGGCAGAATGACTGGTTGCATTATGCTGATCCCACTTGCTGCAGTTGTTTTGCGATCAACAGTTTATCAAACCGTATCTGTCAAAAGCTTGAGTATCTTTGACTTATCCAGCAGGATTTTGTCAGTGATCATAAGTTATATTCTTGTGATTTGAAAACTGGTGTTATGGAATTTCTAATGTTTTCCCTCAGATATGGAACATACTTCTCATTAGCAGCAGAGAAGACTTTGAATCCCAAGAGGTTCAGGTATCAATTGAGTTCTAGATCTAGGCTTCCTATCTGTATGTATTTTATCAAAATCATAGATGGAAACCCTGAAAAAAAGTACAAGTCAACTCCAAATGTTAGTGATCTATCAAGAGAAAACTTAATTCTATGCTACTATTACTTAAATAGTTTCTTTCCTATAAATACAGAAGTCAAAACATTCTGATTTGACCTATTTGGGACAATTTTTCAAGCAAAAATATTGTTCTTTCATTAAACAACAAGAACAGCAATAAAAGCAAACAAACAAAAAAAATCCAGCATAGGCACCAAGCTCTCTTTCATCACTTCATCCCTCACACACGTTCAAAATATTCCTGTGTGTTGAGCAGAAATAGTGAACTGGGTTCTTTGGGCCACCATGTCTGTCATGCATCTCAAAGCCTTAAACAAGAGCTGGATTGAGCCCCAATCCTCATGAAAGGATAAATGAAGCTGCAGTTAAACCAAAGTTATACAGAGGCTGCTGCTGGTGGGTGAGACTCTGCAAAACTCCCTGATAAATGAATGTGAGTGTGGAAGGAAGCTGGCCAGAAATACCTGGGGAAGTCTTTGAGATGGTTGGAGTCTCAAAGCTCTGTCCTGCATTAGCCAGTTCTCCCACACAGAATAAGAAACAGGTCAGAGAAAGGAGAGGGTGTGTTGTGGGTAAATGCAGTGGAGGATGGTTCTGCTCTGTTACCTCCCCCAAGAGGTCTTTGTTCAGAGAATTCTTAAGTGCTGGGCAGGAGAAGGTAAAAGCACAAGTTTTCTCATGTCCACCAAGACTGTTTGGTCATTGAAAACCAAATCTTAAGTACCTAACAAGTAAAGATTTCCTGGTCTTTCCTGGTCAAAACTGGTATTCCAGAAACAGATCCATCAAGACTTTTGCTATTTCATGCTTACTACTAAAGGTTATGTTTTTATCTGTTGTAGTTTAACCTAGAGGGTTTCAGGACATTTTACAGGTGAAAGTTTAACCAGAGATCCCTTACATGGCAGGGAAACATATATTGCTGAAGCAGACTGTAATTTTCAAGGAGATAATCAAAAATAGCTGTGCTGTTTGCATAATGTCAGGCAAGTATCATAAAGTAGTGTAAGTCTGTTTCAGTCAGTTGTGTTGCCATGAAATACATCTGCTGAGGAACTGGCCTTCCCTTTCATTTCTATTCAAAACCCAGCCCAAAGAACAGAAAATGGAATTCTTTCCATTTACTTGGGCTGGATTTAGGGCAAGCCTTTGAATAGCTGCTGTGATCTACCAGGAAGGCTAAGAGTGACTGAATTTCAGTGGCTGTCCTCTATGTATATCCTGAAACTCTGTGGTGGTGTTTGTGGGTCCCCAGGACGAGGGAAGAGATGAGAATCTTGACTCCATGTTTCAGAAGACTGATTTATTATTTTATGATAATATTATATTAAAAGAAAATTATATTCTACAACTAGGCTAAAGAAAGAGAAAGGAGACATCAGAAGGCTAGCAAAGAAAGGAATGATAATAAAATCTTGTGCCTGACCAGAGTCCTGGCACAGCTGGACCTGTGATTGGTCATCAAGTAGAAACAATTCACATGAGACCAATCAAAGATGCACCTGCCAGATTCTACAGCAGCAGATAATTATTGATTACATTTTGTTTCTGAGGCCTCTCAGCTTCTCAGGAGAAAAATCCTAGCAAAGGTATTTTTCAGAAAATATGTCAGTGACAAAACTCTACCTTTAAAATGCTGGAAATGGACAAATTTTAATTGTAAGATCCTTTAGAATCTTGGAGAAGAGCAGCAGTAAAAATGTAAAGTGTACTATTCCATGGATGTTTTTAGGGGAAATGCAACTGATTACTGGAAAGAGGCTGTTTTATAAATGTTTCTTATATGCTCCCTTTTTTGATAAATCCTCAGAAGTTTTGATAGAATGGATATCTGTTGTGCCATGCACTAAACAAGGGCATAGCACAATTTCTGCTTCCAAGGGCTCTCAGTCTGTAGTAATCAAGCAGGCAACAGTGATATCAAGGATAAAGAGGTAAAGGGCAAGTTGCACAACAAATGTATGGCTCAGTGGAGACATTACTGGAGTCTTGACAGAACAAGAGGGCAGGGTCTACCCAGTGCTGAGGACAGGTGAATGCTGCTTTCATGCTGCAGACAGTGCAGAGCCACGTGCAAGAGCTTTGTGGAGGCAGTGCTGTTCCCTCCCCCTGAGTAACATAAAGACATAACCTGTTCACATAAACCTGAGACACATTGGTTCTTTCCTTAAAGATTTCTCTGACTCTGAAGATGTCTACCTCTGCCTTTTCTCTGCTTTTCCAGATGTTGTCACCCCAAATGGCTTGAACATTAAGAAATTTTCAGCAATGCATGAGTTTCAGAATTTGCATTCCATGTACAAGGCTAGGATCCAAGAGTTCATTCGAGGTCATTTCTATGGGTATGCTTTTACTTTTCAAAAATTAGCAATGCTTGTCCAACACTATTTAAAGCAAGAACCAAAGCAGAAGGATTTACAAGTACTTCACAGAGGAGTGGAAATGTTGAAACCAGCTTATTCAAATGTCTGTCTGGGATTTCTCAGTCAGAAGCTAAGGGAATTTTAGACACCAAATCTGACTCTACTTAACAGATTGTGATTTCAGACAGCAGATCTTGATCTGTTTGTTATTTACCCAAGATGCAGTTTGTCAGATTAAGGTAGTGAATTTAAAGCACAGCAGAAAAGCCTCACTTTTGTTTTTCTCTGGGAATAATAAATTTCTCCAGAATAGAAAGCTGTTGTGTGTTTTATTTAATTGTATCTCGAGAAATACTTTGCTCTTGTCTGTTTTCTTGCTTTCAGCCACCTTGACTTCGATCTTGACAAGACCTTGTTTTTCTTCATTGCTGGGAGATATGAGTTTTCCAACAAAGGAGCTGATATGTTTCTAGAAGCCTTATCAAGATTAAACTTTTTGCTGAGGGTAAGAAAGCTTACACAGCTGTGGAAAGCATAGAGTTTATGCTCAAACTCACCATACTGTGGAAGACCCCTACAAGAATTCCCTTTCAATACTCTGGTTTATAGGAAAGTAATTGTGGGATATTCAGTTTTCATAGGGCTCTCCTCCTGAACCATCAGAATATATGATACTTTAACACAGTTTTGATTGATTGATTGTATAATTGAAAATAATTGATTGCATAGTTCAAGAAGTTAATCCATGGTTGCCTCCCTGGATTTTAGAGAGAAGTAATGAAAATAGTATTCTAGAGTTTACCCTGATGGCTTACATATTGTGATGGAAATAAAAGCAAGCCTTTAAAGCTTCATTTTAAAAACATCCTTTTAAGCAAATTGCTTAATTTGTTAGGACCTGTTTATGATCTTTTAAATCTCTGCTACCCCACTGGATGGGAATATTGCATTAAAATTCACTGAGCTGTGTGGTGCAAAGAAATGGGAAGCCTCTCAGTTCTCTATGGTGCTGTTTCCTCAGCTACAAAATCGGTGCAATGTTACTAAATGCCTTTATGGAGTATTTCAGTGAAGATAAGAGCAAGGCCTTGTTAAGAATCACGGATCAGAGCCCTTACCAGCTACAATGAGGGCAATGAAAATGTCTCCAGTTGTGTCCCAATGATGAATATATGGAAAATAAAACCCAGAAAAAATTCTGATAATGCTAATTGGTTTTCAGTCATCTAGCAAGGATCTAGCTGTTGTCCTAGTCTCTGTCCTTTGTACTCTGAACAGTTGAATGATACGGAAAATCTGGATAAAAATTATGATACTGCTCTGTCAGCAGGTATGAAAGAATCACTGATGTTCAAAGCCCTAAGTACAATTGTTCTACCACCACCCTCTATTAATATGCAATTTAGAGCCTCTGGATTTTCTGGAAATTCTTAATCCCTTCATTCACACAGATCACCTCACAGAATTGAAGTATTTCTTCCACAACAGAAATCAATTGTTTGGCAGTGCTGTGCAACATCAGCTACCTGTTAATGGCATTTTCATGGCTGTTTCCTGTGAGCGCTGGTAACATGGAAGGTCTTGTGCAATAAGAGGGAAAGAATTGCCTGAGCAATTATTGCAGGAATCTCTTATTGCAGCTAATGATTTATATCATAGAATCATAAAATCTTCAGGGTTGCAGAAGACTTCCAAGATCATTGAGTCCAACCTTTGGCCAATCACCCATTTGTCAATTAGACCGTGGCACTAAGAGCCATGTCCGGTTGTTCATCGGACACTCACAGGGAGGGTGACTCCACCACCTCGCTGGGCAGCCCCTTCCATGCCTGATCACCCTTTCTCGGAAGAAATTCTTCCTGATGACATCCATGGTAAACAAGGCTGATGGAAATTAGAGGAAACGGGCTAGTTTTCCCAGGCTTTATAGAACAGTGTACTGTTGCTTCTCCCAGAAGCTGAGCCTGGATTTATTGCATTAGTCTTCCAGTGTGGATGCCGGCATCTGATTAGCCGTTCTAACAACACTTGCTCTGTAATTAATTCAAGAGGTAATTCCACTGGGAATGGTAGACTACCTGTACTAATTACAAATCTGGAAATGGTGGTACTTCCTAAACAAGTCTCAGTATTGTGCCTGAACCTAAAAAGTACCATTGCATGAAATTGTTTTATTTTATAGAAGCGTTTTCCTCTGCTGCTAGAAAACCTTACTAAAATTTTGCAAATAAAATATGGATGTCGGGAGAGATTGTTAATGCACACTGGGATTGTAGCACGATGGACTTGGAACCCACTTTAAAGAGAGGGAAGAGAAGAACATTAGTTAACATTAACATGGTAGATGACTCCCATAGGTTATTTTATGCTATACATTTCCCTCTGTGTCAGTCTGAGAGAAAGCACACTGTTGAATGGTTTTGTATCTAAAATTTGAAATGGAGGCAATTCAAAGTAATTTAATTTTTACAGCTCTGAAGAGTTCACCCTTCGCTTTTCATTAAACAGTTGCTGAGAGGGGTAAAACCTCATTCATGCAGCAATGAATGGTATTTTGAACCTTGTTCATGCACAGGAGAAATTAGCAAGTGAAACCACCTAGAAATAAAGGGTCAGAATTTACAGCAAGTGCTTTCTGCCTTTGAAATAGCTGGATGGGAGAGATGGGCAATAAGTTACTTGGGGCTTCTTGCATGTCTGGCAGGTTTTTTGCCAGAGTTTCAGGTAGAAAATGGTTGTTCTTTCTCTGCTGTAGGAGATCCCTAATATCATGCCTAGGTATAGCTCAGATAGTAAACCAAGCACTCACTCCTTTGAGCCGGCACAGTTTGTGTCAGGTGAGAAAGTGTGTAGGACTTTTATTTTTCTGCAGTTCAGCCAAAGCCACGTTCTCTAAACCATGAGTGCTCAGAAAGATCTGATTGCCCAAACTGAAACTGTGTGACATCTCTGTCTTGATCTCTGATTTGACAAAACTTCATTTGTAGCAAGAGCTACAAGATCTGAGCTTTCCTGGAAAATCAAAGTGCATTTGGCTTTCCTGTGACTAATTCCTAAAGTTGATACCCTGTATCAGATGTTTTTATTTTAAATTGCTCTCCATTTCTTGTCATGTAGGTTCACAAGACTGATGTTACAGTTATTGTCTTCTTCATCATGCCAGCAAAAACCAACAATTTCAACGTGGAAACCTTGAAAGGACAAGCAGTCCGGAAGCAGCTCTGGTAATTGCCATTCCCATCCTGGTACAGTCTGGTGGGGACTCATGCGAAAGTCTCAGCTGGAGAATAATGCTCCTTCTTTTTGCTACAACTGAGGATTGTGGGTAACTAGAATGTATTGCAGTGATGAAAGAGATGGGAAACATAAATAAGGTCAAATATTTCTTCTTTTAGTTTAGTGTTTTTGTTAGTTTTTTTGTCCACAGTTATTTTTAGTTAACTTGTGTTGTCATTCTGTTAGTGAGTAGTACTTGTTTTATAGCAACAAAGTCAAATACTCAAGAAAATCCAGAGTTCTGGATGTCTTCTGGCTGTTTCTGGTACTCCCTTTGGATGTGCCACAGAGCTCTCACAAAATAAGGACTGTCGGCTCGTTTTTAACAGTGAGCTTCTCTGTGGGAAAAAGAAATTATTACACATCTTCTTTTATTTAGAGATATGGAAATTGCACTGTGTGATTCAGAAGATCAGCAGTGGATAACTATTGTCTATAATTTTCTATACGGACTATAACAAGCAGTGGCCATAACCAAGCAGTGAAACTTACAGCTATAAAAGGAAAATTGTCACAGCCCTACTTATTTTGCAGCTTTTCAAACAAAAAAGCAAAGCCAGGAGCAGGATTAACCTTCACCTCACTTTAACTGCTGTGTGATTCTGTATAGGAAAAGTCTGCTTTCAGCTGTTCTTCTCTGTGAAAAGCAGTGATGCTCTGCATCACTGTATGCAGCATTATCGTGGTAATAATCTGAACTCCAGGATAAACCCACCTGCTAGCAGTATTTCATAATATTATCAAATTATTCTCAGGATGCCACAGAAATTGAAGAAAATATGAGGTTGGCACTTACAAAGGAATACAGCACTTAGAAATTAATATGCGATGGCTGACTTGGGGTATAAAATCCTTCTTTTCCTCTGCTTCTGGAAAAGCAGACTATCCCATTTGGGTTAAATTTTAGATATTGTGCATGGCAATCTGTGAAATTATAGTCACGTGAGAACGATCCTGCTGGGATTTGAATCAGTGTGGCTTAACATTTGGTTGCTTTCCAACTCACCCAAAATTGACTTAGCCACTCTTGTGTCTATGTGACCTGGGAAAGAGCACCTAAAAACGGTAGATGGATTCCCAGCTTGGTAAAGTTTAAGATTTCACTTAACAAGTTTCGTTTTTGCCTAAAGTATAATTAGAAATCAGAAAGGCAGAAAAGGTTCTATGAAGTGGAACTTCACTCACAGTAGACTTACTCAAATTTAGAGTGCACTTGCTGTTTTGACAACAGAACTTTGTGCCACAGGCAGAATAATAAAAATGACTCTTTGCATGCAGAACAGGGGTTCACTGGAGTTCTTCCTTAGCTAAAATATAATATTTGTCTGACACAGGCCTCATTAATGGCTTAAAACTTGGCCTGAGCTTTTCAGGAAGTTTTTTGTTTTGCAAACTAAAATAAGCTACCTTTTAGTCTAACACTTGTTTCGAAAAGTCTGTGAGTTGGGAAATAGGGCAGAAAATGAAGGGGGAAGCTTGTTTTGAAAATCCCTATTTGTTTAATTCTTATATCTTGCATCTCTCTTCCATGTCAAGAGAAGCTGGAGCTCTCTCCGTCCATTATTAATGACCATGTTACAGTACCTAGAGTCATATAGATGCTCTTTTTTTCACAGCTGACATGTGGTCTTCTGGTCAGAGAAGAGGGCTAGAAGGAATCCCTAGTAAAGCCTGCCCCTGGCTTTCCCAGGGCACTCATCTGTAGGTGCAGGTTAAATCCTCAGCTCTGCAGGAATCCATCAGCACAACTGCTGGCTGGAGAAAAGAGCTTTGAGAACCAGACCTCTGTCTGCCTGTGCCTGGTTCCATCAGTATATCAGTTTAATTTCCAGCAGCAGGAATCTCTTTTACACTCTTTGTCCTGGATTCTTCTGTTTTATGTGTATATTTGTTTATCTTTCTAGGGACACTGCACAGTCTGTGAAAGAAAAGTTTGGAAGGAAACTCTACAATGCCTTGCTGAAGTGAGTGAATAAGTTACTTTGCTCTGCCTTGCAGAGCCTCATGTTCAGGTGGCTTTATTTGTGCTGTTTCTGTGCTTCTGCTCTTCGTCTAAGGGATTTTGACATCCATAGGAGGGCATGGTAGGAAGATATGGGACCATAAACAGGATACTAGTTTAACAGGCAAATCACAGAGAAAAAAAATAATGGTTCCAACAGCTTGTAATGGAAAGACTCGTAAGAGACACAGGGATATCTAAGTAACACAAAGGCTTATCCACTGTCAAAAACTAGCTAATTCAGCTTAAAAAAGCACCAGAGACAAAGTAAAATGTGTTAGTGATTCAGTCATATAGTTTCAGAAGACAGTTGGAATTCTTTAGCCTTTTTTCAACAGCTAATTAGCAGATCAGCAAGTATGTGGGAGAATACAATATAGGGAATAAAGAAGGGCCATGAAAACAAAGGAAAGGTTCATGTTGATATCAGCAAACTTCAGATCAGACCTTGTTGGCCATTTCTTCATTTTCTTTACAAAAAGGACCATGAATCATTTGGTAAAATTGGTTGTGTTTCCTCTGCAGAGGAGAAATCCCAGACCTGAACAAGATTCTTGACCGAGATGACATAAGCATTATGAAAAGAGCCATCTTTTCAACTCAGGTTAGAAAATATGTTATTTGTATAAACAGCTAATCTAAAAAATGAATGTGATGATGTAAAAGGATCGAGTATGGCATATAGTGATATGTGTGCATTGGGAAGAAGTTTTCAGCAAATACACTTCTCATCAGTAACATTTAAAATCAGCTCTGATTGTTTTTAATGAGAGTATGACCCAAACTAACCTGTAGGGGAGTCCATGGATATTGCTTCAGTCACATGCATTCCTAATTCTTTTATTCTGGGCTAAGTGTGAACTTTGAGTTGTTCCTGAGCCTGGATTTTTTCAGTTTTATTAAATACATGAAATCAAACGCTAATGAGATACAACATTGACTAACAATCTTCAAAATTAAATGGTGGGCCCTTCTTAAAGTTGGTACAAATTAATTTATTTTGAGGTAAATTAGGCTTATTTACGTCAATGACAAAATCTGCCGCTGTCTTCCAGTAGCCTTAGGAAATGGCAACAGGACTGCTTGCCAAGAGTTTGTCTGATTTATGGATTGTCTTTTCTGTGCTCAGAGACACTCTCTGCCTCCAGTGACCACCCACAACATGATTGATGACAGCAACGACCCAATCCTCAACACCATCCGGCGCATTGGGCTGTTCAACAACCGCACAGACCGCGTGAAGGTGTGTTCTGGCCGCCTCATTTGAGATCCAAAATGGGATTTCTCTGAACATTCTCAGTCTGCATTACTACCATGGTGGGGTGCAGTTAAATTCTTTATAGGTGGTATTATACTGCTAGAGTACTTCTCTCTTTCTCCCTTTCCAGGAATAACAACTTGTCACTGCACAGAGATCCTCAGGTGCTGTTTATCCAAGCTAATTTTGAGTTAGAAATCTGAGGTTAGGGAGCTGTTTCCATTGCTGCCTCCTGCACTGAATGAGGATCTGCTAACTGCTGAAATCAAGAAAGTGCCATGGGTCATTTGCACCCAGATAGAAAACTATATATAGAAAACTATAACATAGATTCACCTGCTTAAAACTGGAGGTCCAAGGTTTGAGCACAGATATTCCTGGAGTTTTGATTCATCTCTTAAGAGCAACACCCTGATACTCAGCATTTTCTGTAAAAGGTTAATCAGGGCTTTAAGCAGAAAGAATTCGTGTTCATGCCATGCTCATGTTTACATCACCTGTTGAAACTAAATTTGTGCAAATAAATCTTTTCCTTATTTTCATGTTTACTTTGTCAAACCACAAAAATTATCAGCTTCTGCTTTCACAGGTCTGCCAAAGTTGTTTTTTTTCTGGCAATCTCTGATATTCTAAGTGTGACTGTCTCAACATCTATCTAGTCAAAGTTGAACCTAAAATTGCAAATTCTTCCTCTTCCAAACCCTTTCTTTAAAGCCAGATCCAGAGTATCTCTAACAATGACATATCACTTATTCTCAGTTTCCTTTTAAACCCATGGCTATACATGAGCAAATATTTTCCTAATGCTTCCTAGTTGCTTCTTCCTGGCTTAACATATGAGCATTAACTCCAATAAATTCTGGGATCATAATATGGTAATAATACAGGAGATGTAACAAAAGTAGGAGGGAATGATGCACTGTGTACAGATGTAGAGAAAAATGCCTCAGAATTAACTGCTTGAAGGCATTACAGAGCAGATAGGATATTACACAGCAGACATGATCTTCTGCTTCTCAGCAGATGTCAAGTTTGTATAAATCTGTCATTACCACTGAAAAATTACCTCCTGCATGAACAGGCTTAATAGTTAATGAGCTGAATACCATTTAAAAAAAAACTCTGTAAACTTCAAATTGAAAGTAGTTTTGAGAGAGATACAACATATCCAGGCAGACACAGCTGTCGTGTGAAAAATACCCTCAGCAATTCCAGTGAAATTACTGGGATCAACTAAGCTTGCAAAATGAATTTACAGTCCATTTACTGGTTGAGTACATTCATTTGTTTACTCAAGTGAGTAGCATAACAATTTTATTAAGAAGGGATAAAGGCATATCCTGGGCATGGAATAATGGCTGTGGTATGTTCCTGCAGGGAGATAAACCCAGAGCAGTTTAAACCATTCCCTCATGTTTCTTCCTCCCGAAGCTGACTGGCCACCACGTACAAGGCACTTCTCAGCTAAGCAGCAGATGTGGGGCAGTAACCCCAAGCCCTGCAGAGTCATTCAGATAAATTAACTTTGGTCCTTAGAGGTGTCTTTCAGCAAGATTAATTAGGCACAGGTTTGTGGTGACAGGGCTATAATGTGTCTGCTTTCAAAATCCCCTCCATTCTTTGGAGATCTGTTGAGTACAGTGAACATTGCTTTAATTCAGGGAATGCTGTGAGGCTCAGAAGTGCTGTGTCTGTCTGAGGCCTCCTCCTAAAGAGACATCCCAGTAAAATCATAGAATGGTTTGGTTTGGAAGGGATGTTAAAGCCCATCTCATTCCAACCCCTGCCACGGGCAGGGACACCTTCCGCTAACCCAGGTTGCTCCAAGCCCCATCCAGCCTGGCCTTGGACACTGCCAGGGATCCAGGGGCAGCCACAGCTTCTCTGGGCAACATCTGCCAGGGCCTCTCCACCCTCACAGGGGAGAAATTCTTCTTCTATCCAGTTTAAACCCGCACTCTGAGAGTGTGAAGCCATTCCCCCTTGTCCTGTCACTCCAGGCCTTTGTAAATCCTCTGTACCTTTGTACAAGAGACCAAATCTTGCTAAAAGCCACAAGCCTTAGGCCTAATCCTCGATGCATGTGGGCCCCCTTGGTGAAGAAGGATAAAGCTAAATATCTGTCCAGTGAAAAAGGGGTTCATCTTCAGTCCTATTTCCAGGACAAGAGTACACACAGGCAGGATGCGTTGTAGTGTGAGCAGTGGGGTAGATAAGAGATGGATGGCCAAAGGAGGTGTTGTCCAGATACTTAGAAAAAGACCAGGGTGAATAAAGGTACCTAAGCTTGTTGATAATTGAAATATATCAGTGATGGTTTTCTTTCACCTCTAATGTAAGTTGTGAATATCCAGGTGATCCTACATCCAGAGTTTCTTTCTTCAACAAGCCCCTTGCTGCCCTTGGACTATGAGGAGTTTGTTAGAGGCTGCCACCTTGGTGTATTCCCATCATACTATGAACCCTGGGGCTACACTCCAGGTAGGAATTTTGTACCCTTAACTAGAGTGGAAAGATGAACACTCATTCTGTTGATGCAGCCAGCTCCTTCTGAAGTGCTGCAAAAACGTTTTAAACTCTGTTTCCTCTGCCATGCAAAGGTCTCACTGCTGGCAAAACTGTCCCTGCAGTGTACTCTTTCCCATACTAATGTGTAATCTTTTGATTTTTTTATGTTTGTATAACAAGAAATAATTTTTAAAACTTAATTCTTAGTTGAAGGATTTTTTTAAAAAGGTGTGCAGAAATGTACATATTAAAAAAAAGCAGGGCAAGAAATCTGATGCTGCCAGCTGACATAGTTCAGTGGATTTAATTCAAGATTACAAGTTTGAGAGAATTTTGTAATACCATAGCTAAGTTATTTAACAGAAATACATGCTGTGGTAGTGAATCTCATTGAATTAACTGGAAATTTCTAAAAATGCAGAGAGCATAAGCATTCTGACTTAAAATATTTTCTTTGCCAATACCCATTTGTGTCTCCCAGGAACAAAGACTGCTTTTTAAAGGTATATTTATAACTATTTTATAGACACCAATTTTATTGTCATATGAGTGAAGGCCGTGTAGATGTCTTTGCACTTTTGTAAGACTAGAGTCTGCATGCTGGTTAAGGTTAGGCTTAGGTTCCTTGGAAAAAACTTTTTAAGGAGGGTAAGGAATTATCCTTACTCATGGCTGTGACAGAAAAAAAACTACAAAAAATCCATTTTCTGATTTTATAAAACTAGCTCCACATCTACTGTGAACGCAGTCCTGAGTTAATGATGGGGTTTGTTGTTTTGGGGTGGGATTTTTTTTTGCAGATTCTTTTTTTTTCCTGCTATAGAGCTGTGTTGGCAAACCATTGAAATCCAAAGTTTGATATGCTCCTGCTCCTAAGAGATTCAGTTTTGTAAAGAGTTGTGAACAACTAATGAACACAGGTGTACATTACACCCCAATTTAAAATCCAAATAGTCCTGACCATGTATTGGGGTTCTGTTTCAAAACTGCACTCCCTGAAAGTTTTCAGTTTACCCACTCTGAAACTCAAACATATGTTTGTGAACACAGGGTGAATTTTGTGTTTAAAATTTGTTTTTATATTTTTCCCCATAATCCTCAACAAAACATTATTATAGTTTTCACTTGACATTTTCAGAGCAGCTTTTTTGTTGTGGGACTTTCTTTCTGCCTGTTTTGGTTTTTTTTTTTTTTTTTCTCTTAAAGGTGAAACCATTGCAGGTGTATTGTCTTGAAACCCTTTTTGCCTGTTTCTTTCTGCAGCTGAGTGTACTGTGATGGGCATTCCCAGTGTAACCACAAACCTCTCTGGATTTGGCTGTTTCATGCAGGAACATGTTGCTGACCCAGAAGCTTATGGTAAAAACTTTAACAGCATATCAAAATATCACCTCTGAGTTAGGAAAGCAAAAAGCACAGCAACCATGCTGTTACTCCTCAAATTTGTATTTCTCTAGGACAAGAAAATGCATTAGGGGAATATATTCAGAGCTCTGAATGTCTTGTTAAGTTGAACAAGTAATTTCAGCTTTCAGATTTATCTAAACCCTTTCCAGGTTATTTTTTTTTTTTGGTCTCCCTTTAACCTTTTGTTTTCCATATTCTTCCAAATTCATCGCTGCTCATATCAGTCTAGAGTCTCCCATCATTTCCCTTTAATGCCTCTGGTTATAACACTCTAAGCCTTCCAAAGCTGGGAAAGTCTGCTTCTCTTAATAGTCTGGGTTTCAAGACCAGTGACATGACCCTCCCCAAACAAACATTAAATTACCGTGTACACTTCAAGAAAAAAAGAAAAAAAGCCATGGAAATGCAAGGAATCTACTTCAAACAGTGATCTGCTCAGGAAGGTTTACTAAGGTTCATTACTGGAGTGCCAATGCCTGGTATGTCAGGATGATTCTGCCTCTTGAGTCTTCCTCTGCCTCAGTAGCTCCTCCTTTGAGGGTTGATTGTCCCTGTTTTCCACCTGGTGCAGTTGTCACTAAAGCCGTGGCCTCCCCGAGGTACAGAGCAATGTCCTTTCCTCCTTGCTTAGCCAAGACTGACTGGATGCCCCATCTCTGGCAGTGTCGAAGGTCAGGCTGGATATAGGTCTGAGCAGCCTGGGATAGTGGCAGGTGCCCCTGCCCATGGCAGGGGTTGGAACTTGATGATCTTTAAGGTCCCTTCCAACCTGAACCATTCTGTAATTCTGTGGTTCTGTGAATAGTGAGTATATTTCCAAACTAGGGCCTCTTTCCAAGTACCTGGGCTTGTTTCCACAATCAGGCAGTGACAGCCCCACACTGGTGCTACCTTTTCCTGACCTAGAGGCAAGGGTTAGAGCCAGGTACAAAATCCAGATACACCTGCCTGGGTGAACATGTCTTTGAGACCCTTCAGAGAGACCACAGAACACAGGTCACTTGCTCTTCTCTGCCAAAACACAGGTGCGAGTTGTCATAAATTACTGTGCTGGTCCTAGGCACTTCGTTAAGGCAGTTTTGCATCTCTCATGTCCATTAAGAGGGCTGCAAGGTCTGGCACCCTCTTCTTCCCAACATTCTGGTTTAAGGAGGGTGGCAGAAATTAATCTTAACAATGTAGAGGCAAAGTTTACCTCTGCCCTCTCTCTGCCAGAATTGTCTGTTGAATGATGTATGTGAGTTAGCTGTCTCTATGGAAACACTTGTATTTCTACAGAAAACACAGCCTCTCTCCTACAGCCTGATTCTGGCCATCCACACTTATGAAATCTACAGCAAGCTAGAAAGCACTAGATTGATTATGTTTTCTTTAAGAAGTCAGTATTTTAAAAATTATGGGAGATAAAAATGATACGTCTTTATCCAGAAACTTGAACCTTTTTGGACATACTTACACATCAACAACAAAGCCTCTTAGTTTTGAAGAATTTGCTGAATTTCAGCCTGAAATGTCAAAAAATTTAAAGTTTTTTAAAAAAATAGCATATTTCTCTGCATTTCTCTATTTCATTAGAATGGTAACAAATGTTCCAGTTGTAGCTGCCTGTTAACATTAAAAAGAATATACCGCGTGTAACATTAGTTACATGACAGAAGGTAGATTGGAGGTGTAGGAGGTCAGATCCCATCCTCAGTCCCACTCACCTCAGCCTCTCTCGTGTCCCTCAGGGATCTACATCGTGGACAGGAGGTTCCGCTCGCCGGACGAGTCGTGCAACCAGCTGACCCAGTTCCTGTACGGCTTCTGCCAGCAGAACCGGCGCCAGAGGATCATCCAGAGGAACCGCACCGAGCGCCTCTCCGACCTCCTGGACTGGAAGTACCTGGGCAGGGTGTGTGAGAAAGAGGCATTAAAAATTCCAGGCTCATAGACCGGTCCAGAGCCTTCAGCACGGTGCTGCAATGCAAGGACACAGCCCCGTGCTGAAATTCCCCTCTCCAATGGGCCAAAGGCAGAGCCTCACATTTCAGTGTAATCCTGCCATGCTCCAGTGGCAAGGAGAGACCGAACAGGTCAGAGCAGAATCCAGTCACACCACCGAGCTCTTGCTGGTGCTAAACACAATGTAAAAATCTGGTGGTGTTAGCAACACCTACACTAAGGAGGATTTGTTTTTCCAAAGTCATCTGGACACTTTCAAAACCCTTCCCATCCTTCATGAAATGTTGCTGGGCTCTGTGGCTCTTTAACACTCCTTAACTACCTCTGTACTTTAAATGCAAAGTAGTGTTTTTAATTTGACACAGAAAGCACTACAGTACCACCTATTCAGAAGACAGTAATGAAGTATTGTTCTCAATTCTGCAGGACTAAAGAAGTGGATGCATGTATATGAGTTTTGTAACTATTATGGACCTTTTCCTGCTCTGATACCTGTGTGTGAACCTTAGTATTTATATGGTTCCAACACTGCATAAGATAAAACGAGCTGTTTTTTCCATGCATGTGCTGCTAACTCAGGAATACAGTGGATCTAAAAATTTTTTTGTCAAATTCTTAAATACCAGGCATCAGAACTCATAAATGTTACTTCTCTGTTGCTGTTACACATGCTTCAGTGCAGTCCAAAGTGACTTTGAATGAGCCTAAAACTTAAGTGTAATACATATGCACACTTAAAAATGTAAATTTTCCTCATTAAAAAAAAACCAAATTCTTTCCTGAGGGATGAAGAATACCTATCACTCAATAGGAACTACACTGACCAAGACAAGTCCTAGTTTCCATTTTAATACATCTTACAGACACCTTATTCAGCTTCTGTTCCAGACTTCTTTGATGTGAATCCATCATGAATCTATCGTTAATCTATCTCTCATCACTTCACAGTACAAGCAGTGATATCAGCTGGATTCTGCTTATCTGAAAACACATTTAGCCTTTGTTCAGCACCATCTTTTAGAAGATAACTCATTTTATGTTCCTTTCCCCCCTTGCTTAAATCTACCCAAGATTTCTATGACTTGTAATGGCTTCTCTGTTTTGTTGCAGTATTACATGCATGCCAGACACTTGGCCCTCAGCAGAACATTCCCAGATAAATTTGAGATGGAACCAAGTGCTCCACCAAAGGTAAAGTCTGCTTTTGGAGATGAGTTCATTTTACCTGCTCTACAAGGAGAGAGAGGAAGAGTGTGAAGGAGAAGAGAGTTAGCAAGCTGGGGTTTAACTAAAGAGAATTAGGAACTCCTAATTAAAAGCTTAGCAAGTTACAGACCAGTCTCCAGTCAGGAGTATGCAGTTTTGGGCTGGGACAGAGTCAGTTTTCCTCACAGTAGCTGGGCTGTGTTTTGGATTTGTGCTGAAAGCACTGCTGATAATACAGGGATGGTTTAGTTCTTGCTGAGCAGGGTTTGCACAGAGCCAAGAACTTTTCTGCTCCTCACTCACCGTGTCAGCGAGGGGCTGGGGGTGCACAGGGAGTTGGGAGGGGACACAGCCAGGACAGCTGACCCCAACTGGCCAAAGGGACACTCCAGACCTTATGGTATCATGCTCAGTATGTAAAGCTGGGGGAAGAAGGAGGAAAGGGGGATGTTCAGAGTGCTGGCATTTGTCTTTTCAAGTCACTGCTACCTGTGATGGGGCCCTGCTCTTCTGGGGATGGCTGAACACCTCCTTGCTCATGGGAATTGGGAAATGAATTCCTGGATTTGCTTTGCTTGTGTGCACAGCTTTTGCTTTCCCTACTAAACTGTCTTAATCTAACCCATGAGCTTTCCCACTTTCCCCTTTTGATTCCCTCCTTGGCCTCTCCAGGAGGGAGCGAGCTGAGGCCATGTGGGCCTGAGTTGCTGACTGGGGTTAAACCACAACCTTCTGGTATCAGATCCAAACACAGGGGTTACCTGGTGTGACCCGGGAACAGATGATTTAGACTGAGCTGGCTGGGACCATGACACTTTGGACCAGCTGAGGAACTGGCCCTTGAAATTCCTCTTGGAAGAGTGGCAGCTTCTCATTTTTGCTTCTGCTAAATGCCATGGGGATGTTCTGCACCAACCAAATAGAGGGGAGTTGGGAAAGGGTGTTCTAGGGAAAGAAGGCAAGGTATTGCCTTCTTCTGAACATGGTATGTTGGCTGGAACTGCAAGGGGTCACTTTAAAGGCACACCTTCAAACAGTTCTTGCCTAGTCCAGATTAGCACCAAGAGAGGCTGCTCAGAACAGAACTTGAAACCCAGCCCCAAAGAGCAACTCTTCTTATTTTTTTAGTAAGGACAGAGGAGGTCCAGACCAAAACCCCTTGCTGGTTTTGCAGATGCTGACATTATAACTAGAAAACTGTTTTGAATGTTCAGATTGAAACCTGAATTTCAGTAAGCATATTCTGACTGCAGAGTACAGAAGGATTTTGTCCTGTGCTGATTGTTTTAAGGCTCAGTAAAGATAGCCATGTTTTGCAAAAAGCAATGCTGGAAGGGGCAGGATGTTGTTTATGGCACAGGGTAAACATCTCTGTCATACAAGTGTGTACTTTCTGGCAGAGGAGGACTGAGGGGATCTGGTTTGAGGGAAGCTTAATTTTAGATTGCAGGGCAGGCCTTGCTTACATCTGACCTCTGGCTTCCTCTGAAGTGATGATAGCCTTGGATTGCTGTATAAAACCAATCAAGGAGCTCAGCTGACACCTTCACCTTGCTTCTGTCCCTGGCAGACGGAGGGTTTCAGGTTCCCCAGGCCTTCATCGGTGCCACCCTCGCCCTCTGCCTCCCAGCATTCCAGTCCTCACCACAGCGAAGCTGAGGATGAAGATGATGATGAGAGATACGACGAGGATGAGGAAGCTGAAAGGGATAGGCAGAATATCAAGTCCCCCTTTTCCCTTGGAGCCTTGCCACAAGGAAAGAAGAAGCAGCATGGAGAATACAGGAACTGAACTCGTTGCTCTCACCCTGGTATTGCTCCCCATCCACTCAACAGTTTCTCCTGTAGGCTTGGCAAGCTTTGTGTTAAGGACGGTGTGATGTAATTAGGGGAACCTTAAATGTTACTTGACCTACACTTTTGGAAAGTCTAATATTATTCACCTTGAAAGTAGTTTAAATGACAAGTTTTCTGTGCGCCTTTGAGGTAGAAGAGATTTTTCAGGCTTAATAAAACTAGAGAATGAGACAATCCCCTCAGGAGCTTATATAAACTGCAGATCATACCTTTGTCTGTGGAATCATCTGTATTAATCATAGTCTAGACAAATAGCTACATTTTGGGTATCCCAAAGGAATTTCTGCTTCATTTATGTTTCCCCATTTCCCCTTCTAAACGAACATGAACTTCCAACCCGAGCTGAAAAAATTAGAAAAAAAAAAGTGTTACAATGGAGAAATATTGGAAGAGTTTAAGAAGATACACTGAAAAGAAAATGGTCTTTCTTTTTCCTGATGCTGTTTATTGTAAGCTTACATAACACTTTTTTGCAACACACAGAAGTGTCTTAATCCCGTGGTAAAACATACTTCCTGTGGAACAATAGAAAGTCTTATGCAGTGGGCATTTGAATTTTAGAGACAAATGAAGTCATCTTTCTGACATCATTTAGACCCACAATAAACAGCAGACCATTTATTTTCTGATTCCTCTGGTATGTCTCTTTTATTTTCATCTTGTTGTAGAGTCTGAGTTTGTTAACAAACTGGTTTGGGAGGAAATTAATGTAGCTTGGCTAAAGGGAATGACAAAATTTCCTTGAGTGGCACCTTCCCCTGCAGACAAGAAGCCACAGACCAATGTGACAACATTCAAGGATCAGTAATTTCCATTAGTCCATGCTCTATTTCACGTCTTCTCGAAGAGACCTAATCCTAAAAAAAAATGCTAAAAAACTTTAGGATGTAATTTTGAAAAGCATGTGAAACTTCAAAGTTCTTGGGGAATAACTGATCCTCACAACAAGAACTAAACATTTCATTTGCCTTACAGAAAACTTTTAGAAGTATTTCAGCTCCTAAAGATGCAGAGTGCCTGAACAGGCTCTTCACAATCACATCTTGTCACGAGGAGGTTAGAGATCAATCTCTTGTTTTTCAAGTTTGTGCATCAAAAATTTCTCGTGCTGCTCAAGAAAAGACATTTCCAGAACTTTATTCAGCCTGTCCTTCAGCAGGTAGGACAATGTAAGCTTTGGAGGTATTTACCTTTCCTGTCAGTCCCAGGGGGAGCCTAGATGTCCAACTTTTGTTAGGCTCCTACCTTTCAAACACTTAACCAATGCTTGATGACATGGTTCTGACTATAGGCCACTTAGAATAAAAGTGACAATGTGCCTATTTGTATTTTTGACCACTTAAAATCAGTTTTAAATCTGCACTTTCATTCTTGAGCTGATTCAGATACTTGAAAGAATATTCTCAGAAGTCAGGTTCTAGCTTTTATGGTAAAAACTTATTTGGAATTAAAAGGAGTCACAGTTTCTTTAGCCATTTAAAAAGGTAATTCTTTAGCCATTTAAAAGGTAATTTAAGGCTTTAGCCTTAAAAGGTAATTCAGCACTGAGTAATTTTTCATATAAAAGTCATGAAAGCAAAGATACTGCAAATCTTTTCCTTCCCGCAGTTTACTATGTGGAGAACTGCATTTTGTGTTTCTTCCACATGGTGCTCCTTCCTAATCAGAGTTCTCTTACAGAGTCAAAAGATGTAATGGCTGAGAGTCCCAAAGAAAGAACTTATAAAGGGCATATTGATTGAAAGTTGATGTTTCATACATAAACTGAGAAATCTCTACTTATTGCTTGTATTCCAAAGCTCTGCTGTAGAGCAGGAAGGCTGTGTCTGTTTCAGCATACTCACATGCTTTGAGCACCCTCCTGGTGTTAGAAAGTGCTCAGCTTTGGGATAGGACTAATCTGAATTTTTAGATTCAGGTCCTGCAGTGGCCAAAGCGACCTCTGCCCCACACCTTGGACTCGTGTTAGCTGTGCCTTGATTCCAGGATTAACCATTAGTAACAAGGCAATTTATCTACAGCAAAACACTTCTTTATGTTGAATTTATAGCATTGGAGGAACAGCTTCTCATTCAGCCACAGCAACAGATTGCCTAAATTAAGTGCCACACATTCCCAACACCTGACAAAGTTGGTAGCAGCTATCTATTACATAAGGGATTGTCTTCCAGATGGAAATCACTGGGGTTTCACAAACAGCTCACCAGCAAGGCAGAAGGTCTGTTCTGTTTCATGATATTTGTGAAGAATTGTTTAAGCTTGAGACCTTAAATCAGGAACACACACAAAAATCAGCTGGGAATAGTGTGGGTACAGTTTTTGTATCACTGGGACAGGCAGAGGCATATAAATTTCAGGACACTGATAAAACAAAGGATGCATAACCCCTCTACTCTTTTCTTGTCGAAGGTGTCCCAGCTCATGTCAGGGCATTTGGAACTGGATGATCTTTTAGGTCCTTTCTAAACTAGGCCATTGTAGGGTTATGTTCTCTGATTCCATGCTACTTTTTGTCTGAGCACTGACTGATGATCCTGTAAAACATGCTGAAAAATCACTTAGATGCACTTGAGATATTCCAAATATGCTGGAAACAAAGGGCAGCTAAATTACTGAAAGGATTCAGGTGGATACCACTGCTCTTGAGGTGAAGTTCATCATGAATGTTCTGTCCTACAACAAACACTGCCATTGGAAGATATATCAGTGCTTAAAAATGAACAAAACAGGACACTTTGCTTTTACCCGTTCCTCATTGAAGTGATACAGATTATAAACAATGACTGAAAGTGCCCCCAACCCCTGAAACAAATTAATTCCTCTGTTCATTCAGCTGTGTTTCTTTGTGTTGAGGTAAAGCAGCATCATAGTTAGTGTGTTAGAGTTACTCAGCAGTATTATGAGAAAGATCAGGGGAATTTAACATTAAAAGATGAAGAGCATGACTAGAAGGTTAAAAAAATAAAACAGTCCTTGGACACAGAAATCATGTGGCTATTCTTTAATTACATCAGAACTACAGAGGGCTTTCCAGTAAGACCACAGAACTACATAAATAATACATCCTTATCAGCACAGAATGATAATTAACAGATTTATGCATAATTCCAATTTGGCAACTCAGAAGAAGAACAAAAAATTACAATCACAATGCAGTCATTAGTGAGGCCCTGATAATGCAAGACCTGTCCCCAAACTGTCTTTATGTGCTGGGACTTGCTCAGTAGGATTATTCAGAGTATTTCTGCAGGAGTGGACTGGGGCAATAAGTGCTGCTGCCTATTCTCTGTGCTGACTGATACCTACCAAATAAAAATTAAAAAAAAAAAAAAAATCTCCATTTTTGCAGTCACAGATAGCTGGAATGTTTTTTTATCTCACTGAATTTATTGACCATCAGCAGCCTACAGGGCCACCAGTGAAGTGGTAATGGAATCTGTCTTTATCAGAGTTCAAAAAGCTTCGCTATTCAGCTGAGTGGAAGGTGGTAAGAAGTTTCCAAATGACAATTGAAAAACTTTTTAATGAAGTTGTCCAAAAAGACAGTTTTAATTATCTTTTCAGGTGAGATGGTGCCATGTATTTAAATTTCAGATGAGACATACAAAGTGCTCTGAAGAAAGCACAAACTTTACAGATGCTTTCCTTATCTGAACTAGTACCTTTTAATCCCTTTGCATTCAGAATTTTGCAATGTGAAAACACCTCACTCTTTGGGAACTTCAGTGAAAATGGATGAAACACTTTACTTACACAAGTTATGCTTTCAGGTTCAAAGCTGTACAAATGTTAAAGACATTTTAAATCATTTCACCAGTTTAATAGACTGTCTGTTAGGTAGCCAGGGTGTTCACTGTTTTCCTCTTCCACTGTAAGACAAGACACAATAGGGAGAAATAAGTTGTAGATGAAGGAAAGTTCAGCCAGCCAAAGTTTTCAGCTTTCAGATGTGCCTTAGGTACAGATTCAGTGCAGTGTGACTGCTCAGCTAAGAGAGGCAGCATTTCTAAGAACAATCATGTCTGCTCTCATTTTTAAATGTAGGAATTTTTCTGTTTGCTGAAGAAGAAAACTACAAACCATGTCCAGAGGGGTAAGTTAGCACATGGCAAAAAAAATTCATGCTGAAGAAAATAATGGATTTGTTCTTCATTTGTGCATTGCTCTCAGTCAGGTCTAAAATCAGCTGATCTGAAAGTGCATGGCTTACCCAGGTTTGACTGAGTATTTCCTACCAGAGATGGAAATGTTATTCCACTTAGCTTTTTTCAAACACGCTGTTAGTTCTGCTTATCTCCATCAGATATCTCACCCTTTTTTCTCTGTTGCTGTCCATCTCCCCTGCTATAGCAACAACAGGCAGGAAAATACCCCTTCAGAGGGAAGGTGGAAAAATCCACCTTCAGAGGATTTTGTGGGCATGCAAAGACACTTTCACTAATTTAACTTTAGAAGTGCTCGTATATTTTGTCCAAAGCACTATGTTCATTTTTTATTCTGCCTTTTTCTCTTTCCAAAATGTCACTGATTTTTTTTTTTTTGTTTTGGTTTGGGTTTTTTTTTTTTTTTGCAGTGGTTGTTTTTGTTTTGGTTTTGATTTTTTGTTTTGTATTTTGGTTTATTTGTTTGGTTTTGGTTTGTTTTTTGTTCAGAGTTCTGCCAGGGCAGGGAAGAGAGGGCTGAGCACAGAGCCCCAGCTTCATTTCCCAAGAAAAAAAAAAAGTCTCTTGTAGCTGAAGAGCTGACAGATTTAAGGGCAGAGGACATGGAGAGCAAAGGTTTAGGGTCTCAGCCTGGTGATGTGAAACCAACAGCTCCTCTCCTGGGGTTCTTACGGATTCTTTTAAACCTTTGCACCAAATCCAGTGGAGGAATAAAATTTTCACAAGAAAACAATATGCTATAGAAAAAGTTACCCCAGAAAAGATTTGGGGTGAAAAAATCAATTGAAAAATAGCCATTCCCTTGAATCCAAACCAGTAAAACATCCAAAGAGAAAATTAAAAGCAGAATATACAAATATTTACCTGCTATCATTATGTGGCTCATGTTGTAATCTGTGTAAATGTGCCCTCCAACACAGGGCTCTCTGCTGAACAATGTCTCAGTTCAAAACAGACCTTCTAGATTAATTTTCTAGTAAATGAAATACTGAAAAGCCACTTTTTAAAAAAGTCAGAGTAAGACAGAGCACACATTTACCTTCTTGTGCTTTCTGTAAGGAAGTAAGGAACAGTGCAGCAGCTTCAGGAAGAGATAAAGGATTTGTGTTATGGCTGCGTGTTTCTAGAACGAAAAAATCAGAGATGCATGGTTTGTTAGTGTCTTATGGCATTTCTTTACTTTGTTCTTTGCTTTTTTTATTATTTCTATAACTAGAGATTCAAAGACAAGAAAATATTGTCTCCTTCATTCTATAACATTGCCTGCTCAAAACCAGCCTGATAATTAACACGAGAGATTAGCAATCTTTTTAAAAGGGAGGTTATTTCAAAGTACCTCAGAAGGTAAAAAGAACATTTTCCTTTTTTCTTAGTTCCTGACATTTTTACAACATCCTATTCCTTCCAGAAACCTTGCCTAGGGTGGATTGATGACGTCTGCTTCTGTTATTTGTCATTTCAGCACAATTCAGAGCTTGATTTGATTTTTTTTTTCCAGTGCAAAAATAAAGTCAAAAGCACTGATGAAAATCCCACTTAGCATCTAGGTCAGTCTGGAAATTATGTAAATGAAATCACACAGGTGCACCAGAGAGGAAGGTCAGTCTTTGTCATGTGCTGGTTGGAATGAAGAGACTAAAAAAAGGGGGTTTGGTTGTTTCCTTGGCTGTGATTCCAGGAAAACAAATCCCCTCCCATTTCCAGGGATTTCTCCCAAAAGCTGGGGAGGTGGATGGGCTCCACAGCCCTGTGCTGATGGACTCACCAAGCTGCACTCTGTCATACAGGTCCTTCCTCTGGCTCTCATCTGCGATGAAGCGACGTCCCTCTACAAAAGCAGTGAGATAAGGGTGAAAACAACAGCCAGACTTGTTGTAATTCCTACTTCCTAATCCCTAAAGGACTCTCTTCAATTTTGTATGTGGTCCAGAGCTTTCAGTGTCTTTGCTGGACTATGATGTATTGCCTTTTAAATTGTATTTTTATTAAATAAAAAAAAAGAAAAAAAAAAAGAAAACCCCATCCTAAATCCCAAACTAACAAAATAAAATCACTCTGCTTCCTGTGCATCAATAAGAATGATAAAAAGCTCAGCAGGAAGGTAATACAATGCATTATTCAGTTGGAAAAATTTTTTTAAAATAACAAAAAGGGTCAAAATCTTCACTTTTATTAATAGAAATAATTGTATTAATGTCACTAGAACCTTCAGTTATATCTACAGTTGTGTGGAGCTTTTATTTGTTTTATGTTGCATTTATTTATATTGTCTTTCTTTTGCATTTCTCTCAGGATTATGACTTTCTTTTTTTTCCCTCTTATTTACAGGGAGCTTTTTTTCCTCCTCTATTAAAACTTGCCCTCCCTGATGTCTTTCAGTTTTAAGTCAACAATTCAGAATACAATTTTTCATATTAATATTTCTGTTATATTTTATAATTTGAAAGAAAGGACAACATCTCTAACTGAGTACAGAATCTGAGAATATCCTGAGTGGCAAGGACCCACAAGGACCATTGAGTCCAACTGAGAAGTGAATGGCCTGTACAGGGAGCAAAGTTGTGACCATGACATAATTAGCACCATGCAATAAGCACATCCTCCCTGCAAGCCTCAAAACTTCTACCCCACAGCATCCTCAGGATTTCCTGCTTGTGTGGAACCAAGGAATAATCTGGGCGGGGGGAGGGGGGGGCGGAATTATCTCCTCAAAATGGAAAGAGCTCAGGACTTACGTGCACCCTTCAAATAGAGCATGGCCTGAGGAGTCCAGTTTCTCCTTTGGAAATGAGCCTTTATGCCAAATAAAAAAAATTAAAAAAAAAAAAAAGAGGGAAAAGAGACATGTCAGCATTCCTTGCCATTGCTAATTGGTGCAAATACTTAATGGCACCAAGCTCTGAGCTTCGTGAGCTCCAGCCTGGGCTCACCTGAGGGGCACTCCAGGAGAAGGCAACGAGGGACGCTGCCAGGAGCAGCACCAGGGCAGACGCTGAGGGTTTATGCAGCCCCTGTGCACAACAGAGAACCACAAGGTGCAGGAAGAGTCTTTCACATCTGCACATCCTCCCAACTTCACATCGAAATGTGAGGGTGTCCCCAGCTGCTGCCTTGTCCCTGTCTTGCTGCCAAACCTCCTCTTGCTCAGGGGGCATTTCAGTGCATGCTGATCTGATTAGAGATCTAAATCCCAAATTCAATTTTATTCTTTTTACTCAAATCCATTCCATCCTGCTGAGAGCTGCCATCAAGGCGAGCACTTTTTGTGGTCCTATTTACAAGGACATCAGATCCTCTAGAAATGAGGATAATGTACAAAGTAATGGGCAAAGATGGTATAAAATCTATCTTGATTTTACCAAACCATAGACAACAAGCAAATGTAGGGGGCTTGTCATTCCAAACAAACAAACAAACAAACCAAGAGACAAAATCTCTACTTCCTCAGGTTAAAAAGAAAGGAAAAAAATGTTTTAAATTTAGCATCCTATTAATATCAACAATGATTAAAACAAGTCACAAAACAGGTTTTTTTGATTCTTGGAGTTTGTTCACGGATGCAGCACATGCAAATGAAAGCATTGAGCATGAATCCTCTGTGCACAAGTTGCACCTCTGCTTGCTCACACAGACCATGTTATCATTCATGTATTGGTAACAGTGATGGGCACAGAGAATCTAACTGTATGTTTCACAGTGGTTCATTTCATCCTGGGTTTGAGAGGTTGTACTATTGGTGTACAATGCAGTTTTAATGCAGTTGTTTAAAATACATAAAATATATCTATGTGTGTATTTCTGTCAAGTTATTTTTAAGGAAAATTTCTTAAGCCCCATGTAGTTCCTAAATATTGCACTCACATGAAAAAGAAAGCATTAATTGCAAACTAAATGTTTGCTACAGACCAAGAAATTCTCACTTACCTTCATACTTATCTCAGTGACAAACCTTCAGTCTTCTTTCCTTGGGATGATGTGTCACAAGATCTCCTTCCTACATGGCCAGGGGTCCCTTTTTAAATCTTCAGAGTGGAGATGCCCTCCCCTTCCGTGGCGGGGCGGAGGAGTCTGAAGGGATCTCTTGTCAGCCCTGTAGATGGAGAAGCAGAAGGTCTGATGACTCCTGAGGGAAACCTGCAGCCTTGCAGGAAGTCCTGACTGAAATGATTGAAAGATGGATGCACTTGGTGATGCACCCCATTAAACAGGTGAACACCTCCTGAATACATCAGCACCAGCCCTGTGTGTTTGCAACGCTCACCTTGCTGCTGGATGATCAATAATCACAGCCAGATGGATGGTGGGAGTTTACCCAGGATAATCTACAATAGATCAGATTAGCATCCATTGTGGGAGCTGGAAAAGCTGGTAAATTACTCGCCAGCATCAAGAAAAAAGTGCCTTACCCAGTGTCACTAGCTTGAAGTTATTCCTTGCATACTTTCAGAGGATGTAGTCTGTGGTTTGATTCTCTAATGATCTTTTGCATCTAGTTTTCTTACACACGAGTAAAACTATAAAGCTCAACAACAGCAACAACAAAAAAGACCAAAAATACCCAATAAATCCTGAACTCCTAATAGTCAGAAACACTTTTCTGTCCCATGGATTGGCTGGAGTAAAAGTCCATGGGCTTGAATAGGTTAAACAGTGGAGCAGTGAACAGAAAAAAAGGCAGGGATCAGGGAAGTAGTTTCCAAGAGCTACTTCTGGGTAATTGTTGGGCTCATTGCAGTCATGGAGAGTTGGTTTGGTCTTAAAGCAAAGAGTTAATCACACTTGATGCCTGGCCTTGCTCACTCTGTAGCCAGGGTTTTCATCTCTCTTCCTGTACTTTTTCCTTTGTAAACTCGATGGAAGCAGAAGGAGAAACAAAGCAAACAGGGAGGTAGAAATTTGCTGATTGGCCAATGGAAAGTTTACTGCAGCAGCCTCACGAACAGGGCCAGCCCATGGTGTGACAAAAATCCAGGTTAGTCCATGCATGTGACAAACACTGGTTCATGGGTGGGAGTTCAAGGAGGAGGGTACAGACAGGCACTGCTGCTGCTCACTGTGAGCTCCTCCCTGCACTGTGTGTCTGTGAACACTGCTCCATAGCACATGAAGCTGCAATTGCTGTCCAGCTTTTGGGGGTATCACTCTGTTCTCTGCTCATGCCACACAGAATTGCTCACTGAATATACAGAATTGCCATCAGCTGCAGAGGCAAGAAACCAGAGGGAAGTTCAGGTTTTGGTCTCAAGCAGCTCCTCTGGTGGCTGGGAGCTGCTGTTACCCTTTCTAAAAGGCCATGCCATGATGCATCCTAGCAGAGGTTATTCCACTTGCATCACTTCACTGTGAAGTTTCTCTTCCCTCCTCTTTTCCCTGTGCTCTGACAGATCAGAGACATTTCTTGATGGTGCTTAACCCTTAGCCTTAGAAGGGGGCTGTGCATTTCATCCAGGAGACATTTAACATACAGAGGCTTGGAAAAGGTAAAGCTACTCCCCTATTGCCTTCTGGAGTGACATCAGATCTTCCTGTTATGCACAGACCGTGGGGCTGGAATCAAAACATTCAGCTGGGCCTGTGAAAATTAACCCCCTGCCTTTGGGATTGGCAGTGTGAAGTATCATTTCTTCTGGATGGTTCTCTTCATGGTAGGAAATGTTTCTGGCACTGAAAAGAAACCCTGCTTTTCCTGCACTGCAATGAGACAAGATAACACAAAAGAAAAAAGGGGGAAAACCAGCTCAGCCCCTCTTGTTGCAGCTAGGGAGAAGAGGAGGAGAAGGGGAAGCATGGAGAAAGATGCTGTAGGAAAACACCTTCAGTTTTTCTTGTGACCATTTGACAAAATCTGAGAGACTCTGACTTAGTGTTGCTGGAGTCTCAGTCTCTCTTCCAAACCTGCCTGTATTCTGAGTCCATGGGAATCCTTGTAGAGATTTGGGCTTGTTTGAAGTTGCCTGGAGGGCAGCAGGGAACTGAACTGGGCAGACCAAAATCTGAACTGCCTTGTTATGGGACAGGTGAGCAGCAGTTCAAGAACAAAAGCAGGATCTTGACAGCATCATCTTAAATTAAATGGCTTTATTGCTGTACCATCAGATGCCTCAATGCCACCATGGTGTCTAAAAGTCAGGAGTTTAGTCACCACCTGTAGCAAGAGACAGTTGACCTTTCCCTTTCACATTAGGTGAAATGAACCCAATCTCAAATTCCATAATGATTTGGGTCTTCGGGATTTTTTTAATTTTCCAATGTTTTCTATTTTTCCCTTAAATTGTCTGTGCCTTTATGACTTATGGTTCTAAACCCATTTATTTTTACTATGACCACTGACTCCAAGTTGCTTCGGCCTTCAAACAAAAGTGTATTTCAGAACCTTCTCCTTGGAAGTCTGTAAGGAGTCTGCTTGCAGAACAAAGAACTCCGGGTTTGTCAATTCTACTTCAGGGATCAAAATTTAAGAGAACTGGCTTCTCCCTTCAAAGCTTTTTCTTACTGTGATTCTATGAAAAGGTGACCATCTTACCCTTCCCAGAAATCCAACCACCTCTAGGATGGTGTATGGCACACACTTTATTTGTAAACAGGGACAGGAGGCAATGTTTTGGGAAGGCAGTGCAGGTATTGAGACTGTTTGCATTCACAAAAGAACTGTGGCTCTGTGTGGGCACATGTGTGCTCTTACTCTTGAAAAATGAAGCAGCCTATAATTGGGTCATGGATCATAACACACCAAAAAGCTGTGGCACTTTGGGATGATGAGCTGTGCACCAAACACTCGTTGTCAGCGCTGCCATTTCTCAGCTGATTCACCTGGAGGAGGAAGTGACTCTGGCATGTAATCAATACCCTGAGAGAGAAAAGTAGAGGGAAGCTTGCTATAGCAGCAGGACTCCTTATTAGAAAGAACATAACCTATTCTTATTTTTTGAGATGATCTAAAGGGCACAGGCTGCGTATCCTGATGCTGTAAGTGATACAAAGCTGATTTCTGGCATTGAAGTTCACTGCAGAGGTGAGGGGAAAATGTTCTCATGTGCTGGAATTTTAACCAATGGGGTCAAACTTACCTCACTGACTTGCATCACGACCATGCACCTTCCCAAATGTTTCCCTGGAAATATTGGATACAGTCACTGTATCCTGGTAAGGGCAGCAGTGATCCATGGCTTGCTCCTGAGGAAAAGGTGCAGCTGGGGTGTGTGTAGGTGGTCACTGGGTACGTCAGCAAACACTGGTGCTGTCAAGGTATAAATCTCCCAGCACTTAAGACCTTTGCTTTGTGCTTATTCTCATTTCCTTTGGGATTTTTTTTCTCTTAGTTTGGTATCTCTCTGAGAAATCCATCCCACTTGTGTCTGGCACCTGAGCCACACCTAGCACAGTGTACTTCTGGCTCCTACATGCTACTGTAGCCTCATAAAAGGCTGTGAAATGTCATGGCAGAGCCTGCAAAGTAGGAAATTACAAAGCATTTTGCATTTCATTTGCAGTAAGTTGCATAGTAAGGCAAGCTTTCTACCAGTAGCAAAGTCAAATGTAGATTGCCTTGGAAGGATGTGGATTTGTTATCACTGAGAAACTCAGAGAATAGATTAGACAATCCTTTTTTAGGACTCATTGCCCAACTGATCCTGCCCAGACACATGGTTATGAACCAGATTACTTCCTTTTTTTGGGCTGGTTTTTTGTGTTTCTTCTCATACAGTCTAGAGAAAAGACAAAAAGCTTCTCCAGCAAATCTGCAGTCCTTGAAATGCACCCACAGACGTTGTGGTGCTGAATGTGCAATAGAATAGTGAAATAAATTCAGGCCAGCAACTGATGGCCTCTCTAATCATGCACCTGGCTTACACCAGAGAGTATCTCTTCCCTTCAGAGCTACACCATGAAAATTCACCTTCCCTGGTGAATTAAAGACTGCTAGAAACTCTTGAGGTGCAGAACAAGGTGTAGAAAATCGAGTCTGTCAGAGATCATGTCAGAGATCATCTCACACAAGAGAGGTAACAGGGACTTTGCTGAGGACTAATGTGTGAGCAACAATGCTGCAGCCAGATCCAGGTTCTACTGTTCTCACAAGTGTGTTTGTGAAAGAGAAGCAGCTTCAAGGGATAATTATAAGTAGAATTTAAACAAGTTATGTGGGGTGAGGGGTGTTTTAAAGCATCAGGAAAGAGTAGAAATTCACAAATTTTTGAAAGGTGCAAGCATCTCAGAAAGAGGTGTTATTTCTAAAGTTCAGTGAACCACAGGGATGGCACAACAACTTTTTTTCCCAAGCAATGGACAAGTCTGAGGCAAACACCAGGTGAAAAGACCAGCTGAAAAAAAGCTCTTCAGACAGGCAGGCTCTACTGCATGTCTTGATAATTTAATACAAAAAAAAATGAATTATTTAAGAGTCCTAATGATTTTTTTTTCACAGAACTAAAGGCAGAGAAGACAGTTAACAGAGAGGCTATTTAATACACTACCAGAGAGAGACTTTAGCACTTTCTTCTTTTCAAAAGTGGTGAGAGTGTTGAAATTTATACAGCTCCCAGATTCCCTGTTGTAACTCTCAGAAATTGGGAGAGATCTGCTCCTGCCTGAAATTTTGCTGTAGGTGAGAAAAGCAGGAAAGAACTGCTAATAGAAGTGAGAAACACCCCAGGAACCAGAGTTTTAACACAGCAATAACCTATATCACAACATTTCTTGCTATTTTAAACAATAATTAGAAGAGCAGGGAGACTTCAAGTTGCATTGAAATTACAGACAATTAATTTAACAGCTGCAGGAGAGATGTGAGTGGAAAAAAAAGTAAAAAGGCCGGGAAGCATAAGCTTGATCCTTGATTAGAACCTGATTGCAGCTGGTGGTCCCTCTCAGCTGAGGGCTGAGCGGCAGCAGCTGTACCTTGTAAAGCTGATTTTCCAGCAGAGTCCTCTGCTCATTTAAACGATGAAGTTCAGGCAGCTCCTACTCCTCAGAGGAATAGCTGAAGTAGCTGTGCTGTCTCCTTCAGGGAAAAAAAGAGAAGCTTTTTTTTTTTTTTTTTTTTTTTTTTTTTTTTTTTTTTTTCCCCCCCCCACCTGCTAGTGTAAGTATAAGGTCTTGGGCTGTGTTGTTTGGGTTTTTTTGTTTGTTTTTTGTTGTTGTTTTTTGTTTGTTTGGGGGTTTTTTACTGGTTTATTACTGAAAAAAAATCCAATACCTTTTAATAGAGTGTTACTTTTATCTGCTTGAGGGCTCTTGTTTGCTTAAAGAACAGTCCTAAACTAATTACAGGGTATTTCAATTTTCATTTAAAGGTAATTCATCCATCTCTTTAGAGATAATACATCTGTAATAATGCCTCTCTGATATAAAAGATTGCTTCCACTTTCTGGCATTTATTTGAGGAGTAAATCTTTTAAGTGAGCATAGTTTAAAAGTAGTCTCTTTAAAATTGCTCTCAGCTTCTTTTAACTATTTTTTTTAAGTATTCCTTTGGCTAAGGAGATATTCATTAGAGTAAATGTTACTACTTGTAGAAATACTAGAAAAATAAATGTAGAGATCTTGCCTCTGTTTATATAAACTAAGTTGCTGCCATGCAGGCAGCCTGTAATAAACTAGCTTAAATTAAACATTTAGTATTTATGCTTATTTCTATGTTAAAAATACTTATATGTAATTTTATTCCTTGCTTCAAAAGATTATATAAGTGTTATTTGCTAGTGAAGCGTGCTGCTGTTTTGGGGGAAAGGAATTAATTTTTCTAAATTAAAAAATCACTTAAAATCTGATTCTTGGGAGCTTCACCCAGCTTCATTGGGTATGTTATTACTATTTAATAATATAGCTCCCAGCTGATCAGTTCAGATGGTTGCAATGTGCAGGGTAGACACGGGAACATCACTGGGAATGAGGGTTAATCTCTGCAAAATGAACCTCCCATGCCTCAGTCACATGCAAACATGCTTATCTTGTAAGAAATACCTTTTAAATGTTTCCTGGGAGACTAGATACTCTGTAGGACATATTTTTTGTGTAATTCCCAGTGTGGCACCATGATAGCTGTGGCTGATTAGTACAAGGAACACTGGATTTTGGAGTTTTTTTGGTCTCGTAGGCTCACAGAAATGCTGAAAGTCTTGTTGGTCTCACTTTTTCTACCTCACCCCTGCCACCCCCACTACAATTAAAGTGCTTCCTTTAACTTAGAAAGCCCTCTGCTAACTTGCAGGGTGTCCTTCAGTTTTTATTTTCATTCCCCCTTACCTCATGGTTATGGTATTTAAGAATAAGCAGTGAGATTTCAGGAAGTATTTCTGTCTTTCTTCCCCAATATTTCCACATCAATTTCTAGTTCCCTGGACAACAAAATGTCCTGGCTGAAGGTTTCTGTCAAAGCTGATAAGTGGAAAAGGGGTTTTCAAACCCCTGGATGCCAGAGCTCCAAGCTGGCTGCTGAATGGAAAAGTTGGCATGAAATGTGTGTGTGTTGATCACCCTGACTCTCATATCTGGTGTCTGTTCTTTCCAGATATTTGGCAAAAGCAGGGAAATGAAGAAGTCTTTTCAATGTGGAGCTAAGAAACGGCACCACAACCCAGTGGACAGCATCTGCAGGAAGATCAAATCCATCCAAATGATGGACCAAGTCTCCAACCCGGCCTTGCAGATACCAAAATTTCAGTCCCAGAACTTTGACAGCCCACAGAGCAATACTAAAAAAAATCTGGAAGAACTACTGAAAGGGAGAAGCTGCAGTAGTGGTGAGAGCTCACCCTTAGTCAGCTCTGGCAGTGACAGTGTTTTCTCTGTGCCCTCGCCCGTTCTCAGGGCCAGCTCTGAGTGCCAGGCTGCAAACAGCACCTATTCCATCCTGGAGGGCACCGAGAGATCCAGCAGCTTGTGGGTGCCTTCCTCTCCCGTGGAGAGCTCTTCTCCATTCCGCTTTGGAGCCGGGGAGGCCAATGCCCAGGGCAAACCCTGTGCTTTAGCAAATGCTGAACCCAAGGATGTGCGGCCCAAGCAGAAGTATCTGACGTCAAGTCCGAACTTGTATTTCTTCCCATCTGAAAAAAAGCCGGGAAGTGCTGTGGTCCAGCCTCCTGTGCCAAAGACATTTCCTTCAGCTGAAAGAGGTAAAAATGCTGAAGAAAAACACCCTCTAATTTGGAATTCTAGACATCTAAACATTCGGTCTATGTAGATGACATTTATTTATCACTTGAACTGGTAAAACGCATTTTAGTAGCACTCAAATCTTATAAGACTGCAAAAAGAGCTGAGGCAAATCTTAATTTTTCTCTAAAAAATATTAGTGTGAGTGTAAAAAGTGAGTAAGTAATAAAGCAAAACTTTTTCAAATTTGCTAATTCATTTTTGGTTCAAGAGATAAAGGTATTTTTAATAGTTTAAGAGATTGAGACTACTAAACTTTTTTTTAATAGCCAAATTTTTTTTGGCTCTTAATTTAGCCTATGATTTGTCTATCAGACTGATTTTTGAATATACAGGAGTTTTGCTCTTAGTTTGGGGTGGTTTTTTTGTAGTTTTGAGGAGTTTTTTGTTTGTTTTAGGGGTTGTTTTAATAATGTTTTAATCATTAACTCTAATGATTTCTCTACAATGTATCTGAAGGGAGAGGGAAGAAATACCTGGCTTCTTAAAATGTCCTGTTTTATATGTTTACTCCATAGAAAGAATAACCAAGTTTTTCCAAAAATACATGTACAAAAGTAGATGCATGGAATACTTCCCAGCTCAGAGGTCTCAGCTATGACCCGTTCCTGTTGTTTAGTGCTAAAATCTCTGGTTTTATTGGTGTGGAAGCTGGTTAGCTGCTTTTGTTGTTTCAGTCATCTGGAATGAAAGTTACCATGAGCAAATAAAGATGGCAATAACAGATTTATTCCTCACAGGAGGGAGGCAGACTATGGGGTACAAAGCTGACAATATGTCTGACGTGAGCTTGATCTGTGAAGAGAACCTGCTGACCACCATCTTCTGTGCATGTGACAGCTACCACACAGGTTTGCCAGGGTTTTTTCATTGCGCTCTCTTTTGTTCTCCTCTTAATGGATTTCCAAGGTTCAGATCTTGTTTTGAGAGGCGCCAGGCTCTGAGATGTGTAGGTGCCTGTGTTGTGGCAGATGTAGAATAAATGTGTAAATGTCTGTGCCTCTTTTGCACGGTGCTTGATCCTTCCCTTGCTGATTTTTGCAGTGCTTTAGCATAGGGGAAAGAGGAGCAACATGTTTCTAGCAGTTACCCTTATTGCGAATGACTGTTTCTTTCTCTCAGCCTTTATCCTGTTAGAAACTTGGCAAACTTCAGAGCAAGAGACAATTCCTCCAGGCTCCACCTCAGACATGACTAAAAGTGGTAGAATCATGGAATGGTTTGGAAGGGACCTTAAAGATCATCCAGTTCCATCCCCCTGCCATGGGCAGGGATACCTTCTCCTATCCCAGGTTGCTCAGAGCCCCATCCAGCCTGGCCCTGAGAGCAAGGATTAGTATCATGTGTCAACTTCTGTTCCTCTTAAACTGAATCCACAAAACTAGTAAAGTGGATTTTTACAGAGAAAAAAAAAAAAAAAACAAAACCCCACCACTAAAAAAAAAAAAAAAAAACTCTCAACCCAACAAAAGAACTCTTAACTACTTTTTTTCTAGATCACATTCTAACTCAGTTCAGGCATCAGTTACTTGTCTGCAGCTCTTGAGGGCAGTTGGATACAATGCAGTTCAGTAGTGTGGCCTTCTCCAGTTTTTTTATGGTGCCTTGCCAGGCTTTGGCATTTGACCTCTGTTTCTGCTTTAGGAAAAGTGGCAGTGTCCAAGATAGTTGATTATTTGAGACATACGACCAGCCGGGACTCGGAGGACAGTGGTCTTGAGGAGCTCTGCAACAAGCTTGACCCAGAGCACAAAGATATCTCCATGGACCTGGAAACCTATCACGCCATCATGGGAGAGTGGATTGAAGACTGTAAGAGAAAATGGTAACTGCATTTTAATAAATAAGTCTTCTGTGGAAAGATGATGTTATAAGCTTCCCCTGTGGCTCTGGAAAGAAAGTGGTATTGGGACATCATGTCCACAACACTGGGTTTGGCTAAAGTTTTGTAAGGGTTACAAAGCTGGTAAGCAGCCTGGTGTCCTGCTGATTTTGTGACCCATGATGCTCTCTTCTTCCAGGGAAGTAGGTGCTGCTGAGAAATCATCATCAAGCACAGAAGACCTGGAATCTCAAGTACCTAAAACCATCTCTGAAGGTGCAGAACATTTTACTCTGTTCCTGTCCAGGAAAGCTCCACTTTCTTGCTCTATAACCAAAACCCACACCTCTTTCAGCCAGCAAGACACATGTCCAGATGAATGTTACATCAGGGAGCCTGGAGGCCTTTGGGGGTGATGTGTCTAAAGGAGACATGTGAGTCCATTTAAGCAATTCTTTCTCAGCATGTGGTACTCCTGGGTTTGAGCCACTTGACAGAAATTTCAAGAGCCTTTATTTTGGAACACTATCCTTGAAGATTTTAACGCTCACCTCAATCTGCAGGAGCTCTTGATGCTGTCACCTTCTTCTGCTCAGACTTGAAATACAAGCAGTATTTTTTCCTGTTTATATCTTGGTGCTTCTGTGTCTGTTTGCCTTTTTAGGTCAGGTGTTTGTCATATCCTTACCTGTTTAAATTGGTTCATCCCTCCACCAGTTTTAGTTGTCTGATGACAAGAAGACATGACCTGAAAGTCTGGTCTTGCATTTTATTTGGGGTTGTTTTTCTTATGATAGGGAGTTTGAAGCGGGGTTTTTTGTTGCTTTGGTTTTTTTTGGGTTTTTTTTTTTTTTTTTGTAGTAGTAGCAATGAAATCTGTGAAAGTCTGTGATTGGGACTGTTAATGGCAAAGCACTTAACAAAGAACAGAAGCTTCATTTGTAGTTTATGCCTAGTCAGAAATTCAACATCTGCTCTCTAAAGCTTCTCTGTAATCTCTGAGTCTCAAAAAAATGATCCTTGTTTAAGTTTCAGTTGAAAGCATAAAGGGGGGGATGTCTTAGGGGAGAAGAAAGGACCCAGAAATTGCAGAGTGAATACAGAAGCATCACTAGTGGCCCAAAAGGTGATTAGCAAAATCTTAAAGCACTCTCATGCATGCATCCAGCTGTGGCACTTTGTGACAGCAAATTCCAGTTGTAGGGAGCAGAAAAATGCTTAAAACCAAAAGTTCTTGATGCCCATAAAACTGGAGAACAGACTTGGAGCTGCTCCATTATCTCTGTGCAGAGCAAATTACTGGACACTGCAGCATCACAAGTCCTCTGTGGGCTCTCCTCTCACCTCTACTCAGTGCAGTAGGATGCTTTAAAAGTCTGAAGTAGATGAAATCACCTTTCTCACTCTTCCTTGGCTTTTTTACTGGGACAGGGAGACCTCTGACTTGATAACCTGCCTTGCGGACCTGCAGTACAACAACCGGAAGCTTCAGGAAGAGAACAACAAACTGAAGCTCACCATGGAAGCTTTGGATGAGACCAACAGCAAGCTCCTGGGAGATAATGAGCATCTACGTCAACAATTAAAAAGGTAGGGGACTCTGATGGCACCAGGCTGCCATGGGCAGAGCTGTGATCTTCCAGCCTTGCTTTCATGCTTTTCTCCTCACCATTGCTTCATCACAGTGGTTTTCTTGCCTTTATGCAATATCTGTAAGGTTTAACCTTCTTGCCTGGTTGTTCTGCTCTGTCCCTCCTGGTTCTTATAAAATCATTCCTCTCAGAGCTAGGTTCCTGCAGCACGTGGTGGTGTGGGGGCACACGGAGAACCTCAGGCTAAAGCAAACAAACAATATAACTATATATATATTAAAAAAAGGCATCCTATTACCAAGATTATAGCCAAGTGCTGGAAGGCTTCCGATCCTAGACCACATTCTTGTTGCCAGAGGGGAAATGAGTGTCTAAAAGCTATTTTGCTGCACGTTTGGTGGACTGGGGTGAATTGTGTCACTTGTTCAGCCTTTCTGTAGCCTGAGGACATACAAGTGCCATGAGTACAAGCCCATTTTTCATTGCGATCACCTGGCCTGATTAATTACCCTGTGATATGGTTTGTTCAGCTGCAAAGCTGTTCCCAGGGTTTTCAGGGGAGATTAAGGCAAGAGGGTAACTGGGGTAGCTGGCAGGGGATGTGTGCCCTTATGTGGGACCACCTGCTCTGGGATGCTCTGCAGGATCAAGTTAGCTTGGGAAAGGGCCTTGCCTGTTGCTTTAATACATGGTTTGGGGCTTATCAGATTAGGGTAAGAAAATGGTGCTGAGCTCATCTTTGAATACTGAATTGAAATTCAGCTGTAAGCCATGAAGTGTTGTAAAGATGAATTTGTTTGGGTAACCTGCGATATTTAACTGTAACATGCTAAATTTATAACATATTTAACATAGCTTTGTTTGCATCACTTGTCTCGGATGGGGCTTCATCCCTCACTTCAAGACTGGAAGAGGGTGATAAAAAGGAAGTAGAACCATGAGATTTGCTTCCTGGACAGAAATGATAGGCTTAAACTTGATTGTTGCTCTTGTTGTTGTTAAGTGTTGTGCCAAAAAATTAAGTCTCTAGTGGCTTCTAAAAATACTGTTTCCAGCCTATCTAAACAACCAACATTAACTGGCTGAAGTTTCTCTGGATTTGCTTCCCCCTGTGCAGTATCCAGCACTATGTGTTGAAAGCCAAATCCCTGGAAGAAGAGCTAGAGGAAGCAAGAAACAACCTGAACGTGTCAGAAGAGGAAAGAGAGCAGATTCTTTGCCACAATAGACAGCTAGTAGGTGCTCTTCCTTCTTGTTTCCCTTGTACAGCACCCCACATCTTGCTGTAACAGTGGTGTGGCTGCTCAGGCTGTTAAAAATGAGAAGAAAGGCCTTTTCTGTGCCTTAGTGAAGGCTCATGAGCTGCACCAGCCTCAGCTCTCCCCTTTTTGTGTGTTCTCTGAAACAAAGGGATTCAACACCACTGCTGTGGATGTTTTTGTGATCTGTTGCTTATATGCTAAAAAAAACTCATCTGTTTTTCTCTCTTTTTTTGTTTGTTTGTTTTTCCCCATAAACTTGATCAGGAAAAAGAAAATCAGTCTCTCAACATCAAAGTTACTTCTCTCCAGGAAGAGGTAAAATAAGTCATGATTTGACATGTTCGTGCCTAGCTAAAATTTGCCATTAAGAAAGAAAATATTTGTCAGACTTTGAAGCCCTGCATGCTAATTAAGTTATCAAAATATCTAACACTTTAAAAGGCTGATTTGTCATAGAACTTTGTATCTTGAGGTTGCACTGTGCTTTTTATTTTCCACTTGCTGGGTGAGTAAGGATATGAGGTTAGGGAAGCATAGGGACAGAGACAAACTACTTCTCCCCCACCACCACCTTTTTTCCAAGATTTATAGGCAAATTCCATGTATTTGTTTCCCACAGCTATAAACAGACAAACTCTATGTTGAAATCATCTCCATCCAACACTTTATCATTTTGTATTCAGTTCTGTTTTCCTCCCTTAAATTCAAAGGAGTAATCTTGTATAGAGCTGTAACACCAAAAATAAGTAACAAATAATTTTAAAAATACGGTAGGTGGGATCTCCCATCCCATTGACACTGGCCAAGGAACTACAGGAGTTTTTTAGGGAATGCAGCTCCATAAGCAGAGAATCCTTAAGCTTGTTTTTTATTCAGAGAAGAGCTGTTCATTCTTTCTCTCTGTTGCTTTTGTTTGGTTTTTTTTACTGCATCAGAGCAACTATTTTATAAACCAGGTGATGTAGATTTTAATGCTTGCTTACAGACTGTATTTCAGACTTTTCAGGGGGAAATGGAGAAACAGGTTAAATCAAAGATAGACTGATCTGAAGGTGCTGATTTTCTTTACTTTCTGCAAAGCTCCTTAGTCCAAATTGCTGTTAAACCCCATCATTCTGAAAACAATTCTCATGCTGCACGGCTGACTTTTCTTTAGCTCTCCAGGTCTGGCAGTGTTATAAATCACATTTTGAGGGGTTTTCTCTTTTACTGGTGCTCTGGGTGGGAAAAGGAGCAGAAGCAGTTTTGGTGGGGCAAACACATGCAATGTATGTGCAAAAATGCTGGCACTGCTTGAGAGTAGGCAGCAGCTTGGGGGTGGAGATGTCATTTTTGCCTGATTTCTTCAAGGAGAAGCTGTCAATCCATTCAGCTGTGCCTAAACACTCTGTGTCTTGTTTAGATTATTAGGAATAGCATGGACACCAATGGGCTGCAAAAGAAGATTTTGGAGCTGTCTAAAAATGCAGCACAGCTTCAAGTAAGCATTTCAAAGCTGAGAGTTATAAAAAGTCAGCCTGGATTTCACTTGGGTCTAATGAAGGGGGAATTTCTGCAGCTGGAAGGCAAACAGTCCTGAACCTCTGTGTTGAAGGACTGCAGTGAAATAGTAGTTTGGAGAGTGTGACAGCTTTCACCAAGGAAGTTGCTGTCTGGAGGAAAAAAAAACTAGGCTGATGGAAACAATCCACAGCTTCATTATTTCCTCCAAGTTAAATATTTTTTTGATACCTTTCCCTCACTATTCAAAAAAATACATTAAGGTCATGCTTTGGGAGATGTTGCTGAAAATATTGACCTGGACAGATGAAACAAAATTGACTGAAAGTTAAGAATATTTTCACTCTTTACTGGGTACAAGATCTGTACTTTGAAACAAACACCACACAAGGTATTCAAAGAAGAATTTGATTTTTTGAAGCAAGGAACATTGATATTCTTTTCCCCTTCCCAGTAGGAAATAGGAACAGACTTTTATTATGGTCTGTAATGATGGCTGAGTTTACTTTTGATCTTTTCATTCTTCAGATCCAAGCCCATCTCTATGAGAGCACTGTGGTGAATAAAGAGGCAAGCCTAATCCAGGTTAGTTGCCTTTACTTCATTACTGACTGAAAACCACACAATCACAGAATAATTTGGGTTGCAGTGGACCTTAATGGTACCTTGTTCCAACCCCCTGCCGTGGGCAGGGGCAGCTTCCACTGGCCCAGGTTTCTGCTCTGTACTGATGGGATGATTTGTAAAAAGGCAAGGCAGTAGTATTCACTGTGGCGCTCTGATTTCTACTCTTCTCCCACTGCAGAACCTGATCCTATAAATGGCTTCAAAGTAGGCGAGCTCTACTTTAGGACCTGCCTATGAGTCAGCATAATTAAAGATTTCAGGATTTTGCTTGCCTTTTTTTTTTTTTAATCACAACCCATTAAAACAAACTTGCAAACTTCAGACAAAATGTCCAGAAACTTCTAAAGGCTGCTTTGTTTGGCAGGGACCTATAGAAGACCTTTCCCTTCATATCTTTTATTGAAATTGTTTGTGTCAAATTAGAAATTGTGACTTGGAGCCCAATAGAAAAGGAAATTTTTCTTTTTATTGCTGAGGTGCAATTATCTAGGCTCTACTGAGGAGTGAACATTTCAGATGTCTTTAAACATGCACTTTATACTAGAAAACAAAGCTAGAAGACCATACAAATGTGCTGGCATTCTCTGGATTCATGAATTATGCAGAGCTTTCTATGCCAGGGGAGTTCCTACTTAGCAGGACATGCTATAAATCTCCTGATAAAATATTTGACTATTGGGCTCCCTTCAAAGTGGCTGCAGCAGAATTGAAATGGTAAAAAAAGAGAGCCAAACTTCAGTGTGATCCAGCTGATAACTTTGTCCTGAGTGTTTTAATAGTTTTGGTTTGGTTGGCTGTTTTTCCAGATGCAGCTTAAGGGCACAAATTTATTAAAATCTTTTTATAAAGAAGTAGCTTTCACTTTCCCTACTTGAATGATTCAAAGCTTATGTGAGCTCTGTAGTATCATTTTATTCCAACAAGATTCTCTTAGTCTATTGACTAAATGGGAATTTTGAAAGTAGACTGCTAGATTACATGTAGATAAATGTGAGTGGTTGGAATAATTTTGAAGAAACTGGTGTGGAAACTTGTTGGCATTAGGATAATCTGGTTCTATAACCTCACTTTTCCTGCCTAGCTTTCTGTGCACTTCATCTCTTTCAAAAACCTCAATGATTTCTAAAGAGAGAGTAGGAAGAACTCATAAAAGTGTGAGAGGACAAGAGCTCCTAGTCTTAATTTCACATTTTCTCTCATAAATTCTCTGCTGTCTGTGCAGTGTCTTTTATTGGAATGGTGTTGTATTGGCATAACCTGACTGGCACTAATTGCTAAGAAAGGTGATTCTTCTACCAATTCCTCAGTCCTACCATGAGGGCTGATTCTTTTTCAGCCTTTCTGTTAGGTTGTGTTTAATCTACAGAGTGCTACACTCTAATCATGAAAAACAAGTAAACTTGAAACATTGCAACTTGTTTGAAGGGTCACTTGGGATTAAAACTCCTCCTGGCATATAATACATCATATTTTAAATTAAAATTGGAGTGCTTCTGTCTAGTTTCATCTGTTGGACTTGAAAACAGGTGAGTAATATATGAAAGTACAACACCTGGAAAAGAGGGTTTGTCTCCTTAATTTCAGAATTTATGTAGGAAAGGTCATCTGAGTGGTCTGTTAGTTAAAATTCAAGGTAACTTGCTGTATTCTTTTAAATTCACAACTATTTTTATGTCATAATCAGGTTGCTGCGGAAGCTAAACCATATATTTTACTGCTGTGATGGAGGATGGAATGTAATGTTTTTGTTGTTCTTTTCTCAACAATCTCTGCAGAAGGAGCAGGATATCAAGGAACTCAAGCTAACCATTGTGGAGTGTTCCTCAATCATAGAGGTATGGGTTGGGTTGGGTTTGGCCTGTGCTGGTTCTGCATGGCAAAGTCAGCCTCTCACCAAACCCCACGGATGTTTCAGACACTGAGGGCTGAAAAAAATAAACTGCTGGAGAACATCCAACACATGCAGCAAGAGCTGATCTCGTGAGTATTGTGGCCAAATCCCAGGAAAGGCAGTTCATCAGTAATCCAAAATAGACTGATATGTATTTTTCTTTCCTGCTTCTTTTAGGAATGGGTTGAGTTTTCCATTGTTGTGTAAATTTAACAGCAATATTCCTGAAGGGACGAGTACCCTGCACTGTGAACTGGAGCTTGCAGAGTCCTCTGAGGTATGGATTTAACCTTAAATTTATCTCTTCCCAGTTGTCTTGCATCAGCAGAGGCAGAACAAAGCTCATTGCCTGTATATGATTTGATAACTCTGGAATTTGAAGCCATAAATCCTAGCATGTAAACACAGAATGAGAAGGTTGCAATATTGTTCCAAGCACCTTGGAGAAAGTCCAAAGAAGAGCAAACAAAACACTTGTAGATATAAAATATTTGCTGATAGTATCCTAGAATGGCCTGGGTTGGAAGGAACCTTAAAGATCATCCAGTTCCAACCCCCCTCTGCTCTACCCAGTAAATCTGGAGGAACTTGGGTCATGCATTTAGCTGGCAGAAGAACAGATGGATGGGAGAAGATATCAGTTTTCCAATATATAAAGGTTTTTATGCTTCAGAAAGTAACTGACAGTCTGCTTCTTGTGCTGCCTACACCAGACATGAACAATGATTCTTTTTCAGTTGTGAAAGAGGAGACTTCTTTTTCTTTGAAGTTCACTGTAGTGAGAAAGGAAATTCAGCATTAGAGTGAGCATCTTGATAAAGTTGAGTCCTAATCTAATGTACTGTTAAGAAACTCTGATAAGCATCTCTAATGGCAAACCAAATATAAATGAATAAAATAAGTTATTTATGTAAAGAGAAGATGATTAGACTAAAATACTTTAATCAGAATTATTTAATTATGACTACTTGTACAGTGCACTAGCTATTAAACCAATAATTTCCAAGCTAATGATTGTTAGAGTTGGTTATTACTGACCCGTGTTGGTGATCATGGACAAAGCTTTTGTTCAGCTTTGAGAAGTAACTTTGAGGGGGTGTCCCCACTTGAGAGAGGGATCTCTACACACACCCTGCTAGAAGGGGGGTGTCAGAAGCCCTGACTTTAAAAAAGTGGGGCTGGGTTTTTATGGTATAGAGTGATTGACTGTCAGAGCTCTCCAGGCCGGCTGTGCCTGCTCAGCTGTGTCCTTTGTCAGGAGCCTCTCCTGCCACTTCCTCACTGGTGCCAGTTTTTGTCAGGAAACATTGTTCTTGACATCCTCAGAATTTTTAATTTTGGGATCAAGTAATCAGGCTGGTCTTTGTACTCTCCAACACCAACAGCAGCATGATCCACCACTGATAATTTTTGCAAGTAGGATATGGCTGAAGCTGTTTTACACCACTTTAGGTGGAGCATCCTGCTACAATTATGGCTTTGGTTCTGATATTAAGGTGAGCTATTCTGTTCCCATTTCCTTAGACAATCCATGGAGTCCCATCCTTCCCTATGTGCAGCACAGCTGACAGCAGAGAGATGCTGCTGAGAGATTTCTGCTTACTTTTGTACAAGGTGCACTTGTGAAGAGTTATATAGCACATATAGCAACAACAACAAAAATGTACAAATAGATGCAAACTTCAGGCCCAGAAAGGAGAGGCAGGCTTTGCTAGTCAGCTTTGAAGAGTTAGGTATCATCCTATATTGCAGCTCCCCAGAGCCCCAGTGAGTCACTGTGTTTGCCCTTCAAATGTTGCAGAGAGACACGATTCCCAGAGTCACCTGTAATGAAGGGCTCTGCTTACTCATCACTTGGTAACGGCTCCTCTGAATAAAGATAACTAATTACTGATTTCCTCTTGCCTACCCTGGCATGGACATTTACACTGGATCACTCAGCAGCTTAGCTGGCTTGCTTTCTTTCTATTTTTTTAAATCCTCATCGATGTGATGGTTTTGAAAAAGTTTTTCCAAGCCTCAAGTTTTGGTAGCTCAGACCTTCTGGTAAATACAGAACAGGGGTATTTCAGGAAAGTCTAAATGTCACTGCTGCTGGTTTGCAATAAGGGTATGTCAAAACAAACTAGCTGGCTCTTCCATCTCTTCAAAGATTATCAGGACTGAACGGGCGTCCCTGGATGAAACACTGGACCGTGAAGTGCTGCTTTTGCTTCAGGGGTCTGAATATGCAGGAGAAAAGTTCAAGACCATCATGAAAAACCTGGTCAGTAGCAAAGCTTATGTGGATAAGGGTGCTGCCTTTGATCAGCAATGTAATTAGGAGTTCTCCAGGCATTGATAATCAGATTGTTTGCTCCTTTTGGAAAAATAAGAATAGTTTGAGACTGGAGGGGGTCATAGCTTAACAAGATCACTTGGCACCTACCCTAACACTTCTTTTTTTTTTTATACTGGGTAATTCTGGGCAGAGTTGTAGATAAGCACTAAAAATTATGGAGTTTGGGGAGGTTGTTTTGGGGTTTATTTTCTTTTTCAGCAAGAGGAAGCCTCTGAAGCAGAGGAGCTTGTCATGGCTTCATTAGAATGGATGAAAGATCCTGATGAAGACATGCAAAAGACCTGGGAAAGAAAACTTGTGGTGAGTAACTGCTTCTCTGAAGCATTTAGGCATTTAGCACTTTGAAACAGTGGGGCTGTGCAAAAACTTCAGGTGGGTATCTTGCATGCTGTGTGTGTTTATTACTGGAGATCAGAGTCCATCTCTGACTCAAAGGTGGCTGCATGGAGAAAAATATCTTCTTTACTGGGTTTTTTTGAGGAGGAATAGGATGATTGCTGTTCACTTATGTGCTATGCTCTTCCTGGCTTGTTTTGTGCAAGAGCTCCCTTAGTTAAAATTCTGCTTGAAAGAAAGGGAAGATGAACCAAGTCAAAAAGCAAAGGAGGCTTTATAACCAAATTTCCAAATCAAAACATCCATTGGGCTTATTTTGTTGTAAAAGGTGAAGAGTTCTGTTTTTACTGGGTATATGCCACAGGAAAAATTTCAACAAAACCTTGTTTTACAACTTAATCTTGTATAATGTATTTCTCCTACTCCTCATACCTCTGGTGAGGCTTGCAAGCACAGACTTTTGCTCAAGGTACTGGGAAAAATATCTTCCCTATGTAGTGCCAAGTGCCTGTGGACAAAACAGGCACTTTGTTCCCTCCTCCTCTCCCCTGCAACAGCACAATTTCTGAAATTTCCATGCATCTTATTGGATGTGACTTTTTCTCTAACCTGCTCCTTTCTGCTGGTCTGTTGTTAGGAATGCCCCAACAACCCCAAGCTGTACATAAATGCTGTTTTCCAGCTCCCTACTGGATGTCAAACCCCACAGTTCCTCTCCCTTGGGTGACAGCAGGTGCCACCACGGGATATGCTGCATGAGGTTGTTGCTTCTTTGGGGAGAAAGCTGTTCTTCTTTTTTCTTCTAGTGCTACAGAATGATGTAGCTGGGCCTCTTCTGCCTTCCTGGGCAGGGCTGGAGCAATCACTGGGGGCCATCCAGTCCTGGAGCCAGGTTTTTTATCAGTTTTCTTCATCTAAATCCTGAAACCTTCTTCTCCTTAGAGGAGGTGCAATCGTCTCACTCTCTTCACCCAGATGTGACTTTGGGTAAACTCTGCTGGCTCATGAATTGCTATAGCTTTTTGATCTTGACTGGAAACCTCCTCCTGCAAAGCTGTCAGAGCTGAAAAATGCTTCTCAAGTTACATTCCCATTGGGATCATATTCCTGTTAAACATGTGAAGCTAAAAAACTTTTGGTGTGGGGGTTGGAGTTGATTGTGGCCAATGAATCCTATTCTGACTCCTAAAGAGTGATGTATTTGGAAACTGAGTTAACAGAGGATCAAGAAAGAAAAAAATACTTTAAAAATAAAAGGTCTCATCCTTTAGGGTCCCACAGGGGATGAGAAGTGACTTCATGTCAAAAATTATCTTTACCTAGAATGAACAAGCCAGGTATGTGTGAAATTTTGTGCATGCAACTGAACACTGGTAGATCCAAAAAAAAAAAAAAAAAAAGGGAGAGAGATTCAAAGTAGCTGCTTCCAGCCTCAGGGAAAGTGCATGGTCCAAGATTTAATTAGCTGGTTAACAAAAGCTCTCACTAGAAGCCTTGCCCACCATATCCTGTGAAATCTGTTATGGACATGTTTTGCTGGGGTTTAATGTTTTCAAAAACATTTTAAAGGATATTAGACATAAAGCCAACTTGAAGTGTGCATATTACATATATCTAACCATCTATAGTGACAGCACAATCTTTTTCACCCTTCTACTGGGAGATAAGGCTGGTACATGTGCTATGATAAGCCTATACCCCTTAAGTGTCAATCATGGTATTTGTACGAGTGAGAGCTGCCTGCCTTGGCTGTGGTACAGACCCTCAGGATGTGGGCAGTTGCACATGGTCACATCCCATGTCATCCTAGGTGCCCTATCAGCAAAAACCACCTTTTTTTTTTTTTTTTTTTTTTAAAGCATAATACTTGATGTGTTTTGTTTTTTTTTTATTTGAAGCTCTTGAGCATCAGACTCCAACTTGCAAGCAGTTAATGTGGCCTGTATTTGTAAGATTGATGTTTTCCCCTTGGAATTGCTGCAAAATCCCAGGAATTTAAACTTCATTCTTTCCTGACCTCTGTTTGACTCTCATTAAGCATTCTTTAAAAGCTGAGGATACTCTTTCACGTGTTCAGTTGAGAAAGGTCAGAGAGAGCACTGAATTATTCTTCTCAGGACTTTATACTGCAAGTCACTGTTCAGAGAAATAGAGTTCAGTCTTACCTAACATCTAATTTTTACCCTTTTCCCTCCTAAAAACCAGAGGTAAATCTAAAAGCCTTCATGGTGGGGGTCATCTCTGGCACAGCTCACCTGCTAAGCATGTATGGCAAACAGGTTTTATTGGTTGTTGGTTATTTCATTAATTTTGCTGCAATATCAACTCAATTTGGTACCAATGGACTCAGCTGTACTTTGAGGAAAGGGCTGCAGGAGCCTAAATTATCAAATTCAGAGCTTCCTGCAAGATGATCTTTATTAACACTTCCTCTTAAGAGCTATGGGTTTTGTTGCTGTATCTGGGCACCTTGCTGGTGGAGTTTTATCTTTACTCTGATAGTGTGGGATGTAGGTGATGATATTAATTGGTGGAGCAGGGAACTCAATTCTCACCATGTAAATTAAGGCTCTGGCTCTGCTCCTCCTCTAACCACATGGCAACTTCAAAATTCCACAGGCCCTCAAGCAAGAACTAGGAGAAAAAAGACATCTTTGGACCCAGAAACTCCAGCTTTTGGAAAAATGCAATGAGTCCTTAGACAAGGATTTTATTCGAGTGGCAGGCAACCTGAGGAGAACCAAGACAGAACAACTTCACCTAAGGAAAGAGCTCTCTGCTAGGTACTCCTTCAAAGAATCTGTGTCTTTTTTGAGGGGGGAGGCTGGGTTTTGGGTTGGTGGGTTTTTTTGGTTTGATTTGGTTTTGGGGTTTTTTTCTGGTTGCTTAGCTGTTTAGTATCTTATTTTGGGGTGGGTTTTTTAGTGGAACAAAGTCTACTGAATTCTCAAGATTTCTTTTTTTGCAGAGGAAATGGTCTTCTGTTTTAGAGAGTGGATCTGGTTTTAGCACAAGGTCTACACTGTGTGGGAGTTAAGGTTTGTGAGTGAACTGATGTACAGCCTTGAAGGTGTCTTTGAGAACACCAGGGAGACCACAGACTGAGAAGTTAAAGCACAAGAGCACTGCCTATTGAGCAGGTGCAGCCCTCAAAAAACCCTCTGGGTTTGTGTGAAGCAGGAGAGCTGTTAAATATCTGTCTGAAGGTATTTTTGCTTTGGGATACAGTTGCTAGGCTCAGGGAAGACAATATCTCAATTTCCCAAGGGTGTAGCTTCAATAAATTGTCATTAAATATGAAAATGTAACTTTTTTTGCATATGACTCCTCCTATGGGTTGTGATCTGAGAAATAGGATCATAAAATGGCCTAGGCTGGAAAGGACCTTAAAGATCATCCAGTTCCAAGCCCCTGCCATGGGCAGGGTCCCCTTCCACTATCCCAGGTTGCTCCAAGCCCCATCCCTGGATTTGGGATATTCCTAGGCCTTGGCAGCCCTGAGAGCTGATGCAGAGCAGTTGTACCATACTTTTGCCTGACTTACCTTCCACTGAACCACCTATTACATGCCCTCCCTCCATCTGGAAAAGAGCTGATAAGAATACTGATGGCTTCGTTTCTTAAAGCTGTCTCTGTATCAAAATTGCGATGAAAGCATCAACAACAACCAAAAAAAAAAACCACCCACAAAACCCTGAGGTGAGTTAGAGAGGAAATGGGCAAGGGTTTCTGCAGTGGAAAAGAAGGGTTTTATTGAAAGCCATCCTCTTTAGCACCAGTTCTGATGGCATCTGCTTGCTGTCAAATGAAGTTCTCTCTCAAACGTGAAGAAATCAATCCAATGAAGCAGTAATAGCTCCTGGGTATCTTTTTCTAGAATGACTGCCTCTATATGTAATCACTATTTCTCCCAAACCCTGAGGAAACACATTCTGTTATCCAAAGTGCAAAAGCTTGCCCCACTGAGATCTTGCTTCTTGACAGTTCTCTGGTGATTCCCCTGTGGTACCCAGAAATGTTACAGAAAGCCTTCATCCCCTTCCTGCTATTAGAAAAATAAGTGTCTGATTCCCTGGTGCTGGATCCCAGGGAGCTGCAGTGTGTAACAGCTGACTTTAGGTGCCTGTCCCAGCAGCCAGTGTGTGTCACCTCCCAGGGCAGCCTGCTCTGAAATGTCATTAATGGGTTGTGGTTTGTGCTCTCTCTCGCTCCGCAGCCAGCACGAGATAGAAACTGCCAAACAGCTACGAGAAGAAATTGCTGGCCAGGCAGAAGCCCTGTGTTTAGAGCTGCGAAAAACCACCAAGCAGCTGGAGGATGCCAGCAAGCATGTAAGGGGCAGCCCAATTCCCCCTTGGTGGGGCAGCAAGAGATGTCAAGGGCCGCTGCCAATGCGTGGCTGCCCTGGGGAAGGGAATTGTGTGTTCGAATGGTGTGCCTCCCTGCAAAAGTGGAACCAGCAGAGGAAGTAAAATTTGAGGGGGTGGTGACAACAGTTTGCTGATGAAAGAGGCAGCATTGCATATTTGTGGTGGCTTAAAAAAAAAGAGAAAAGAGGGGGAAAAAAAAGCACCCAAAAATAGCTTCCATACACAGTCCACCCCAACGTAAAAATGCAGAAGTTCAGAGGGAGCTTTATCACTTCCTGAGAAAGAACAGATGCAGTTTGGTTTCATTTACATGAACTGTAGAGCCTTCTTGAGCTAGCCAGGCTGCTTTATTTTATATTTTTTTATTCTTTTCTTTTTTCCCTAAATATTGTTTTGTGCTTAGGCGAAGGATCAAGTTGAAGCATTTCACTCTGCTTGTGAAGAAGCAGCATCCTTGAAGAGCAAGTTGGAGGAAGCCATTTCTGAGAAGCAGAAGCTCAGGGATGTGAATGCTGCTTTAGCAAGCACTTGCCAATTGCTTCAGGAGAAGGTGGAAGACCACAAAAGTGAGTAACTTCTGGCAATGTGCCAGCATTCACTTTTTGCATGGGCAAGTACTTCAGGGTTTAGCTACATCAAGGGAAAATAGGACTGATCTGCAGGTCATCCAGTAAAATGCTCTGTGGAGTCTTGCTTGTTGTTTTGGATTTCACCCCCCCCCCCCCCCCCTTTTTTTTTCTACTTTTCCTTCTCCTTGAAGAGATCTGCCGCCATCTGAGCTGAGAAGCAGGTGGGATCCTAAGGAGTGGGTGTTGGGATCCACCAAAGCTTCAGAAGCTCCCAACAAAAGCCCCAGTCCTAGGAGGGGGGGATTAGTAATTCCACAGATGGCACAGGTACTCCTTTACCAAAAGTGCTGTTCCCCACTTTATACCTAACAAAGCCATCCCTCTTTCTTAAGCTTCCTGAACCAGACAGACGTTTTTGTACGTTCTGTGCTCTGTGTGCTGGCTGTGCTTGCTCTGTGTTTTTGACTAGCTGCGTGGTGTTAGGCTGCTCTCTTCAGTGGAAAGCAATCCTGTCATTGCCTTGTACACGTGCAACTTCTGCCACAGTGCCATGGAAACTTCCTATTGCCTCTTTCTTACTCACTTCCTGACATCAGCACCTCAATAACCTGGGCAATTAAATAATGCAGAGGTCTGAATCCAGAACACATGGCCTTTTTCTTTCCTAACCTTGCAGTCTGATCACTTTCTTAGAGAAAAGGGATTTGACTGATTTAAGCCCTTTGAATGTTTTGCCCTCAGGCACACAGTTACCATATATGCTCAACAAATATGTGTGCATTGCAAACAACTCCATGTAAACCACTGTTTGTCTCACCAGAAAACCTCCCTGGGACCCTTTGCTTTAGCTCTAAGGCACAAGTTTGCACTGATGTGGCAGAAACAGCCCCAAACTGTGCTTGCCTGCCTCTGACCAGTGTTTTGGTGTTGGGTGCTGTTTGTGTGTATGGGTTCTTATGTTGTTTTCGTGCTTCCCACAAACCATGCAGCTGCTTTATTTTGCCCTTAGCAAGAGGCATGACAGTGGAAATAGTTTGTCATTTTCCATCTCTGAATAGATGAAGCTCTCCTGCAAAGTGAGCTTGAGCAGATCAAGAGAGAAACCCAGATATGTAAAACTGGTGCCACTGTGACTAAACCAACACACCCCCACCCCAAAAAAAAAGTCAATCCCCAAAGAACCACCACCACCCTGAAAATGGCTAGGATCTTAGCTTTAAATTACTCCAGTTACTTTACAGAAGTCTTTTTGTAGATAAATAAACAGGCAGGGGTGTCAAGACTTTGCAAAGCATAATGAAGAACAGGGCTGACAAACAAGGCTGGCACTGAAGAAAAGAATAAAAATACTTTATATTGGTTCCTTTAGAAAGGCAGACAGGTCTGGTGCCTCTTCTGACTGAAGGGCTGGGCTATGGTCTCCTCCCCCACCTACCCATTTCAACCCCCTACTTCCTCCCATCTGTATGGTAAGGGGGAAAATGCTTCTAAATGCAAAGCCCATGGACTTTACAACTTCTGTACAGGATGTCAGGTGGAAAGGACAAATATTTCTCTTCCCCCAAGCTGTAAGTGAAGGATCTGTTTGCACAGGGAACTGTGGCATCCTAGCAGTAATGATGTGGGGAAGCATTGCCCTTGATTTGCAGGTGAAGATGTCCAGTGTTTTCTCTTTCCTGAGAAAAAGCTGTTGCAGGCTTAACCAGACTAATGCAAACTACAATAAATTCTGTTAAGGAGTAGTTAGAGCTGCTGTAACATTGGATTACTTGTTATCAAGTTGTTAGGAGCCCTGTTAGACTTGTAAATGTCTCTTCATAGCAACTGCTAATGCCCTGAGATGGGAACTGCTTCAGAGGCGTCTCTGTGAATTGCTGTGCCAGGTATGGTGCCCTTTGCTGGGAGCAGGAAAGGTGGGCTTGCACATGAAGGGCTCTGGTGGAAGGACAACACAGCTGAGACCAGCTGCAAACAATTAGGCAGCACCTGGTATCTTCTTTCCTAATATGTACATAAGCTGTATGTACAAATCTGCACATTATTTTCCTTATCAGCCTTCTGGGAGAAATGTGTCAGGACTTACAGGTGTGGTGTTGGTCTTCACTGTGAGCAGTTGTTGTGATTGTGTCAAAAGGGGCTGAGGGAAGCCATCCCTGATGCACTGGTGTGATTTTTGTCCCACTCTGCAGACAGGCTTGAAAACAAATGTTTAAAATCTCATAATGTAAGGTTCTTTTCAGTATCCAGACACTGGAATAGGCAGTGAAACAGTTTTTAACTTTGTGGCCCTCTGTGGAGAAATACATTGGAAATTACATAACTCTGGAGTGCTTTGCTTTGAATAAAATTACTTGCTTCAACTTTGGGAGGGGATGGAGGGGGAAACATTGTGGAGAGACTTTTCCCAACTGGCTCTAGTAAGGAATGCTATAGCTCAGGACCTAAGCCCTCTGGATTCAGCACAGACCAACAAGGTAGTTAACAGCAAACAGAAGGTCCTGAAATGTCCCCTAGGCTGTGACAGGGGCATCAGAGGAGCAGAGTCAAAGCTGGGCCATCTGCACATGAATAAAACTTATACTTGTACGTAAGGGTCTGCAGAATTAAAGGCTGAAAGTAGCAAGGGGAAACAGCTGCAGCATTTTGCAGTTGCAGTTTTGCAACTGGTAGCGGCAAGTAGTTTAGTTGGAAAGATAAAGTTGCGTTTTGCTCAGAATCAGTGGTGTCGTGCTCCTTCTCTTTTTTTTTTTTTTTTTTTGGTTGGGTTTCTTTTCTCCCTTGCCTGCCTGGCTTAAACTCTCTCTCTATTACAACAGTGCTGTGCAGAGTTAGATTCTGACTACGCTCTGCTGCCCACATTAGCTGAACATGTAAAAGGGAAGGTAAGTGTGCTTGCTGTGATCATTGCTGAGCCTCTTAAAATGGGATGCTGGGTTTATTTGGTGGGGGGGATTTCCCTTCATCACCTCAGAAAAATAAATAACGTTCCTTGTGAGAAACTTTGAGTTAAGCATTTATTAAAAATTATTTGTGATCAATATCTGTGTAGTGCATGCAGGTGTTTACATGTGTAGAAAAACATATTTCAAACTTTATTGCAAGGCTGGGTTCCCACTGCCTCTGAAGCACAGCACACAATGTGATAAATTGCTTTTTGAGAAGGATCAGAGTCTAAAGATGGCACTTCTTCAAATTTCTTTTCTGGTTTTCATTGTTGAAGCAGCATTAGGTCCAAAACAGCTCTGCACCTGTTGTTTCAGAAGTTTTCTCAGACGCCATCTTTAAATGACACTTCTTGGTTTGGCTGAAATAGTGTGTTTTGGATTATTTTCTTTTTACTCCCTTCACAGGATTTGAGTGGCTACTTTGGTTCTTCTCTCAGGATCATCTTGCCTGGTTTTGTAGGATTTATTTCCAGACCTAGCTTGAACCAACATATTTTGTTGCAAGTGTAAAGTTTCATTATCCTGCCTTCCTGCCTCTTCCTGTAACTGTTGTGCCCATTAAAAATATGAGCTCTTCTGCTTTTCTAGACAAAAAAGCCACAGAAGATGTATTTGTGTAACTGTTGGTGTTACATTATGCAGATGCCTGTGTGGGGGGAGTTGGTGGCATTAATGTATTCAGTGTGGTGGAACAGCAGCACTTCTTATTTTTTCAATTAGCAGATCCATTGCTCCAAAAGACCATGGAATGAAGGACCCACCTCATGCTCTGACTTTCCCTGGGCACTGCCCTCGGGTGCTTTACACTGGCACAACTCCCCTCTTCTAGGTAAGACCTGGTAGTGTTGGGCATTTCTCTGTCTTTCACCTGAAATATAGAAAGAATTGACAGAACAGTCTCAGTAGTGCTGAATGTGCTGCTGGAGTGTGGAAAATCTGTTGTGGGCTTTAACCTATTTCTGCATGTAATCCAGGAATCTGAACTATGATTACAGTGCTTGCAGTGAAAGGCTTGAAGAGGTGGCTGTCTGTCAACCTGACAGACTGTTCCCAAAATCTTCAGGAACTATTGATATAAATCATACATCCAAGTATATTCCTGACAAGGATGCTTGCCAATCTGGACCCAGAGGGTGTGAGTTCTGTTCTTCCCATTCCCTCTGACAGCCACATCCTGGGATGTCCTGCTCCTTGGCTGCTGAGCTGAGGGCAGTCCTGGTTTAGCAACCTGAGCAGTAACAGAGCTACTGAGAATAAAATCATAGCGTGAGAGAATGGTTTGGGGAGGGACTTTAAAGATCAGCTAATTCCATCCCCCTGCCATGGGCAGGGACATCTTCCACTAGCCCAGGCTGCTCAGAGCCCCATCCAGCCTGGCCTTGGACACTTCCAGGGATGGAGCAGCCACAGCTGCTTGGGGCAGCCTGTGTCAGTGTCCACTCAGCCTTCTCTTCTCCAGGCTGAACCACCCCACCTTTGCCAGCAGATTGTACTTGTTGCTTTTTTTCTGCACTCCTGAGTTGTTTGAACTTCCCTGCAACTCTCAAGCCTTACGAGGATTAAAAGCAGCCACTGACAGTCATGCATTGCAGGGCTGCAGAGTTGCAGGGTGCTGCCTTTGGGATTTCACACACAAGCATTTCTCTCAGCAGTGAGCTGGTACCACACAGAGGCTCTTCTCACACAGACTATACATGTTCAAGTGAAATTCCAGGCATTATTGATTGGAATGGAAACAAATCTTTCTTTGCTACATGTGCTCTCAATCAGAGCATTCTGTTACTCTGAGAGGGTTGCTTCAGTTTATCAAACTCCCCATCTACAGAACAAGTTGAGGCCACACAACCAAAGCCCTTCTTACCAAGACAGAAGCTGCCTTATTAAAAATCTCTGCTTGGTTGGTCTACTTCTCGATTATTTTAGAGTTAGCCAAAAAAATTGACTTGTAACTAAGTCCAACTTTGCCAAGGACCATCTCTCTTCATGCTTGTCCTTCTTACCAGATGCTCTGAGCTTGGAGACCTCCTGCCCAAATAACCCTCCTGGGCACAGCTGGGACCAACCTTGCAGGCAGAGCTCTGGCAGCTGCACCTTGGAGAGGTATGATGTGGGACACGTGTCCAGCTCAGATGTGACATCAGCAGACTGCAGGTAAGGTGATGTTATAACCTTTTGGGGGTAAAGGGGGGGAAGAGTCAACAGGGTCTAGCAGATTCCATGTTCTGGGTTCAGCTGCAGGGCGATCCCTTAGAGGGAATACCGGACACCTGGTGATCAGCCCATGGGGATCCAGGGCAGCACTGTGCTTCTATTCACGGCTACCAGAATTCTTTACTGGAACTGCTGGTAACCAGCCAAATACCCTGATGGGGTTTCTGTTTCATGCTGGAGAATTGAGACATGATTTAGGCATTCTTGTCTATCTTCCATGTTTAACTCTGATTTAACAATTAACACCAATTTAACAATTGGTGTTCCCATTAGGTGCCACAATCCTATTGGCTTTGAGGAGTCACTTTTCTTCTTTTGCAGAGCTTAGAGCAGGAATTCTGAGATCCTTGCCTATCAAGCTGCCTCCTAAGGTCTTTAAAATAGAGATTGAACTGCTTGAGATTATGAAAGCTGAAGTGAATTGCAGTGAATATTTTAAAAGATGAGGATGTTCCTGAAGGTGCAGAAGCAGGCAGTCTGCAGCAAGAGACTCAGCAGCTCTCAAAGCTTTTGCTACTGGTTTTCTGTAGAATAGTGCAGTGTGGAGGAGGTTGGGAAAAGGATTGGTGGTGGTTCTTGCTGTTTGGGGGAGTAGGGATTGATGTTGGTGATGAATTTTTCCTTCCCTAAGAGACCAGCTGACTGACTGCACAGAGTGGAGAGTTCAGTTGTTATGTGCTTAAGGAAAATGGGCACTCTATCTCTGTTGTTTGGGCAATATGCAAATAAAGCCTGTGTTGCCAGGTGGAAAATATGCTCTGCTGATGACTACACTGATGCAGACCTTCCTGTTTCCATTACAATGATGGACTCTTCACTTGCTGAGGTGAGTGCTGGCTCTGATGCCCAAGATGTGGTTTTGAACAGGCTCGAGCATTTTGTGCCTTGCTCAGGCCCAGGTGCAGATGGCTCAGCCATAAATCAGCACTGCTCCACAGTGGACGGAGCTGGCACCAGTCAGCAGGGTGCTGTGGGGGGGTGTTCCCTTCTGTTTGGACATGTTTCTGTAATGCCTTGGTTATAAAACTAAATGTCTTGATGCTTTGGGTCTTAAACATCAAGACCCAAAAACTGGGTCATACTTTTAGCTGTAGAGTGTTTTAAATGTGGTTTCAAGGCTGGAGACGGTGCTGGTTCTGCAATAACAATTGGTTCTGCCAGGGAAGAACTGAGTGTTTTCGCTCCTTTTCTCCACCTGCAAGGAGCCACAGGATGCTTCAGTTGGGAGTACTGCCTTTCTTTGCACTTCCTCCCACAGGCACCATGTAACAGATGAAAAATGCCATCTTTGCTGTAAGGGAGCTTTCCTTCAGCTGGTGTACTCAGCTATGCCTTCACTGCTGCCCTGAATCCTGCATCCACAGCTTGAGCTGCAGCTTCCTTGTGGCAGCAGCAAGAGAAACTGCAGCTCAGCATACCTAAGCTGTTCCTCAGTCCTCACTATTGAAGTCTAGACCTCAGCTCCACCACACAGGGCTCCCAATGAGCTTCACAAACTCCTGTATTGGTGGGGATGGTGGAAGAATATTGATCAGTGGTTTCTGTGAACCTGGAAATAACCTTTTGGGACCAAAGAGCAGCTAGCCTCAGGGTGATCCTGCCTGGTGTGTGGTACCTGTGAGTACAGGATGGTCTGGTTGTAGTGCTAAATCAAAGCAGAAAGAGCAGTGTGGGTAGAAAGTAAGAGTGCTGGGGACTCTGGTTTCAGCACACTGGGGTGGAGCAGGTGAAGAACTCCCAGTTTGTGCTGCTACTAAGTGCCCTTAAAGAGGATTCTCTCAAGGGTTCCAGTCCTTCTGGAAAGTCACAGCTCTGCAAAGGTGTGTGAAACATCTGTGCTTTGTTGCTGTGGGCTTTCTGTAATTCCAGCTGGGCTCACAAATGTCTTTTTCTGTCATTGCTATCACTTTTTAGTCTAAGCTTTGCACATGAATGTTCTGAAGGGGGAAAATGAAAATGTTAAAATTTGCCCCAGAGAAAAGGTAAATGGGCTGTGCCCAGGTTCTGTTCTAAACACTGGCATGTAGGAAATGTTGCTTATCCTTGTTAAGTACAAAATCCTCTCTAGTTTTCTTTGGAGTTTTATTACTCTGAAGCTGCAGATGTACTTGAGCAGATCAGCTTGTAACTAACTCAAATTATTTGTATCAAATCATTGTTACCATAGAAGTTCAGGGGCTACTTAATAAAGGAGCACTTGAAAGCCAAGAGAAACTTGGGCTTTTTGTTCTTGTTCGTCTTTATAAATATGGAAGTCATATCACAGCCTGAAAACCAGACAGGTCCTCCAAATGTTAATTATTGTTTGGGAGGAGTTGTATAAGAGTGTGGCCAGAATTCATGGGCTGAGCTAGAGAAACCTTGGATTATTATGTTAATCAGAGGGATGGGGGTGGGAAAAATTATTAGGGATGGGCTTCAGGATCTTCTTTGGCTGTTCTTCCTCATTAAAAGACTGTGCCATTCTCCAACATTCTGTGCCAACAGATTTTATGGTGAGGGTGGTGAGGCCCTGGCACAGGGTGCCCTGAGAAGCTGTGGCTGTCTCACCCCTGGAAGCGCCCAAGGCTAGATTGGATGTTGGTCTGAGCAACCTGGGATACTGGAAGATGTCCCTTGGACATCAGTGGTTGGAACTTTGATCTTTTAAAGTCCCTTCCAGCCCAAACCATTGTGTGATTCTATTTTATTAAGAAATCTAGAATGTGGTGTTTCTTTTTAATTGGGATTTTTTTTTCTCCTTTGTGGAATCCATGGGAGTGTACAGTCCTGGCAGCTAGCTTAGGGTTTTAAAAAAACTGAATTGAGGGTTTTCCTTCATTGCAAACATAAATCGCTGACCATGTGCCCATCTGGGCAGGTATAGATAATGTAGCATAACGTGTAATTTCAGTTCTAGGTGATGCAAGGGCTTTTCTGTTTGCTTGGGAGCTGTTAGTTTTAAAAGCCCTTTAGATTTATTTTCTTTCTAACATGATGGTATTCTCCCTCCCCAGTACTTCTGCAGCCAATGGCCTGAACAAGGCAAATGTATTGCTGCACTTCCTCAACTTATGAGAGAATTCAAATACTAATAATAAAAATAGCCTGAATTTGCATTAGGGGAAGCATCCACCTGGCAGGGCCAGGGCTGTGCAAGAGCAGCCCAGCTCTGACAGGGCAGGGAGGAGGGAAAAGGCACTTCCTAATGCTGGGAGCAGTTGGTCACTCTTAGGAGTGACCAGGGCCCCTGGATACCTTCTGTTCTCATTTGCTGGGTTTCCTGTGTCCTCTGAGGGCATTTGAGGGGGGTAGGAAGGATACCAGAACACAGGCAATCACTTGCTGATGTGGTTTTTCTGTTGTTTCTCCACACACACTTCAGTAGTGCTCTTGGGTGCTTGCTGTGCAGGGAGCTGTTCATCCTTCTTCCTTCTCTTCTTGGAGAGAGGAGTGGGTTTGGGCTGGTTTTGTTTTCTGTTCAGCACTTTTCTTCAACGGTGGGTGTAATTCAGTACAAGTCATTACCAGCTTAACCCTTTAAACCTCATCAGTTCCCCCCCTGTATTTTTCACCCATAAAGAGAGAACAACCCAACAACTGAATGAGTGAGCTGGAGCTTTCCAGGGTGAAATGCAGAAGAGGGATATTGCACAAATAGCACCTCCCTCGAAATTCAAAGCCTCAAGAGGATATTGGTTTTGTCTGTGATGCGATAGGGCTCAGATCCAAAGCCACACTGTGGCAACTAGAGGAACATGAGCAAAACTGCCAGCTTTTAATTGCTTTGTTCCTCTGCTGCTTGCACACCAGGGAGGCTTGAGGCCTCTGAAGGGGCTGGGTAATTGTTACATATAATGCTGATGTACAACACAGCACACAGTGTTCTGAACCATCTGCTTGCTCATGCTGTGACTATTGGCAATTTTATTTACCTAATGAGCCTGATCTCTACAGCCAAGTGAAGCTCTGTGCACCTCATTTGTAGGTTTTGGGTACCAGACCCTGAAAATGGATCTCTCCTGATGCACAGAATTAAGATGGAGCAGTGGTGGTGCACCAACACCTTTGTTGGTCATTGAAGATGCAAGTTAGGAGCCAACCACAGAGTCAGGAACCAAAACACATCTGAGTATGACTTTCCTGAGATGGCTTTAGACTAGTGGGCAAATCTGTGAACTTAACAGCTAGTTCTTTACTGCTGTGTAGCAGGCAGAGGGCCAGCTACGGCCCCATGCAGGAATACTTAGAGATAAGAATATGCTGAGTCATAGGAATTGAACCAGAAGTCTTCACTCTGGAACTCCAGGCCTGCTTATCTCTCTGTGACCCCATAGGCTAGTTTCCCTAACCCTTACAATTGGTCACTTTCCAAGCCCACCTAACCCTATAAAAGGGGCTGTCTTGGCCCGTTTTGTTAGAAGAGCTGCATTCGGACCCTTAGCAAAACCCTCAGAATAAACCATCGTGGAACACTCTGATGCCAGCCTTCCGTCTTTCTCTCGTCTGCTTTCCTGAAAGCCATGACCAGCCAAAGCCCCTGGCAAGCTATAGAGCTGAAACCATAAAAGAGCCGATATCACTAAGAGCTGACAATCACTGAGCTTGCTAAGATGGCTGCGGCTGTGCAGTAGTTCGGGCTCAGAAACTCAACCCCCGAAGGGCTGAGGTATCCGGCCTTAAGACTACATGCCTGGGGTGCTCTGACCCTATGGGGACCGGCTAAGAAGCTAGCCCCTGTGGCTTCATATTTTTACACTGCTGGAATAGTTTAGGCACAGCTGGAGAAGATAAAGTTTTGACATGAAAGTTTTATACTGGCATTAACCTTCTGATACTCACTCTTTTCTCTCTCTCTCTCTGAAGATCGACCATGAGGAGACAACACCACCAGCCACGCTGATCACATCCAGGTCAGGTCTTGTGCAGGATTTAAAAGCCTTTATTAAGATCTGTGTCCTGTGGATAAGTATCTGAAAGGGTTTTGTTTTGGCAGTGATCACTTAACATCAGCCCAAGAAGCTCTTGCATCCTCAGTGGAAGGCACAGCACCGCTACTGGGTGAGTCCTCAAGCTGGGGCACTGGGAGTCCTGGATGTGCCCAAGTCTGTGTGCTTACTGAACAAAGAAAGCTGTGCTTTCTGCTGTCTGGTGTTGCAGACTGCCTTGTTATGGAGGAAAGATCATCCAAGGGCTTACATGAGAGAGGGGAAGATGTGCCAACATCCATGGCAATGGAGACACACAGCAATAAGGAGCCAGCTGCTCCTGTGGCAGGTACAGTGGCTGCTGCACTGCCTGCTGCTCACCCACTAAGGAAATGGTTTGCTTCCAGCACATCTTTGAAGTGAGGAAGCTGAGTAAGAGCAACAGCATGAGAATTTCTATTTTTGCAAGTGTTTTCACCTGCCAGTCCTCTCAAACATCTGTGAAGCTGAGTAGGAATAAAGTTTTTTACCCCTCTTACTACAGCACTGCAGGCAAGGGAGCATGAAACAACTTGGTGAGACCTTGGGGCTTGCTCAGCTGGCAAAACAGTGAGTGGGTACAAAATCCCAGATCATTTTGACAAGAGAAAACATGCTTTTATGGGTTTAAACAGTTAGTTCAACAGTGCCACTTTCCTCTCTTTCAAGGCTGTTGCACAAGAAGCTGGGATGGGTCGAGAGGAGAGATGAGGGTAGAGGTATTTGAGTATTGTTCTGTCTTTGCTAGAGCCATAAACACCCACCAGATTCTTACCAGCTCGGATGGTTTTCTTCCACTGAAAAACTATAAAACCAAACCAAAACTGGGGCATCTGTACACACTGTATTTAAGCTGCTTTTGTGAAGCTGATCTGAATAAGCAGCACAGAATACCTGTGCATGCTTGTTTGCAATATTTTTTTAATCTTTACCTCAATATAAGACTACAGTTTCTTGTTTGGTTTTGTTTGTTTCCTCAGTACTATCTTCCTGAAATCTAATTCTGTCCCTTCATTTAAAAGTATTTTCTTTCTACTAATTTCCCTCTACTGTTATTTTCATATGTGATCCAGGTGCCTTTAGCTAAGAGGAAGCAGATATGCAGAACAAATTTAAAGAAGTCCCAATAGCTTTTAAGTCTGAGAATTCAGCTATCTGTTGCACATCTCTGAAAAGAAAGTGTTCCTATTATTAGAACTGATAAATCTCCCCTTGCAGCCTTCAAACCTGAAGCTGAATTTTTCTTTTCTTTTTTTTTCTTTTTTCCTGTGCCATTTCTTTGGCTCACAGCTGTGTGTACTGCATAAACAGAGGAGAAAAAAAATATTCTAGATGCTTTTCAAGGTATAAATATTAATAAAAAGCTGCCTCCTAAACAGCAAACCTACCAAACAAAAAAATCTCCATACTGGTAGTGAAATAATAAATTTTATTTATCCAAGGGAATATTACTGTAACTCCTGCATCTTTAACTACAGGAAGTACATTATATTCTCAGCTGTAGACATATAACACTTCTTATGGGGATTTTTTTCCAATCATAGTTATCATACTACTTCCTATGTGTCTTTATGGCATTCTTTGCTGCCTCCTCTTTTTCTCAGTGGTCTTTCATGGCATTTGATGCAGGTTTTTGGCTCGATTTGGCCCATGGCTAAAATGGTGGGTGTTAGAAGCTGGGTGTGTTTTATTAATTGCTACCTTTAGATTTGGGAATGTTTTCCATAGGATCAAGTCAGATCAAGAGGGAATCCTCCCTGGACATGGAAGAACACAAGCCTGTGTTTCAAAATGTTTTGAAACAAGACCAGGTAAGAGTGCTGGTGACAGTGAAAAGCCCAGCTGGGTTGGCTGAGCAGTGACAAAGGAGGGGAGAGGCCCCTCCAGGGGTGGTGTGGTTGCTCCCTTGCTCTAACTGCTCTGATGTGCCCTTAGGAAGTGGACCAGGAAAAGAAAAATAATAAAGAGCGGAGTGAGGAAGCTCCAGCTGTGGTTCCCAGCAGGAAAGGTAAGGGGGTTTTGCTGAACACCTTCATGCTACTGGAGCACAAGCTGAGTCCAGAGCTGTGTAGACAGGTGCAGGGAGCTGCTTGTCCCACACCAAGAGTGATCAGAGGCTTTTGTTTGAGGGCCTGGTACCTGCAGTTGGAGATCAAAATGAAGAGGAGAACAGTGGTGTCTTGCAAAATCTGCTGCTCTGATTTCTGCAGATACTGATCTAACCAGCTCCACATTCCCCTAGACAGGAGGAGAATTCTTAGCTGCAAAGGAGTTGGGATGTTTGAAACACTTTTGGCACTCCTGCTCTCCTCAAAGATTTGTAAAAGAAGCATTTCTGTGCTATCCATGATATAGAGGAGCAGGATGTTGTTTTTCCTTAGACATACCTACTTTTCAAATCACCTCCTCTTTTGCCTTTGGAGATCACTAAAAGCTGGTGAGGTAGTAAATTGCATAACATCCTGAAGCAACAACCTTCAATTAACCATTTCTGTGCTAATAAGATGCCAGCTGAAGTGCCCTGAACAACTGACTTTTGGGGCTTTGTACAGGTGGCAGTGCTGTGGTGCCTCACAATGAATAGAACCACAAGTTCTTTTCAGTGGTGAGAGCTTAACACTGGAGATCTTGAACTGGGGCTTCTGTGGAAGCTTAAAAGTCTCTTGCAGGTTGGTTTGGGGAGGCTATTTTTTCACTTTGGTCTGAAAATGGGGGTTTTTCTCTTCTCAGGGAGTTCACCCACTGCAGGTGGCATTAAAGGAGATAAAACCAAGCAAAATGAGCCGTAAGTGTTTTGACTTTCAGAGATCTCCTGCAGGTATGAATTTAAAGCCACAGTCTGTTCCATGGTTCTTTTTCTTCTCCTACAGTGACTCTCCAAATGAGAAGGAAGTAGAGGTAAGTCTCAGCTGCTTGTATCCTGAAGTATTTCAGATATCAGATCTTGTAGATAAACTCTGATTAATATCTCCTCCAATGTAAAAGAGTGATCCAGTTTAACTGGATGTATTTCTGTAGGCTAACTTCTGAAATCTCTTTCCAAGCCTAATGGAAATTTTTGCAAGAGATGGAATGGAGAAAGGTGGAAATCTGTAAAATTGAACAAAGACTTGTCACTACTGTGACATTTGTTTGCAAGCTTGAAGGAACATAGCTGTGACCTCCTCCCAGGCAGAATGTGCTGATTTAAGAGAGTTTTGTCAAAAGGCACAGATGGCACAGTGTGCTGCCAGGATGTCACCTCTTCTGGCTGCAGAACGTTTCCACCATCACTACAGATGGGAAGACCTGCTTTAAGGAAATGGGTCATGTTCACTTATTTTTCTGTATCTTGCCTAAACTTTGGTCACAGGGTATAGCCCCAAATGTCATATCAGTGTCCAAATCTACTTAAACTTCTGCATCACTTGGATTCCTCTGAAATCTTTTCTCCCGCAACAGGCTGAATTTCTGAGGCTGTCTTTAGGTTTTAAGTGTGACTTGTTTACCTTGGACAAAAGAGTGAAGCTTGAAGAGAGGTCCCGAGACCTGGCTGAAGAAAACTTGAAAAAGGAGATCACAAATGCTGTGAATATGTTAGAGGTCAGTATTGGCCAGGTCTGGTAGGGTGGATGGGATAAGCATGTGTGAGTGTCTCTTAAAACAGCTTTTTTTAAGGCGGGGTGGTGCACAGGATACATGATGAGCAAATATGAATGAAGTTCTGGAACAATGCAGTTGAAATAGGAGAGATTATGAAGGGTAACCTTGATCCAAGTGCATCGTGTGCTCAGGCAGCAGGGAATTTTTCTGTTGCACAAACATCTGCCCCCTGCTTCAGCTGCTTTTATGCTCTGGTCTCTGCCCACTGTAGCTCTCTATCCAAGTTGCACTGATTAAGGATGTTGATGTGGGCCTGAATGCAGCTCCTCAGTGTTGTCAGCTCAACCCTTTGTTCTCTGTTAAATAATTCACACCAGTTTTCTTACCAATGTGTGCTCTTAGGCATTAGTTCCTTTGTGTGAAGAAGATAACCAGGCACAGGAGATCATTAAGAAGCTGCAGAAAAGCCTGCAGTTCCTTAGCCAATATGCAGCTCGAGTTGCCAGCAGAGCAGAGATGTTGGGAGCTATTAATCAGGTAATGCTTTCCACCTAAAAGTACTTTGTACAAAGTTAAAAGCTTCTGGCTGCAAAGGGGATAGCCACATCTTCTTGCTGGGCTTACGGTTACAGGATTGCATTTGGGAATCTGATGTGTGTAGCGTAGACTGGTCAGGACAGCTTAGTCCTGGCCTTCTCTTTTTTCTGTGTTCTTATAAGGAATCCCAGGCACTGAGAGCAGCTATGCTGCACTAGATGTGCAAAATACCACAGCAGAAATAAGGTTCTGGTTGGAAAAAACCCAAACAATAAAGACTTTGCTTGGTATTTTGTACATCTCACTGCTGCAATGTGGTAACAATGGCAAATGATGCTGCAAAGTGGTTCTGTGCCTTATGAAAAGGGCAGCTAATCAGCCAAATCTATGGAAAATTACAAAGTCCTGCTCAAATGTTAGGTGTAGTTGTGTATAATACCCCAGAGCAGCACGAAAATTTGACTTGGCAATACCAGCAAATGCATGGTGGCAGCTGAGACTGTAGGTCAGAGGAAGTGATGATGATGAGTTGTAAGAGCTTGGAAAACTGAAGATGGACTGATTTATTTTACAACAAGAGTGATGCCCAGAGAAATGAAACCTGTGTACCATGTGCCAGGACAGGGGTTGTAATGAAGCTTTGAAAGGGATGATAAAAGTGAGATAGCAGAGGAGAGCAGATGCTGGAGGGGGAAATCTCCAAACATGAGGCAATTCCTGAAAGCTGCTGCTTTCCCTGCTCCCTCAGGAGAGCCGGGTGAGCAAGGCTGTGGAGGTGATGATCCAGCACGTGGAGAATCTGAAGCGCATGTACGCCAAAGAGCACGCCGAGCTCGAGGAGCTCAAGCAGGTCCTGCTCCAGAACGAGAGGTCCTTCAGCTCCCTTGGAGAGAGAGGTAACCAGGAAAAGCCTCTTTCCCCTTGCTAGCACCTGCCAGACAAACCCTTACAGCTGCAGATTAGTAATATAATCCCTTCACATCTTAGGTGACAGAATTATATGGGTGTTTTGCCCTCCCCTTCTAAAAATGGGGACTATTTTTAGCCATTTATTAGGACTATTAAAAGCAGCTCTCTGAAATTAAACTTGTACCTAAACTATCATGGATCTCAGGGTGTGTGTGGGACCACTGCAACTACACGGGGATGTCCTGGCTTTCAGCAAAGTGCATGGCATGTGCTGGTGATAATCTTATTCCTTGTGAGCAGTAAGTTTAGGAGCTTGTTCACAGTAGCTATTTCTAGGTAGCTGAGCTTTGGCTCCTCTCTACAGCGTGCACCTTGTCCTTTTCTACACCGGAATTACAAACCCCTTAAGTGCAGGGGGCCTCAATTTCCCCTTCCAAGCAACCAGGTTTGCAGCCAGTGCTGTTCACTTGTAGCTTTACCACGGAAGTATTAATTCTTCTGAAAAATAGGATGTGTTTTTTAAACATCAAAAGGGAAGTGTTCCACACCATAAAATCCTTGCAGGAGCCTTTTGTATTACAGTCCTGACTGTGAAAGACAGTCCTGTAACAGGACACTACCTCAATAATAGAATATATTTGATAATAGTGACAGAAGTTGATGCTTGCAGAGGATGGGTAATGTGTGAATGTTATGAACTTATTTAATGGAATACGAAGCTTTGTCCGGAGACCTCATTTCTGCCTTCTCACAGTGCTTTGCTTAAAAAAAAAAACACTCCAGAAAGTCAGACCTTAAGCTGCAAATTAAACTTGCTGCACTCCCGTAAGCAGCAAGCTCCTCCTGTAAAGCTCTGATGTCTGATCTCTTCACAGATGAATCTATAAATAAGAAGCTGCCAGGTCCTTTTAACTTTAAGGTAATGGTCCTTACAACAAATTTTAAGTGTGTTTGTGTTTTTCTTTGCTTTATGTGCTGGTGCTCTGCTACATGCTTGACTTGATGCTTTTCTGTCACAAATATGGGCTGGTGTCCTCAAACATGAGGATCTACTTTTCAGGCACCCCACCAACCTTCTAAGTGGTTCCCCTTAGAAGATGAAAATAAAATGGTTGGGCTCTCACTCACTGGTTAAGAAATATTGTTCATGCGTGTTCTCTTGGAATTAAAGGAGGGTTTAGCACAAAAATTTGGGAGCAGTTCAAACTGAGTGTAGGAATTCCTGTGAACAAGGTTAGGAGAATTTAGTTACCTTCAATGTTGGTATTTAGCTGGAAGCTGTGCAGCCAGCCTCACTCAGGTGGGCAGAAAGAACTTACTGTGGAAAGATGCTGCTTGAAAGATCTGATTTGATCTGCCCTTGAGATTGGATTGTTTGTGTGTCACTTCACACTAAGTGTCAGCACCTCTTTTTTGAATATAGCCTGTACAAACCAGATGGTATTTTGTGTGCTCAGTGGGTAACCCAGTTGTGCCTTGCTAAGAGCCAGTAATGCCTCTTATTTGTGTAGCCCTCGTCAGCCCTGAGGAGAGTTAGCATTGCAACAGTGCCCAGGAGTGTTGGGAATGCAGGGATTGGGGTGCCACTGGTAAGTAGGGGCTGCTGGAGGGATGCAGAGGTGCTTCACCTCCCCAAAACTGGCTGGGATGAAGCATCAGAATGCCAGTGCAGTAAATGTGGCAATTGCTCCTCCAGGCCCAGTTCCATGAACCTGATGGGGATGAACGGAGTGACAGATTCAGCAGGAGATCAAGCAGTTGGTAAAGTCACCTGGGCTTGTCTTTGAATGGGGAAAATATTTTTCAACTCTAACTGTGCCTGCAGTAAGCAGTTTATGGAGCGTCTTAGGGTACCCTAATGTTTAGGCTGTACCTTTCACATTAGTTTTATGTGCTATAATAGGTAAGTTAGCTTTATGAGCACACCCTCTTTATTTATTGAGCATTGAAAGCTCTAAAGAAAATTCCCACAACTTTCTTGCTTTAGAACTAAAATGTGAAATCTAAATATCTACAGTGGATGGATCTGTAGTTTTGTTTGATTTCATTTGGGGTTTTTTTGAATGGTCCTAATTTCAAGCAATTAAATTTGTAAGTTAATTGTCTGTGGTTAACCAAATGAGTAAGCTGTTGCTAAATTTCTGATTTTCTGCTCTCTATCTGCTGAGGAAAATCAGACAAATGTGTTTAACACATGGCAGGGGCAGGCTAGGGGTGAAGCAGAATGAGAAGCGTCCTTCGCTGCAAAGGTTCCTCAGCACCTATTCCTGGGCAGAGTATGAAGAGGAGCCTTTTGAAACCAAGTAAGTTCAGCAGCAGCCTCCTCCCAGGTGTGCTGGTTTAGTTTTTAATGAGCTTGTAATTCACCACCTGGTCAGGGCTATAAAGCCAGGCTGTTGTGAATTTGGCAAAGCTTTGGAGCTGCTGATTCTTGTTTACAGGAATGAGCAGTTGGAATCACCTGCTGAAGTACAGGAACAACCAACTAGGAAGGAAAGTGTCTCTGAAAAAGGAAAATACCAATCCAAACGGACCCTGGAGTCAATGTAAGTTTCTTTCACAAGTTAAAGCTGTGTTTGGGAGGTGCACATGGGAAGAGGGTTCAAACAAAAGGCTAGGACTTTCAGTGCTTTCTATGAGCAAGATTTCTTGCTTCTCTTGCAAGGCAGCTTTTGTGAATCCTCTTCAGAACTGGTGTGAGAGAGCCTGGGTGGATGGGTGAACTGGGCCAGCTTATCAAGGATTTGCTTCCTTGACTGTATTTTAAACTCAGAACAGAAGCTCCCCCTGCACAGCTCCCAAAACAGTAACAACCTGTCACTCTTGATGTTTGTGGGATCTGGTTTGCTGCAAGGGTTTTTGGGGTGGGGTGGGAAGAGTTGCACATTTTGGGGAAACCCTGAAGGGCTCTGTGCTTTCCTACCCTGCCCAGGTACAATTCGATATCAGCGTGGGCGTCCCACTTGAAGGCTTCTTTTTGCAACGCCAACAAAACCCTCTGGGTGTCCGTGTCTATCCTGGTCCTGCTGGCTGCTCTCACCAGTTTCCTGATGGGGCTGTCCCTGCAGAGGCCAGCAGATGCAGCCCCTGTGGGCACTGGGGACTCCTGGAGGTTGCTGCAGCAGCTGCTGTGGCCCTACACAGGACTGCAGCACCACGGCCCTCCCCCAGTATAACCCTGGCTCTACTGCCAGGGCTCCCTGCCACGCTGTGCAGGACAGGAGCTGAAGCTGGCCTTATTTAAGGTTACTTGTCTGGATTTGTTTTGTGGGGTTGTGGGTATTTTGGGGGAGGAGATGAAGTTTTTTCTTTAAAGCATGACTTGAAAAAAAAAAAAATTTTTCCCATTCTGACAAAAGTCATCTTTAAAAGTAGCTAAAAGGGTCTCAGCTCTACTGAGGTTCACAAAAGAACAGCAATTTTGAAGGTAGCTAACAATAAACGTGTCTAGGTGGTCTAGCCACAATTGAATAAAGAATTTATTTTGCTTGAACAAAGATAAAATGTTTGCATTTTAGAACCTGTTTCAATGTTTTGAATAGAAAAGGATTTAAGACTTGAAATGTAACTTTATTGAAAGCTTTTGATAATAAAGTTTTGAAGGAAAGCATGCAGTGTCTAAGAGTATGCTAAGACTCTGGTAGCAAGGAGCAGCTGATACACAGAATCAATGAACAGGAAGCCAGCTCTTTCCACTTTATCCATGGCTTTGTTGCTGGCAGAATCCTTGACCATATGGTAGAGTGTGGAGTGAAATTCAGACTCATCTTCCAGCTTTTCTGAAAAAGCTTCACTGGTTTCAGTGAGCTTGAGGTGTTGCACTTTCTCACCATTGAACATCAGAAGATACCAGTGGTTGCCTTTGGCAGAACCTGCAGTGAGATGTTCACTCACCTATTGCAGGAAGAAATGCACTGAGGTGAAGCCTGTGCTATTGTCAGAGTACAAATTCCAATATTTGTGTGTCACATGAACTTACTTAACCTGAGAGTGGGAAAGCCACTGCAGCTTTCACAGTGGGGTGTGCTACCTTTCTTCAGCCACACGTGGGAGTGTTTGTCTGGCTGGGAGAAGTTTTAACCATGTATTAGCTCACAGGTGGAGACAAACCAGCAGAGAGGTGGCTCATTCCCTCTTTTGCAACAGGGAGCAAAAGAAAACCCTACAGGCAGGAAGAAAGTCCCAGCTGTTTTCTAAAAAGCTGGCACAGCAGATAGCTGATTTTCAAGGGGCCTCTGAAGAGCATGAAGCTCTGTCACCCCAGCTCTGGCTAAAGCCTCCCTTGGTGACTTTTCCTTAGAGTCCCTGTTGCTGGGACTCGTGTCCCCCAGTCTATGACACTGAACTGAGGTGGGGGCTGAAGCCACCACGGGTGAGTTAATTGTTTCTGACTGGGGAAGGAGTCAGTGCTGGTCTGCCCTGGAAGTCTGGGACTCCACAAACCTTGAACACAACTTGCTCTGGCCCTGCTTCTCCATTCCACTTGCTGTGAGCAAAAGCAAAAGCAGCTGCAAGCAGAGCCATCTGTTCATAGGCCTTCACTTCTGCCAGGGCAGCCTGCAGTGCACAAGTACAAATCAGACAAATCTCTGTTCCCTGTGTCACAGCAGTGCCAGAGCCTGCTTTACTCAGTCCCTGCCTCAGCTGGCAGCACAGCAGCTCCCAGTGCAGGAAAGGGTGACCTGAGTGAAAAACAGGGAAAAACCACCAGGAACCTCTCTGGCACTCACCTTCCTGGGCACAGGGACATACTTGGGAGAGTACTCTGCTGGGAAAATGTTCACTCCAGCTCTTTTCAAAGCTGCTCTGAGGGCAAAAGGACTCATCCATTTTCCTGTGATGTGGGAAAGCACCTCCTCCTCTTCCACCACTACTGAAGACAACATACACTGATTATCCTGTTGTACAAACCAGTGAAAGTAACTTACTGGTCATGGAAGCTCCTTTCTGGTTTAGGCTTCAAATATTGATATTTTTGCTATGCTGGGCATTACCCACATCATCTGCTACTCTGGGCTGTGACCTTTCATTTATAGATGCTGAAGAAAGCCAGCCTAGTGTAGGAATCAGAAATGACACTGGTGTACTGATTTATACACCAATGAACAGATGGGTAATCATGAGTAGCTTGAACTTTGATAACAAGGAGCGTTAGTAGTAGGCTGCTGGAACTCCCTGTATTTCTCTTGTTAGAGCTGGGAGGAGAGAGAAACACTTTTCAGCTCTCTAACAGGTGGAACAAGATTGAATACAGCAAGGCAAAACCAGCAGCAAGGACTGACTGAAACTTTACAGAGCAAATGCACATTTCTGCTATGTGAAATGTACTATTTCTTATAGTAAACAACTGAAATTAAATAGCCAGTGCAGTTCTTGGAAAGGAAGAGAGATTCAAATTGCTCTTGTAGAAGCATCCCAAATTCTTAATCAGGGACACTGTAATAATTATGGGGGTTTTTAACTGCAAATGTTTGATTTAAAAATTGACAGTACCTTAATTTGTGTCTGAATGGTTGCAAAGACTGCAGTAACTGTGAAGAGTCCTTCATCCACACCAGCAGGATGCAATTCCCAGGCCTGATAGGGCAGGTTCAGGTGAGCATCCTGAAGAAGGGCTACTGTATGAAAGTCACCCATACTAAAGGTGATGCTCTTTTCTTCTGCTTCATAGGTTATCTTGCTGATGCCATCAGTTCTCCACCACTGGCCTAAAAAAAGAGGATGGAAAGATGTACATGGAATGCTTCTAGCAGTAATGTTGAAGTAAAACAAAACCAAAAAAGTAATAATTGATTTGGGGATTTTTAGTTGTTTTTTTTTTATTAATATTGCCACCCCCAAACTATTTCTGGGCTCCACACTCGCCCTTATCTTTACAGCTGGATTGTAACAACAGTCCAACTCAGGTATAAATTCCACTATTCAAATTTGAAACAAATTTATGTCTTAAGTTCATACCTGCAGGATCCCATCGGGCTACCACAGGCACTTTAAAATAAATCACATTATCAGGGAGCCCCAGGGTTATCTACACTGCTTCCCGTGTGCCATCTTCAGCCTGTCCTGGGGAATATGGATACACCTCTAATCCAACATCCAGCAGCTTTGGCAAGAGAGGAAAAGGACAGATAAAGGGTTTATCAGAAAATGCAGGGTTTTTTCCTTTGAGTTCATCTAACCACTGCTTTTTAACCCCCATTTAAAATGGCTTGCCAATACTGCACATTTCCAAGTCCAGCTTTGGAGGCAGTGGAAGAGCAGCTACCACGAGGCCTTGGGCCCTTCCTGTGCTGCTGAAGGCACCCTCAGGGCAGGGCACAGCAGGGCCACAGCCATTCCTCACGGATCCCCAGCCTCAGACAGCAGGAGCAGGGGAGGCAAAAGCAGCTGTAATTCCACCGTCCCCACAGTGCCAGAGGGAAGGAGAGGTCGCAGGGGCTGGGAATGAACATCCTGGGCCTCTTCCCCTGCCCACAGTCCTGCCCTCTGGGTTTGGCTTTTTGGGAGTTTTGCTTATTAAAGGTTTCCAGCCTCACAGTGCCATCTGTGGGGTCGGTCAGTGCTAGAGGAAACCAGAACCCAGTGCCCACAACCCTCAGCCAGCCTGAAGAGCCTGGAGCTGAACCAGCAGTGGTTTTTGGTACCACTGTGCCTCCACCTTTCACACGTGAAAAAATGATTTGCAAACCTTGCCTGGTTAGTTTGCTGTCAGGAATTCGTGTGCAGTGCATGTGACAGCAGTGACAAAGCTCAGGAGCAGCTCCTCAGGGGCACCAGGACTGATCCCTGTCCTCCCTCACCTCCACCATGGTCCAGTTCCCGACGTCCTGGGCCTGGGGTGGCAGCTGCAAGGCAGAGATGTGGTACACACCCCCCACGGGCACCAGCTGCTCCAAATCCACAACTTGTGGTGCCTCTTCTCTGCCTCCTGGCTCCTCCTGCAGCAGGGCCTCCTCTTCTGGAAAGTTCAGCAGACAGCAGGAGTTCAGTGGGTGCCCAAACTCCCCGACATTGCCCTGTGCCGAGGTTTTCCCTGCGCTGGAAGTGGGAATAAGGTCTTACTGACAAAATGAGTCCATCGTTACCCACAGAAGAATTTCACAAGGACAATAATGCAGTAGATTCTGGGCAGGTTTAGTAAGATTGTATTGATAGGAAAAGAAATGAGGCAAATAACATAATATGTCAAAATAAATAAAAGTAAGGCACCAAAAGGTCATGGGCTGAAGCTGAAAAACATACCATAATTATGAGAAGCAAGAGGGATTTAACATGAAATACAAATTTCAGATAATTATGCATAGAAAAAAAAGAAATACATGTATATCATATAAAATAATAAATTTAAGGTTTAATTAATTGGAAAATGTTAGTAAAAGGCAGAAAAACTGTGTACAAAAATGGCTATAAATATTTTCTCTAGAAAAGCCAAACTGGCCCATAAATCATCACAAGGGATGGTACAGGAGGAGAGAAGTTACTGTTGACAGGATTCAAGAAAAAAGTGTTCAATACTGTAAAAACATCTACTGTAATTGTTAGGAAATTTGCTCTGAGAGAGTGAGACCAAATCAAAAAATGGCAACTCTAAAATGCTGTAAAGTGGAGCCAAATCATGTCAGTATATTGCAGTTGTTTTGTTCAAGTCAGTACTACAAGAAAACTTGCTCCTTTTAAACCAAAGAATGACACCACAACACTGGAGAAATTTGCAACTTATGTGGGACAGACAAACAGTTGTATTTCCTAGAATTAGGCCCCCTTTTAACAAGGTGCAAGACCAGGTATCTCACTTTAAGCACTTATTCAGGTAATACTCAGCACCACCCCACACTACACCAATGCCTACCATGATATGCATTGGAATCATCATTTTCTGAGGAAGTAAATCTCCCCAGAGCCAGGCAGATTCATAAAGACTGTGTGTCTCACCCATTAACATATGTTTAATAGTACACATAGCTATAGAAACATGATAAACATGCCCACAAGCATAAATAATAAATAAAAATAAGTGTGGGGACAAACTGCATTTTCCTATCTGTCCTGTTATCTCCCCACATGATTCAACAATCATTAATAGAAATGTCAACAAAACCCAAGTGTTATCAAAACATCCCTATATTTATCAACTTTGCTCCATTCACATGGAGATATTGCAGCGTTTCCATGGATCATGGAGTGGCCTGGGTTGGAGGGGACCTTGGAGCACAGTGTCACTGTCCCAGGCTGGTGGCCGGCCCAGGGCAGCGTGCCCAGGCTGCAGCCGTCAATCCCACTCCCTTCCCACTCTCGGGTAGCAGCTGGAGCTGCTGGAGCTGCCTCCTCCCGTCCCTGCTGCTGCTGCCCCCGCCGGGCTGGAACCCCGGGATCCCCACCTGCCCTCACAGACCCATCCAGCAGCGCGATGGGAGCACCAGGGACAGACAAACCGGGAGTGGGAGCAGGCAGGACACAGGAAGAAAAGGAAGAACAGGGTGTGGAATGGAGATGAAATACAAACTACTGGGATGGGCAGCACGATGGAGAGGGGTTAAAAAAGAATAGGGACAGGGAACAGGACAGAAGGATCCATTGAAAAACAATGGCACAGGGAGCAGGACAGAGCAACAGGGTGAGAGGAATAGCGGATTTGTCTTTACAAACAAGCTGTGGGTCTGCGGTAGATAAAACTAGCACTGGGAGATAAAATAAACAATGGGAAGGATTCCACTGATTGATGAATGGAAAAAGATATTTGCTTTTACAAATAAACTTTAGGTTTGCTGATAAATGAAATTAGTCATTGAAAGATGAAAGAAACAATGAGGAAGAAAAACCCTTAAATTCCATATCAGGGGAAATATTCAGTACCAGGTGTTTTGGGAAGTCTGTACCTCTCAAGTACCTCAGCCAGTGGGGAAAGAGAGAAGGGAAAACGTGGCCGGGAAATTAGGATAAAAAGGAGGCTGCATCCTCCAAAAATTTGAGAGATCCCAGGGGAATGCCCCATGGCCTCTCCCTTTATTCAAATAAAGCCAAAAAAGGACTCCTCTGTCTCCTTTTTGGACATAAATCTCTGGTTTTGTGGATTAATTTTCCTAACAAGGGAATAAAAAGGAACACGAGAAGGACAAATAAAAAGACAGAGTGGTAAACACGCAGGAAGGACAGAGAGATACAGAGACAGAGGGAAGCAAGGACAGAGAGAGAAAATGACCACGGCAGGTGGGTATGGGGGGAAGGTGCAGCAGAGGAATGGAGAAAGAGAGGGATGGGCAGCAGGACAGAGGGTTATAAAGAGAAGAGTACAGTGAGGGAGAAGGACTGAGCAGCAGATGCAGACAGGTACAGACAAAAGGACAGTGATATGGACAAAGAAATACCATCATGGTGCAGGACAAAGGAAAAAGGAGAGAAGAAGGAAGAAGGAAAGATAAAGACTGCTCCAGCTGTGAAACACACCCTGGTGATTCCTGTGTATTATGGCCATCCTGTGAACTGCAGCCTGGTGTCTCAGTCTGGGCTAATCCAGCTTCACAAGACAGCATGTGATTTTTTTTTTTAGAGGGATTCAGAAAGAAAATCTACTCTGCACCATTCAAGTAAATCCATGTGATCTTGAGGCAAAAGCTGCATCTTTTCTTCTGCAGAAACTGAGTCACTCCTACAACTCTGATAACATGGATACATTCCAAATGTGCCCCACAAGGAAATGCAGTTTTGCCTGTTTTGTGTTTGTTTGCTTGCTTGTTTAAAAAGAAGAATTACCTGGAATTAAAGAGTAAAATGCAGTAAGATTCAAGAAGGTGGAAAAAGTTACAGTGAAAAAGAGTTGTTTATTGACTGAGCTGGTACCTATGGTTCTTATGCTGAACAAACTAAGCATGCTAAATCCCAGTGGTAGAAGTTTACGTTTCATAGAAACAAGCTGTTAAAAGCTAGGACTGAGAAGAACATTCCAATGACTGAAGTTCCAAAAAGCACTCCTGTCTAATAAAGTATTTCTTGATCCCATACATGCAGCCTGAAACATTGAAGCTCTGCAATAGGATTTTAAAAATCGGACTAAACTTGACTGAATAGAACTAAACCATTTTTGTTACCTGTTTTGAAGAACTTGTAGGGAAAAAACAGACTAGATAAGGCAGAATGCACTACTTTTAATTTTTAATGTAGCTTCCATACAGAAGACCTGTTTAGAAATGCACATGCTTTCAGATGGATAGGATTGCTGGAAACAAAGGCTGAAGTTTTTACAAATGCCTGTAACTCATAGATGAAGTATCAAAATTATTTACGTAGCATCAGAAAGCTGTGCTTAATCATCATCAAAATACATGAGTTTTCACTTTTCCATCCATTTGGAGAATGTGGAAAGAGACTCCAGGGCCCAAAAGCTGGCAAGGCTGCGAGACCGCAGCACACAAATGCCTTGACCACACCCTGGTTCCCTAGGAGAATGATGACTGGACCTACATGTGTGTTCCATGCTGGCTGTAGGGAAGGCACTCCATTTCAGGACTGCAAGACAGAGAAGAGAAAAAACTTCTGCATTCTGAGCAGACAGCAAAATGCTTGAATTTGTGCCAAGCACATCCTGGAAGTGGTGGAATCTGATTTGAGGCTCTCTTTTGAAGGAGACAACATCAGGACAAGCACTGAACACACTCAGCAACAGCTCTTCCCTGCTCCCCTGCATCCTCCTGCATCCATACATTGAGCCTGGACCAAGTTCATTTGCAGAGAAGGAGAAGATGGAACTTCATACAAGAACCTGCAGAAAGAATCTTCTGTCATTTAGTCACCCAGCAGAACTACAAGGTGCTGGATGTTCCTATGGAAAGTCCAGTGTTTGCCAAACAGAAGAAAGACTCCAGCTCCTTGAATCTGACACCTAACTACAGCAGAATGGAATGTGGATCCCAGGGATATGGGCTGGCTTTGTGCGCTGGTCAGGCACTGGAATCGCTCAAAACCGCTTCTCCTCTCCCTAACTGCAGTCAACTGAACACCAAGGGGTAAATCCTTTCTTCTCAATTCCAACATCCTCCTACTTTCAGTCCACAAACTGCTGCATCTGAACAGCCAGCCCAAAGCACATGAAAGATGCAGGCCTGGTTTTAGAAGATGAGGTAATAACAGCTATTTTGTTAATTCTCCAGGTGAAGGTACTTTTACTATATTGTAGAAGCAGGCAATCCTGATGAGGAGAGAGAATGATGCATTTGACTCTATCTTATCAGAAGGCTAATTTATTACTTTATTATACTTTATTATATTAAAGAATGCTATGCTATGCTATGCTACGCTATGCTATGCTATGCTATGCTATGCTATGCTATGCTATGCTATGCTCTACTAAATATAGAAAAGATACTTACTGAATGCTAAAAAGATAATAATGAAAACTCATTACTCTTTCCAGATTTCTGACACAGCCTGGCCCTAACTGGCCAATGAGTTAAAACAACTCACACAAAGTCTAATCAGGCAATCACTTTTGGGTAAACAATCTCTAAACACATTTCACATGAGCAGAACACAGGAGAAGCAAATGAAATATGAATTGTTTTTCTTTTTTCTGAGGCTTCTCGCTGCCTTTCAGCTCCCCAGGAGAAAAATCCTGGGCTAAGGAATCATGTTCAGGGAATGTGAATGCCACAGCTCTACTCTAGAAGAGCAGTACAAAATACAGGGCACAGAATACCCCAAACTAAAACACAAACATGAGGTCATCCATATTACAGAACTCTGATGCCTGCTTAAACTTCAAAACTGTCAGGGAGCATTTCTCCCACCTCTCCTCTCTGCTACCTGCTTTATGTTCCCCAGCATGGCATTCATCACTGTTTCTCTATCATTTGCAAAGGGCCACATCCCAAGGGCCCCAAACCCAATACTTCCCTCCCTCAACAGGACTTGTTGATCCATATGGGTCCCTTCCAGCTGGGAATATTCTGTTCTGTGATTCCAGCACAGGTCCAGTGGACAAGAAGAGGCTGTGTTGAAACAGGATTTCCTACACTCCTGGGAATGATGAGATAAACCTCCAATGGGAAGGAAATACAAGATAAACCAGATGGTTGGTATTCTACACACTTCCTTTGGGAAGACAGACCTGAGCTGGGAAAGGTCAGACATGTGCTCTTCATTTCATTTCCGTGACCATAATAACATGGAGCCACACTAGGTAGTGCTGCAAAGGGAATTATATCCATTAGTTTAACAACTGAGAACCTGAAACCACTTTGGAGACACAAATATGCACCTAACTGCCTATCTAAAGAGAATATTTAATTTTCCATTAATAAATATAGGAAGCCTGTAATGAGAGCTGGCCTGAACTTGCTCAATGGATTTTTCTTTCTAAAGGCAACGGCAGTATTTTGTTCAGTGGGTTAGATCCAAACAGTGAATAATAACCTGAACTGCTCAGCTGAGGAAAAGAATTTCACTTCTTGTGAAAAACTCCTTTGAAATGACCCTATTTTGTGTCAAAAATATACAGCCTTTTGAGCAATTACATGGTTTTATGGAGCAGATTTGGACAAAGGACTTAGAGGGAGCCTGGTCCTGTGAAGGACTGGTTCAACGGCTCCCACCTGCTTTCCAAAACTGGCTGAATTTGGAAGGATCATGGAATCATGGAATGATTTGGGTTGGAAGGGACTTAAAAGATCCCAGCTGGCCCCTCCTGGGACAAAGCCATGCACAGAGGTGGGGGAGGAGACACTCCACTGCCTTGCAGCCTCTCCTTATTTGTTTGGATTGTGACAACATTATTTACTTTATCTATAAATATCCCTTTGGCACAGGGAATAATGCACTAGATGATATTTTCCAGATGGTCTCATAGTCCTGGGTGAGGTGATCCCCTGGCATCATTTGGACAGGGAAGAAAATGGGATCTGCAGACCCACACATCATTGTGCAAGTGACCTCAAAATAATTCCCTGTCTCTCCGGGCTCTCAGGAAAAAGCAGCAAGAGTAAATTCCCTGCATTTTGTTGTGATTCTCAGGTTGAAACACAGCACCCCTTTAAAATCCACATCCTGCAAAAAAAACTCTCGGGCACACTGGAATCAGTGGCTTTGCTTTTCTACTTTTTTGCCCCTCAGCCTTTCCTTAATTTTTCTTCACAATAAATGCTTTTTCTTTTAAGTGGGGGAGGGATTTGAGGATTAAGAAGTTGAAAACTTTGCTGCTGTTCCTTATTATGTTAGGGTTATTTTTGTTTTTTTTTAATTTTTCATACTTGTTTTGCCACAAAGAGCTGTGCAAGGTAGGCATTTGAAGTCACCACTGCTGTTCCAAACACCCTGTATTTTTCCAAGGCCTTTGGAAGGGGCAGCCTGACCAGGCAGCCAGTGGACCATGCCATGATTAGCTGCCATTAAGTTGTGCAGCTGAAGTGATCTCCCTCCTGTGGAAGGACAGGCAGGATCACCTGGGGCGTGCCATGGAATTCCTAGGCTTCATTCCCCAGGAGCCCTGTGACATTCCTGCAGGGTAGTACAGAGGAGACAGCTGCAGCTGCAGAGCTGGGAGCTCTAGGAAGGGCTGAGGGGCAGTGTCCTGTGCAGGACCAAGATGTGTGCAGTGAGATGTCCTGTCCCTGCACCTGGGATACCCTCTGGACACACAGGGATGCTGAGGAGATGCTCTTGCAGGAGTCAGCAGGTACAGAGCAACTGGATCAACTCCCTGTGCAGACTCCTGTGGGTGGTGTTACCCCACAGAATCCTGTTGGAGCAGGGAGGAGTGCTGGGTTCTGGAGTGAAAAAGAACAAGCAGAGTTAGCCAGGTGCACTGTACAGGTGTGCAGCAGCTTTGTGCTAACCACAGGGACTCAGGGCACACAGGCCAAACCCTGGCCAGATTATCCAAATACGTCTTGCAAATCCAAACATATATTCTTTTGTACTGTAATAATCCTATTGATTGATTTATTGGGGAAAAAAAACAGAAGGTGAGCCAATAGGGGGAAACAAGTAAATGCCTCTGGGTGGCTGAGATCACACCTCTAGACCTCCAGCTGGGACACAAACCTGCATCCAGCATGGAGCCATTGGAGCCTGAGAGAAATCCTTAATGTCCAAAATTTGGAAGCTAACAGCTGGGAACTAAAGATGCCCCTGTGCCTGAAATGTCTCAGGTATCCTCAAGACTCCAGGAGGGCAGGAGGGGTCTTCACTGTTATTTTTACAGATTAGTGGAGCATGTAAGGGCACCTCTGGGCTTAGTGACCGTGACAGCTGAGAGCACTGGCTCCTGCTCCTGACATGCCGGCAGCCACTCCAGGGAGACCACTGGGAAGCTCCTTTGGAGCTGTCATGGTTCACAGCCTTGTACGTTGAGAGGCTGCCCCAGGTCAGCTCCTGTTTGCTTTAATTCCCTGCTCTTTTGGGAGCTGCTTCCCAGGGTTCTGCAGCTCCCTGCAGGGCAAACAGAAGAGGCTGGCAGCAGGTAACCTGTGTGTGAGAGCAGCTGCTTCCAGACCCTGCGCCCTGCCCTCGGCAAAGCCTCGCTCCCCTGCAGGTCTCTGTGCCATTTTTTATCCCAGTGCTCTCGTGGTTACCGTGCCGTAGCAGCACCGTGGTTTTTGGATGGTTCTTCCTCCCCAGGGGTGCTGGCAGGGCCATTTCCAGCTGTGGGAGCTGTGGGGTGGCCATGCTCTGGGCAGGAGCACCAGCCCTGGGCAGCAAGCAGTGCCTGGCCACAGCACTGGCCCTGGAGCTGAACAGAGCAGAAGGGCTGTAAAACACAGGAGAGGCTTTGAACATGCCAGTGGTATTTGTGGTTGGAGAAGAGCGGCCCTGGAAATGTTTAGGGGGCAGGGAGGACAGGGAGGATGCATTGAGAGAGACCAGCCTGGCCACACTGCAGCTACCTGCTATCCACACCGGGAGTATTCCCAGCTCAGCCACTCTGGAAGGAGCTGAAGCTGCCTTTTTTAGGTGCCTTTACTCAGGGAGTACAAGGGCTGGAAAGAGGCTGGCTCAGGGACTCTGCCCTCAGCAAGGGATGGCTCCAGGCAGGAGATCCGGGCTGTCAGTACTGATACACTGCAGGGACAGCCCCACTGTCGCTGCTCCCAGGGCCAGGTGCTGCACCAGAGACAAAATCGGAGCTGTGGCCCCTGCTCATCCTGGGATTTGCCACCTTAGAGTCTTTTGATGGAAACCTGGAGAGGGTGTGAGTTTCTGTGCTTCCCCTGGAAATGGAAACCACAGCTTGGGGAATATCCTCTGGACTTCACCTGCGCATGACACTCACGAGAGCGGCCTGTCCCGCTGACCACCCGCAAAACACCACTACCACAGTGCACAGCTCTGCTACCTTTAGCTTCACTTAATTTTAGCTTCATTTTATTTTGGTTCACCTCCTCCAGATTGGCTGTTATTTTCTCTCTGGAGCCAGGGAAAGCAAAACTGTGCAGCTCTGATGGAGGCTACCGACTGTTGCAGCTCTCGGAGGAGCAGTGGGCAAGCTCTGAGCATCTTCAGGGAAAATATGGTCACTGCAGTGTCACAGGGCAGGGCACAGCCACGGGTCCCCTCAGCAGGAGTCTCCTCCACCAGCCCGAAGGCTGCACCTGCTCCAGGCTCTTCAGCCGGGAAAACGAAGCACCTGTCTTCGCTGTCTGCACCTCCCAGTCACAGCAGTGGGATTAATCCCAAATCTACCCTGCTGCTGTAGGCAAAGGTGTTTTCCCTCCTCCTGTGGGCTTAAGGCAGCCCTGCCTGCTGGCAGGTGAACACACCGGTGCCTTACACACTGGTCAGGCCTGAGAGCCGTGTTTACCGACTCCATGGCTACTAAGGAAAACCGCTCCGGTTTTCCTGCCCGCTCCTCCTTCCTTATCAGTCCAGGGGTGGCTAAGGATGAATGATTAGAGGTAACAGGCAAATATTACACCCGTGCTACCAATTCTGCTTTTCACATGGAAATCAAGCAACATTTAACCTGACACAATGCCCGGCAAGGACGTGGGGCTATTGAAAGACCATTAAGCTTTAAGGAGAGGATGAACTGCTGAAAATGTTCCGTAATTAACTCAGCCACCCACAGCCTGGTGGAAACTCGGAAAACCTCAGTAAACATCGGCAGTTCTGAGTGTGAACAAAAGGACTCTATTTCACCAGTTAAATACTCACTCTAAACTCGGTAAGTGCTGTGTGCTGGCATTGGTTGTCTCAGGGGGAGTGAAAAATCTTCCATGGACCTGTTTTCCCCTGGTGTTTTGGTGGATTTGTTGATCCTGCTCTCATGCCCCATCCCACAGCGCAATAAATTTCCCTGGGGATGAGTAGTTTTTGCTTTGCATAAGTGTTGTGGGAGTTTTGGCTCATAAAGCACCTCCAGCACCTGGCAAGGTCAGTGCTTAAGCATTTGCTAATCCTTGAGATTTGGGCTCTGGCCTCTGGCTCCAGAGGCTGGAGCTCTGCCCAGCCAGACCAGCGCTGACCTAAGCGGGACTAAGGAGGGATGCCACCAACAGGAAAACCAGACAGGTCTGCTGGAATTCAGCCAGACAAACACGAAAGCCCTTGCAAGACAAAGTCAGAAAAAACCTTGGTTAAATGATTGCTGTGATCCGGCTGACGAGCACTCAATACGAGTACCCATGCCTATTCCTCTACCTGAGGATTTTTGCTTGTTCACAAGCCAGTTTTAGTGGCTCAGAAATCTCAGACAGCCACACTGTCTTGGTTTGAAAAGACAGGTGAATGCTAGGTAAACCCCCTCCCTCTGAATTGTTATAATTTTGAAATTAAGGGGGCTCTCAGGCAAAGATATGGGAGCAGGGATAACAATTCTTTAATAGAGAAGAAAATAAAATAAAATAAATAATGCAGCCATACAAAACAACACTGACAGGATCAGAATACAACCTGACATCCTGTTGGTCAGGATGTTGGTAGCAGCCCCATTAAATGGTGGCTGCAGTGCTCCTGCAGTGACAGGTGTGGTTCTGTTGGAGCAGTGATGCTGTAGAAGGGTGTAGTCTTCCTCTGAAGATCCAGTGGTGGTGTAGATGGGCCTGGTCTTCCCCTGCGAATCCAGTGGGAAAGGCTGTCCTGATGTCCCAAAATCTAGATTATATCCAGTTAGGAAAGCTTGGCTCTTCTCTTTGGGCGGAGCATCTCCCAATGGGATGGTGTAATTTTATCAGTTATGATACGACACTCAACGGCCCATTAACAGAAGATCTCCTGGAGAGAGGATTCGTTTGTGGAAGAGATAAAGAAAACTGCCCAATTAACAGAAGATAACTGCCACACCTCTAACAGATGGCAATAGAATACACACATTGCCTTTCAATCTCCGACACTCACTTTGCTTTCAAACTGGTACAGGTTTCATATCAAAATACTTCACCTTCTTCAAGAGGAAACATTTAAATGAAAATGTCCAACTCCGCAAAACTCCAGCACTCAGAGTAGACCATCTTCTTTCTTGCATTAGCACCTTGAAAGAGCAGCCCTGCGTCAATAATGAGCCAGGAATGTTTTCTGAAAATGGACTTTCACATCTGTTTATAGTCCTAAATGTATTTTACTTCCAAATGGCCTCTGAGTAAAGAGTGATTCACATCTGAAGAGTCATGAACTGCTGTAATATGGTAAATATCCTTAAGGACCAAAGGAGAAAAAAAAGGGTTTAAATGACCTTTATTTATGCAGAACACAGTGGCCAGTTGGGTTTAGGGTGTCCTTGCTGCCTTATTTACCTCCACACCCCACGGTGGGTTAAGTGTGAAGCACAGACCATTTTGTCCCATGCTGCACCAGATCTGGGAAATGCTGCAGTTACTTCCCTTCCTTCAGGAAAACTTCACTTTATAGCTGTGAATGGTAATATCAGTCTGACAAGAAACAAATGTTCACAAGTAAATGTAAGCAGAGGGGTGGGGGCAGTCAAACGCTGGGCGTTTGCAACTTGATCTCGGCACCCGAATCAGAACCACCGGATTGATGGGAACTGGCGGCTCTTACCACAGCGTTACAGGTCGGAGTTCTTATTAGAAGCTATGAAATTTGTCCATTGATGTAATTGGTGGAGTTACTTTAGGATTTTTCCAGTGATTCAGGGCTTTCTGGTATCTTTCAAACTGGGGTTCTGGCAGGAAGAAGTGACTTTTAATGAGTATTGAAACTAAAAGGAAATATAGTGGGGTGAATTAAAAATACATAAAAATTTTACAAAATTGACATTTTCTATGCAAACATTTTCCCTCCAACTCAAAACAAATACTCCTTTTGAAATGGCATTTGAATTTTGAATATGGTTAAATGTATTTAAATGTGATAGAAATTAAAATTATTTTATACAATCAGCATGACACTTTACAATATGATCCAACCAATTTGGTGGTGATGATTAATTCAGTACTCTCTAACTTTGGGCTTGGGCCAGGGAAAGCTTTTGCTCCTACAGAAAGGGACCAACAAGTACTTCATTTCCATGTACTCAAATATTTCCAGGTCTCCCTGCTGCCAGGTGTCGTTACAGGGGACCTGCCCTTAGGGATTCTTGGAATGGGGAGAAAGCTGAAGCAGAGACCTGCTAGGCCATTATTGTGCAGAGCAGGGGGCTGCTGGCCTTTTGTCTGTGGTAGAACACCTCACTTTGGGTTTAAATTATGTAACAGCCATCCTGCCTTCTCTCTGAAGGTACCACGCTGTTCTAATTTCCCTCAGTGCTCCAATGTCTCTCACATCACATCTCCATTATTAATCCACTTGCTGGACATGATGTTTATTATCACGCTTGACTTGACTGGCAAAATGTATCAGAGTGCATAAACCAGGGTTGGTGCATACTGATCAATAAATATTATAATGTCCTAATGACTCTAAAAGGATTTCTCTGTTTCTGCCAACTTCATTTTTTTTTAAAAAAAAGCTCTTATTAGAGGCTCAGGAACTTCATTCCAAGGTGTGAGTGTCTGTGAGCAAAGCCATTCACTGGTTTTATTCTTCTTTCCTCTCATAGAAACTTGATCAAAAAAAAATGGGAATGGGAACACACTCCAGTGTCAATCCCATTGAGGCTGATTGGGAATACCAGAGCACAAAAACTGTAGGTGTTTTAAGGGTCTCAGTCTGCAATCTGGCTCATGGCAGGAGAACACCAGACAAGGGCTGCTGGCAGCGTCACAAGAGGGTTTGATCTGCTTTTCCAAAGGGAGGGAAAATTTTTGTTTGGCTAAAAGCAAAGTCTCAAGAGACCGCAAGACAGCAGCTGAGGCAGAAAAGCGTGAGGGAGGAGAGGAGGTGTGAGTGTCCTTCAGCTCAGACACAGTCATCACCTGCAGCACCCCAGGACGAGCTGGTCCCTGACATGACACCGTAAGGAGCTGCGGATGGAGAGGCAGCAGCAGTGCTGCACCAGAACCCTGTGCCTGCAGGAGACTGCCCCCAGGCAGGAACAAACAGCCCCAAGGGCAAGATCGTGCCCTTGGTTATACCCATTCACCACACTGGTAAATGTGCAGCTCTGTGACCGTCTGGGCTAACCTGTCCTCTAAGGAAATGGTACGTAAAACATCTGGGAGACTGATCCTGCGAGGGCTCAAGCGCGTGTAATATGTGGGGGATCCTGCTGCCTGCCTGCCTTCCTTCCATCCCCCTGAGCGGTATGCAGGCAGCCCTTGGCATGTCCCCCCCCGCCCTGCCGTGCCCCTCTCTCCTGCGGCAGGATCGCTGGATGCCGACCACGCCGTGCCCTTCTCCCTTCCCACCTTCCCCGAGCCTTCACTTGTGCCGGCCTGGGAGAGCCGTGCCGTGACTCCGCTGCTTTCACAGGAGTGAATCCGGTGGGAGCTCTCTCCAGCGGCAGGGCTCAGCCCTGGCCAGCAGCTCACTGGCTTATTTGAGGCAGGGACGAGGACGAGCCGTCTGTATTGTCGCAGCAACCCCTCCCCAGCGGCTTTCCCCTCCCAGGTCACACGGGAGTCGCCTCACCGCCTGACAGGTGACAATAGGAAACTGCTCATCAGACCAAAACCGGACCAAAAGCTTGAAAACTTTTATTCAGGCGATTTGCAGCTGTAGAACTAGCTCAGAGGTGATGATGCTACTGCTCTGCCGGGTGCTTTGGGAGAGTGATTTACACCTTGTTATGCTCTCCACGGGGACTTGGGGTAGATTATTTGCTTCCCACGCCCCTACGTGGGGCTCCCTGAGACTCCACATATCCCAGCCCAGACCTGTGAGTGGTGTGGATGGCATCCTTGGAGTACTGCCCCCGCTTCAAGCTTCAGGAACTGATGGTAAAACAGCCCGGAGGCACACGGGTGATCTGAATACTGCTATTGGATACATCTCCATGTCCAGAAACTAGATTTTACCATCCCTGCTGTAGTGGCCCCAGGGGACATAAATGCTGGATCTGGAACTCTTATGGAGAGAGGTCTAGCCACCAGACCCTCCTTCCCGACTTTGTCAGCTTCCCACGGGGTGTCTGCGTGTGGTAGTGCTGCAGACACTCTGCTTGCCCTACGAGCCCCCCACAATCCAGCTGCCGGCTCCTGAATGCTCCCATGGGCTTCACAAACCCCATCCTGCCTCCCTCTGCATCCGAGGGCTGCTCTCACCCAGGGACCAGGCAAGGAATGGCATCCAAGCAGGATGCTCCAAGGAGAGTGAGCACTGACCCCTTCAGTAGCAGCAACTCTCTCATTAATTTAAATTCTGTTCAGTTGCACAAAAATGTCTTGAAAACTCTTTTAACTTAAAATGTGATTAATACCTGTTCTGATAAAATAAATAACGCATTATTGGTGGGAAGATGCAATTTCAGATTACTTGATTGCGGATAAAGCGGTTTTGTTTGCAGCAATGTGAGTATTTCTGTGGTGGAAGGGTTTGTCGCAGGTACAACACTTGTAACACCTTAATAACACGTAAATATCGTGGGAATCAAACACGGGGCTGGAAGGCATCTCTAAAGAACTCGTGCTCAACTCTTGCTCCAGGTAGGAATATCTCTGTCTAAACCATTCATGATTATATCACCTAACCTGCTTCACAAAATCTCGTGACCTTCCAATGCAATTTGCTCCACCCTACAGCAGCCTAGCAGTCAACGGTACTCTTCTAAATGAAAGCCGAAGTTTCCATTCTTTGTTCACGCTCATTAAGAACTTGTTAAGCAATCATTGGCAGGAATTTAACAGAAAAGTTCCTCCTGCTTGAGGGTACGTTTGAAACTTGCTTTGCAACACGTCAGCAGCTCAGGTACGGGCTACGCTTTTTTTTTTTTTTTTTTTTTTTTTTTTAACTACAATTTTCAGTTTCCCATCTTTAGTGACTCGCGTCCTCTTTGTCGATGATCTCCCTTGGCATCAACAGGTGTGGGAAGCTTCCGCCTGTCCCCTGCTCCTCCTCCAGTCCGTAATTAGCGTCTTCTGATGTCGGGATGTCTCTTGCCAGGGCGGGTCACCCTGCCACGCATCGCCACTCGAGCGAGACAACACAGGTACAACTGCGCTGGGACGGCTCGGGTTACCCGGCTGCGGGGTAGAGCACAAACTCCTGGAAGTGAGAAAGGAGAGAGAGAGGTGGGGAGGAAAAAAATCCTTAGGACAATTTTAAGTAGTACAGTGGGAATTAAAAGTCCCAGAGCCCCCGGCCGAAAGCGGCAGCGCCAGGGGTGGAGCCCTTCCGCGGGGCGCCGCCGCCGCTCCGGCGCTCGGGGAGGGGATGGGTCCCTCCCGAGGGGTCTCCCCGACCCGACCTGACCTGACCCGACCCGACCCTAAGTGAGGGGCGGCCCCGGGAGGGACATCTCGGTCCCGTCCGGCGGCGGGGGCGGCGCTGGCGGCGGGGCTGCGGGACGGAGCCGTGCTCTCGGCGAGGTGAGCCCGGGGTTGCGAGGCTCGGCTGGACCGGGCCTGGGCGGCTCGTCCCTCGTGTCCCGCTCAGGGAAGGGGGCGGTTTTGCACGGGGGAAGCGCGGATCGGAGCGGCCGCGCTGCCGGAGGGGCACTGGGACCCCGGCAGTGCCGGGCCGCCTCCGTGCGGCCGCCGGGGCTCTGCGGGGCAGCTCTCAGCCCTCCCTCCCGGAGGGACGGCGGCGTTTCGGCCGTGCGGTGTTCAGGGCAGCCCCTCTCGGGTTTCCGACACCTCTGTGAGGTTCGTGTGGCGCGGGCAGCGCTGTCGGGGGCAGTGGCGAAGGGGGGAGTGAGGCCGGCAGCTCGCACGCCGTGCCCGCCTGTGCTGCAGGGGCTCCATCCTGCCCCAGGAGCACTGGCGGGACGCTGGAAGGTCTGGGAGGACGAAGAGGAAGGGGTCAGCCGGGCGGAAGAAAAGCGGAATTCCGCTCTGCCAGCGGTGACTAAGAGGTCTGGCTTGGCTGAGAGGGTGGAAAGACATCAGAACTGGTGAGCGGGAGGGTGCAGTTGGCTGCCGTGCTCCCGACGTGCTCTGGAAAACGTCGGAGTCTGGACACGGGTAAGGTCTGACTAAGAAAGATGGAGATTCACAATAGTACTGTAGGAGAGGGAGAAGAGAGCACTTACTAAAGAGGCGTAAAAAAAATATACAGAACTCTTGTAACTGTAGTAACCTAAAACTATTAATGCCGCTGAAAGAAGACAAGTTTAGAAGCTTTGGCTAAAAATGAACCATCCTGGTTAAATGAACATGTTGCCTTCTAATGCGTGAGAGGTTTCTCAGAATAGACTGGATGTTTCTTAACTCTGAAGAAACCGGTGGTTTTGCACTGTTATCCACGGGGTTTGTTGCAACAGAAGCTAGAGGAGGAAATCTCAAGAAACTCAAATATCCCTCTGTTTGGGTTTTGTAGCAATCCCAGCAGCATCTCGAGTCAGTGGTTTTGTAGGAGGAAACACTGACTGGTGAGGCACATGTGAATGCCCTTCTCTTGTTCATGTGCCCTGTTTGGCAAGACACGAATGGCCATTACCCTTGAAGGCAGGAGTGTGTGGAGTTGAGTGAGAAGCAGTCTGCCTGCCAGGTTTAGCTTTGGGTGTGCAGTTCAGGGAGCAGCTCTCTCTGTGCCCCAAGGTTTCCTTCCAATGGGATTTCTGCTGACTCTGGAGGCATTTGCTCTCTCTATCCAAGCTCTATGGCTCTAATGAAGTTTTTTGTTTTTTTTTTTTTAATGTGGCTTTAATGAAGTTTTTCCTGTTCAGGGGCATCATTTTGCCAATTTACCATGCACTGAAGTTTAGTGATACCAGAAGGATGCAGCCTCCTGGATGGCCATAGAATCTTTTTGTACCAATATTTGTGTCTGTGCCACAAGGGAGAGCATTCAAACCTTCAGCAGAAGCAGCCTTTGCTGCTTTAGCTTTAGCAAGGCTGGTCACAGCAGGTTCAGAGGAGCACCAAGGAAGAGCTTGAGGAGGGAGGGAGTGTGGCCACTTCCTTTAGCAGCAATCAGCCCTACCTTGGCTTTGTCATCAGCAGATATTTTGGCACAAGGTGCTTATGAGTAATTCTTCCATCTTGCTTTCATTTTGTTTGGTCTCTAGTATAGAGAGAAGCCTTTGTGCCAGTCACAGTCACCATGAGGAGCCATGCAGGTGTGCCTGTTCCCTGTGTAGAGGTGAGACCAGAGGAGCAGGGTACCCATGTGCTGGATGTGCCTTGCTGTCAGTGCCCTGGTGGTTTGGACCAAGTTACAGTATGTGATGGCCGGAGAGACTGGGTCACCCCTCTTGTCTCCACTGGCAGCCCCCCACTAAATCACAAAGCAGTGCTATTATTCAGGTTTGTCAAAAACTTGGACCGTGTCTTCTGGTTTTGTGGTTCCTTTCTCTGCTCTCATCACTGGGCTGTGTTTTACTCCTGATCAAATTAACACTAAAACACCTCAAGTTGCTGGGTTGTTCAGGTTCCGGAACTGATTCACAGGATCTTCTTTTGAGTGGTGTTTTCACTGGGAAACAGGTGATACCCTACCAACTCACTTCTTGTAACTAATTTTTTCCTGTGTTCACTGACTTTAATTATTAATCTTAAACTGGGGTTGGAAACTCCACCCAACAGTTTAAATGAGGTCTAGAGAAATTTCAGATTATGGTATTGTGAACCAACCACTCCCCTGTCAGCGAAGGATTAAGTCATGTTTATTTAGATTTTTCTTCTAGAAAGGAAAATGTTCACACCCTTTTTTTGTACAATTGCATAGCACCTCCTGTCTATGCAAGGTTAATGTCTCCCAATCTTTAATAAGTTCAGCCTTGCAATTGTGCTGTCAGATAGGAAAATACTTCCTCAATACTCACAGGAGGTAAGTTGTGAGACAAAAAAACAGCCCCTGAGATTTTGAACGAAATGTAGACATTGACTTCAGTATAATTTCATATCAGAGGTGACACTTCCTGCTTCAGTTCTAAGTGACCTGCTCCTTGGTCTGTAAGAAATCTGTTCCAGAGCAGCAAAATAAACAGAGGTCCCCTAAATCCATGTGTAGTCTGCTGTTAGACCATCTTTCCTTGCAGTTAACGGTGACACTGAATTAACAGAATTTTCTCACTTCCTGATCAGGTGGAGTTCCGGCTTCTGTGTTCGTATGGTCTCCTCAGATGTGCCACCAAAGGGCAGCTCATTTTCCAGCCATGTGCCAGTAGTCTCTTGAGCTGTGAGGGTTAAGACAGTGTTTAGTCATAAATTTTATACCCCAGCTCACAAGAGCCTGCATGGCTTCCTACAGAAACACAGTAACAGGAAACTACTGTTTTGAAGCTGTTGGTGTCATGGAGCTGTATCAGTTTCCCAGCTCGCCCACTGCTCGCATCTGTCCTTTTGTCTCTTTGCACTTTCCAGCAGCTTTACACAGCCAAATTCTACCATCCCTTTCATTTTAAGTATTGATGAGGGGTTTATGTAGTTGCTTTCTGAAAACTAAAAGCTGTGAGGTACAAAGCTGCTCCTTTCAGTTAAAGAAGACCCAAAAAATGGTCTACAAAAAAAGGTGTTGGGAAACTTTTCTTGACAGGGTGCTGAGAATTATTCTCCTGTGTTCTTTGGGTAGAAAGTAAGATACCAGAGCTTTCTCCCCTGTTGTGCAATTCCATCTTCTGTCCTGCCTCAGAGCTCAGGGTTTGTGGGTTAGTGGTCACCTCTGATTCCTGAAGCCATCCTTCAATAGCTGCTGTTCCCCACTGTCTCCTGTGCTGGGCTCAAGAACTGTGGCAGCGTGGGGAGGAAGGTGTTGAGCAGAATAGTCTTGGGGAATTATGCAACTGCCATGAGGAAGTGAGGGGGCCACAGCCCATCCTGAAGGGGGTGGATGAAGGTCCAGAAAAAAGAAAATAAGGGGTGGGCTTCAGGTTGCTGCAGGCCTTTTTGAGCTGGGAGGCAGGTCACAGGTCCCACATCACAGGCATGTTGTGTTCTGCAGCAAGGAGGGCTGGCTGGCTATGCAGTATCTGCTGCTGGGCCTTTGCTGTTCTGTTGTTGTGTCTGTCTGGTACAAGTAAATCTTACCTCTCCATTCATGAAATAGGCACAGAAATCTGAGGAAGGTATCAAGCCATGGTGTTTTGTTTGTGCTTATGAACCTTCACTTAAGAAACAGTCAAGATCATATGAGATCCTTGCAAGGACATGCAGAATCTTGCATTTCAACAAGTGGTCTTAAGAAAGACTAGCAACAGCATTTTGTAAAGTTAAGGAAATTAATCTTCCTGGGGCTTTTTGGGTAATCCCAGGTATCCCTGAATAGTGAGGAGCAGATGTCACCAGAGGGTCCTGCTGCCCCACACCTTGGTGGCCTGGCCCCAGGGAGGGGGGCAGCTCATACCTGCACAGCTCCCTGGAGGGCTTTGGGAAAGCTGCAGGGCAGAAATGATGCTTCCCTGCCAGCCCTCTGTTTTAGTAGAATCACAGAATAAGCTGAGTTGGAGGGAGCCCACAAGGATCATTGAGTCCAACCCCTGGCCCTGGACTGGACATCCCAACAATCCCACCCTGGGTTGAGAGCATTGTCCAAATGCTCCTTGAACTCTCTCAGGCTTGTGCTGTGACCAAATCCCTGGGCAGACTGTTCAGTGCCACAGCACCCTCTGAGTGAAGAACTTTTCCCCAAAATCCACCCTAACCCTGCCCTGGTACAGCTCCAGCTGTTCCCTCCAGTAGTTTAGCCCTGTGTTCATTTGAGCAGGCAGTCACAATTTCATTGTTAGAAACCTCTGCTCTTGATCAGGCAGGTGAATTCTCTGTGTAAGTGCCACGTGGAGCACAAACAGTATGGAATTTTTAAAGGATGCATTCAGGGAGGTCACCAGTGATCCTGATATGCCCTGTTTGAGCTAAGTGCAAAGGGGATATTCTTTTGGAGTGTGCAGTAGTGAACAGAACCAATTACATTAGCTCTTGGCGTTCCATATGTGTTGGTATCAGGCTATCAATATTGGCATTCCATGTTCCATATGTTTGGGTATTCCTCAATGAGCAGGCAACTACATCTTAGCTGCTGGCTGTGTAAAAAGTCAGGGCATCTGACTGTAAGGACAGTGCATGGTGCAGCCTTGGGAAAGGCCCTGTGATTCCCCCTTAAGCTGTGATTGTGGCAATGGGTTCACACAAGCTGACCTGCAGCTACTCCCAGGCAGTCTGCAGCACTGGGACAGGAGCAGAGAAGCACAGATCCAAGCATGAGTCCTGAGCCCATCTCTCTGCTGCACACTGCCTCATTCCAAGTATTCCTAGAGAACAGCCTGGACCACAGCTCTCCACAGCCCGGGGCAGCAATTCAGAGTTTCTGCTCGTGGTAAACATGTTGGACTGGAAAGAGGAAGGGGTAGAAGCAGAAGGTGCAGTGCAGGGCATTTTTGTCTGGTCTTTGGAAGGAAAGAACCCACATGGTTTACTTTGACAATTTGTGCACTGCGTAGTTTTAGGAGGGTTTTTTCTAATTTGTTCTTGATGAAAGCTTTGCAATCTTGAATTTTCCATTGTGCTCAAAAGGAAGAAAATGCCTCTCTCTAGCTGCTCTGAAACACAGTAACTGGGAGCTGATTTAGGTAAACTTTCAGCAGCCTTTTTTTTTTTTTATTTAATTTCACTTAAGGGTGCCTTAACACCAAATGTATTTGTTGGGGATTACGCCCACTGGTTATTTCTAAATTGCTTTAGCTCTAGATCCAAGATTAGCATGTTTAATTTTGGTGTACCAAATGTTATTTAAAAGTCTACCTTGACAATTGTGCTTTGATTCTAGTTTGAGCTTTTAAGATTTTGTTTATTTTCTTGTGATTTAATGTTTCCATTGGCTTTTAAAGGAAAAGCTTTAAAAAGAAAAAATCTTGGCCTCCTGGGAAAAACAAAAGCAAGGGCGAAACCTGTTGGCAGGTAGGAGTGGAATAATGGATTTGACTTTCTCCATGAAGCAGCAGCAAAACTACTCTGGATCTTTTCTAATGTTAATCTGGGAAAATATCCTGGACTCAATATCAAGGACCATATTTAACAAAGCATTTAAACCCAGTGTTTCACCTGACCTGTGTTGAAATGCTCTAAACTTGTCTTATATCACCTGGAGTGGGTTGCAGCCCTATCTGCCTCTGGAAACTCTGGGGTGGATGTTCTGTGCCTTGCTGAGCCAACAGCACATTGCTGCAGCTGTGGGTAACCAACAGTTAGGGCTGGAACAGGATGGGACTCTGGCAGAGTGAGAGCTGCTTTGTGCCTGTTGGGATTGCTGCTGGGATGTGGCACACAGTCCTGCACAGCAAGTGCCACACGAAAAGGACTATAAAAAAATAAACAAGTTTGTTCCTTGCTCTGTGTGCCACAGGAAAAGCACTCAACAGGTCTGTCCCTGGGCCCGTGGGAAGCACAGCCTGGTTTCAGTGAGGGAGGACCTGACTCTTGTCTCTGGCTGCTCTGATACCTCTTTGTTCCCAAGTCATCTCTGTGTTGTCCCAGCTAAGTCCTAAAGCACCTCTTTCTGACAGGACCAGGAAATTTATTAATGTTTGCTTTACTTTTTAGGCAGTCACAATGCATCGCTAAGGTAAAAAACAGGAGTGAATTTCAGGCAAACACAGCTGCGTGTTTACATTGGCATGGCAGTCATTCCTGGGCTGGAGGTCTTTCCGCTTGCTTTATTTCCTCCACTGAAACTGCAGAGTGGAACTTTAGGGGTGCATCACCATCAACTGTTGGGTAGCTTCTTATGAGGCTTCATCAGACATGATGGGAAGAAATGGAGCTTTTTCTCTGGGTTCAGGGGTGTTTGCAGTGCCCCAAAGTACCCTGTGGTTTCCCTGCTGCTTTCACCACTTTTGCTGAAAAAACTGTTGGAACCAGCTGCACCTATTTACTGCTTAAGATACTTCTATCTTTCCTGTTAAGCTGTGGAGAGTCTTTTAAAAAAACCAAACCAGATCATCGCTATTTCCTTGCTGTTTGTGAGGAAGAAGTGCTGAAGGAGAGGCAGTGCTCTTAACTACTCTCCCTCAGAGCTGTGCTTCAGTCAAGCTGTTCTGTGGAAACCAAATGCTCAGGAAAGCTTCATATTTATTTTGTAGGCAAAGTTTTCTGCCTCAGATTACTGAGGTAATCTCCCCTTTGTTGGCAACTTCTCCTTAGGCTGGTTTAGTTGTGACACAAAGCTCTGCTTTCTGGGAAGTCTTCACAGGTGTGTGGCAGTGCTGGGATGTCCCTATCTTCCTGTTTAACTGGTAGAGAGCCCTTTGGTACATGCTAAAGAGCTGCCTGGCATAAGCTCTTGACAGGTTTAAGCAAATAATAAAATATGGGATGGGAAGCCATCAATAAATTATTGGCAAGTCCTTTGCATTCAAGTTGGTAAATGATGTCATGACACTTGGAATCATTCATCTTCCTTCTTTAAAGAATTTCTAAAGAATTGGATGGGTAATTTTTGGAAATCTGTGTTACCACAAAGGGAAGGGAAATAAATAAATATATGAGTAGTTCAGTAAGTCAGTAATCCTGACCACCTAATTTCTTTTTTAACCAGTTTTGTTTGCACTAGGTAGTGAAGAGCAGCTCACCAGCTGGTAATCCAACATTCAAATCTAAGTTTCATCCTTACAGGAAGAAAAAAAAACCCTAGGGACTTCTCTCTATTTGAACACTGCAAAGTACTCTGTATGAGGCAGAACTGGCAGGGTTTGGGGAGCCAGGGGCTGCAGGGCTCACCTGTGTGGAAAGGGGCCATGATTCCAGCTGGTTCCAACAAGCTCCAAACTAGACAAACCCAGCCCATTGCACGCCAAAACCACAGCTGGTCAGAGCAGCACACTCTGCCTCTGCTTGAACGTTTTTAAGAAAGGGTGGAAGCTGTTAGGGACAGGATGGTGGGGTCTTGCTCTTTCTTGCAGCTGTATGGACAGAAAGTGTGTGTTACCCTTTCAGAGTCCCAAGGAAAACAGAGGGTCTGGAGGGAAGGGCAGCTGACCAGGAGGTGGCTGCTCCCTGGGCTGCTGGCCAGGTGATGTGTCAGGTAGTGTAGAAACATTCCAAAATGGCCAGTCTGAGAGGCTGAAGGTGTCTTGGAAAAGTCATAGAACAATAAGGCTTTTGTTCAATAGAGGGGGAAAGAAAATGAGAGAGGAAAAAAAAAAATTCTGCAGAGAGTGTTTGTCTCGTTTTCATCTGAAGAGCAATTAATCCAGAATGGAAAATTCTGTTATTAAGCTGACCCATATCTTTCTTTAGGAGGCATAATATAGTTCTCTATTACATTATGCACATTTCTGGTTTGTCTGACAGAACTTCTGTTTTTACTGTATAATTATATTGATTTTATTTCTTTTAAATTTTGCAAACTTTTACCAAAAGACAAACAGGGATTAAAGTAGAGTTCTGCAACTTTCAGACAACTTTTTAATATTTTTCTTCAAAGAATATATTCCTTGTGAAATATTTCTGGGGTTTTAGCTTTATTAAGAGCCAAGCACTTCTGAGAAAAGCGTTGCCACACTGATGATGATGCCCTTCAATGAAACGTGTGTTTATACAGCTTATTTCATGCCATGTCTGCTGTCCTTGGGATCATGAAGGTTAGCTGGTATACAGGTGCTGTACCTCAAGAGGGAAGCCAGGGGTGGGGCTGGAGATGCAGAACTGGCCAGTGCAGCAGAAGAGGAGCATGGAAGGATCAGGAAGGTAATTCTGGATCCAGTTTCCTGGGAAGTGACTGAAGGATGATTATTTTCTCTGTGCTGCCTGAGAGCTCTCCTGTGCCAGGAGCTCTTGTGTTGGGGACATCCAGGACACACAGTAAGGAGCAATGCTCCATAGGGCTCTTTTCCCCCTTTTTATTCTCCTCTTTGTTTTATCTCCCTCCTCCCAAAATGTGCAGTCTTGGAAGGCCACAGTGCAAAGTAGATTCTTGTGGGAAAGTGCTGTTACCTGTCTTAATGTGATACGTGCTGGGGACTGAGCTCTGCATAGGACTGGTGTGTCCTCAGCAGGAGAGAAGAGGGGAAGCAAAGCTCTCCCCATGCTCTGTTTGGATATGCCATTTATGAACATCACCCCCTTTAGTCTTTCATAGGTACTTCAGGGTTATCTCTCTCAAGTGATTGTGACCATTCCCTTGTTCACTTGGCTCATGGTCTCTGGTTTTTGCTTTATAACCATTCCTGGAAATCAGATGAACAGGCAGAGTCCAGTAGAGAGAACTGTAGAAGGAAGTCACTCAGCTGCACCTTGCTATTACAGCCCAAGCTGAGATCTTGACATTTAAATTTGTGTATAATGATGAAGCCAAACAGAATCCTGTAGTATGCTGGCAGAGGTATGAGAAGTATAAAGCACTCTTCAAAATGGCACCTATCACCAGAGGGAAAATGAATTAGGCACATGAAGTCTGGCAAGTTAAATATGGCAACACCGTGAGACTATAGAAAACAGTGTTTGAAAACAATTTCCAAATATAGTAAAGCTACCAATATTATTATTATTTTTTCCTGTTGCAGAAGGAACGTGAAGCTTGCTAGAGCGGCTGAAGGTTGGTAGGGAATGAGATTGGAAGGGAGTTCAGAGATCACTTTGAAACAACCCAGAATTAATTTCTGCATCTGGCTACAGGTAAGAGGAACTTGGGGATGCTGGGCCCTGCTGTTTGTGAACAGAGAAGGGCTGGTGGGAGGTGTGGTGGTTGGAGTCTGTCTTGGGCATAGTAGTCTTGAAATGAGAGTTTTCAGTTCTTGAAGAAGTATGGAATGGAGTCACAAAACTTCTACCTTGGATTTCCAGACTTTGTCCTGCTCAGGGTTGAGGCAGTCCTGAGGGACACTGGACATTCTCCAAGAACAACATCTGAAAGGCACAGGAACAGGCCAGCCCAATGTGCCAAAAGACAAGCCAACAGGGAAGAAAACTGGCCTGGATGGAACAGGGAGCTTTTGATTGAACTCAAGAGGAAAAAAATATATTTACCAGCTTGGAAGAAGGGACAAATGATTCAGGAAGATTACAAGGGTGTCATTAGGTTATGCAGGGAGAAAGTCAGAAAGGCCAAAGGCCCAGCTAGAATTTAATTTGGCATATGCCAAAAAAAGATAGCACTTTTTTTTTTTTTAATCCAAATACATTAATAACAGAGAGCCAAGGAGACTCTCCATCCTTTATTACATGTAACTCTCCATCCTTCATTGCATTGCCACCAAGGATGAGGAAAAGGCTGAGGTACTTGATGCTTTCTTTGCTTCAGTCTTTAACTGGAAGACCAGTTATTATCAGGGTGTCAGCCCTGATTATCAGCCCCCTGAGCTGGGAGATAGGGACAGGATAACACCCCTGCAATCCAGGAGGAAACAGTGACCTGCTGTTCCACTTAAAATTGCACAATCTGTGGGGCCAGGTGGGATCCACTCAAGGGGACTGAGGGAGCTGGTGGAGAAGCTTGTGGAGCTGTTCTCCATCATGTACTGGCAGCCCTGGTTAGCTGGGGAAGTCCCAGAAGACTTAAGGTTAGCCAATGTGACACCCATCTACAAGAAGGCTGAAAGGAGGATCTGGAGAGCCACAAGCCCATGAGCCTGGCCTCGATACCAAGGAAGGCTGTGGAACAGATCATACTGAGTGTGACCACCCAGGGGCCACGCCCAGCCAGCACACATTCATCAGAGGCAGGTCCTGCTTAACAAACCTGATCCTACCAATTTCTGATTGTCTAAGTGTAACAGCAGTACTGACCATTTTCCCTTCATCTCAGGCTACTGCTTATTGTATTCAGGAAGGCTGATGAAATGTAATAATGTTGCCATGTCTGACTATCTGATTTTCTGTTTGTGGCCTTAGCTTAGGTACATCATTGATACTCTCTGTTTCAAATAACAGAGCCTGTAGATACTTTTTCTGGACAGCTTCAGTGAGATGCCATCATATCTGTGGCTGCTTTGTGTACAGTGATCTATCTGGGAATCAGCAGCTATCACAACTGCCCTATCACTTCTTCCCACAGTCTGGTTGGTTTTTTCTTTTTTTGTAGAAGGTTGTTAATCTCATTCTCTGACTCTTTGCTCTGGCTTGCTTTTATGGCATCTTATCCCACAGAGTGTCCATCCAGCACTTCATTATAGCTATACTAGAGGGTGTGTACACTTCTTTCTTTTATTTCAGGAGAAAACATAGTTCTAAACCCACTCTAAGTGAATTGATATTGCAGGGTTCATTCTGAAAAGCTGAAGTCATGATAAATACAGAAGATGCAGTTAAGAGACAGGTGCCTTAAATGTCCTCTGCCTTCAGCAGCAGTATTTTATTGGTCTAATATACTACATTTACAAGATTTGCTCTCCTCTTATCTCAAACATTCACAGGTGCTTGGTCTGCCATCCTCTCTGGGTTCAGGAGGAGGAGCTCTAAAGCTGTCAGTAAAATGCTAAAAACTAATTCCCCTAAGTACTAGGGGAATTTGCTGGTGGATGCATCCCTGTTTGGCATCACTCTATGTTTCCATGCCTAGCAGCCTGATTAGTTACCTACTGAATGCTGTTATTGTCAAATCTCCCCTCTTCTACTCTCATTAGTAATGAAAATATGGAGAAAATTGAGATCTCCAGCTCTTTCCTGGTGGGTCCCCAAAATACTTGTATCAGGCTGCTCGTGATGGATGATATTTATTGTTCCAGACTCTTAGCAGCTACCCAGGTATGCAAAGGTTTGCTGCACTTTTCCCCCTCCTCTCTGCTTTTTGCGACCAAATTTGTAGTAAATTTACAAACACCCTCTCAGGTGTTTTGCAGTTCCTATGTCTACACATTTGCTTGAAAGGACATTACTAATCACAAGGGTATTTATTTCATTCCCCTGAAGACAACAGGGGCTGGCACAAACACTTTTTCCAAGGCTAATCAAAGCTCTGTTGCTGTGTTTGTGCTGGGTGTACATTTAAACATAGCTTTTATAGTTTAATGCCATAAAGTAGTTAAAATCTCGATAAAAATACACAAGAACTAGCATTAATAAAATAAAGAAAGAAGTGAAGCTATACCACAGTGTACTTTCATTTAGCCTATGAAGACTGGATGTTCATGACAAATTCTGGCTGATCTCTACCAGATCCTCCAGCCAGCCCCAGGCTAGACTCCTCCAGTGCTGGGTCCCTTGCTGCAAGAGCTGCCACTCCCTGTTTTGCTACCCCAGCAATACTTTCCCTAAGTCCAGAAGGATATTTTTAGTGCCCGGAACTGCAGGAATGACAGTTGACTTGGCCACAAGAGGGCCCAGCTATTGCTTGAAAATGTTGGGATCAACCAAAGCATCTTGCCCAAGATGCAAAACCATCTCTAACCAGTTTCTCTGCATGTTCTGAGGTACAACAAAGAATTACACTGCAAATCCATTTTAGTTAATAGTATATTGTAACTATAGATACACATATATTTGCTACTAGTTAGATCATCTCTTTGCACCCTCTTTCCTGTAATTTTCTGTTAATTTGCAGGCCTATCCAGCTTCATAGGCTAAATCTCTTAATTACCTAGGTATAAGCTGTATCAATTAAATCCTAGAAGGGAAACAATAGTGAAGTCCTTATTGAGATTCTCCATTTATATTCTGTTTTTGAAACAACACTTGCACTTCTACAATATGGACAACTGTAGTTTTCCTGTAATCATCTGATCACGTCTGGCTAAAACACTTGGTTTTTTACTTGCTATAGTAAGATTTAGACCTGGAGGTTTTGAGAACTGCAGAACTCATACTCTGAGAATTACACAGTTCTAACGTAATTATGTAAAAATAATCCTAATTGCTTTCAGTGCAAAGTGAGAATGTAACATTGTGTTCTCTGACATCACAAATGCATGCCCTTAAAGAATGTTTACAGTTAATTTCTTCCTCTTGTTATGGAAGAATTTGTCTATTTCAACTGTCATGTAGATCATATGATGTTTTATAAGAATATCACTCAGTAATGAAGTTTTTTTTCTTATTAGGAATGATTTGCCGGGTTGCAGGGACTTCTAAATATCTGCTGTTACAATTTGAAAAGTTGAGGATTACAGGAATGCAGGATGCTTTCTTGGCTTCATGTAAACTGGCTTCATGCACAATGCATGTTGTACCATCAGTCATTCAATTATCATCTAGTTTGGATTGTTTCCTTTTTTTGCTGTCTGGGATTTTCCTATCAAGGAAATATCAGTGAAGCACTGTTAGTCATGTAGGGCAGGAAATCACTTTCCTCAGGGCAGGGTGGACTAAAAGGAGGCATGAGCATGTGCAGATCCATCACCAGCAGACTGGTGGCAGTCTTTGCATGGTGAAGTTACAAGATAATCAGTGGTGGCAGCCCTGTCTCTAGTTCCTTTGTTTTATCGCTTTTGTGCTTCAAACAAGGAATCCTTGATGTTTTTTTTATATTAGGTTTTACATTGTGCAGTGAAGTGTCTCTTTGCATTTTGCAGTTTTTCTTTGGACACGTTTTTGTTTGCATATTTCAAACCCTGTATTGGTTAACTTGGCTTTTAAATTTAATAAGCAAGGCCATGAAAATTATAGGCAGCATTTTGATGGAAAGAACCTAGGCAGAAAAGGGCCCCTGGACTACCAAGCTGACAAGGAGCCAGGAGATGTCCTCACAGCCTGTGGAGCATGGCCTGCAAGGTCATGGGGGGTGATCCTTGCCCACCACTCAGCACTGGTGAGACACACCTGGAGGGCTGGTTCTGGAATCCCAGGATGAGGGAGGCGTGTCCATACTGGAGCAAATCCGGCAACAGCCACTAAGGCGAGAAGGGGACTGGAGCACACGGTGCACGAGAAGAGGCTGGGAGAGCTCTGCCGACTTTTCTGGGACTAGAGCAGGCTGGGCTGTGTGTTCAGGGTGTGGTGAAGGCTGAAGGTGGGTGGGTAAAGGACACAAGTGAGACTCTCCTCTGTTCAATGCAGAGATGGTAGGAGACACAATGGGCACACCTTGAAGTGTGGCTAGTTAGAATGAAAGGAAAGGTGGTGAAATACTGGATCAGGTAGCCCAGAGTGGTTGTGGAGTCCCTGTGTTGGGACAAGAGTTGTCATGAGTCCATCCATGGTGCTGCCATGCATGGAAGGATTTAGAGAGAGGAGAGCAGCCTGGGACACTGCAGAGCAATATTTGTTTCAAGCAGCTGAGGAGGAACTGCAGTAAACCCTGTATTTAGGGGCTGTACTGATAAAGGAGGGATTTTATCAATGTGCCAGCATGTCTCATGCAAGGGAAGGTCAGCCACCCTTGATCGTGGAAGCAAGGGGGAACTGTCACAGAATGAGGGGCACCTGAGCATGGCAAAGTCCTTCTGAGAGGTCCCTGGCATATGCAGGAGTACTCCCTAATGAACGAGTTAAGTATTTGGTTAAAAGAGTGTGTTTGCAAGGGGGCATCCTGTACTTAGGGCTTGGGGTGGCAGCAGGCGGCTCTATGGAAGGCTCAGTTCAGTCATCGTGGCAGCCCCAGCAGCGGCCTGAGAGCTGGGAATTCTTAGCCAAGGAGGAGAAAACAAAACAAGCCATTTTCCCACCAGTCTAAAGCTCAAAGTGTAGAAACAGTGAGGTTTCAATTTCCACCTTTTCTTAATATTACTTTTTAACTAACTTATTTGTTCATGGTGCATCTTTGTGACCTTTGTATCAGCTACTCATAACAGATGAATGATGTCACATCCTTGCCTTTTTTTCCTTCATGTTCCTTTTCATAAAAAGCAAGTGACTGACCATAGAGTTGTAGTCATCCTTACAGACATTAATTTCTTCAAAATCCTTTCACCTGAGCAGGGAGTTCTGTGGTCTCTTGAAAGCAGGACAGGTGAGTTTTGTGCCTTCTCTACAGCACTGCATCTGTCCCACCTAGTCTGTGCCACTTTGCCTTCTGCAGTTTAAAAACTTATTTATAGGGTTAACCCAGCTGTGGTGTGTGGAGGGTGGGGAATGTAAAGGGGTCTCTAAACGGGTCTCTAAATGGCACCTGTGCTGCCAGTGCTACAGGCTTGGACTGCCTGTAGCACTGGCAGCACATGGTGGCATTTCTGTGTGGGAGGAGAAACTTTCTGGGGATCCAGAGCTGATCATTTGTGTATTGGCTGCCTCTCCTCTGTGCCCTAAGTCCCTGTGCCTTGCATTAGGATACCACCCAGTGCATCTAAGAAGCCATTTTCTGGGCACATGAGAAGTTCCATATGTGACCCAGGCACGGTGATCAAGAGAGAAATGACAAATGCGACTGTGCCAGCAGAGTTCTCTGTACTGTTCGCGGCTTGTTTGGTTTCCTCCTCCAGGAATTTTTTGTATATCTGTCTCACGTTCAAAATGACAGCAAGTTCTAAAGCGTGAGAGATGAGTTCTCTCTCTAATGGTATTCCCAGAGTTTGTTGTGCACTGCTTTGAAGGTGGGACACAAACACTTGCGAAGGAAGACTCATACTCTGCTGCCTCATCTGTCAGTTTTTTTTCTTTCCTTCCCTTCAGGCTGTCTCAGGAGACCAAGCTGTGGCTGGAGAGAGAGAATGCTCAGGATGCCCAGCTGCCTCCTAAAGCTGACCAGGGTGGTGCTGAGCCACAAGCCCTGTGCCCTGTTTATCCTCATCTTTGTGTTCGTATCCTTTGCCTACATCAAGTTGTACTGGGGCATTGAGGAGGACCCAAAGAGCCACGGCCCCACCTACAGCTTGTCTGCTGAGATCGGCTGTGCTCACCATGTGCCTTCTCCCCTCATCACTGCTGGTGGGCCCTCTCCTTCCGCAGGAAACGTGTTTTTTGTGGAGACCTCAGAGCAAACTTCCCCAAGTTACCTGTTCTCATGCTCTGTGGAGTCAGCAGCCAGGTCACACCCCACGTCACGGGTCGTGGTGCTCATGAAAGGCTTGGCCAAAGGGAACGCCTCCTTGCCCAAACACTGGGCTTTCTCCTTGCTGAGCTGCTTCCCCAATGTGGAAATCCAGCCTCTGGACTTGACAGAGCTCTTTTCTGGAACGCCTCTGAAAAGGTGGTACTTATGGCCCTTGCGGCACTGGGAACCTCATTTTTTACCTGTCCTCTCTGACGCCTGCCGAATTGTCCTCATGTGGAAATTTGGTGGCATCTACCTGGATACAGACTTCATTGTGCTTAAGAACTTACAGAACCTCACCAATGCCCTCGGCATTCAGGATGACAGTGAACTGAATGGGGCCTTTCTGTCCTTTAAGGCCAAGCACAAGTTCATGGAGCTTTGCATGCAGGACTTTGTGCAGAATTACAATGGCTGGGTCTGGGGGCACCAGGGCCCAGGGCTCCTAACTCGCGTCTTCAAGAAGTGGTGCTCCCTTGAGACTATCAAGAGCATGAGCTGCAAAGGTGTGAGTGCTCTTTCCCGAGAAGTTGTTTATCCTATTCCCTGGCAGAACTGGAAGAAGTTGTTTGAGGCAGTCACTGCCTTGGAGCTTCAGGAGCTCCTTAAGAGCACCTATGCAGTGCACATATGGAACAAACTGAGCCATGAGACCAAGTTAGAGATCCCCTCCCAGGCTCTCCTGGCTCAGCTCTATTCCCAGTTCTGCCCTGCCACCTACACAAAGATGAAACAGGACTCTGAAGAGTTGTCAAGGCGTGCAGTGTGACCTGGGGGCCCTTGGCTGCAGAGATATTCCCCAGGCTGAAGGAAACCGAGTGCCTTTGACCTTTCCCAGAGTTGGTTTCTAGACCCCCGAGCAGGTGTTCCGTGTGACAGCTTGGTGGTTTTATACCTGATATTCCTGACATTTCTGCCTCAGATCCTTTGTGTTTCAAATTTACAGCAGAACCTGACTTCAGCCTCTCTTGCTGTCCTTCACGAGACCTGTTGCTGCAGGGAAGGCTGAACCCATTCATCAGCATCCCTCAGCTGGTCCTGTCTTGGTGTTCTCCAGTGGCTCCTCCTGTGAATCCCAGCCTGAGCAGCCCCTTGTGATGATTCAAGAGCTGTAGGGACCCTTGGCTTGCTCTCTGTAACATTTCTGATTTTGTGAATCACTGCCAGGCAGTGCCAAAAGTCACAGCTTGCTGGGGCTCAGGTCAGAATTCCCTGGCTGGCAAAGATTATTAACATGTGGGGAAATACATGAAGAGTATATGAAATTTGCTTTAGGAAGCAGGAAAATGTTTGGATCCCTGTGTGGCTCACTGTGAAGTTGTTGTAAACTTCTGAAGTGAGAAAAGGTCAAATGATGCTTCCTACAGTTTCTGATTCCATAGCAGAGGGATGACTTGTCTGGGACACCTCAGGAAAACAACTAGACAAAATCAGTTCTTTGAGGAGCAGAGATTATGAATATCCTTACTCAGCTGAAGTAGTTCTTGTGGAGACCAACATCTCAGCAGCAATTGTCACACCCTGAAGGGGCTCTGCATTTCCTGTTTCTGCAGTGCTGTGAGGAGGATTACATCCCTTTCATTGGAATGTTGAGCCCAGTGTGGAAATCCAGAGGACGACCTGTCCACATCAACAGAAGGACTGGTTGCAGGACTCCAAGCAGTGTCAAAATAAAAAGAAAGGGACAAAAATAAAAACTCAGAAGCACATGAAGGTTGGAAAAGACCTCCAAGATCAGGGAGTCCAGCCTTCAATTCAGTATCACCATACGCACAAGCCTGTATCCCAGAGTGCCATGTGTGCCATTTTTTAGAGCACTTGCACTTTCAGGGATACTGACTCCACCGCTTCCCTGGGGAGCCTGTGGCACACAGTGCTCAGGCACTCTGAAATTTTTCCTCGTATCCAAGCTGAACCTACCATGGTGCACAGAGTGCTGCATCCAGCTCTGGGATCCTAGCACAGGAAGGACAGGGAGCTGCTGGAGCCAGTGCAGAGCTGGGAAACCAAGGGGATCAAAGGGATGGAGCAGCTTTGCTGGGAGGAAAGGCTGAGGGAAGTGGGAGTGTGTTCTGCCTGGAGAAGAGAGGCTTTGGAGTGATGTGATCGTGGTCCTTCACTTCCTGAAGGGAGCTTAAAGGAATATTGCTGAGAGACTCTTGACAAGGGCCTGCAGTGACAGGACAAGGGAGAATGGCTTCACACTGACAGAGAGCAGCTTTAGGTTGGATATGAGGGAGAAATTCTTCCCTGTGAGGGTGGTGAGGCTCTGGCACAGGGTACCCATAGCATCTGTGGCTGCCCCTGGGTCCCTGGAAGTGTCCAAGACCAGGTTGGATGGGACTCCAAGCAGCCTGGGATAGTGGAAGGTGTCCCTGTCCATGGCAGGAGGGGTGGAACAAGATAATCTTTAGCGTTCCTTCCAACCCAGACCATTCTATTGATTTGCCCTCATCCTGTGCCTTGTTCCCTGGGAGCAGAGCCTGACCCCCAGCTGGCTGCACCCTCCTGTCAAGGAGGTGTGGAGAGCAATAGGGCTCCCCTGAGCCTCCTTTTCCTCCAGGTTAAACACCCCCAGCTCCCTCAGCCACTCCTCATCAGACTTGTGCTCCAGCCCCTTGCCCAGCTCCGTTCCCCCCTCTGGACACACTCCAGCCCCTCCATGTCCATCTTGCAGTGCCAGGCCCAGAACTGGACACAGCCCTTGGGGCGAGGCCTCCCCAGTGCCCACAGCAGGGGGACAGTCACTGCCCAGGTCCTGCTGGCCACACCACTGCTGACCCAGCCCAGCAGCCATTGGCCTTCTTGCCCACCTGGGCATGCACTATGGACCGGCAGGCCCCGGCCCTTTCCTGCTGGGCACTTCCCAGCCACTCTTCCCCAGCCTGGAGCTGCTGGGGGTTGCTGTGACCCAGGGGTAGTACCTGGCACTCGAGATCCTGTTCAACCTCAAGGATATGAAACGGGACTGGCTCTGACAGTGGGCCCTGGGACACAGCACCAGTGACCCACTGCCCGCTGGATTAATTCCACCACCACTCTCTGGGCCCCGCCATGCAGGCACTTTATTCCCAGCAAACTGGCAACCTGTTAAATCTGTGGGCTGCAAGGACAACGCTCTCCAGGAGAGTGCTGTGGGAGCAGTGATCAAAGGCTTTAGAAGGCCTGGGTACACAACATCCACAGCCTTTCCCCATCCACTGGGTGTTCACAGAAGGAGGTTGGGTCAGTCAAGCAGGACCTGCTTGAATTTGTGCTGGCTGGGCCTGATGCCCCAGTGGTGCAGCATACATGGTGTCATTGCACTCCAGGTAATCTGTTCCATACCCTTCCCAGGCTCCGAGGTATGACAGGCCTCTGGTTCCCCCAGTTGTCCTTCCAAGCCTTCTCATAGAGGGGTGTCACATTGGCTATGCTCCAGTCACCCAGGAGCTCTCCAGTTCACCAGGTCTCCTGATAAACGATGGAGAGTGGAGCTTTGTGGGCTGCTTCACCAGCTCCCAGCAGAAGGATGGCATCTGCCTAGACTTGTGCATGTCTGGGCAGCACAGCAGCTCACCAACAACTTCCTCCTGCAGTGTGGGGACTTTGTTCTGCTCCCTGTTTCTGTCTTCTGGCTCAGAGGGCTGGATATGCAGAGGGTAACTGGGCTTTCGGTTAAAGGCTGAGGTCAAGAAGGCATTGAGTACCACAGCCTCTCCCTCATCCCTGGAGGTCATGTTCCCACCCCAGCATGCAATAAAGGATGGAGAATCTCCTTGGCCTCTTTTTGTTATTAATGCGCTTGGAAAAGCATTTTTTCTTAACTTTTATGCTGGTGGCCAGATTGACTTCTAGCTGGACTTTTACCTTTCTAGTTTTCTCTCTGATTAACTTTGTGACATCCTTGTAGTTTTCCTGAGTTGCCTGACCTTTCTTCTAGAGCTGCTAAGCTCTCTGTTCTTCCCTGAGTCCCAGTGGAAGCTTGCTGTTCATCCAGGCTAGCCTTCCCTGAACCAGCTTCCGGCACATTGCAAGGGGCTCCTGCTCCACCTCTATGACCTCCTTCCTGAGGAACCTCCACCTTCCTGGGCTCCCTGGCCCCTCAGGACTGCCTCCCAAGGGATTCTCTCAACCTCTGGTCTGAACAGACCAAAGCCTGTTCTCCACACATCCAAGGTAATGGTTTTACTGACCTCCTTCCTCCTTCTTCCCTCCCTTCACCGAGAACTGAAATCGAATCGTGTCATGATCACTGTACCCAAGATGGTCTCTGGCAACCTCCTCTCCCCGCAGTGCTCCTCTGTTTGCAAGCAGCAGATTCCCTGGGACACCTCCCCTGGTGGGCTCGCCTGCCACCCGTGTCAGCAAGTTCTCTTCCACATGCTCCAGGAACCTCCTGGAGTGTCTCTTGCCTGCTGCTGGGATTCCAGCAGACCCCTGGTAAGTTGAAGACGTCACTGAGGTTGTAGGCAGTGGATGATGTGGGGTCATCCATCTGCCCCTAATGCAATTCCTTGCCCACCACTCAGCACTGGTGAGACACACCTGGAGGGCTGGTTCTGGAATCCCAGGATGAGGGAGGCGTGTCCGTACTGGAGGAAATCCGGCAACAGCCACTAAGGCGAGAAGGGGACTGGAGCACACGGTGCACGAGAAGAGGCTGGGAGAGCTCTGCCGACTTTTCTGGGACTAGAGCAGGCTGGGCTGTGTGTTCAGGGTGTGGTGAAGGCTGAAGGTGGGTGGGTAAAGGACACAAGTGAGACTCTCCTCTGTTCAATGCAGAGATGGTAGGAGACACAATGGGCACACCTTGAAGTGTGGCTAGTTAGAATGAAAGGAAAGGTGGTGAAATACTGGATCAGGTAGCCCAGAGTGGTTGTGGAGTCCCTGTGTTGGGACAAGAGTTGTCATGAGTCCATCCATGGTGCTGCCATGCATGGAAGGATTTAGAGAGAGGAGAGCAGCCTGGGACACTGCAGAGCAATATTTGTTTCAAGCAGCTGAGGAGGAACTGCAGTAAACCCTGTATTTAGGGGCTGTACTGATAAAGGAGGGATTTTATCAATGTGCCAGCATGTCTCATGCAAAGGAAGGTCAGCCACCCTTGATCGTGGAAGCAAGGGGGAACTGTCACAGAATGAGGGGCACCTGAGCATGGCAAAGTCCTTCTGAGAGGTCCCTGGCATATGCAGGAGTACTCCCTAATGAACGAGTTAAGTATTTGGTTAAAAGAGTGTGTTTGCAAGGGGGCATCCTGTACTTAGGGCTTGGGGTGGCAGCAGGTGGCTCTATGGAAGGCTCAGTTCAGTCATCGTGGCAGCCCCAGCAGCGGCCTGAGAGCTGGGAAATTTTAGCTAAGGAGGAGAAAACAAAACCAAAAGTTTTATTGCCACTGCCTAAAATTTATAGTGTAGTGATAATGAGGTCTGAATTTCCTCCTTTTTTTTCATGATTACCTTATAGTTAGACGGCTTCTTTGCCGTGCTACGTACATCCTTTTTATGAGCTACTCACTGGAGTGATGTCACATCCTTCATCTATTGTGTTTTTCCATGTATTCAGATTTTTTCTCTTGCCGTTTCTTTTCAGAAGGAGGAAGTGCCAGAACATATATTTATAGGCGCTCTCAGTGACACCAACCTCTTAAAACTCTTCTCCAGCTAAGCAGTGAATTCTGTGGTGTCTTGTAAGCAGCAACAGGTGAGTAGAATTTGCAATTTCTTTGCAATGGCCCATGTGTTTTTCGAGGAAGAGATAGAGCCAGGCTTCCTGTATTTGTTTTATAAAAGAATTGCACGGGCTATTGCAGTCTTGAAACCCTTGCCCTGTCTGCTCCAAAAGCAGAAATGTATTTCTAACTTTATAGAGATGTGACGGTAGTTAACCTCGGTCCTTTGCTCAAAACGTGCCGATAAGCTAGAACCTTGGTTGTTGTTAGGTTAACGTGGCGCTTTCCTGCCGCTTTACTGCACAGGAACTTCTACCCAAGCCTCTACCGCTTTCTCTTCCTATGCTTGCAAAGCAAAACCTTTTTTACAGGATTAACGCAGCTGTGGTGTGTGGAGGGTGGGGAATGTAAAGGGGGGTCTAAATGGCAGGGTGGGCTGGCTTGGACTGCCTGTAGCACTGGCAGCACATGGTGGCATTTCTGTGTGGGAGGAGAAACTTTCTGGGGATCCAGAGCTGATCATTTGTGTATTGGCTGCCTCTCCTCTGTCCCCCTGTGCCTGGTGCAGAGTGGTGGCTCCATGCTCTGACATTTGGTTGGCTCCCAGTATGGCTGACAAGTTGTTTCTGGCCACAGGGGAAGCTCTGTATGTGACCCAGGCACAGTGATCAATGAGCAATGACAAATGGGACTGTGCCACCTGAGTGCTCTGTTGTGTTCTCTGCCACTTTGGTTACAGCTGCTGGATTAAAGCTTTTCCCGTTTCCGGAACCTTTCTGTCCTGGAGGGTAGGGATTTGGAGATGGAGCTCAGGGAGGCAGGAGAAATGATGGAATCCTTTAGGTTGGAAGAGACCTTTGAGTGCCTGGGTCCAACCCCAAAGCCCACTCTGCCAAGCCCACCACTTAACCCCGGTCCTAAGTGCCACAGTGCTACGTATCTGTTAAATACCTCCAGGGACAGTGGCTCCACTGCTTTCTTGGACAGCCTGTGCCAATGCCTGGTAACTCTTCCAGGGAGTAAAATTCTGAGTAATGTCCACTCTAACCTCCCTTGGCACAACATGACTTGAGGCCATTTCCAATGGTCCTAAAAGCCACAATCTTTCTCCTCACTGCTTCTTCATGTGCTCTTGCCCGCTGACCTTTGGGGCCCAGTGGCGGGCACAGGAGGTGCTGCTTCTGCTGCCCCTTGATTTAAGGAGAGGTAAGGGCAGCAATGCTGGTGCTAACGCTGAGGATGGAGCTAGACTGACTTATCTGTTTGTTGCTGCCTTGTTAAAAATCTCTTCCACTCCATCCCTCCCTTTTGCCAGAAGAAGCAAGGAATGAAGGGCAGGAGAGCAGAGGGATTGCCTGTCCACAAGCAGGATCCACTGGGAGAACTGAGCAGGGCAGAGCCAGTGTGGCCTGTGCAGGGTTGGGAAGCAGCCTTGGAACTCCCTTTACAAAGGCAGTTCTTGACCTTATTGTCTGCATCTGCCTCCTGAGCTCCCCTGCATCCATTCCTTTCCCACCCTCCATCCGTCCTGCCAGGCTACGCTGCCATGAACAATGGGCCAGGCTCTCTGCAGAGGCAGGTGGTTGGTTTGGAAAGGCAGCAACTGCCGGCTCAACTACTGGAAGACTGAGGCTTGTGTTTGGTTTGGGGGAAGGACACGTTGTGTATCAGGAGAGAACAACTCCCCTCATGATATCCAGCTGTCAGTGGACAGCAGTTCCACACAATGACTGTTGAAAGGGCCCCAGGGATGGTCATAAAGAACACTGCTATCTCCTCCTGCCAGGCTTTGAGTACGTGTCTCATGTCTCCTGTTGACAGTGACCTGGAGTTTTAGAGGGTGACAGATGAGTTCTCTAATGGTGTTCCAAGAGTTTGTTGTGCATTGCTATGAAGGTGGGACACACCTGTGAAGGAAGGCTCATACTCAGCTGCCTCATCTGTCAGGTTTTTCCTCTTCTTTCCTTCCCTTCAGATCATGATGGCTGTCTCAGGAGAGCAGGCTCTGGCTGGAGAAAGAATGCTCAGGATGCCCAGCTGCCTCCTAAAGCTGACCAGGGTGGTGCTGAGCCACAAGCCCTGTGCCCTGTTTATCCTCATCTTTGTGTTCGTATCCTTTGCCTACATCAAGTTGTACTGGGGCATTGAGGAGGACCCAAAGAGCCACGGCCCCACCTACAGCTTGTCTGCTGAGATCGGCTGTGCTCACCATGTGCCTTCTCCCCTCATCACTGCTGGTGGGCCCTCTCCTTCCGCAGGAAACGTGTTTTTTGTGGAGACCTCGGAGCAAACTTCCCCAAGTTACCTGTTCTTGTGCTCTGTGGAGTCAGCAGCCAGGTCACACCCCACGTCACGGGTCGTGGTGCTCATGAAAGGCTTGGCCAAAGGGAACGCCTCCTTGCCCAAACACTGGGCTTTCTCCTTGCTGAGCTGCTTCCCCAATGTGGAAATCCAGCCCCTGGACTTGACAGAGCTCTTTTCTGGAACACCTCTGGCACAGTGGTTCCTGCAGCCTCAGCGGCAACAGGAGCCTCATTTTTTACATGTCCTCTCTGACGCCTGCCGAATTGTCCTCATGTGGAAATTTGGTGGCATCTACCTGGATACAGACTTCATTGTGCTTAAGAACTTACAGAACCTCACCAATGCCCTCGGCATTCAGGATGACAGTGAACTGAATGGGGCCTTTCTGTCCTTTAAGGCCAAGCACAAGTTCATGGAGCTTTGCATGCAGGACTTTGTGCAGAATTACAATGGCTGGGTCTGGGGGCACCAGGGCCCAGGGCTCCTAACTCGCGTCTTCAAGAAGTGGTGCTCCCTTGAGACTATCAAGAGCATGAGCTGCAAAGGTGTGAGTGCTCTTTCCCGAGAAGTTGTTTATCCTATTCCCTGGCAGAACTGGAAGAAGTTGTTTGAGGCAGTCACTGCCTTGGAGCTTCAGGAGCTCCTTAAGAGCACCTATGCAGTGCACATATGGAACAAACTGAGCCATGAGACCAAGTTAGAGATCCCCTCCCAGGCTCTCCTGGCTCAGCTCTATTCCCAGTTCTGCCCTGCCACCTACACAAAGATGAAACAGGACTCTGAAGAGTTGTCAAGGCGTGCAGTGTGACCTGGGGGCCCTTGGCTGCAGAGATATTCCCCAGGCTGAAGGAAACCGAGTGCCTTTGACCTTTCCCAGAGTTGGTTTCTAGACCCCCGAGCAGGTGTTCCGTGTGACAGCTTGGTGGTTTTATACCTGATATTCCTGACATTTCTGCCTCAGATCCTTTGTGTTTCAAATTTACAGCAGAACCTGACTTCAGCCTCTCTTGCTGTCCTTCACGAGACCTGTTGCTGCAGGGAAGGCTGAACCCATTCATCAGCATCCCTCAGCTGGTCCTGTCTTGGTGTTCTCCAGTGGCTCCTCCTGTGAATCCCAGCCTGAGCAGCCCCTTGTGATGATTCAAGAGCTGTAGGGACCTTGGCTTGCTCTCTGTGGCATTTGAAATTTTCACAGAATATTCTTTGTTGGAAGGGACCTGCAGCCATCTTGGGTCCAACCCCTGGCCCTGCCTGTGGACAGGACACTCCAACAATCTTGTCCTGCGAATGAGAGCGTCATCATTGGGGCCCTGAGCCCCCCCTGGGGATCCTGTTCAGTGTCTTGCCACTGTCTGGGGGAAGAACCTTTTCCTGATATCCACCCTGACCCTCCCCTGACACAGCTCCAGCCATGCCCTCGGTTCCTGTCCCTGGTCACGCAGAGCAGCGATCAGGGCCTGCCCTTCCTCTTCCCCTTTTGAGGAAGCTGCAGAGCTGCTGTGAGCTCTGACCTCAGTCTGCTCTTCTCCAGCTGAACAGACCAAGTGCCCTCAGCTGCTCCGTGTGTGGCTTCACTTCCAAGCCCTTCACCATCTCCAAAACCGTACTTTGGACACTCAAACAGCTTTAGATCTTTCTTTTATTGTGGCACCCAAATCCACACATAATATTCAAGGTGAGGCCGCCCCAGCCCAGAGCCTGGCCAGCGATGCTAGGCCGAGTGCCCCAGGACAGGGCTGTCCCTCCTGGCTGCAAGGGCACTACTGGCTCATGTCCAACTGGCCATCAACCCCTATTGTATTGCACTAAATAGTTTATTTAGTTGTTGTTTTGCACTGGGTTGGTATTTTGCACTGAATAGTATCATGGGATTCCCCTCTTATATCACATGGTCTTTCCCTCCCCAAGCTCTGCTGGTGGTCTCTTCCCAGGTTACTCCCTCCCCTCACCCTCCCATCCCTGATATCCCATTGGCTGTGTTCCCTCTTCTCTGCCCCCCTTCCCCTGGGTTTAAAATCCCCCCTTTTCACACAGTCAGTCTCTTTTTTCCTCTGGTCATCTTGACCTCCCTTGGACCCCCTGGAGTAATTCCACAATAAAGCTGTGGGATTTTTGGTCCCTAGGAGAAGAGCGCCTCAAGTCTTTCACTTTTGTCCTTGTATTGCTGTGAGGGGCCAGGATCCAAAGCTAGCCAGATTGGACCCGAAAGACCCCGAGAGATCAGCTTTACAAATCCCCAGGTCCCTTTCCACAACACTGCTCTCCAGCCTCTCATTCCCAGTCTGTCTGTACATCCAGGGCTGTCATATCCCAGGTGCAGAATCCAGCCCTTGCCTTTGTTAACGTCACACAATTGGTGATTGCCCAGCCCTGTCATTTGTCCAGGGCTCTCTGCAGAGCCTCTTCACCCTTGAGGTAGTCAACAGCTCCTTCCAGTTTTCTATCATCTGCAAGCTTACTTAGTATGCCTTTCTGTCCTGCATTCAAGCTTTTTATGAGGATTTTTAAGAGAATGGGGCCTAAGAGAGCACCATGTGGAACCCCAGAAGTGATAGGCTGCCAGTCTGCTGCCACCCAGATACTGTCATTCTTTGTGCTTGACCCATAAGCAAGTTGCTCAGCCATCACACGATGTGTTTATCTAGCTGTGGGCTGCACGCTGAGATAGATAATATCCAAAGCTTTACTGAAATCCAAAAAGATTACACCTACTGATGTTTTTTTATCAACTGGGTGGGTTACTTTAGCATAAAAAGAAATTAGTTTTGGAAAGCAGGACTTTCCTCTCATGATGTGCTGGCTCTGACCAATGACTGTGTTGTCCTTCAGGTGTTTTTCAGTACCTCCCAGAATAATGATCATCATCTCCATAATTTTAGCAGGCACTGGAGTGAGATTGACAGGCCTGTAGCTTCCAGGGTCATCCTTCTTGCCCTTTGAATACTGGGACCTCTCCAAATTCTCAAGACTGTTCAAAAATTATCAAGAGATGCCTCATGATGATATCAGCCAGCTCTTTATTCTCACATTAATCCTGTCATACCCCATAGACCTATAGGGATCCAGCTGGAGCAGCAGATCCCTCACACCTTCAGGGTTAACTCAGAGTTTATCATTCTCATAGTCACAGTCCTCCAGCTCAGGGTGCTGGGACCTCCTTAATCCATCATCAGTGTTGAAGACAGAGGCAAAGAAAGCATTAAACATCTCTACCTTCTCCATGGCCCTGTTTGTGAGGTGACCATCCTCATCCTGTAATGGGCTGATGTCATTTCAGCACTGCCTTTTGCCATTTATGTATTTTTAAACCCTCTTTCTATTGTCCCCCACATTTCTGATGGCTTCACCTGCAGTGGAGCTTTGGCCACACAAGTTCTCCCCCTACAGTGGTAAGCAGCATCTCCATATTCCTTCCACATCACCTGACTTTGCTTCCACTGGGCATACCCCTTCCTTTTTTACCTTATTTCCAAAAGAAGATTCCTGTTCAGCCAAGGTGGCCTTCTGCCTCATCTGCTTGATTTCCAATTTCTAGGAATTGCCTGTTCCTGTGCCCTGAGGAGCTGGTGCTTAAAAGGTGGCCACAGCCCTGATGGACCCCAGGACTTTCAAAAGCATTTTCCCAGGTGTGTTGGTTCTCAAATCTCAAAATCTCAAATTTTGAGAAAAAAACACCCTCAATTTTTTTCTCAAAATATCAAATTCAAGATTTCAAAAATCTGAAATTGATGAACCAAAACCACTACACCAGGGGACTTTACTTACTGGTTCCCTGAGCAGCCTGAAGTCGCTTCCTCCCATGTCCAGGGTTGAAGTTTTGTTGGCACTTTTCCTCCTGTCACCAGATATTTTAAACTCGATGGGTTCATCACCGCTGTGGCCAAGACAGCCACCTATCTCCACTCAAGAGGATCATATGATCCTCTCTGTTGACAAGCAACAAATCAAGGAGGGAGGGATCTTTCTGAGTCAGCCCTCTTAGTACCTGTAGCATGAAGTTGACATCCAGGTGTTTCAGGAATACATAGGGAGTATATGAAAATTGTGTTAAAGAAAGAATATTTTACGGCCTACTGTGGATCTGATGAACATCTCCTCACCTAAATGTGTTCCCTGTGTGTCCAGGTCATTGTATTGTAATAATGCACTTGAAATTAACCTCTTATGGAATGAGAAGAGATTAAAACATCCTGGAGTTCTGCCTGTGCCAAATCAAAGCCTCTGTCTGGAAGGTAAAGTGTAAGCAATGTGTAGTTATTGCTTTTTTAGATATGCAGTGACTAAAAACTGAGAGAAATTCGTGTATCAGTTTTAATAGAACCTTTTCCTAAATGCCATTATTTGCTGAAAAGTACAGTGCTATCATGCCAAAGGGAAGACTGACGTAATTTTGATGTAAATTTAATGTGAGCAGGAGTATGTTTCATGGTTTCTGAGTGTCACAGCACACTACTGATTAAACATTCCACTGCAGACCAAAAGAGACGGAGTCATCAATTTTTACTTGAAATTAATTTTATAAAATACCATATTAACTTTGCTGTCTCGTCCTGTCTACCCCCCATCCACTCCTCCTGTCTCCACCACTCCTCCTTTCCCTCAATTTAAAAAAAGGAAGTTTTCTGCTCACTCCACTAATCTTCACTAGTGGTGCTGAGCAGTACTGGATATGCTGTTCCAATGTGGTGCCCATGGCGCCAGACAACCATCTGTAGCTCACACTCATTTATCTTCACTGTTTCACGTGTGACTCTTTCTTCAGACAGCAGGAAAATGACTGTGTAAAGGGCAAATTCAAACTCCGGGCTGACACCAATAAAGGTGCTTCCAACTGGCTTGACTGAGCCCTTCCAGCTGAACTGGATGCTCAAAACTTGGTCATCTCTATCAGGCTGAAAGCATAAATGAAACAACAGAATAATGTTCAACACAGCTGTGACTGGACAAATAGAATTTCTGATTCCAGATTTTTGAGAGCTTTGTAAGATTTAGTCATCCTTGGTGTGCCTGGGTGCTATAGCTGGGCACAATCTTTTCCCTGATCTCTGGAGCATACATGACCATTTATCCCAACTAAGCCTCAGCAGTGTTGCAATTCTGTAAATACCAGCACTACTTTTTAAAATAGATTTTGCAAAAAATGAAGCTGGAAGACATGTCATTGTTCAATCTTATACACAGTTATGTACTGTATATACTTATTGCTGTTCAAAACCCTGAGCCTATGATTGCATTATTACACTTGTTTCATCACAACTTTTATTTCTGAATCCATTTGTTTTACTTGCAAAGGCCCCCAAAGGCTTGTTCTTACCCTGGTTTTGTTCTTCCGAGCTACGTATCCCTTTTAATCAATCTGGTTGCTCTTTTCCTGAAGGTAAAATTGCACCCAGTTGTGCAAACCTAAGATCTCTTTACCATGCCTTGTCTCTCCAACAAAAACATGTTCAAAACCACAAGAATCAGGTCTAATGAAGAAGAAAAAAAGACACAATAATATATAGGTATTTTATGTGTTTCATAGAGATGTAGAATGGTTTGGTTTGGAAGGGACGTTAAAGGCCATCTCATTCCAACCCCCTGCCATGGGCAGGGACACCTTCCACTATCCCAGGTTGCTCAGAGCCCCATCCAGCCTGGCCTTGGACACTTCCAGGTATGGGGCAACCACAGCTTCTCTGGACAACCTGTGCCAGGGCCTCACCATCCTCACAGAGAAGAATTTCTTCCTCATATCCAATCTAAACCCATTCTCTGTCATGCTGAAGCTATTCTGAAGCTGTCTTCCAGTTCTATGTGTAGCAGATGGAACTCGGGCTTACATTTACCTAAATCAGAATAGCACAGAGATTATCAGTGCCCACTCCCATCAAACATACCTGTCTCCTTCTTTCCTGGCATAGAGCTGGAACCAGATTTCATAAAGCTGATGTTTGAAATCAGCAAGGTTTGGCCTTGCTAGGTTTTTTTTCAGCAGATAGTCATGAGCTAGCTGAAGGGTAGAAAACCAAGATACATATACAGTTTACTTTTTAATCAGTGTTTTCAGTGACAAAAAAGATCTGTGTTACTCACTCTCATGACTTCTGTTGCTAAGATAGCATTAAGGAAACAGTTGTTTTCAACTATTTCTTCTGGAGTCACTACTTCTGCTACACCAGTTGATGTCTCATAGTTGTCCGATAAGGAAATAAAGGCTGCAGAAGAAGAGAAACTTTCAGTCTGCTCATATGCCTGATCCAGACAATAGAGTGCCGTCATAAAAAGTCACCATAGAATATGTCTTGACAACCCTTAGAGAAAGCCATTCCTTTATATGTCAGATTCTACTCTCAGGTATACTGTTAAGTGTAGGCCTCAAGGTGACTCAAGGCCAGATCACTGCTGTACTTTTTATAGATGCTTTCAAAGATAAACAGCTACTGAGCTTCGTTATGGAGCCAAGTGCTGAAGTAATAATGACCTGCCAAAACAAACCACATCTGCCCACCACAGTTATAGACACAAGCTTAGGACCTTGAGCTATGCTAGCACAAGGTTTTGTGGGCATTATTTCAGTAGAGGAATAATAGAGCATAAACCCATATCAGATGTCTTGAGCTTGAGAAAAATTAAGGAAGGAAACATTCATAGACATGGCTGAGGTATAGCCCCCAACAGAAATGCAAGACCTAGCTGTGGATCTCTTACTATCTGAAAGGGCTTGAAAGTTGTGAGTAAGGGAGCAAAGATGAATTTGGTGTCTTTTTGAATGCATAGAATCATAGAATGGATTGTGTTGGAAGAAATCTTAAAGATCATCCAGTTCAAACCCCCTGCCATGGGCAGGGACACCTTCCACTATCCCAGGTTGCTCAGAGCCCCATCCAGCCTAGCCTTGGACACTGCCAGGGATGGGGCAACCACAGCTGCTCTGGACAAACTGCTCACCATTATGTGCCAACTGCCCTCATAGGAAAGAATTTTTTCTAAATTCTAATCTTAACCTCCCCTCTGTCAGTGTGAAGCCATTCTCCCTTGTCCTGTCACTCCAGGCCCTTGTCAAGAGTCTCTCTCCATCTTTCCTGTGGGCTCCCTGCAGGCACTGCAAGGCCACAATGAGGTCACCCCAAAGCCCTCTCCTCTCCAGGCTGAACAATCCCAATTCCCTCAGCCTTTCCTCCCAGCAGAGCTGCTCCATCCCTCTGATTCCCTTGGTGTCTCTGCTCTGGCCTGGCTCCAGCAGCTCCCTGCCCTTCCTGTGCTGGGTCCAGGGCTGGATGCAGCCCTGCAGGGGGGGCTCAGCAAGGTGGGGCAGAGGGGCAGAATCCCCCCTGCCCTGCTGCCCTGGGGCTCCCGGTGCAGCCCAGCACAGGGGGGCTCTGTGTTGGGGCAGGGCCAGCTCTCACCCACAGCACCCCCAAGTGCTTCTGCCAGGGCTGCTCCCTGTGCTCAGCCCCAGCCTGGATTGATCCCAGGGGCTGTTCTGACCCAGGTGTAGCACCAACACTTGGTATTGTTGAACCCTGTGAGATTCCCTTGGGCCACTTCTCGAGCTGGTAAGCGTCTCATCCCTTTTACTTTGTAGTGGAAGAGCCAGAGAATTCAGATTTTGCCTGGGGCACAAGAGGATGTTCCTCCTGAGGCTCAGGTTCAGATAATCTCCAAGCAACTGTTACAAAAACTCCCTTCAAATGACCTGCAGTCTGATGATCCTCACCACCACCCAAATTATATACAATGTTATATTTTAGGCAAACATGTTAAATACAGCACAGATTTTTTTATATCGCATCTACCATTAACAAAAAGAACAGGTCTCACTTGCAAAAGTTTTTATGCTCCTCAGGCGTTCTTCGCATAAATTGTGAAACAGATGTCTGGTGCGTTGTCCTGGACAGCACTGTCCCCTTGCTGTGCTGGACCTGCTTTTCCCTAGCAAAAATGGAGGAAAACAAGGAGTAAGATGTCCTTAGAGGAGACAGTGGTGCCTTTGTGATAATCAAACCAAACCCCATAATGCCATCAGGATTCTTTGCTATGAATTGTCTTCCTATTAAATGAGAGACAATATTACAGAACTGCCAGCATAAAAAAAAGACAATCTCTGACATCTCTAAGAGCCTGAAATTTCTGATTCCTCAGAGATGATTGTAATGGCCCATAGTTCAGTTCTGCTCAGTAACCAGCTATTATACTATATAAATCAGAAACAGAAGTAATGTAGAGCAAGGGCTCCCTCCCACCACAAATAAGTAAAAAGGAGATTTGGGTACCTTCTGTGTCTGCAATTTTAAGGAGGCTTTCCTGATAATTTTCAAATTTCTATTCCACAAAGAGCTCTCTCAAGGAAAGAAGATAGAAGATGAGTAGTAGCTTGTTAACACAGACAAGAGGTACTAGAGCCTTATTCTGACAAATGGAGAAACCATATAGGAGAATTTTTCCCCACACACATTTTGGCTTGAAGTAGGTACCACTATTTTGAGTTTATCAGCAACAGGAAATTATCTGTTATAATATGAAGCACCATTGGAATGAAGTATTTAAGTAACATCAGAATAAAGTGAGTTCTTGTGTGAGTACAAAACTGGATTGTGAATATTCTGGCCTGTTGCAGTTTGTGGCCAAAACACACGGTCATGTTTGCACTGCACTGAGCTAGTAAGGAGTGAAATGGCTGCTTATGAAATCTCTCACTCCTTCTTCACATTTACCCGGGACTGGAAGCAACAGTCCTGAAATCTTCACCCACCCCTCTCTGCTACTCCCTTCTCTCCCAGAGATACAAAGATACCAGGAAATTTGAGAAACCCAGGAATTTCTCAAATTCCTCCCTTATTCCCCTAGAATGACTTGGGACCTATCTCCCTTTCTCCATCCTTGCAAGTCACCCACACCACACACACAAGCTGTCATTCACACACTGAAACACACAGGGTGGAGCAGAACATCTCTAGTGCTGCTCAAAGTGTGGTTAACACTGAATTCAGACTATTTCTCAGGGTGTCATCTTTTGGGGTCTTGAAAGCCTCCAAAGATGGAGATTTCACAGCTTCTCTGAGCATCCTGTTCCTTTGTCTTTGTTGAATTTCATGATGTTCCTTCCTTAGCATATTCCTCCAGCCTCCCTATGTCCAGTGGAAGAGAAGCCCCGCACCTGAGCATACCAACTTCATCACCACAGTTTGCTGTCATCTGCAAAACTGGAAGGGTTGCACACTAGTTGTTCCTTCTCCAGCTCACAGATAGAGAGATGAAATATTACAGGACCCAAGACAAACATCTGAAAGACTCCACTTGTAACCAAGGTCCAGGTAAGTGTGAACCATTTGTGTTCTTTGTACCATTCCCTCTCCTAAGGGATGCTTTTCCCACTGGACATGACAAAGCATAGGCAACTTTTTAAGCAAAAGGCCCTTTTGCAGGCACCTTTTCCTGCAGCACCACCTGCCCTTAATCCTGACTTGGCAATTGGTTACCTGCACATCAATTGTGTAGTCTTTCCCAGGCCTAAGGCGATGAACATCTGCATCCCACATCTCACTGAAAAGCTTAGAAAGTTCACAATTTGGGGCCTTCCTGCCAAGAAATACAGAAGAATGCATGTAAGGCACAAAAAAAGGCACGTGCTGTTATTTCTGCAAGTCACTTGCAGAGTCTTCTAATGCCTCTCCATGTTCTGGATATCAGCCTGGCATCAAGTTTCTCTTTCTCCCCACACCTTCTTGTAAAAACCACAATACTTATGGTCCACATTCCTTTTTAAAGAATGCAGGTAACTTGTAAGGAAACTTGAGTCTTCCCTTAGACTGTCAGACAACAAAGTTCTTGTTGATAAGTTCCTGTGGTTTTCCATGCAATGAAACAAAAAAGAAGATGGTGGTGTTTCATTCCCAAGGATTCTGTGCAACCAGAGGCAAGCAGGAGATTGTTCCCACCATGCAGCAACACTGCCAACAGAACAGGAAGCAAAAAATTCTCCCTATGATGCTTTTCTCACAGCAATCTTATAAACTCTTCCCTTCTTCCTTCAATCAAGATTCCTCACAGAATGTTTTCCTTTGCCATGGTATTATCCTAGCATAAAGGTAGTGGTGACAAAGGGTAAGTAAGGCTTTAAATGCCATGTCTGCATACAATAAAAATCCCTCATGCACTGATCTGTGATGCACATACCTACCCAAGCTTCTCCTTCCCTAATTTTTAATGGAGTCTTGTCCTGCATAATAGTGTTCAGTTTTCAGAAGTCTGTCCATTCGTCTGTCAACAAAATTTAGGTAGGGTTGTGCATTGTTTTTGCATGGCCTGGTTTTTGGTAGCTGGGGGGGCACAGAGGTGGCTTCTGTGAGAAGCTGCTGGGAGCTTCCACTGTGTCCAGCAGAGCCAATCCCCAGTGGCTCTGAAGAAGGACATGCTGCTGGCCAAGGCTGGGCCAGTTAGAGGTGATGGTGAGGCCTCTGTCATAACAGATCTAAGAAGAAAATCAGCACAAATTTGGCACAGTTCTATTCCTAGCCAGAGAAGAGGAGGAACTGAGAATATGTGCGGGAAACAAGATGGTGACACCAAGGCCAGTGCAGAAGCAGGCGAGGAGATGCACCCAGGCACCAGAGCCAAGGTTCCTCTGCAGGCCATGGTGAGATCATGATGAAGCATCTGTGCCCCTGCAGCCCACAGGGATCCACAGGGGATGCAGAGATCCATCCACATCCATGGGGGAGGTTGCCATGCTGGAGCAGGCACCTGGAGGAGGCCATGATCCAGTGGAATACCCGCTGGAAAGAGGGGGCCCTTGATCCTAAGCTGGAACAGTCTGTCTTTGGAGGACTGCACCCCATGGAAAGAGAGACCCACATTGCAGCAGTTTTGGGAGGACTGTCTGCCATGGGAGGGACTCACTGTGCAGCAGTTTTGGGAGAACTGCTGCTTGTGAGATTTGGACCCACACTGGAGGAGTTCATCGAGAACTGGTGAGAAGGAACACCACAGTCTCACAGGGGAAAGACTCCTCTTCCTGAGCAGCAGCAGAAGGTCTTGGGTGATGAACTAACCAAAAACCCCCATGCCCTGTCTCCCTGCACTGTTGGTGGAAGGAGGGAGGGGCTTGGGGAAAAAATGTGTTTTACTGGCTTATTTTGCTTCTCATTATCTTCCTCTGACTCTGTTGGTAATAAATTCACTTTGTACTTTTAAGTTGAGCCTGTTTTAGCCTTGGAGTGTTTTCTCATGGTCCTTATCTCAACTCATGAACCCTTTGTTCATTTTTTTTCTCTCCTCTGCCTAGTTGTGGTAGGAGAGGGTGAGGGAATGATTCTTGTGGGTGCCTGGTATTTGGCCAATGTCAAACCGTGACAGGTTGTTATTGTGATGAAGCACCCAGAGGTAGCTCCAGTTTCAAGTACCTTATGTCCACACTAAGAGGGGATTAGGACAACAGAGTGGAGAAAAAGAGAGGTTGGATTAATCTTTAATTAACTGACAGTGGAATCAATCAGTTACAAACCAACACATGCATCAAAGACAAGGGAAGAACTGCTTGATAATTTTGAATTCTCTTCCACAAGAGATGTTTTTCAGAAAAGAAGAAAAGTACAGAAATCTGTCAACAATTGGTATTTCTTTCAAAAAGCTCTTGGAGCAACCTGCTGTGATTTTAACAGCTGGTTTTCCCAGACTGAAAAAAGGCACAGCCCAGCTCTGAACCTCTGATTAGTGTTATATCTTCTCCTTCTGTTCTGCCCAGGATAGAGATAACTCGCTTTCCTGGGCAGAACAGAAGGAGAAGACATAACACTAATCAGCACTAATGGCAAATTCCGTGCTCTCTAGCAGGAAGAGCAAACAAAGCTCGTGGCAAAGGCACAAGGGCAGGGCAGATAACCATAACTACGGCAGCTGCCACACCTCAGCCTGCCTGCAGCTGTGGATCTGAGTTGCTGCGTTCCTGAGCCACGCTGGAGGCACAATCCATTTTCCCTCCAGTTCTCTGGTACTTTGGGATAGCTGTGGATGGGAAATCTAAAAGATCAATTGAATTTTTAACTGGGCTTGAACACGTGTCAATACCTGAAGAAAGGAAAAAGATTTAAAAATCTAGTGTGTAGGAGCTAAAGGACATGTTCGTTGCCAGGGTTAAACAGGAATGTGAAGGAAGAGTTGTGCTAGGAACAGGTATTTGCATGGATCTCACAGTGGAGAAGAAGGAGGCGGTCACAGAGGAGCTTCATTCAGCCTTTGCCCAAAACCCAGGCTCTGCTTGTGCAGTCAGTGGGGCATTGTCAACAAATGAGGCCCTTGCTTGATGTCCCAGGGAGCTGACTCAGCAGCCACCAACAGCAGCAGTTTTATTTATTTCCTGCCATGCTTCCATATTCTTTCTGGAGTCTTACAAAGAGCAAGCCCTTCTTGAAAGAGCCTACAAACCAACACCAAACAGAAAATTGCTCACTTCAGCAGCTCAGCTGAAGGCCCAGGGACAGGACTGGTGAGCTCACAGAACAGTACTGGAGATGTTTTTCAAACTTTAAGCCTTTACCTTGGACTGCCCTAATTTTATTGGATCACTTTTGTACTGCATTCTGGACCCTCCTGCTGTCTGCTCCTCTGTATCAGTTTATCCTGTTTGAGAACCATCATATTATGTTTAATAGAGATTTTACTTTGGAAGGAACTACTGCTGGTGAAGAGGAGTCTGCTGCCTGCTGAACATCCAGGGTATGTGGAACATTAGGGAGGGTGTCATTTGGGTTTTATTATAATATTTTTGTTCCTCAGATCTTTCAGTATGTGTATATTTTGATAACAGTCACCTATCTAGGAGAGATCTATCATCTCTTTAATACCCACTTGCTCTCAGTCTGCTCTTAGCAGATTTGTCCTGTGTTTATAAAGCATAGTTTGACCTTTCCTCCTTTGAAATATTATGAAATATCATGAGCTCAAGGAGTCTACTTAGGAGAGGGTAGCAATAAGAGTGTACCTACAGATTTTAATCCTCATTCTTGTTCAATAAGTATACTTTTCCTAAATGTATTTCTCCATTCAGGAGACTTGTCCCAAAACTGAAATCACTAAATTTTACAAGGTAAAAGCCTTTACTGTCCTTTATCTCTTCTAGGTGTTACCACAATATCATCATGGACTTTTCCTCTCCTTTTTCCTCTCCTTTAGTTTCCAAACAGAGAGAGCACCTGTTTATGCTGTAGCTGAAGACTAAAAACATATACCCTTGCCAAAGCAAAAAACTTGTCTAGCAACTTATACAGTCATCTTGTAAAACTCTTTCTGGACAGTATCTCTTTAAAAAGGGCCATAAACTTAGCTTACACATGCAAGGTGAGGCAGTTTAAATGAGAAGATGCCCAACACCTTCATGCAAATCCATGACACACCAGCATGTAGGTAAGGTTGTCCTGGAAAACGGTATTGCATATTTTCTCCCTGGTTTTCAACACAATGGCATGGGTGACTCAAACCAGAGATTTTTATCATCAGTTCTCAGTCCTTTCCCTGTGTGAAAGCTCTGAGCTGCTAGATTTATGCTTGCACACAGAATTAATTTTTTCTGTGCAAGAATTGTAGCCAATTGGATTTTGTCCAGCTGGAGCCTTGCTTGGATGTGCTTACATGAGCAAAGCACCACCCCAGGAAACAACACTCAGTCTGCACTTTTAAGAGCTGAGAAAACCCGGGAGAGGCTTTTTGCTCGATGCACCAGCAGTGTGTTTAGAGCCAAAGAATCTAACATCTCCATTTTAGTCTTCATTCTACCCAAAACAATGCTCCAAGAAGAAGATGTTATTGCTATAAATCAGAAATTATTCAAGACATGAAAAGAATTAAAGGTCAATGGCAAATAATGTGAGCAAGTCAACAGTGTTAGAGCTAGAAGAACAGGTATTGCAAATGGGTCACATGAAGCCCTGCAAATAAGGTCTGATTGAGCACCTTCTCCAAAGTAAATTTACTTTCAGAGATCCTTTCAACAATATGCAATTTTATACAGCCTTTAACCTTTATATAGAGAAGAAAGGGATTTGGAACACCTGATGAGCAGCCATTTACAAGAAGTATCAAATAATTTAAAAAACTTGGTTCAAATATTGTGAAATACATGCAACAGCTTTTATGGCTAACAAGATAGAAACAATTCTCTAGATTTTCATCTTGTGCCAATAGCTACGTCTTCTATTTGAGTCCAGTGATTCCCCCCCCCCCCCCCCCCCCCGTAAAGCTGGTATTTAAAATATCAAAAGATACATAAGGCAGTTTTTGTATGTGGAAAGGAAAAGGCAATGTCAAGGGGCAAACATGAGAGTGGAACAAACTCTCAAGGTCCTGGGCAGGCAGCTGATGTTTGAAGAACTGATTCTGAATTACCAGCTATATTTAAGTTGGTTTTAGCTATATTTTAGCTGTTTTTTATATTTAATCTGATTTAACATTATTTTAATCTAGTGGTTCAGTAGCCTCACCAATGTTTTACACAGTAGTGAGTCAGTAAAACAGAACAGAAAGAGGAAGAGGGCTCTTGCTGTGCTGCATGTCATGTAATATTCACCCTTTTACAGAAAAATATATCCCACCCCGCCTACCCTGCCTGTTAGAGGAGAATTAGTATGATGGTCTCTTACCCACTTGTCATGCTGGGAAGAAGTTTTTCTCTTGGGAAATACTCTGAGCAGGGAGAAGGCAGCCAGAACTCAGCCATCCTCCCACAGTCCAAGGCTCGAGCTGTGCTCCCCTTCCACTCCTCTTGCTTGCTGAGGACTGTCACTCAGCCTGGCAGGAAGGCACAGGAGAGGCAGGAGGTGCCAGTTCCCACAAGAGTCTGAGGACAACACCACAACTCACACTGCTCTCAGTTCAGGAACACTCACACCAGGAAGTCAGAGGCACCTGTAGCGGGATCCTGCCTCAATTTATCTTGCATCATGGATTATTTGCCAAATGGATTTTATGTCTCTGGAATAAGTTTTAGCCCAGAAAGAAGCAGTGCAAGTCTGAAAGCCTTGAAATGGATGGGACATTCTAGTCCTGTTATTCTGTATCCAGTTATTATTTGACAGTAGAAGGGAAGATGATAATTAATCTGAGATTTAAAAAAATCTAAGGTGGTGAAGGAAAAAAACCCAACAAATGCATCTCTATTTACAGCTGAAACTGCTATGTGTGATCTTGTGAATATTAGGAGGTGATACAAGCAGGAAATGTTTTAGAAACAGAACTTTGCAGAACTTTGCATGTGCCACTGGAAGCAAGTGGTGGCAGGTGCTGATGCCTGTCCTGGGAAGCTTGCATTTATGATGTGTCTTAATCAACCTTCAGATGGTTTAAAGCTTATTGTTGTTTGGTTGGTACTTGTGACATCTTCTTCATCATCATAATTAATTTCTGAAAAGCATAGCTTTAGGTCTAAACTAGGTATATGTATATAGAGAAGCCAGAATGGCTTGATGCTAGCTACCACTCATAGAAGTGGTTCTGCACCTCTGGTCCATGAACCCCTTCAAAGAGTCAATTTAGGGCCAAATAAAGCCCCTGGTGGTGAAGACACACAAGACTGCATCGGGAACAAGACATGCGGCCCACTTAAAACACTTAGAAGTGAAGCTTCCTTATGACACTGGTAGGGGAAATTAAAGTATCTCAAAACTGAATATCCTTAATTTCAACAGAAATTTTCTTTACCATCCTTGGTTAGTATTTATTGCAGTTCAGGGTAAACATGGTAAATGACAAAAATCCAGTGCCCTGGATTTGTCAACTGCACCAGTTTATCAACTGAATGCAGGAACTCTTCTTCTGTGCTTTCATTTAAAATACAAAAGCCAGTGGGCATATTCTGTCTATTAAAAAAATGCAACTTCTTTACTCACATTAGGAGAAAGAGCCCAGATGGGAGCCCAGGAAATTTTCACTTACAAGCAGCATCATCACTGGACTCAATGGTTTAAGTAAATCTTTAATAAAATTACAGCTCAACAGCATCACCAGCGATTTCACAACCAACTGTATACTTGTATGTCTTTGAAAATTTCTGGTTTTGATTTGGACACTGATATAAGAAAACTGCAGAGATCTTGAGAAGAATGAAAGAGTGTGTTTGCTGACAGAAACTAAACTGATCAAAGGCAAATTAGATCAGTACAGAATCTGGGTCATTCCCAGGTCTAATGCAGAAGAAGAGAGTGTGCAGAGAGCAGCCTTGGTATCCACATGGGTGTTATTATATTGGCTTCCTCTGCAGCACAGCCCAGCCAGTGCTTTGTCAAAGCCATTGCACAGGACAGCGGACATGGGTTTTGTGCAAGAGTTGAGGCAAGGCAGCCTCTGTGCTCTGTTCCTCTTTTTCTGTCCCAAGGGAATGGGGAGAGTGTTTGGTGCTGTCTCACTCCCACACAGCCAGCATTTCCAAAGGAGGGCAAAGAACTTCTAGAAGAAGTTCTGCCTGACAAAACCACCGCCTCAAGCATCAGATGCTGACCTTTGCCAACATAAAGGATCAAGGAGATCCTGGGAATAAAACATGTTTCTAAAGCATGCAGGCATCTGTGCATTTCTGGCCTAAATATTTTACTTTTTCAGCCAAAGTGGCCAATGAATAGGTGTTGGTTTGTCACCTCTAGTCTGGTTCTCACACTTCCCTGGGGAGAGAAAGAGTTATTTAAACCTCTTTGGTTAATCTAGAGAGGTGTGAGTGAGAGCACTGAGTTTTACAGGCTTCCAGACCAAAGCAGGCAGGGCTCACATCAGCACAAAGGGCACATTTGGGCTGGATAGGCTCTCAAGGAGACTGAGTAAAAGCTGCCAGCTGGAACAAGCACCCTGCAGATCTACAGCACGCTCAGTCCTTTCCCAGGAAAAGGCAGAGCGGACCTTTGGTCACATTCTGCACAGAAAGAGGAAAGTTTATCAGACACTGACGATGCTGGACATTCCCGTGGGAGCTTTGGCTATTACTGCCAAGTCCCCACAAGCTGACCCACACAGAAAGGCAGTGGAGACAGCCTGGGCTGGTCAGTTGGAAGCCAGTGAGGTCAGAGCAAAGCATGGGTACACTGAGGTCTCCACTCTTCCTTAAATATTCAAGTTGGAGTCTCTCCTGCCAGATTTTTTCCCAACAAACTCCAGGATCCCTGTGCCTGTCTCAGTTATCTCCCTTTTCCTAAGCCTCACCCTCTCAGTTCTGGAGTCCTTTTATGTAACCAGTGGTGTTACAATCCCTGCACTTACTGCAGAATTTCTGGTGCAGCAGCTGTCATCCTGAAAGAGAAAATTATCAGGATTAAAGAGCCAGGCATGCTCTTGTAATAGAAAAAGCAGGAATAAATATCCACCCCTGCAGCTAAATGTGCATACCTGGATTGAGACACAACCTTCTTAGCATTAGGTTGGTCTGTTAATATTCTTTCACTTCCCAGTGCTAATTCCCAAGTTTAATAAGTTAATCATGATAGACTTATGTTCTCACAGCCAGATGAGCCAGCTGCACACTCAGCAAACCACGAGGATGAAAGAAAATATCTGCTTGGGCACAGAGGGGCTCTGCACCTCTGTGTGAGCCTAGGGGATAAGGAAAGACTTTTTTTTATTATTTTGTTTTTAGGACTGCCAAGCATACACCTTTCTTGATTTTGTAAGGAGAAACTGTCTAGGAATCATTGAAGCATATTGTGAAAACATAGTATGTGAAGACATATTAATTGAAGAGATTTGAAGTGCTTCCTGTTTAGCATAGACACAAAGATACATGTGGCTATTAGTCACTAATTTTCACACATTGGTGTAAACCAAAATTTAAAGGAGCCTGGTTGAAACAGTATCTTATTGCACAGCTCAGTTCCAGTGTTTTTTGGATAAACATTCTCATTAATTAATCCTTAAAGCTAATATAACTGGGATTGTTTAGCCTGGAGAAGTTGTGGGGTGACCTCATTGTGGCCTTGCAGTGCCTGAAGGGAGCCCACAGGAAAGATGGAGAGAGACTCTTGACAAGGGCCTGGAGTGACAGGACAAGGGACAATGGCTTTACACTGACAGAGAGCAGGTTTAGATTGGATATTGGGCAGAAATTGTTCCCTGTGAGGGTGGTGAGGCCCTGGCACAGGTGCCCAGAGAAGCTATGGCTGCCCCTGGATCCCTGGAAGTGTGCAAGACCAGATGGGGCTCTGAGCAAGCTGGGATAATGGCAGGTGTGATTGGAACTGGATGAAATTGGCAACACCTCAAACCCACGGCAGTCTGTGATTGGTGAGCCAAGGAAACGAAGCGCAGCCGTGCGCTCGGAACGCGCAACCCTCCCACAGCTCCGGCCCAGCCCTGCGGGCATGACGGGACGGGGCGGGGCGGGGTGTGACGCCACGGGACTGGGCGGTGCTCAGCCCAACTCGATGTGTGACGTCACGGGGCGGGGCGAGACACGCGTAGTTGATCGCGGTGTGTGACGTCACGGGGCGGGGCGGGGACTGCACTGTGTATGTCGTCACGGGGCGGAGTAGGCCTGGCGCGCATCATCGCCGAGTGGGGCGGTGCCCGCCGTGTGTTGGGGCAGCGATGGGGGCACAGCTCAGCGTGGTGAGTGCAGAGGGGCGGCCGGGAGCGGGGTCCCTTCCTGCGCAGCCCCGGCCCCGCCCGCAGCGCTCCGGGGCGGGGCGGTGTCCCGGGGTGTCCCCGCTGTCCGGGGACCGCGCGGTGCCGGGAGCCCCGCGGTGCCACCGCGGCGCTGCGGAGGCTCCGGGGCCGTCCCGCGGCTGCCGCGCCCCGGGCGGTGTTGTGCCTGTGCCGGCTGCCTGGCCGGACGTTTTGCCCTCCCAGCTCTGCGGTTATCTGTTCTCGTTATTGTTACTGTTGTTATTGTTGGGGGCTCTGAACGCTTGTGGTGTTTTCCCCGTCGAGATAATTTCAGACTATAGGTTTCGAGTGGCTGTGAAGAAGAAATTCTTCCCTGTGAGCGTGGTGAGGCCCTGACACTGATTACCCGGAGTTGTGGCTGCCCCATCCTTGGCAGTGTCCAAGGCCAGGCTGGATGGGGCTCTGAGCAGTCTGGGATAGTGGAAGGTGTCCCTGCCTACGCTGTTGGAACGAGATGATCTTTAAGGTCGCTCCCAACACAACCATCCCCGATTCTGTCTATGAGCGTGCTTGCTGAGCAGCGGGTCTGCAGCGCTGTCAGCTCTGCACGCATCGCTACCCTCTTTGCTCAGCTGCCTGTTACAGTTCTTTGCTCCGGTGCTCAGACACCCGTTTCTTCGGGTTTGTGAGAGGGCTGGGTGGAGCTGGATTCAGCATGTGCTCGTTTGGGTGCAGCTGCTCATAAGGTGCATTGAGCAGGGGAGATGAGGCTAAAGCTGCAGAAGTGAAGAAAACCCGTTATCCTCTCGTTGATTTCTGAAACAGATGAGAAAAATCTCTTAGCTGCCATTACTTTAGAACCAAAGTGTTTGAGGCCGAAGGTACAGTGTGTCTCATGCCAAGGCAGGGTTTGGTTTGTGTGTTTGTAGGGCAGGGCAGTGCTGGGGTGTCGAGCTGCAAGCCTGTGTGTTGGACTGTGCTGTGCTCACCACACCCCGGCACTGCACTCTCCATGGCTTTTCTCTTTGTTATCACACAGAGCCCTTTTTCCATTAATAAAAATTCCTGCTCTCTTACTAATTCTGCCTTGTCTGTTCGCAAAGATTTGTGCAGCTGGGAATGATGAGTCACAAGGTCCCCATTTAGTGATTCCCAGGCCTTGTGGTCAGCCTGTTGCTCTCTGCTGCTGGAGACCTGATGCTGTGCAGTTATCTTCATTTATATCTTGGTCTGCCCTGTGGTGAGAGTATATAGGCCACTTTTAACCCAGAGAATGTTTTTCTTAGCAAGCATGGCTTTTTGTAATCATGCAGCTTTCAGTTCTTCCCCTTTTTTCTGCACACCTGGCGAAAAATAGCGATAAATAGGGCCTGGCGATAAATAGGGACTAAAATAGCTTTCTGAATTAGGGGGTGTGCTGTGTCTTTTCAGGCCAAATCTCATGAGACTTTTGCACTGATTGACCATGAATAACAAATTGCTTTCCACGATGTTAGCGCTGTGTTAAAATTATTTCTCATTGCCTGACAACAGCAGCTCTGGTTTTTTGTTCATTTGAGATAGCCACATTTGGAAATGAAATTGTTTTAACTTACTAATGTCTCATTTGAAACACCTGTTGCAAAGTCAGCTTGCTATTGCCTCCAGACCTCATTCACATGTTAATTTCTCATTAAGCAGATTACTTGCTGCTCTGTCACCTTGAACAACTTCCCTCCCTCTGCCCTTTCTTGTGACTCAATAGCAAAATTTCTTCCCAGAGCTGCAGTAATCTGATGGATCTATGAGAGTTAAGGAGTAATTTTCCTCTAAACTTCAGCTTTTTCAGAAACAACCTGTATGGAGCTATTTCAGTGTTCCCAAATAAAAGTGAAAAGTGCAGCATGTGTATGGCATGTTGTGCCCTCGGGCTGTACACAGTGATGATACATTTTAAACCTTCACAGCCACACTTTAAGAAAAAAGAATTTATGCTGTCCCACAGTTTTATTATTAATAATGTAAGAAGTTTTTGTAGCCTCCTGAGGGACTGCCGCAGTTGCACAAATGCCATTCTAAAATATTGTTCAGGTCCCTTTAAAATAAATGAAAGTGAAAGCTGAGCAGGCAGAACTTTGAGCTCATTTTTTCTGTTTTTGCTATAGTCATGCTTTTCCCCTCTCTTCTGTTGAAGTGCTGAATAATAAATTACTGAGTCACAGAGGATTTTTATAAGTAGTTGTGCAGTTTATTCTCCTGCCCCAAAGTGAAGAGGGTGGTGTGGTGTCAGAGCATAACCTGTTCCTGTCTTATAGGGCTTTAGAGGTGGGGAAAGGCACAAGAAGGGCTGTCCCTTGGCTGTGTCCTGTAGCTTAGCTGCTTTCCTAGGGAAGGGGTGCCACTCTGCATGCACAGGTCTGTGGTCGTGGAAATGCACCCAAACTCTGAGCTGGAGGGTGTGTGCATGGTGCCAGCACGCAGCAGCAGCGTGGCATGGCTGGCAAAGCCCTGCTCAGCTGCCAGGGAGAGAAGGGGGTCTGTGCTCAAGTGCGAGACCCCAAATTGTGGGGTGGCCTGTGAAGGGGTCTGTGCAACAGACCCCTTCACAGGTCTCTGTGTCCAGATGGCAGCAGCTGGGGACCCTGGAGAGTGGGCACAGTCTGCCAGGGCAAAGCCAGCTGCTGGGGCATGCACATGGTACAGGTGTGTGTGTATGGAATTCCCACTCATGGACCTTCATTCCGATCGGTGGGGATGGGAGCAGGATGAGCCCATCGGAGCTGTTTGTGTGTGTCTGGCTGTGTTGATCAGTGTGGTCTGCCACAGGTTTAGGCTGGATATTAGGAAAAGGTCATTCCCCCAAAGGGTGGTGGGGCACTGGAACTCTCCCAGGAATGGTCACACCCCCAAGCCTGACAGAGCGCAAGGAACATTTGGACAGTTGGACAGAGTTCTCAGGGATTGTTGCGGTGTCCTGTGTGGGGTTGGACTAGATGATCGTGATGGGCCCCTCTCAACTCAGGATATTTTGTGTGTGTTTGGACACATGTGATACATGTGTCTATGTGCCTGCTGGAGGTGGGGATTTGGCCTCCCTGTCAGGGCATCTGGGGATATGGAGTTGTGACTGCCTCACTTTGTGTCCAGCTGCCAGCGGGGCAGCCCTGTGCTGGTGTGCAAGGCCTCAACACAGGAGTGATGCTAGGTCTTCATAAAGCAAATATGTGGGTTTGGGATTTTTTTTTTTATTAATACTTCCTCTTCCTCCTCAAATAAACACATTCTTTTTGGTGGTTGGAGTGCCATGGCATAGTACCTATTCCCTCTCACCCAAATAACTCATTCTGCACCCCTGTCTAACGCTGCTTCTGTGCTGCTGCAGTTGCGTCAGGTTGTGACATACCCAATATGGCTGATCTACACCACCTTCATGAGGCTCTTCAGGAATCCCCAGCCTGCAATTACCCTCAAGGACCCAGATGTGAAGTATGCACTGAGGCTGATTGATAAGGAGGTAGGTGCACATGCAGTGCTGAGCATGACCTCTCTGTGGGTGCTGTGAAATGCTTACAACTTCTGAAGCCTTGGGTGATGTCCCAACAGGGTGGAAACTTTTGTCTTGTGGGAAGGACTTCTTTATAAATGCTCTTTGTGTGGTGTAACTTGCAGTTCTGCAAGGATCTTGTTTCCAAACAGCTTAGAGTGGAGAATGCTGCTTGGAAATGATCAAACTCACAGTGATGTGTGTCAGCAGAAATTCACAAACTGTGCACCACTGACTGGGCTAAGGGACACAAGTCCTACTGTCAGGCAGAGCAGGCAGCTTTTTCATGGTCAGTGGCATTCAACAGCAGCTGCCTGAACTATGTTGATGCTGGTTCCTGTTACTGGATTGATATACTGTAATGTTTTCCAGGAAGAAAGGTGTTTAAGTCATGCAGTCCTGACAGCACCCAAGCTGTCTCAGCTTCTCTACTCTCTGTTAAAAGTAAAGCCTCCTGGTACCAAATTAAATGCTTGCTCAAGTGGGATACCAGAGGAAGGTCACGATGCTTTCAGGGGTTGGTCTTGCCATCAGAAATTGTTAACTAAGCTTGTGGGAAGTGAGCCAAAGCCACCAAAGTTGAAAAGTCTAGGTTTCTATTGGATAAACCCACTATCAAAAGCATGAGAGATATCTTGGCTTCTCAGGTGTAAAGTCACACCTGAGGATATTTTTAGTGTTGACTTTTTAAGGCTATGAGCTATTGAGAAATTTATCAGAATACTTTGGACTGGAACAGAGCTTTGTTTGGGGTTTAGAGGGTTCACTGATAGCTTGGCTTTGACTGGTTCTGTCAAAGGAAACAAAAAAAAAAAAAAAGCCCTGTCATTTTGAATCCTAGGTTTGTGGGAAGTGAGAGCTTCCCTGTGGCTTGGGCTGGGCTGCACTGCTGAATTTGTTTCCCAGGTGTGCTGCAACCACACTGTTATTATAGACTCCCTACTTCTCATGAGGTCAGGAAAGGCTGAGGGAATTGGGTTTGTTCAGCCTGGAGAAGAGAAGGCTTTGGGGTGACCTCATTGTGGCTTTCCAGTGCATGAAGGGAGCCCACAGGAAAGATGGAGAGAGACTCTTGACAAGGGCCTGGAGTGACAGGACAGGGGGGAATGGCTTCACACTGACAGAGAGCGGGTTTAGATTCAATATAAGGAAGAAATTGTTCCCTGTGAGGATGGTGAAGCCCTGGCACAGGGTGCCCAGAGAAGCTGTGGCTGCCCCATCCCTGGCAGTGTCCAAGACCAGGTTGGATGGGGCTCCAAGCAACCTGGGATAGTGGAAGGTGTCCCTGCCCATGGCAGGGGAATGAAACAAGGTGATCTTTAATGTCCCTTCCACCCAGATCCTTCTATGATTGTGTGATGTGTCCAAATTGAGTCTGCCACACCTGTCTCTTGAACAGAGAAATGGGAATCTTGAGGCTGCTTCCTGGTGCATAGGATAGGAAATATCTTTTATAATATAGTTAGGTGTGCTAATTTAGTCCATGCCTTAAAAAAGTCAACAACTTCAGTTTGGCTGGTTGGTTTTATAATGGTGTGCATAATTAATTTGTTGCCTTTCAGTGGCTTCTGCAAAGCACCAGCCTGCAAAAACTGTTCTTCAGCTTTGCATTTGGCAAGGGTAGAAGACTCCTTGGCACTGCAGCTTGAGACAGAAGTGTGTGGCCAAGGGCTTGCAGGTGCTTAGGGGAGTGACCTTGTGCTGGAAGTGCATCCTGATCCAAGGCTGTCTGTAAGCCAGCCTTGATGACACCTTGCAGGGTGACAGGCTCGGTGTCCTGATTGTGTTACAGAGAGAGGCACGGGCATGCTGATCTTGGTGTTGGGGATTCCCTGAGCCACTTAGTTTCTCACAATTGCCTCATGATGCACCAAAATACTTGTGTTATTCACCTTCAGCTAAACTTTCTGGACTTTAATTGGTGAGGTGATTAAGTGGGAATTCAGAGTTTTGTGCTTTCTGTACACTGTTAAAGACAGCATAATAAAAATGCAGCATTATTGGCAAAAGCCAGTGATTTCCATACAGTGCTGAAATTTGCATACAGAAACAGCAGCAGTGTTAAGTCCACATTAGTTGTCTTTCTAAAGGAATTTTCAGTGGCAGTTACTGCTCCTGAATAGACATAAGTACAGAGAAGCCCTTTTGAGACTGCCAATGAATTCCCTTCTTCCTTCAGGACTTGCCTTAAAATGAGGTACTGTGCGGAAAATTTCATCAGTATGACCATAGCAAGGGAAGATGAGACAAACTGTGAGGAACAAATTTGTCTCTATTGGTTACTTTAAAACCAAGCAAACAAAATAAGGGTTACAAAACCCTTAAAAACAGAAAGTCACTGGATGAGGCATTAGGCTGTATGATGTTTCTGTCTTTTTTTTTTTTTTGCTCTGTTTTTCATTCCTATGAATAGGACCTGATTTTTGAAACATAAAATTTACATAATATAAGAAATAGTGTTCAGATACTGATTGCCAAAATTTTATGAAAGGTGTGACTTTCTCAGTAAAGACTAGAATAATTATCCCAGCAGGACTGGATATATTGTCATAATGTTGTTCATATCTAAACACAGTGCTCTTTTCAATTTCATTTATGAATTAGTTCAGTTTTTACTGGGAAAATACTTTAAGGACCTTACCATAGCAAAAGAAACCAGGTTGCTACTTCCATTGAAATGGTTAATTCATCTGATTTTGAGAGATGAAAATCAGAATACTTTGGCCTTGAACTCCTGCATATTTAAATTTGAAATGAGAATTGAAGAACTAATTAATTTATATCTTGTGGCCTTCTCACAGAAGGCAGTGTAAATGTCCATAATATTTGGGAAGTTATCACTCAGTCTTAATCTGCACACAGGTATCATTAAGTATCATAAATTCTTAATCCTGTGGTCTGCCAGACTTGTCTTGTTTTAGAAGTGAAATCACAAACATTAAATCCCAGCAGAGCTGACTGTTCTGATTTTCCTTTTTCAGGAAGTTAGTCATGACACAAGGAGATTTCGATTTGCTCTCCCTTCCATGGAGCACATCCTGGGTCTTCCTCTAGGTATGCTTCCTATGATTAATCCAAGTGTTGCTTGCATTAATTACATTATTAGAGATTTTGTGGTTTGTTTACTTTCCCCTATGTATTGTATTTGGAATACCGCTCACGTGGCTGGAGCTGTTACTGAGAGCTCTGCAAGATTATCCTCATGCTGTGAGTAATCTGCAGGCTCTGAAATGCAGTGTATATGAGTGAACATCCTGCTTGTTTCTGTGGAGAGTGGAGAAACAAACACAGGTCTTCACTTGTACTTTTCCAGTCTCAGCTTTCCAGCATGTGTTATTCCTGTGGGGCTGAATCCCTGCAGTCCCGTTCTGTGCCCTGAGGCACCACTCTCATCCACTTCTCCTCTAATACATGTAGTTTACCAGATGATCTACTCACTTCTGAATTTCATGGAACTTGTGAATCACCCAGGGGTAGCTGTTTCCAAAGGCCCTGCCACGTGGTGTGGTGCCTTCCACAACAGCTTAGTGCCGTTGTTTCCTCCTGCTTGTATAAAGAGCATTTAATTGTGACTTGTGTTTAATAGGACTTCTGCTTTAACAAGCTGCTGGAGTGATCCATGGCTCCTGTGCTTTGTGGTTGTTGTCAGCACCTTTTCCAGGTGTTAAGTTCCATCTTTGGGGTGTTAAAAATGATCTTTTAGTAGCCATGAAAGCAAAGCTCCTTTCCCTGGCTTGCCCAAAATGGACATTGAGGAGTGGTTTGCAGGGTGAGACTTTCAGAGAGAGCTGAAAGCTGCAGAAGATGGAAAAGCAGCTGGGAGCAGCAGAGCTGCAGTTGGGTGTCTGATGCTGTTTGGTCCAGAACCAGCTTTCGCCTTTTATCACCAAAACCACTGAAAGCTTCATTCTGAGGGAGAGGGTTGTATGTGGCCCCATGCAGACCCTGTCCACTGTCAGGGTGGAGTAAAGCTCTAACAGGTGAGGGCATAAGACACATTTTCTCCCTGGGAGGGGCACCTTTTCTCCTTTGTATCAGTTCTTGTGAGGTGTGCCCCAGCAGCAGCCCCACTGTCCAGGCTGGCAGTCTGCAGGGGTCATCAGGGCTCTGTGGTTTGTGCCTGCAGCCACTTCGGCCCTAGAGAAGGAACAGGAGCTCCCTGCTGCAGCTCCCTCCAGATGTGCCCTAGCAGGATGTCTGTAGGCTTTGCTGGGAGGGTTACTGGAATAAGATGTCCATGTACAGTTTCAGGTGAGTTATGGTGGCTCATTCCCCAGGTCACCAGGTAGCACATCTTCCCTCACCTAGCATTTCGTAATCCTTCTGAAGTAAGGAATTAAGCATTCCTGAAGGGTCAGCTGCTTCTGGGGCTATTGTAATATGGTCATTATGATAATTTGCAAACCAGTTCTTGGTAAAATCCCCTCTGCTGTGTTCCCATAACAGGCAGAGGATCTGTGCCATCATTGGAGATGCTTTGTTCTGTTGACCTAATGATGAAAAAAAACCCCAAAATTCAAAACCTCTCCTTCCCCTCCTGGGTAACCTTCACTTAGGTATCTTCAGAATAGTGGAAATTTATAGGAAAACCTTCCGTAGAAGTTATTTTCTTGCTTTTTTCAGAAAAAAATATGTAGATATTGAGAAGAGAAACTGTTGTAGAGAGCTCAGAGGATGTGTGACAGATGGAAACGTGGTTGCTGCATTCACATATTAAGCTGGAGGAATAGCAGGGTTAGAAAAGTGCTTTGTGTCTAGGCAGCCTCAGCAAAGGCAGCTGGAGAGCTCCTGGAGGATGTGAGGGATCTGTGGTCAAAGCAAGAACAGTTACAAACTCAGTTTTAACTAAACTGTGGCAGTTTACAGCTAATGCATTAATAAAGATGTGTGTGATTTGGCAGTTCTCCCCTCCTGTGTCCCTTTTATTTGCCTGTACAGGAGAGACAAATCCCATCTTTTAAAAGATCTGGGGTACAGTTCAGGCTTTGGTAAATGTAAGTGCATGAAGGTATGATTGACACACAGAATTAGCAGTGGAGTTGTCTGTCCTTCCAGGTAGGTCTGTGCATGGCTAACAACTCTGGCAAGGTGTGGCAGGAAAATAGGAAAGGAAGAAGTGATGCCCCAAAATAAGGTAGTTAGAGCTTTGAGGCTGCATTTCAGCACAACCACAGAAAGAAAAATCTTTTGAAAGAAAATTAGTTTTGGGTTTTTTTTCCCTGCAACAGGGCAGCACATCTACCTGTCTGCACGGATTGATGGAGCTCTGGTTGTCAGACCTTATACTCCAGTTTCCAGTGATGATGACAAGGGCTTTGTGGATCTTGTTGTCAAGGTGAGAATGTCATGCTGTGTTCCCAGGCTGGGCAACTTCTGAACCACCTTTATAGTGCCTTTATGTGAAGTTTGGTGTGCTGGCTTCTCTTGAATGTGCCAGTACCTACAGTCAACATTCTGCAGGCACTTCTTTGGTGAGGGTGTCTCGTGAGATGCTGCATCATTTCCACCCTCTGTGTAGACCTGCAGATGTTCATATGCTTTTTAATCCTTCTGGAACAAGGAATTAACCTTGCCTGAGGTTAGCTGCTTCTGAAGCTAATGAAATTTGGTCGTTATGATCACTGAGAGTGATGATCATTATCATTACTGATCCAGGCAGGGGATCGATTGATTTAATTGGTAAGAATGTGATTTTAACTTTTGTGATAATGCACTTTTGTTTTATCTCTTGGTAGCTACATACCTATCATTTAAAGCTGTTAGGAATTCAAAATATTAATATCTGCACTGGATTTCCTCTTAGAATTTTGTTCTTTGGAATCACAGTGTTTTGGGTTTTTTCTTTATTTTTCTAACCCCTTTTAAACTTGGGTGTAAATTGTTTTGATTATTATTAGTATTTTCTGTGTTGCAGAATTACAGTGGAGAAATCACTGGTCTCTGCCCAAAATTTGGGGCAGGAGTGGCCTTTTGATCTTTTGTCAGTCAGACATTGCAATTCTTTATGGAGTAATTGTGTTCTTCACATGAGGAGTATTTCTACATAAAAATTTGAAGGAGAAACACTCTTCTCTGAGCTGTGAGAATGAGTTGCTTTGTTATTGTTTTTAACAGGTCTACTTCAGAGGTGTCCATCCCAAGTTTCCTGATGGGGGAAAAATGTCTCAATACTTGGACAGCCTGAAAATAGGGGACACCATTGACTTCAGAGGACCAAGTGGCCTCCTTGTGTACAAAGGAAAAGGCAAGGCTGGTTTGGAATATAGAATTTACCCAGAGTAAACAGTACAGGGAAAATGTCTTAGTATTGTAGAAGTGCTTTTTATTGATGCTGTTCTCAAGTGAGGGATTGGGGTTTTTCCATACTTATATAGGCACAGTTTATACACTGACAAAAACACTGGGTACTTGCACTGTCCACTGCTAATTTCTCAAGTAAAAATGAACTTTGAGTAGGCATTGCTTTTATGTCAATGTAAAATATCTTCTCTTAGTATAATGCAGTCCCAAATGTGTCACAAAAACCTTCTGGTAGTTTTGTGTAAAGCAGAACTCTGACACGTGATTTTCCAGAGCTTTGTATGTAGCATTCATGTTATTCTGGATGAAGAGAGCTGTGAATACAGCCCAACACTTTGGGGAGTTTCAGACTCTCTGTTGTGTTTGTCTCAAAAAGAGAAATATAATAAAACATGCTGCATATTTTATGTTTTTCTTTAAATTAATCTGCTCAGGGGAAATAAACTCTCTGATCAATTCCTTAGTGTAGAACTGTGTCCAGAATGTCACTGGGGGTGTGGGATGTGAGCAAATTGAAATACAGGTGGTGTGTATGTAGGCTGTGATCAGGGATAAGTCATAACCCATGTCAGTGTCTTATGGTACCGCCTCATGTCTTAAAATCACCTTTCAGGGCACCTTTACCTTTTCTGTTCACTGGGAAGGAAGGGTGGCAGGGCTGAAATGAAGTTAATTTAGCAGAATGTGCTGGAAAGGGATAATAGGAGGTGTTTCCTGCTTGCTTCAGTGTTTTTCATCTTTCTCTCTCCAGGCAAGTTTGCTATTCGGCCAGAAAAGAAAGCTGAACCAGTTACCAAGACAGTAAAATACGTGGGGATGATTGCAGGGGGGACTGGTAGGTATTTGTAAGGATTCATCTGTGGTTTCTGACAGCTGCTAGATGCATTTGCTTACATTTTCCCACTTGTCCCTTCTTTTACTCCTCATCCTCACATCACTGACCTGCTTCTCTCCCCCAGGGATAACACCTATGCTGCAGATCATTCGAGCAATCATAAAGGACAAAGATGACCCCACCATTTGCCAGCTGCTGTTTGCTAATCAGGTAATTCTGTCCTTTTCTGTTTGCAGTGTTTTACTTAGCTAGCAGGACTCCACTCAGCAAGTGAAATCAGAGATACAAACCCTGAGGGGAGAAGTGAAGTGTTGAAAGCCTCCCATATAAAAGTACTGTAATGAATCGAAGGTTTAGCATTACTGCAGAAAGGATTGCTAATGTTTGCCTTCCTGTGACTCAGTGCTCTGTTTCTAATCCAGTTTATGAATGTTAAAGCCCTGCATTCCTTTGTGCAAGTTGTTAATGTTTTGGGCAGACTTTCAGAGCTGTCTTTCTTAGTGGAAACATGGAAGGGGTGGACATTCGTCTCCTCCAATTTCAACTCCCCAGCTTTGCAGTAGTGTTTGTCTGTGGAATCTTTCTGAGGACATCTTGGGTGAGGCTAAAACTAACTGTGGTCTCCAGCAGCTCCCTCAGTTACAGAGCTATGATTCTTCTTGGCTGTCTGCTTTTATTTCCAGCCCTTCTGTCAGTTTTTCACTGCTTCTCTTGCTCCTTGAGGTGTGGCATCCTGCATGCTGGCCAGAGGGAAGCTCTCATCCATGGAATCCTTGCAAGAGAGATTTCTAGCAAAACCCAAATGCGTTGGTGTGCTGCTGGGCAGTACCCCTTCTTGGCCTGATGTTCTTCTGCTGTGACTCTTTCTGCTTTTTAATTTCTCCCTCTAATTAATATTTGTGTTTGGATTGAGTAATTATTTGTGGTGAGCTTCACTTCATGCTTGTGGTTTTTAGCTTCCTTAGGCTCTCCTATTTTTCTTCTCATATTCAGTGTGTGCTCATTCATTTGTACCATATTTATGCCTGCAAGAAAGATGGAGAGGGACTCTTGACAAGGACCTGGAGTGACAGGACAAGGGGCAATGGCTTCACACTGACAGAGAGGAGGTTTAGATTGGATATGAGGAAGAAATTGTTCCCTGTGAGGCCCTGGCACAGGTTGCTCAGAGAAGCTGTGGCTGCCCCTGGATCCCTGACAGTGTCCAAGGCCAGGCAGATGAGCAGCCTGGGGGGGGGGGTGGAACTGGATGGGTGATAGAGTAGTTTCTTCGAGCTATGTCTAATAAGCTCTCAGAGGTATACAGCACACCTGAAATAGCTTAGCTACCTTTGGAGGCATAAAAATCAGCAGGATGGCTTCTGTTGCAGTGTTGGAAACAAAATGTTTTATAAAAGGCAAAACAACAAACAGGGGAAAAAACCGAGCTAGGTGCTAGACGTTTTTGCTCTCAGTAAAACACCTCACAGGAGCAATTAGTTTCTTAGATCACTCCTTTTCCTAAAGTAAATTGCTTAGGCAGGACTTTTTGGCTTCTATCCAATTAGCTATCCTTAAGTTTGAGGTGAAGTCTCCTGGGCCTATGTGATGCCTTTTTCACCTAATCGAGGAAAAAAATTTCTGGGCTTCTTTCCTTTTTGAGGGGACAAAGGGCACATTCCTACATCTCACCCTTTCTATACATCTAAAAAGAAAGAGGAGAAGGTAATACGAACTGAAAAAGTTTTACCTTTGTTGACAATTTGTATTTATGCCAGTAATTTTTAAATTTGGTTCTAATCATCTTAACTTTGGTGAAGTGATTTCTTAGGCAAGCCTCAAATTTTTGGCTATATTTGATTTGAACATAGAGGTAGGTTAACAGCTTTTTGACTCAATAACGATAACTTAGAGAATTTTTCTGTGCAAAACTTTTTTAAACAATTTTAACTAGTGCAAACTTATAAAACAGTCTCTTGTTTTAGCTGTCCTTCAGTTGTTTGTTTGCTCTTTTTTTCGTGTCTTCTGGTGCACTTGGATCGGCTGTACCTGTGGCTTGACAGTTTTTGCAGGGACTTATAGAAGACTTGCATTTGTAGAAATGCATGCCAGCCCCCACCCCCAAGTCACAAGAGGGTAGGGTCCCAAAATTTGTCCTGTCTTTGGATTTTTGATGAAGACTGGTAGCCTTTTTTTGGGCTTTGCTTGACTGGTATTGCTGAAGTTAGATGGGCTTTAAGGTCCCTTCCAACCCAGGCAGTTCTCTGATACCTGAGTTATAGCCTGAGGTTCTTCTGCCCAGGAGCTATGATCCAAGTGCTGAGATTCCCTGTTCTGAGGAGCCCTGCCAGTGCTCTCTGCTGCTGGCTGGAGCCCTTGGATTTGGCATAAAGTGCAGTGGTATCAGGGCAGGAGGGCCAGGATTTGCTGGGAATGATTCAGAATGGTTAACACAGGGCTGGAGCTGCTTTAGTAGCGTGGGAAGCCCACTGCAGCTGGGAGGGAGAGCCTGGGAACAGTTCCTTCCCTGTTACCTATGGAAACATCAGTCCCTGGCTTTAAAGAGTCTTGTACCAGTAACTCCACAAATAGGGAGCAGTTATTAAAAATACTTTAAAGTGTTTAAAACAATGTACATGGGCTCCTAGTGTGCTTCTGGCTGGCACACTTTAAGTTGGCCAGAGCCAGTAGGAGCTTTTCTGGAGCACCCACAGCTGCAGATCCAGGAATAGCACCTTCTCTGGAATAGCTCGGCACATTCCTCCTTATCCCCACAGTTGAGGACTTAGTGGTGACCTCTGTGCCAAATTACTATGGCTGCAGGGGATGGCAGCACTTTCAGTCCCTGCCCTTTTCCTTCCTGCCCAGACTGCAGCTGCTCTTAGGGAAATAAGGCTTTCTTTTGGCCTTCAGTGATGCTGCATCAGGTAGGAGCCAAACGTGATACCCTGAGTAATGTTTATTGTCCCAACCAGAGCTTGATACCCTTTTGGTTGATCATTCCACAAGCAGTCTCCATATGGCAGTGCTGATGATACTTGAATTGACAAAGGTGAAAAAACCTGGCATTTCCCTGTCTGAAAGGCAGAGTATGAAGAGGTAGGGAGATATTTCTGTGCAGTCATGATTAGTTTTATGATGTGATAGCATTATGATGTGATAATGCTAAAGGGGCTTTATTTTTCTGATTCTCTGATGGTTCTGCTTTATTTTTAGAGGGAAGGCATTGCATGGTCAGGATTTGGGAAAGTTAGGAGCCTTCTATTAGCTCTGCCACTGGCAAGGCATGGGAATAACTTGGGTTTGGCCTCTTCAGCCTTTAAAATGGAGTTGAATCATCTCTTCCATCTCTCAGGGCTGTGCAGTAGCTGCTGCTCTGTGGCCATGTGAGGGCTGCACTCACATGCAGGGTGTGATCACTGTTTTCCTGTCCTGCAGACTGAGAAGGATATCCTGTTACGTTCTGAGCTCGATGAGATCCAGGCGCAGAATCCCGCTCGCTTCAAGTGCTGGTACACGCTGGACACGGCGCCTGAAAGTAAGACCTGGAGTGCCACTTCCTGTGAAACTCAGGAGCATTAATGTGCTTTACAGGAGACATGCATGTCATGGGTGTAGTTCTGAGCTTCATGATCCATTTCTTAGTGAATTCATTGCTTAGCGAATGTCTGAGTAGCATCATTCTCCACGCAGGGATGCACAGGGGCTCTGGTGCAAGCAGAGAAGTGTTTCCAAAGCTCACCTCAGGCCAGTGGCAGTGCACTGTTCCTTCCATGGCTACACCTGCAGATTTACCATTGTCTCCTGTGGAGGCTGACCTTCTTTTCTTCTTCCCCACAGACATAAATACAATGTGTTATCCTTGTGTTTGGAGTCTGCTCTGAGGCAGCTGCAGTGCCAGAGGCACTGTGGAGCTCATGGGCACAGATCCCTGCCCGAGCTTGCTGAACAGGCTTGAGGAAGAGAAGGCTAAACAGTCATTCCCTGTGCTTTCCTTCCTTACCATTCCTTGTCATGCCCACCCACGTCAGGATAGATTCACACTCGTATTCAGTGGGAGTTTGGGGCAGAGAAGGAGAAGCCATATATGCCTCCTCTTCCTTGTGACCAAGAATACACCTCTGGTACATTGAGGAAAGGCTCTGTTTCTGTTGTGTTATCCACTGCAATTGGTATTCTCCTGGAATTTCTGATTGCCATTCCTTCTTTGGGGAAATCGTGAGTTGGATAAAAGTTGGGATAAAAGTTCCTCCTTGGACCTCCTCAAGACTGTTCTGCAGACTTTCACTGTCGTATGTGAAGCCTGACCAAAACTGGTCAGCAGCAGGACAAGTTTGTTCTCTATCCAGGGCTGGGGATGTGATGGTTAACCTGAATCCCAGTAAAACTGACTCTCACTGTAAGTGTTCCAACAGGGAACAACTTCATCAGCAGGATTTCTCCTTTCTAAAGTGACTTGTATCTCTCTTTTCCTCCTTTTTACCTCATTCCCCTCCCCTACTTTCATTTTCTTTTAACAGATTGGGATTACAGCCAAGGGTTTGTGAACCAAGAGATGATCAGAGATCACCTGCCCCCACCTCAGAATGATGTTCTGATCCTCATGTGTGGACCTCCTCCAATGATCCAGTATGCTTGCATTCCCAACCTGGACAAACTGGGCTATGCCAAGGACATGAGGTTCTCCTTCTAAACACGACTGTTATTCAGGGATCTTGTGTAGAAGGGAAGGAAAAAAAAAGGCATTTAATGGGGAACAGGACAAAGTTACAGAGATGGCTGATGCACAGTGCTGGGAAAATATATTTACATTAAAAATGCTTCATATTTTCAGACTCTCAGCAAGTAAGACACGTAACTGTGCTAAACCAGTGTGTGGAGAGGTGGTGATGCCTCGTGCTCTGTGTTGTGTGCTCCATGTCCAGGGAGGACAGTGCAGCTGCTCAGGGCAGCACACACTCACTTATGCTTTTTCTTAGTGTTGTAATAAAGTGGCAGTAATATCCTACTTCCTAACACTGTGCATTCCCAGGATTTTATTCAGTATGAACTATAAAAACAATGACAAGTGTTGGATTATTAACCTTGCTTATGCCAAACTGTAATCCTTACAGAGCTCTGAGGGCCAGGAGTGTTTGCCTTGTATCCATAACCTTTGCAACATCAGTTTAAAGATGCTTGTTGAGTTGAAGGATGCCAATGAACACTTATGGCTGGAGGTGTTGCAGCTGCCTCGTAATCAAAACAAAGAGGTAGGCAGTGATAAAAATTGGTTTCCTTTGTATTTTGGAATAGCCTCTCTTAAATGCAAACACTTTTCCATCTGGTCACAGTTCTCATCCCTGGGCAATGAAAGAAACTACAGAAGGTGGCTTTGGGTACTGTTCCACAAGTACTTTGAATTTTTTGCTTGATAATGTGTGGGATACTGAAAAAAAATTCTTAATTTTGTATTTACTCCTAAGTACTGGGCGATGGCATAGGAGTACAAAAACAGTTCTTCTGCATGTCCTGTGCAGTGAAAGAAAATGCTGGGTGAAAACTACATGAGATTTTCTTGTTAATTGTTTCCCAGAGGTGGATTTGGGCTGAAGGGAGCCCAGGTTTCATTGCCAGGGGGTTTTGGCAGGCAGCCCTGCTATGGGTGCAGTAGCACCCCATCACCTCCATGTCTCAATCAGGCAAAGCTCCCCAGGGTTTGCTTGGGAAGGATGCATGGGAACAGCCTTAAATCACCAAACTGACAGCAAATTCAAGTGTCTCACAGAGTCTAAAACTGTTTCCTACAGCTTCAATTCTTATTTTTTAATATCCTTTTTTTACAGCAGCCTTTTACCTAATTTTTAGGACACTGCAGGCATCTTGCGTGCCCAGCCTTCTGCTTCTGACCAGCAGAGATGCTGCTGAGGTTAGAGGTGTCCTAGGAAACTAAAAATCTTGTTCTGGTGATGACATCAGAGTGACTGGAAGGGTATTTAGTAATGTATGAAGTACTGTGGGTGCTGAGGTAGCTACAGGTGTCAATGTACAATAGCAATTTTTAAAGACTGGGTAGGGATTAGAGGTTATAGCTCACTGTGTTTTCTTTTGTGCCACTACAACAGGTGGGTACTCTGTATTTAAAAGGTTCATTTTTCAGCAAGAATTAAAAAGCAAAGATACTGCAGTTAATTTAAGGAACCTCAACTAGATAATACTGTTATTAATTTTATTAATTTGACATTTGCCTCAAGTCTTGAATTTTTGATGTGTTTCTGAAACTTGTTCTTTAATACTATGCTCCAAAGTTGAAATACTACTCAATTTTTCAAGTTTTAGTCCCTTTCTTGGAAGGCAAAAAGCAGAAATATGAGAGAAGTGGTCTTGCTGCTGGTCTGTATCACTGTGGGATATGCATAGATTTTTTTCTTTATTGTATTTGCCAAGGTTATTCTCATCCTTTTTTATCCTGAATAAAGTTTTGAAAAGTTGAGTTTCATGAGAACTGGTTCATATTTTGACTGTTCTTAACTTGGAGTTTCCCTTGGCACTGAAATCAGTGGGTAAATCTAACATGTCCTTGAAGGGCCATAAGATCCAAGATAGCCAATCCCCAGTTCCCTCAGGATTTGTTCATTTAAAATTTTCAGGTTTGATTTAACAAACTTAAGGTTTTGGTGACTTCATGATCAAAACAACAAGAAATCTGTGAAACTTAACTAAAACTGGCTAAAAGTGGTCCCTGCTGATGACTCATACATGATACATCTCATTAAAAAGGAGGTAGGATAATAAGGTAATTCCTAGCTTTCCACACTAAAAATGCAGTACCAGAGGGTTCTGTTATCCCACGGGTTTGGGGGATATTTGGCAAAAATTTATGGTGGCCCAGGTTGGACTAAGCTTTTAATGCTCCTTGGATTCACAGGATCAGGCATTCCAGTGTGCACTGCACAGGTTTTTGCAGGGAAATCCCTTGATCCCCAAATCCATGGGAGTTCAAAGCAGAAACCCCTGGGAGGTGAAGGCAAGAGGATGTTTCTAGGGCATTTTGAAGTATTTGGTGTGCCCTAAATGTTAGGTTTGAATTAATGCAAATTTTCCAGGATTGTGTGTTTGGAGTTGCTGGTTTAGGGATGGCAAGGTCTGGATTTGGATTTGTGGGCACCAAGCACTCCTTGTGTCAGCTTTAGGTCTGGATTGGTGGGAATTGTTGGAGGAAAGCAAAGGGAGTTGAAATGCACAGATCTATTCCTGGAGAAATCATCAGGATGGGAGAAAAGAGGGTGTGGAACTGCTGGGAGCTCCTGGAGAGAAGAAGGGATCCAAGGATTGGAGCAAAAGCTGTGGAACAAAGCCTGAAAGGGGACAGGGGAAGGGGGAAAGAATCCCTGCTCCAGGAATCCAGCAGGGAGCAGGAGAGGATCATTTTCCATCCACCAGCTCTTGGTGAAATCCTAATAATGAAGATCAGAGGAAATTATTTGTTTGCTATTAGGTTTGGAATGAAAGGTGCTATTCCAGAGAGGAATATTCACCTCTTAAAATTCTGTTGGATAAAGGAAAAGAGGGAGGAAGCAGCTGGGGAATGAACAGGTGGATTTTTGGTGGATACAGGGGAAGATGTGGCAAGGGACTCTTAGGTAAATGACACCTCATGGGTACCACCTGGAAAAGCCCCAGCTGCCCTTTTTTCCAAGCTCTGACATTCCAAAGGGGTAACCAGTGGTTAGCACATCCATTTCTATATTATTTGGGTGCCCAGTGCTTTGTTGGGAAGAGATAATATTAGGAAATGAACAAATCCAGGGATATAACTCCTGATAGTAAAGCCCTGGGGGCCCAGGTTTTTATATTCTTCCCAAACCCCACAAAGGGAATCCTGGAGGAGGTGTCATTGTCACTGTTGGTGGAATTCCTGGGATATGGAAAGCAGCAGAAGCAGAAAGAACAGAGCTGGAACCAGACTCCACCTGGGTAAGGCAGACACCAAATCCTTTGGAATTAAAACTAGGCAGGGATGAGAAGAATTAACTGCCAAATTTGTACCCCATGGGATACTCCATGAGAAGATCCAGACTGGGGACTGTTCCCAGATGGGAGCAGTGAGCCTTGGAATTGTCTGAAGGGAAGAAAGAGGGATCCTTTCAGCACAAGGATCAGCTGTCAAACATGGAGATGTTACCAGAAAATTACTCAGGAGTGTTTAGCTCCCAGGCCAGGTCAATCTCCTGCCTCATGAGGCTCAGGAATCTGGGAAGACCTCTACTAAAGCTGACTTAAAGTGGTCCCTGCTGCTGACTAATTAAAACAACTCATTTAAAAGGGGGTAGGATTGGTTCAATAGTCACAAACCCATCTTGCCAAGATCAGAGTTCTCTGCCCACTGAGGACCCAGCAACCAGCAGGGACATTTCTCCCACTCTCCAGCAGAGACCTCCTCCCTCTACATCCAGGGAGCTGCAGCCACTCAGGGAGCACCAACTAAGTCCTGGGCTGGGAGCAAGAGAGGGACAAGGAATATTTTCAAGTCATTCCAACCTCAGAGGTGTCCAGACCTGGGAGAAAGCACTTCCCACACCACTCTTGGAATATTCTTCCCTGTCCCTTCCATCTTTGGAAGGTTTCTGTGGGAGCCTGACTTACTTGAGCAGTTCAGAAACTGCACATCCCTAAAGCATTCCCTTGGAAACATGAAGCTTCCCTCGTGCACTTCATTTCTTTATCCCAAATATTTTCCCTGATTATCCACAATCTAGAAAGAAAAAATTCTCCTACTTTTTCACCACTGATTCCCTCATTTTTACTTCAAAGTAATTATTTAGTGGAGCTTTTCTCAAGGTCTGCCCCCACAACTTTCCCTACGTCCCCACTACTCATCACCTCATCTTTCCCTGGAAGTATTAATTCTCTACTCTTGGAGTCAAGTTTTGCCTCCAAAATTTTCACTACCTGTCCACTACAGAGTTCCTAATTTTCCCCCCAAAATATTCATCCTTTCCCCTACAGATATATGCACAGCTCCATTCCCTTGGGTCTTGCCGCTGGTCACCAGAGAGAAAGATCAATGTCTGCCCCTCCTCTTCCCTTGGGCTTTATGTATATTTGATTTGCCAGGTCTTCAAGAATTTAAAGAATACTTTTTTTTTTAATCTGCAAATGCAGTTCCAGTATCAGATACTGTTTTTAGTATCATTGAAGAGATGATGAATCCCTTATCAAACAAAAAGCCAGGTGAGCTCAGTGTTGTTTCAGCAAGCTCCAATCAGCCTCCAAAGATTCACTCTGAACAGCTCTGGGCTGCCCACACCTCATTCTCCATGGAATTTGTGTTCCAGCCCCTCTGGTGTTCAGGATGCCCCTTTTGCTGGGGGCAGCAATGGACACAGGCTGACTCCTGGGAAAATTGTTGCAGGAAGAGCTGCCTGTCCTCTTTTGGACTCCTGCTAGTTCAGTTTGCAGATTTCTGTTTGATTTGTGGATTGCTGCTTGTGGAGCTGGAGGAGCCAGCAAAGAGTTGTTTCTTATCTTCTGTCTCTCTGTTACTCATGACCACTTAGGTCTTTATGACAGTGCTCCTTTATGAACCCCCAGCTTTAGAACCTTTTGAATCACAACAGTTTTCAGGGCTGCCTTGCTTGTGGTTTATTACAGTAATTTACTGCCTGCTCCTAGAATGTCTTTAAAAAAAAAAAACCACAAAGCAATGTATTGAGTCTCCTGTGGTAATTTTTCTGTATTTTGTATCCAAGTTTGGTAAGGAATGTGAAGTTTCTAATATATAGGCACGTGTTGTGTATGTCAGAGATCAAAGGTCATTATTACAGGATTCTTACAGTTGCTTTGGTAAATAGCCATGGGAAACATTCCCATGATGTGGGAGCTTGCAGATAAACAGAAAGATCAAATGGAATGAAACTCCAGATGCAGCTGCAAGAAACAAGTTTTTCACCAAAACAAAAGTGGGGGAGGGGAGTGGGTGGCAGAAAGTCAGGACAATTACTTGCATAAATAATCTAAAATACAATTCTATTCCATGCTGCAAGCAAGATACTTGTATGAGTGTGTGGAATGCTGCTCCCTCAGCTCCTTAGGGATAAAGCAAAATGGGATGGATTGTTTGATCTTTTCTCTCTCTCCATCTTTGCTGCATTTAAACCAAGTATTTACTCATTCTGATAAACTTCTCATCATGGGCACTTCTCTGGTGTTCCAGATTTGGTGATAAGTGTTGGTAACTTTTTAAATGGAAAAGGATTCCTGACAGCAGCTAGAGGGGAAGATATTTCCAAAGGGATTGTTTTCCTACTTAGTCTGTTACAGAACTGCTAACTACTGTGACTGTCCCATCCCTGGCAGTGTCCAAGGCTGGATGGGGCTGAGAGCAGCTTGGGCTAGTGGAAGGTGTCCCTGCCCATGTCAGGGGATTGGAGCTGGATGGGCTTTAAGGTCCTGTCCAACTCAAGTAATTCTGTGGTTCTCATAAGGAGTAAGTCTTTAAAAACTCAGAGTTCAGACATTTCAGTCTCATGGCAGGATGCTTTTCATAGGACAGAACTTCTAACCTGTCCCTAAAGCAGTCCATCAGGTGTCTCTGGATGCGCACAAACACACGTGGTACACTTGGCAGAGTTAGGTTTACAGTTGGGCTGAACAATCTTGAAGGTCTTTTCTAACCTAAATGATTCTATAAATTTAAGAATAGCTTGCAGATGTGGGTGTGGGATGGCCAGATTGTCTTTTTCCCCCAAGTGATCAGGCCTTCATAGGTAATTTCATTTGGTCACTGATAGGCAAAGAATTTTATGGCACCGTCATCTGTAATTCTGTGAAATGCCCAGTATAATCTTGTGTGCAGCAATGAATGATTACACATTTTCTTGTCATTAAAAGATCTGGGAAATGTCTCCCAACCCTTCAGATTCAAATGGAGGATGAGCTTTTGTTTCTTCTGAAAGTTGAGTTTCACTGAGAATGCAGACCAGAATTGACAAGATTTTCAGTATGTCCCAAGTGAACTTTGACATTGTAATTGATTTATACTAACAAAAACAGAATGCAAACTTGACCCCACTGCACTTAGGGAGAGTCTTTGCCTTCAGCGTGGCCAAGATCAATATTAAGAATAATTGCATGGTAGCTGTTAAAACTGAAGCTCAAGGTAGAAAAATGGGATGGGTATAAATCCTCTCTGCAGACAGGCTGTAGGTTTTCCCTTGTTCTTCCTCTGTAGTTACCATGGCACAGATTTTTGGGCATTTAGACATATAAATCAAGATATATTTATAATACATATTTCATTCATACAGGCTGCAGATGAGATCATTGTAACAGAACTCGCTTTGTCACTTGTAGGCACAGTAATGCATCTCTTAATAATCCAAACTTTCTAAATGTTAAGCTTCTTAGGAACTGAGAGGTTAAAGTCATATACAGCTGTTGATAATGAAGAAGCAAAAAAAAAAAAAAAGGCAGCAATGCTCACATACTGCACTCAAGGTCAGTGCCACAGGTAATGGCTCAGAGAACAAGTCAGACTCAAAACCAGCATTTGGACAAGAAGTTTGTGTCAAAGCAATGAAATTGGTTCACATTTCACATGGTTTATTTTGTAGAGCTAGAAAAGGTACAACCAATATTTTTATTAGCAAGCAATTACCTACTGTGAATGGAAGAATGTTTATTTTTTAAATGATGGAGCATTTTCTTGCAGAAAGATCTCTACTTTCTTGATGCCACTAATGATGTGATAATGCCTTGCAGCACTGTGTTGAGAAAGCCCAGGGCTGGTTCAAACCAGGCTCTTTGTGTCTGGCACAGTGCAGGACCATCAGCACACCAGTGAATCCCAGGAATAATCCAGCTACAGGAGCAAAGCCCACCAAACCAACCTAACTGGCTTCTCTCCCAGCACCAACCTCCAGGTCCAGCTTGGAATTCTTCACACAGCACTCTCAGGATAGTGTAAACATTACCTAGAAGCTTAATCTGGCAGATATTTGAACGTAAGTAGCTTTTATTCTGGACTAGCTCTGTTAGAGTTATCCCTATGTTTAAATAAATATTTACACTTGAAGTGTACATGGTAAAATTAAACTCCACAATTAAATTGCTTCATTAATTAGTGGTTAAGTGGAGACTCGTGGCAGCACATTAATTCTGCACTGAAAGTTAAAAAAGAGACAAAATAAGAAAAACAGGTGGAGCCCCAGGCAAAAAAAAATCATTTTTTAGCAAATGTTTACAGCATCTTAACTATATTGAGATATTTGTAAAATTATAGAAAACTTAAATAGCAGTGATCTACACCTCAACTTCAAACCTACTTTCATTTTTTACTCAACAATTTTAGTTGAAATATTTCTCCAAGAAACACACAGGATCATTAACATTAGGAAAATATTAGTAACATTTTCTTAAGAATGTGTAAACACGAATGAATTGCTGAGTTCTTTCTGCATCAGAGACAGCACTTGGGAGTTCAAGGGCCTTTTGCTGAAATTCCAGGACAAATATTACTGGTGAGCTGAGCAGAGCTTCTCCTATGGAAATAGGAAACTTGGCTGCAGAGCAAAGCCAGGATAAACATGTGGATTCAGCCATCATTTAGCTTAAGCAAAGCTACACAAAAATAGCTGCAAACTTTACTGAGCAGATGTGCCTTCCCTTCTGTTAACTTGGGATACCACTTCCAGATTTTTAACTTTGCCTATTGGTTCTCATTGTTTCAGCCATTCTTATCCTTGCCGGGCATTTTTAGTGATGAATTTACTTTCCCAAAGCCCACAAACTGAAAAAAAAAAGCCTGTTGAAAGTGTCACTGTGTGTAGGAATAAAGGAAAGATTCCTGGGGCTAGAAGGAGACTGAGGAAGGCAGCCCACTCCTGTTCATGAAGAGAAATGAGGCTCTCCACAGAATGGAAACTGATCACTGGCTGCTGAAGTTGGTGGATTTTCCAAACTGGTGACATCTCTATGTACATGTGAATTGTGAGGAAAATTCCGACTAACAGTGGGTTGAGATTTGAGTTGCCCAGCTGGGATTGCTCCACACATTCCTCAAGCCTTTCTGTGGGAAAGGATTAATTTAGTACTCTCCCTTGGCTTAGGTTTTCAGTGTTTAATAGAGTGAGGTGCTGCCTCTGGCCCCAATTCCATGAGAAGTGAGGGTCTGACCCTCTCCCACTTGAGAAATATATCTGCTCTCCAACCACTTGCACACACCTGTGTTATTCCATATGCAGCTGTAACAATGAGTCCAAATTAAACAGACACAAACTCAACAAGACTGACACTTTAGTGTTGAGTGTTGTCCTAGCCTCAGCCTCACTGAGTGGTGTAGCAGTGGTAACTCAGTGTCTCACCTCATCTGCCTTCTGAAATAAGGAGGATTCCAATGGGTTTCTACTTAGTCTTTATAATGAGAAACCTGGACTTAATCTGCAAAATCTCATTATCTGGCTTTTCGTTTGGGGTGATTTGACAGTGCTGTGGCAGAATTACATCACTTAAATGAGTGTAATGCTGAAAACAGGAATTAGGCCATCAAATCTGAAACCCTGCTAAGATAGCATGGGTGTCACTGCTATTTGGAGCTCACCAAATCCCAGTGATGTGGGTTCACCTAGAGTTTGGGAAAGGGAGGTCTTTGCTTCTTAATCTGTTACTAATGCTGAAATAATATATGAAATAATAGATAATGTATTAAATATATATGTATTCATAGATATATAATATATATTCATATATAACATATATGAACTAGTAATAATGATGCTGGTTTGGATCCTCACTTATGTAGAGGGTTGGTAGTCAATGGGTGCTGTGCAGAGGAGTAATTTGTAATTCTTGGTTCTGAGACTCTCAAGGTAAAGGGTAATCCCTTCCACTGGTGCTTCTGAGAGCAGGCAGGAAAGAAAAATGCTGAGCTGAGACAAAACAAGGTAGGAAAACTCTTGGGACTGGGATTCCTCAGATTTTTGTTTGAAAACCAGGACCCTGAAACTAATATCAAGAACCTTTTCATTGGCATGATAAGGCTGAAACCACCAACCATGCAAAGCTCTATTTCTCATAAAGTCCCATGATTTTGGGTAAGGAGGGTGAGTGAACTGTTCTGACTGCAGTAGCTTTGCATCCTGGCAGTGGCTGGGGAGATGGATGAACTTCAGTGCTTTAACATCAGTGTCTACAACATCATTTGTCTCACAGTGGCTACTGAGAGCTGTTCCGCAGCCTCACAAGGAGCTGGAGCAGGCTCCATGGGCACACTTTGCATGCAAGAATGGGTGTTGGAGCAGATGCTGTTGTAAACCCATGAAAGAAAAGGAAAATAGGAGGGAGCTCTTTCCACTGCGATTTTCATTCTGCCTTGGATCACATATACACGGATACTGAGATCAGCCATTGAGCATTTGAAACAACGAGCCTAATGTGGGATCTCTGTGTTTAGTCCTTCAGCTTTGCATCCTGGGTGACCTTTGGACTTCATACATTGTCTCTGTTTCCCACCTGTGAAAACACAGCCTAAAGCACTCCACACTTCAAAGGCCTTTCCTTGAGAAGAATCGATTCACTGTTACAGTAAGAACAATCATAAAGTGCTCAAAGCTGAGGGAAGGCTTCTCCTACCTGGGAAGGCTGCACAGATGGAGAGTTAATAATTGCCAGATGTAATTACTGTCAAGCTGAGGCTGCCTTTCTGAGCAATGTACAGGGCAGACAGTTAATGCCATAAGGAAATCAGCATCACAGCTTGTGCTGTAGCTCAGGTATGGGATGGAAAGTTCTTGCCAATGTGTTAACGAATTGGTGTACCATTAGGATAAAACAATAATGAGGAGTATCACAGAACAGTGGAGTGGCTGGACTTCAAGGCCTGGAGAAGTCAGGTGTTTCCTGCTGCTGGCTCTCCTTGCCTGACAATGAATGCTGCTGCAGCCTCACAGTGATGATTTTTTTGGTAGCTCTTCCTGAAAAGCGAAATAAGCATGATGAACCAAACTTGAGTCTGAGAAGCGGAACTTGCAAGCAGCGACACCCTTTTTCAGCTTGATTAATTAAAATTTCATCAATAGCTGGGACACAGCTGCTGACTCGAAAAACCAGCATATGGAACTGATCTGTGATTGTCTGAAAAAAATAAGAAGTTGTGCACACATTGGCCCTGCACTGCTGGTACATCAATCGCTGTTTATATTTAAAATTCATCAGATTGACAGCGAGTCTGAGTTCTTACTGTGACTTGACTTTTGAAGGTTTTTGGAGAAAATGGCATGTGGAGATGAGCTTTGTGCTATCTATAGGATTTCCTGTCTCACAATAGCCCACCCAGCTGTCTTCTCTATAGCTGAATATTCATCCCCAAGTATTGATGCGCAGAAGATGTAATTCTGCAATGCAGCAGTGTGCCAATGGCAGCTGCAGATTTGCTGTCCCCCCACATTAGTACAGAACATAGAGGCTTCAGTGGCCCACTACAAAGAATTGTGTGGTCAAAGCACCCTGCTTGCAGGTGTACCTGGGTCATTGCTGGGTTCGTACTTGTAATTGTTCCCTCGGGTGATTTTAGCACGTTCCCCGTGGTGTGCAAAGTGTAAATTGATGTAACAATCAATTCAAGCCTCTCTCAGGCTGAGAAAGCCTTGAAATCTCTTGGAGAAGGTAGTATATAGAAATACCTGATTCTGCACATTTCTCTCAGGGGGATGGAGCTAACCTCTGTTTTACTCCTGGCCTTGATCACAGAACAGATGGAGCTGGAAGGGACCTCTGGAGATCACACAGTGCAAGCCTGCTGCTCAAGCAGGTTCAATTGGAGCAGGTTGCACAGGATCACATCCAGATGAGTTTTGAATGTCTCTAGAGAAAGAGAGCCACACTCTCTCTCTGGGCAGCCTTTTCCAGTGCTCTGTCCACACAGTAAAAATTTTTCCTCATGTTCAAATGGAACTTTCTGTGTTCCCGTTTGTGCCCATTGCCCTTTGTCTTATCACTGGGCACCACTGAAAAGAGCCTGTTCCCCTCTTCTTGACACATACCCTTAAAATATTTGGACATATTGGTAATATCCCATCTCAGTTGTCTCTTCTCCATTCTTCCTCATCAGCTATTACTCTCCAGACAGCTACTGTGAGATATATCTCAGATTAAGGGATTCTTTAAAAAATCCCAGCTTTTACTAAAGGAGATTCCTGAAGTCAGGACTTCCAGTGCCTTGTTTACAGCCAGTCACTGAGCTGAGCTGTGCTGCCCTTGAAAAAGTCCTCCAGAACATATCCACCAGGCAGAGCTCAGATTAGACCAGATGGTGGTCCTGATTACCAGAAGTAAGTGGGAACAGAAGTTTCACCATGGTGTGTGTAGCAGAAGCTGGGAATGTGCAAGGAACCCAAATGTCTCAGAGGGAGATCCTCCCTGGTGCTGCACCTGCTCCCCAGGTCACAGAGGCAGAGAAATCACAGCAGTGGCATTGTCTTCCTCAGCATCTGGGCTGGCATTGTCACCACAGGGAACCTCTTGTTTAACTGACAGGCAGGGATGGCCACAGAGACAGGTAAATCCCCAGTGAGAGGCAGGGATGGCCACACAGGGAAATGTTATTCCAGAATTTGTCCTGGCTCCAGTTCAGAAATATCCCCTGCAGATCTCCCTGCCCTGCCGGGTAAGGCTTCTCTTTAAATATCATTCTGTGCTAGCTTGACATTTTCCCCTCCTGCCAGCTACAAAGCTGGTCTAGAAAGCTGGAGGGGCTTTTTTTTTGTGAAGTGGGAGCATTCAAGCAGAGAGGCAGATCTGCTGCAGGGCACCAACAAATAAAGGATACCAGCCCTCACCAAACAGAGTGCAGATGGAAATTTCAGCTGTCACAGAGATGTTCTTGTTCCTCCTGCACCAGCATTGTATTTACCTCATCAAGACAGAGGCACTCTGCTGTCCTGCAGCTGTAGGTTCTTGCCTTCAGAAGCTGCTTGTGTAGGTTTCAAATCTAAGACAAGTACCTACAACAGGTTACAACAAGGGATGGAGGGGAAAGACAAGCATAATATGACTGGAGGTTGCCGTTTTGTCTCTTGGCATCTCTTCTTGCTGAGATTTGTTTCTGGGTTTTGCTCAAAGATGCATTATCTTTGTGTGTTCAACCTCCTCCTTATCCTGCCCTGCTGGAGGAGCTGCTGCCCCTGGCCCAGGCCTTGTGAGGGTTTACACCAGGACATGTAAACCAACTTTTCCCACAGTCCTGGAGTCCCTGGAAAGGGTGTGTGTCCATCTGAGGTGCATGTCAGCACAACCCCTCCCAGTCTGGAAGTGTGTTATGCTTGTCCCCCCTGCTGGCTTCCTTTCAAGCTCCTTCCTCTCATTTTCATCCTCCCCACAGCAATAGCCCATGGAGTCTCATTCAGCCATTTCACAATAACACTGTATTGATGCTGGAAGTTCAGATCATTATTTACAGAGGTAACTTCCCCCTGGGACACTCCAAAAGCTGCTGGCAGGCCTGCATGGCACTTGTGCCAGCTGCCTTCCCAAGGAAAGCAAATTCCAGGTTGATCAGTCTTGAGACCTGGGGCAAAGAAGGGGATGTGAGCTCTGAGCAGAGCAAGATCTCACTTCTGCCACCCCCTTTTTGGGAATGCCATGGCTGCTTTTGGGTTGGATGAGACAAATGTTATGAAATTGCCTGAAACCCATGTTGGTTGAAGTCACTTGGGGCCAGTGTCAGTCTCCCAGCTCTCCTTTGATGTGTCTCCCAGCCTGTTAATGCAGGACCAATCATCTGCATCATTTTCATGGGAAGCAGGAAGGCAGCTTGCCTTAATGTCTTCCTACATGCCAAATATGACATGTTGAACTTAAAAATGCCCCCACACATTTAATGCAGCTTTGGTAGCTCACTGTGGAGGCCCACACTGATTGCTGCAGCCCATGGGGATTCTGTGGGCTGAGTGACAATGGGGGACAGGAAAGACCTGTCATTTTTAAGTCCTTTTTCCATCACACTTTATCATAAAAAACACAACATAGTTTGTCCTGTGTTACTGGAACATTCCCATGACCTCCTGTGTTGGCAGGAGAGGGGGAGTTCAATTTGTCCCCTGCAGGGACATGCCCTGTATCAATCTTTATTTATTAATTAATTTGACTAACCTGGCAGACCATTACAGGCATGCTGTCCACAGAAGAACCCATGCAAAGCTCATCGCTGTATCTTTTTCATAAAATGTAGCTGATTTGGACAGATCATTTACAGGTGGTGAATCAAAGTGCTTGCTGCTGGTCAGTACACCTCAAAACCTAATCCTGAGGAGTGATGGCACTTCCATTCCCTGCTTTTATTCACCATTCAACCAGGAACACAAGCTTTTCATGGGTAGTCTCCAGTTAGTTTCTGAGCTTTGAACTTATTGCTATTTCTGTTTCAGATTATTCAGCTTCTTCAGCTCCAATATCCTTTCTGCACATGTAGAAAAATCCCTTTTATCAAAAGCTGGTTCACTTCAGCCAATTCTTCTTCCAGATGTTCAGATGGTAATTCCATCAGCTGGGCTGATTTTATGTTCTTTAAAATTTTAGTAGCAAATGTTCATTATTCTAACCTTGAATTTAATTTCATTTTAAAATACATATATTAAACTCATCTTTTAATACTCAATGTAAAAAATTCACACTTTATTTTAAATAGGCTTATATGTTAAGTATGCTATTGAATTATTAGTGAATCCAGCTTAAGTGTTTACTTCTGTATATGTAAAAATATAGACATATGCTTTAAAAGAAGACAAGATTTTTAAAAACAATTCAGTCTAAACCCCTGACTCCCAAACATTAAAGGGGACTTTTGTGTTTGAAAAACACTTGCCAGAAGATAATGATTACTTCTGACTTTTATCTTAAAAGAGAAAATATCATTCCCCAGATGCCTGAGATGGACTGAAACATCTTTTAATGTCCCCTGCATGTGATTTGTGTACAAATTAAAGACCTAATATCATAATTTCCTACTTTTTTTTTTAATTTTCAGGTGGTTTGTGTACAAATATAGCAGTGCTGTATGAAAGTACACAAGAATTAATCTGAGTAAGGGGAAGTGGAGACTAAATTATTTGGAAATGCTGAAATAGTTATTTCCAGAACCCAGGATTAGAAAAAATACCTGCAGCACTGACTTTGATCACTTACATTTGAAACTTCTTTAAAGAACCTTTGTAAGAGAAAACTATTCTTTTAGGAACCAAAGCTGCTTTTTTAGAAGATGGACATAGCTGTTCTCTGAAACTGAAGCAGACCTGATCTTGGAGGCCTTGGTGAAACCTGCTTGGTGCACTCTTACCACTGTCTCTTTAAAGGAGTTCTCAGGAGCTTTTGGCACGAAGACAAAACTGACAGGACAGCTCATGCAGGATCCCTTTGCCCGTGCATTAGCAAATTGGGCATTAATGAGCTGATAGGGCTTGCAAAGTTCAGCAGGAGGCATTTAGCTAACAGGTATTGCCGTGAAGCCAAGCTGCCAGAGGAAGTGTGGCTCCCATCCTCAGCAAGGTCAGACTCATCTCATCTAGGATGCATGTTTGCATTAATCTCATCTGAGATTCATATATGTATTAATCTCATCTCAGATGCATGTTTGCTTATCTGCCCTTACGTTGTGCTCACCTGCTTTCTGTGCCTTCTTTTTCCTGCTGCATGTTTGACCTTTTATCACTCACAACGTGTGTTGTATCCAGGCTGTTCTTGTCCCTGTGCAGGAGCTGCAGTGGCAGCAGGACACATTAAATGGATGCAGAAGGTACAGCTGAACGAGGCAGAGGGACCCTGCAGTCTGGAAGAACTCCTGTGCTCTTTGTCCTAGCCTTCACCTCCTCACTTGGTCTCCACCACCTTTTCCAGGCTAATCTGTGGATGAACACATGTGCATTCCCATGAAATAGCTTGATGTTTACATTGTGATTTTCATATTATTTTGCTTAGCTGCTGTTCTTGGAATATTTGCTTTCATGAAAATCCTAAATATTCATATCTTCCATCCCAAATGCATTGCTCTGTTTCTCTCAAAATGTTTAAATCAACTCTTTGTCAGGGGTGGAAGTTAGAATGTTTGACCAGCTTTAACAGGGACATTGTTGAACAAGTGCAATCTGAAAAACCAGAAGAAATTCTTCACTGTGAGGGTGGCAAGGCCTTGGCACAGGTTTCCTGGAGAAGTTGTGGATGCTCCATCCCTGGAAGTGTCCAAGGCCAGGCTGGATGGGACTCTGAGCAACCTGGGATAGTGGAAGGTGTCCCTGCCCATGGCAGGGGGCTGGAACTGGATGAACTTTAAGGTCCCTTCCAACCCAAACCACTGTGTGATTTGGTGACATCCAGATTTCAATCGTGTAATGACTTCAGTGAGATATTCAGGCATTTTTGCAATGGGAAGAGGCAACTATTCCTAATTCATGGGCAGACAGCTGGAATTCTGTCCATCCTGCACACCTTCTGGCAGGAATGCTGAAGGGTGATTTTAGTTTTTACCCCATTGTTTGTCTCATGGATGGTGCTCAAATAGTTTGTTTTAGGTATATAATGTAAATATTATAATTTTATAGGCTTAGTGAAGTTCTAAACTATTCCTATCAGCCATACTCACTCAGACATGACTTACTCCTCACTTAAACAAAATCCCTTTGTTTCTTCTTCTACTTATCCTTAACACAAAAAGACAGGGCTCACAAGTGAAGTGGAGAATAAAAATAATTTTGATGTAGTTTCTAACCTAAAAAATAGGTATCTTCCATGAATGAAAGCTTTATTCTCCACATCTGTGGAGAGGGAGAGAGAGAGAGGGAGATCAAAACCAATAGTACCAATCGATGATCACCATTTCTTTGTGCTCCCTTGGAGTTGTATTTTCCATGTTTGTCTTTTCTTTCAGGACAAAATAATCCCTGTTTTCTGGCTGTCTGTCACTTTGCTTGGAGCATGGCAAGCACCCTGCTGACTGATACAGTGAGACAGCTCAGTGACTATTCCAGTCAGCCCCTAAGACTTCCCTTATCACTTCTTGTCTCTCCAGAGCAGAAGATTCCAGTAATCTCAAGTGATTAACTTGCTTGGGTCCTGCCACCTGATTGACTCAGCCGGGGAGCCTGGTTTGGCTTCCCACCTCAGTGAGTCACCAGCAAAAGGCATTTCCAGAGAGGTCAGTTCAGGAACAAACGATGTGAACGCATCTCTTGGATATGGGATGCAAACACAGGTCCTGCTCCCGTCTGGGCAGGATGCTGCCGCCTTCCTCCGCGGCCTCTCAGCCCGAATATTTCAGGAATGTCTGAAGCGCGTTGTTTTCCCCTCCCCAAGGCCACTTTAAAGCCTGAGCCCAGGGCCCGGCTGGCCGAGCCGGCTCTGACACTGCCTCATTGTGCGAGCTGCACAGAGTGGCTGCGGTTGTCGCAGCGTGCCGGGCAGCGACATCCGCGCTCAGCACGGCCGCTCCTGCAGGGAATGCTCGGGGGAGCGAACCTTCGGCTGCTCTGCAGCATCACAGCCCCGCCGTGCTACTCGCACTGTTTGAGATTCTCCTCAGAAAGGTGCTTCATGCCTGTCCCGGTGCTTGAACGATTTGGGGAGTGCCTGTCAGCCTGGTTCTGTCAGGACTGGGGAAAGACTGCCTTGAGCAGCACTTCAGGTGGTTCTTCATTACCAGCTCGAAGCTGATGCCAAGAACAAACCAGGAGATGTGCTTGGGTATCTGAGAAACTTCAGGAAAATATTCATATGATTCCCCAGGCAATGGGGATGTGGAAAGACATTTTGAAAGCAATGAAAGCAATATGTGCTCAGAATTAGGGAAGTGAAAAGTGAGAGTTATCCTGGTGGCTGGAGAGCAAAGCTTAGGTGTAGGATGTCAACAGCAACCAGGCATGGATGAAGGGTGGCAGTGAGGTCAGCTGTGATTAACAATGTGCACTGTGCAAGGGATGAGTTTGGCTGTGGCTAGAAGGAAGGTCTCCTCCAGATTAGGCAGATGCTACAAAGGGAGTTTCTGATAGAATTGTTATGTCCTGCTGCATCCAGCACGCCTGCTTTGCTCTGATAACACTTTGCTGTTCTTCACAGACTCGAGTATGTGCCTTGCTGTGCCAGCCACGTGTGTGCATTTCAGTAGAGAGGTGCTTATCTGGGACATTCCAGTGTGGGGGCTACCGGGAAAAGTGATTGCTGGCACCTCTATGCCAATTCCTGACTCCTCTGCTGAACATTTTGTCCTGTGTTTAAAGTGAAACACTTTGAGTACCCAAAGGGCTTCTCTTCAGCTCCATCGTGCACTGACCAGAAATCCTCTCCTGAGTGTAAGCAACAATTATCTGCTGATATTGAAATTGAGAGAATGCTGTAACAAGTACAGGTATGTGAACCTAACAAGGATTTCAGCCCAGTTAAGGTGATCTTATACCTAAATTAGTGTGGAAGACCTCCAGGGGGAGGAAAAAAAATGTTTGGTAGGCCTGCAGAAATTTAAGAATGTAAAACTTTCTCAAAGTGTAACCTTTCCTGTCCTGCTTTTAATGACAGCAATGATTCAGAGTAATGGGAAGACAATGGTCTGGAACACCCAATCTTTTCAAGCAGTTGTGCTATTGCCATGGTATGGATTCCTCCAGCTGAGCCTGATGTGATTCCTGCTCATGTCAGGAGGTTTTCTCTTGCTCACATTTTACGTAAAATATGCAGCATCTTCTGATTTGTAACACTGCTCTTTGTGATTTCCAGATCCACACTGACACATCTCTGAGGTTCATGCTGGGAGAGATTTCTGCAGCTAATTACATTTTCATCCTCATGGGTGTGTGAAATTTTATGGAAAGCTTCCTTGTCCATTGGAAAAGGAGCTGGAGTTTGCTTTTTCTTGATTTTTGGGGGTTAATTACACAACATTCCAGATCAAATACACAAAACTAATCATCTGAAGCTGGGCACCCAAAACTGGGGCAGACTGGTCACTTCTTAAACGACCTTCTGCTTTTTGGGGGACTGAAACTAGAAACTTCAGGACAGAGAAACTTTAGACCAGAAACTGCAGCAGAGCCAAGACAGGACAGCATCTCTTCCATCAGTTCAGCAGCAGGTTCAGTGTGCAGGGCTTTCCCTCGTGTTTTCAAACACTGCAGGAAGAGCCAGGGATGGGACAGCCAAGCTCAGAAGTTTGACTGTTTTGGGGGTACAGTTTGGGAGCATTTTGTACTTCAGCTGCTCTGGATTATGAATCCTTTGGGCACTGAACCTCTCCTGTCCTTTTTAGGAAGGGATTGGAGGGGAATTTAAACACGAGGAGAAAGGTTCAGGTATGGATTTGACTGCTAGAAATTGCTTGTGCAGTTCTTTGTCCCAGGACTGAACAGGGTGTCACACTGAAGCTCAAGGCCAAAACAGTTTGCTCTGTTGGGTATTCAACAATCAGGATACTCCAGGTAGGGGAAAGCCAGGACAGCTTTGACAGCCCAGCTACAATAGTTAGAAGAGCAAACATTTCCAAGGTAATGTTGCTAACAGTAAAACTATGCTGGTGCTGAGAGAGTGAATTCCAGGACCCTCATGTGAAAGAAGTTACCAGGACAAAAGCACCATTTTCTCTGCTTATACCTCCATCAGCACAAGGTGCTTTTGCTGGCACAGCTCTTCCTTCAGAGGATCTTATCACAGCCCTGACTGACACAACTGTGCCAGGAGAGTCAGTGGTAGAGTCCTGACCTGAACACACCCTGGCTCAGTTGCAGGGTTAATACTCAGCTGGGAATAAAAAGAGAGACTCACTGACTCCACTTTCTGAGCTGCCCTGAAGTGAAAGCCATGCACAGCCTGGATGGGAAACCATTGTTCTTTGGGAAGGAGATCCCTCAGCTCTTTCAGCTACTGTATTTTGGGGAACAGGTTTGATCTAAAGGAAAACCTCTGGGGCCCAACAACGTGATTAATTTATTTACAAATACACTCTTAAAGTTCTTAAGAATTGGCTGTGATGTACATGGCTTGTTGTTGTGTTTCAGTGCCTTCCTCATGAGCTAGCACTGATAGAATCACAGAATTATAGCATGGGTTGGGTTGGAAGGGACTTCAAGGATCATTCAGTTCCCAACCCCTGCCATGGGCAGGGACATCTTCCACTATCCCAGGTTGTTCAGAGCCCCATCCAACCTGGCCTTGGACACTGCCAGGGATGGGGCAGCCCCAGCTTCTCTGGGTACCCTGTGCCAGGGGCTCACCTGGCCCTGAATAGGGAAGAATTTTTTCTTAAAATCACCTGCTTTGTGATAGGGATTTTGGAGCTCATCTGCTCACCCCACTGATCCTGAAAATTAACTGCACTAGGACACTACTCCTGGCTGTACCACGCCGTGAGTGTGTGGGAGATGGGATGTACTGCCCAAAGAAAATCCCATTAGAAAGTGCACATTGCTCCTTCAAAATGCCTCTGACAGCTCTTGAAATACTGGGCTTAATGCCATTTATTGATTTGTAACCACGGAGATGGTGCGTGTTCCCAGTGCATAGTGAGGGAAAAGCTCTTTTTCCTTCACCTCCTCATGGAATGAGCAATGCTGGAAAATGCTCTCACTCCTTGTAACCTCCCCAAGCCTTCACAGGAGGGACCAGCAAGTTGTTTGCCTTCTCAGAGGTTGCTGCATTTTCACAAAGGTGGAGAAAATCAACCATTCCTTGCAAACCAGCCTGGAGCAAAAAGGGCTACACTATTCTGGGAGATGAAAGATCAGCACACCAGAAAGCCTTATCAAAGATTTGTCTTAACTTGCAAAGGTATTTTCTTTGATGAAAGAATCCAAACAGTTGTTTGAAATGTTCTGTCTGCTAAGATTTGTTTTCAGAGAGATCTCTCTCATGCCATTCTGACAAATGAAGCCCTTCTGCATTAGGTTTTTTAATAAAGTTCTTCACTTTCTGAATTAAAAATTCAAAGTGCAAAAACCACAATCAACAAAAAATTCAGTTCCAAAAACAAAGGCTGAAGAATAGCAGATCCATATTTGTTCTGAGTGCTTGTTCTTGGGCAAGTCCAAGCCCAGCCATTTCAGGAAGGAAGGAGTGCTGGAGTGGGATCCCTGAGATTCAGCCTGGTATGACCTGGAGTGTGATCAGCACTCACCCATCAGCTTACAGCAAACTGGTAACATTTGCTAGGGAATTTATGAAAATTTGGGGAAAATGGGCAAAAAGACCAACTGCAGAGCAACAAAACCATAGGTAGGCACCAAAGTTTTGAAACAGAGGTACTAGAAACAGAAGATATTAAAGAAACCCAGGTATTTTAAAATTGCCTTTCTTTTCTCATAGTCGGAAACTTAGTCCTGCTGTTTAACCTGAAACACACTGGAGCTGTGTGGACAATGTGACAGGCTGGTAACTTGCCAGAAAAAAAAAGTGGTTTGGATTGACTTGTCCTCTTTGCATACTGTGCTTAAAAAGCAAATTATACCTTCCCACTTTTGCTAGGAATTCAAAATGTTTGCTTTCAACATTTCACCAATACTTTTCCCATTTTGAATGTAGACTTCCACTTCTTTGCATGTTTTGGTCAGAAACAGAGCATAAACAAATTGTCTTTTCCATGAACAAAACATGAAAAGTTTTCTCTAACCCAGCTCTTGGAGAAGGGATGGGAGGAAGAGCTTGGAGTCAACTCCAAACAAAACCGAGAGCTGGCTGAACGCCTTGGTCTGTTACTTGTATGACTCTACTCCTGAAAGAGCAGCCTCTCAGGCCTTTCTGCCATGGAGCTGGTAAAGTCAAGGCTGGCTCTTGGCGTGGCTGCAGGGCTGGTGGTGGAGTGCACTGAGTCCCTTACACTGTATAAATGAGAGAATAACGCTCGTGCAAAGGAGCGTAGCAAGGATTACTGCATTAAAACCTGCACCATGTTTATCCTCAGCACTGAGGCAAAGCGCTGGCATGGGTGCACTGCAGATTTAACCAGGGTGTCACTCGGTGCTGCCTCCTGCCAGCTGCAGCACCTGGCTCGTTGCTTGGGGACCGCGGCTAGGCCCCTTCCCTTGCCGAGGAGCGATTCGGGGGATCTCGGGTCGCTTCAGCGCAGCAGACATTCGGGGACATTCGTCGGGATCCCGAGGTGCGCACGGAAGGCCGGGTACCGGACAGAGCACCGTGGGCTGCTCCCAGGGAGGCGGCGGAGTCCCGGTTCCTGGGGGTGTTCTAGCCTGGACGTGTCGCTTGGTACCAGGGTGAAGTTCGCGCCATGCTGTTCACTCACGGGCTGCGCTCCCTGATCTCTGGCGTCTCTTCCAGCCTCAGCGATGCTGGGATTGCCCGTGAGGGGCACTGGGAACTCGGCCGCTCGCACCACCCCACGCCGACTCCCTCATGGCCAGCCCCGAGAGCGGCGGCGGGCGGTGCCTCGGCCGGGCGGGGCACAGCGGCGGCTCGGGGCCGGTCCCGGGGCCGCGGGCGGATAGGGGCGGAGCGGGGCGGGCACCGAGCGGAGCGGCGCGGGCGGGACGGCGGCGGGGGCTGCTCGGAGCCGGCGGAGGCGCGGCCGGCCCGGAGGGCTCTGCGCCGTTCTGCCGCAGGTAAGGGAAGTTCGCGGGAGCCGCTCCGAGAGCGCTCGGAGCCGACTGCGGCAACTTGGTGTCCCGGCGGGATGAGCCCCGCCGTGCCCTGCGCCGGCGGCTGCTCTGCCGCCGCCAAGGCCCGGGACCCCGGCAGCGGGGCCGGAGCCGGCCCGGGGACGGGAGCGCCGCGTGTGCCCGGGGCGGGGGGGCAGCGGGGGTTTGCGGCGCCACATCCCGCCAGCCTCTGTCCCCGCTTCGTGTCCCTGTCGCCGTGCCGTGTCCCAGCCCCCTGCTCCCCCTGCATGTCCTGTCCCGCTGCCGCCTCCCTTTCAGCGCTCCCGACCTTCTGTGCCTTGTTTCTGTGCTGGACCTGACGTAACTTTTCGGGAAGTTTTGGGGGGAGGTTGGCGTTCTCCGGTTTAATCTTTTCAGGCTCTAGTAGGACGCTTCAGGCGCTGGTGCTGTGAAAATGCAGTTATGAGTTTTATCTAGAGCTAACAAATGTGGTTTGATTTAAGGCCTGGGGTTCTTACATCCTGTAATTATTTTTTCGAGGTCTGTTTCTGTTGGAGCCGTGACTTCTCCCAGCTGAAATAGCTGTGCTCGCTCGCACCGTGGCTGGGTGCAGCCGGAGCTGTAAGAGGCTGCTTTACACCTCCGTGGCTGTTGCTGAGGGGGAAGGGAAGCTTTGCTGTTCGACGCTTGGCTGTGCTGTAACACGTGTGGGCTCCCTGGTGTGAGTGAGGAGCGCAAGGAAGAGTTTCAGGCTGGGCTTGGCTGTGCGGAGCCTTCAGGGGCTCTGCGGGCTCTCCTTGTGGCCCGAGCACAGGCGCTGCCGGCAGCACCGTGGCTCGGCTCTGTGTGGTTGCACCGGCAGCACGTTGAGCAATACAAGTGTCGCTGCATTCCAAAAAGTAAACGGCAGAAATGGGTCACGGAGTGGGAATATTCTCCATGCTTACACCGTGGAGCTTTGGGGAGGAAGATGTCCCAGAGTGTCAGCTTGGCGTTTATTGCCTCTGTTAAAGGGAGCAGCTGTATCTTGAGGATTTACATTTGTGAAGGATGTAGCAGAGGTTTCAGTAGAACTGGTGCTCTCAGTGAGGCAACATGGCAGGTTGGTTTGGGAGGCGTTCTGGGAAGTAGAAACTCTCTGTTTCAAGTGCAGCAAAGATTTTGGCCTCTGAACTTCTTCAGATCACAAAGAAATGAAGAGCCAGAGCACTCCCTACTTTAGCTTAGTAGCCATCCCAGTGGAGTTTTGAATTTAGCACAGCTTCTTGAAAAGCTGTGTCAGAGATCAGCTGCTGGCAGTGACAGGACTGTCAGTGGTGTGCTGTGGTGCTCACACATGAGGATTGATGTTCCCATGCCAGGAGGGTGAAGTTGGTGTTTCTCTCCTCCCTGAAGGCAGCGGGAGCGGAGCAGGCTCCCTCTTTGGCAGTCCATCTCCTGCCCTGAGCCCTGGGATTTCATCCATTTGCTGCGTCTGGGTGTAAGAGTTGTGCTGTGGGATGTTGAAGTTGCTTTGTCCTGTGCACTTGTGTCTGCAGCAGATCCAGGCTCTGCTTGTCCCTGACACGCAGGGTGGAGCACCTTGAAGCCAGGGCTGTCCCGCGGGGCAGGACCCGAGGTGAATTTCATCTTTTTTCCTACTTAGATGTGAGTCCTGTTTCCTTTCTGGGTTGTGCTGCCAGGGCAGTGTGACACACTGCAGGAAGGAGAGGGGTGCTGCTGGAAATGTCTGTGCAGGTGCATGGGGAGGCTTTGCCAGTGAGCCCTGGCAACAGGAGGCTAATTGTTAACATTCCTGAAATGACAGCCATTCCCAGGAGACTGAGGTTCCCAGGTGGTGCTGCCGGCCTGGCTGGTCCCGTTGGTCCCTGCTGATGAGCAGGACAAAGTCTGGTCACTGCTCACTGGCCGGCTCAGGGTGGCCTGAGGACAGGCAGAGCTGTGAGTGAGGAGGTGCTTGGTGCAGTGTCCTTTAGAAGGTTTAGTCTCCTTAATCCATCCAAGGGGGCTTCTCTGAAGTTTCTTTCCCCACCTAAAGGAACACTTTCAGTGAAGTGGAAATCCTTCCCCTGAAGAGCTCTGAAACCAGCGAAGGTTTAGTCACTTTCTTATTGCTGCGATTGCATCAAAGCGGGCCTTTGGCTTGCTGAGCACAAGGGAGTTGCTGTGAACCCCTTGGAGGAACGGACTGATTTTCTTAGTTGTGCTTTGTGTGTTTTTTTTCTGGGAAGGTGGAGGGAGCAGAGAGAGGGGCCCAGATCCCAAATCTGGGACGGATGTTCCAAAAACACATCCCTGACTCCTGAGGTGGTTCAAAAGGAGTGCAAAACCCTCCAAATGCCTCTGACTGGGGAGTCTGCTGGTTTGCAGTAGTTTTCAAAAGAGAAGCTAGGAGCCAAATATTAGGCAGGATTTAGGTGGGTGATAAAGTATCCTGTGGTTTTAGGGGTGGTCAGTAAAGCTCCTGTCCCACTGCTGAATTTGCATGCCCTTCCTCAAGGAGATGCTGGTAACTTTTGCCTCAGCTGCTAAATGGTGATGTGCAAGTTAGGTTGGTGTATCTGAGACAGCTGCTTCTTGTGCTTACCTTGGTGATTGTCAGGGCTTCAATGCAAAACTGAAGTTATGTGGCTGCTTTAAAGTGTGCAGTTATGATCTGACCCATTTCTGCCTGGCCAAACCACATCTCTAAAGTTACAGAAGCAAGGAACAGGTTTATTGGAAGGTTCAGGCAAGTTTTGTTTTGTTCACTCTTCTTGAGTGGAACATGTGCATGCAGCTGTGCAATAAGGATACATAAAAACACTTAATACCTCATAAGTAAAACTGCTTAATATCTTCCTGTACTTAGGCTGAATAGTGAACCCTTTCCCCCATTAGTAATTGTGAGATCCCATTAGTCATCCCATTAGTGACTTCGCTTTTGAATCCCGCCCTGGAGAGGTGAACTACTGTTTCCTCGCCTCATGCTTACTGCTGGTGTTTATGCCCACATGTTTATTTAACATTTACTATAAATTCCCACCCTGGCTGAGTGAAGACAGGGTGATTATTTAATGACAGCTTCAGAAATCATAGGTAACCCTTTGGAGATGTCTGGCTTGCAAGCTTTAACCTTTGCATCACACAGAAAAGGCTCTGTGCTATTCCCCAGATTACAAAGAGATTACATCTCTTTCTCTGTGTTTGGAAAAGTCAGCATCTAATCCGGAATAAAAACCTGGTTCTCTTAGAGGTCACTATTTCTCTTGCCATGTGTTTGTTACCTGCACTTGTGTGTGTCCATTTTTGAAGTGACTTCAGCAGAGATCGCGATAGGTCCTGACATCTCTCCGTGGGTCTCTGGTGGGATCTTTGCTTTGGTTCTCTCTCTCCCTAGGGAGGGTGCTTAGCTGGGAACATACCTTGAGATATAGGGAATGATGCATTTTTATATTCTCTCCTTTTTATTCCCCCTCATCTCTCTCACAAATTGACCTGTGTATTGACTCAGCTCATACTGAAGACAGTGGCTGTTTGTTACTTTTCTAGTAGTGCTTGCTGCCAAAATAGTACTTTATTTGGGCCCAAAGGATGGAATTTTCAATTAATAATTCAGCGACCACACTGGATTCACAGCTGCTTGTTCAGGCTGTGTGTTGCTCTTACTATGGGCACGTACAATTTCCTGGTGTTCTTTAGCTTCCAGAGCACTTTGTTCCTCTGTGACCCCTGCTGTACACGAGGAAAGTGTGCTGGGTTAAAACTTTCTCCTTTTTCCATTGGCTGGCCTTCTGTTTCTGTTAAAAGGCTAAGATAAACCAATTGTGTAAAAAGCTGATATCTTTCCTCAGTGTAACCATATTTAGATACAAGTTTTGCAGCCCATTGTTGGCAAAACCTTTCTGGGTGCTGCCCCCCCGGGTCGTCTTTATCATTAATCATAGAATCACAGCATTTGTTAGGTTGGGAAAGACCTCCAAGGTCAATGAACCCAACCTTTGACCCATCCCCACCTAGTCACCCAGCACAGAGTACTGAGTGCCACATCCAGTCCTTGCTTGGACACCTCCATTGATGGGGACTCCAAACCTTCCTGGACAGCCCCTTCCATGCCTCACCACCCTTTCCATGAAGAAGTTCCTGCTGATGTCCAGCCTGACCCTTCCTGGCATAGCTTGGGGCTGTTCTTCTTGTCCTGTCCCTTGTTCCCTGGGAGCAGAGCCCAACTTCCCCTGGCTGCACCCTCCTGTTAGGGAGTTGTGCAGAGCCAGAAGATCCCCCCAAGCTTCCCTTTCTCCAGGCTGAGCCCCTTTCCCAGCTCCCTTGGCTTCCCTTCATCAGACTTGTGCTCCAGCCCTTTGCCCAGCTCCATTCCCCCCTCTGGACACGCTCCAGCCCCTCCATGTCCATCTTGCAGTGCCAGGCCCAGAACTGGACACAGCCCTTGGGGCGAGGCCTCCCCAGTGCCCACAGCAGGGGGACAGTCACTGCCCAGGTCCTGCTGGCCACACCACTGCTGACCCAGCCCAGCAGCCATTGGCCTTCTTGCCCACCTGAGCAGGTGTTGGATGATGTTCAGCTGCTGTTGACCAGTGCCTCCAGGTCCTTTTCTGCTGGGCACTTGCAGCCACTCTGCCCCAGCGATGCAATGAGGGAGACAGGTGGAGAACTTGGGAAATGTTGGGCTGTGTAATCCAGCCTTGCCAAACCAATGTACCTGCTGGCTGTGAGTCCTGTGAGCTCCTGCTGTGGAGTGCTTGGTCCCTTTGTGCTGACAGAGCTGATACTTCTGGAGAGAGCTCCTCACCAGAGCTGCTGGCTGGGGGGAATTGTTTGTCGTGAGGATGCTCCTGTTCCCTTCTGTGCCTCTGTCTCATTAAGCAGTGCAAGTTGTGTCAAGGAACAGCACCAGAGGCCACTCCAGCAGTCTCTGGCTTGTGGTGTTTGAGGGGAAATAAGAGTAACAAACACAGTGACTTTAAGCAGCCCTTGGCTTACATTTTGATGGTAATCCCTGTTCCAGCAGGCACAGTGTTGTAACTCTTGCATGAATAAAATCCCCTTGCCAAATGGTAGCTGTGCACAAAAGGCTGAGGTCGGGTGTGCTGATGCAAAAGTTAGTTTGCACTTGCATCTCTCTTTATGGGCTTTCCCCCTAAATATTAGTAGAGAACTGAAGGCTGAGCCTGGAGCCGGCTGCTGCAGCATCTGACTCCAAAGTGGAGAACTCTGTGCTGCCAGCCAGCTGTCAAATTGTGTCACAGATGGGAGAAATCTGATAACCACTAGTGTGAATCAGCATCTTTTAAATCCAGCAGTTCTCAGGGCTCCAAACATGATGGATTTGGAAGAAGAGCTTTGCTTTCTTGCCTTGTTACAGACACATCAAAATAAGAGGAAAGTATAATGGTCTGGTCTTCCCTGCCTCACCTCGACTGATCAGTTCTGAAGCAAAAGCACAGGGAAAAACAGGGTATGTTTTATATGCCAGTGTAGAATTAACCCCAGATCGTTCATGGGCACTGCAGTGGTTGTGAAGGGAAATACAACACACACAGTTTATGGTTGGTAACAGAAAAATAACTGTAAAAATAACTGTAAAATAACTGTAAAAGTATACAAACTGCCAAACAACCAATCCCCCAAGCCTCCTCGTTCTCAAATCTTTCCCTTGTTGTGCTCTATTATGGAGGACAGAAACAAGACCACACATGCATTTACCCAATCAGCACCAGGATCTGTTTTGGGGACGAGGGATAGCAGTTCCTTTCCTTGGTGCTGTGGCAGCTGTGCACACAGCTGTCCATCTGCTCTGTCAGTAGGCATGGCCATGGGGGTCTGGTTCTCTCCCAGCTTTGTGTTTCGTGGGCTGAGTCTGTCCAAAGAGTTAAGAGTAATCCAGAAAAGCTGTTTTGCTGAATCTTGACTTCACATTTTCTCTCTAGAGTGTGTGTACTCACTAACTACAGCCATGTAAGAAGTTTTGACAGAAATACAGGCTTTGTGAAACATGGGAAAGGTGTGAGCACTGTTGAGGGAAATTAGCTATTTAGACTAGCCCCGGTCATGCAGAGTATAAGGGATGGGGAGAAGGACCTGCATCCTGTTTGGAGGCTGGTCTCCATGTTTTTGGGTGTCATGAGGCTGGCATGTGAAGATGTCTGTAGGATCAAATTAAAGTTCTGCAGAGTGTAGTGCTGCTAATTAATGTCTGTCTTGAAGAGCAGGTGAGAAGAGTACCTTTTTATTTAAAACACCCTGAGCTGTGGGTGTGTTCTGAAAATAGTTATGATCTCACGTGGTTGTAGCCCATGTGATCTTGGGTTCTGTGCAGCTCTGCCATGTCCTTACACAGCTGCCATGGGTTGGTAAAAATCCCTCTGGTCATATGGAGACTATCAGAGTCTGTTCTCAGGCTTGGATCAGGTGGGCTGCTCCTATGAAAAAAGTGCTGTGGAGGCATGGAAAGGGAGCAAATGCCTTGGGATCTTCCCAGTGTGAGGTGAGCAGGTACTCATAGATGTCAGCTGTGCGGTTGTGTTTTGCATGATTTTGGAACATTTTCTTGTGTCTTTGAAGCATCCATCTCCTCTGTTCTCCTGGTTTAGGTTTTAGACCTGTGCTAAAAGTAGGATGGATTCATCTTTGTCCATCCCCAGCCTCAGGGGGAGTGTGCTGTCTCTGAGAGCTGCTGTGTGCAGGATGCTGGGGCAGGTAAGGGTTGGGGTGTGGGTGAGGCTGTGGCTATGTGGGAACAAGGAGCATTCCTGATGCTGGGATTGCATTCCAAGATGGAAAACATGTGGGAGGTGGTGTTTTGATGGCCTTGATGCTCAACGTTTTTGCTCTCCCTCATGCACTGGAAGCATCTCTGGTAGACTTTTGTTCATGGGTGGGGGAGGGATGGTACACAGAGCTTCCTTTGGAAGAACCAGATGGAAATTTTATCCTCCCAAGGAAAAGCAAGGTGCTTCATCCCACAGCTGACAAACCCATTGTGTGATCTAAACCCTGAGGACCTCTGTGCTGTGAGGGGGAACCTCCACATTGCAGCTGGAGGCTGAAGTAACCATTCTTAGTGACTTCCCTCAAGATCCAAGTTCAAATGTCTGTTCTCCTGGACCTGGATGTGCATCGTAGGCAGTGTCATGGCATTAGTAGCCTACAGAGAGGGAGGGGAGGAGGTGTTGGAGCAGCCAGGGCACACTGCCCACTGCTGTTGGTACAGTGGAGCAAGGGTCTTGCTGAACAAGAGGGGATGTGTTGAGCAGCTGGTCTCCAGGAAAGGCTTATGGCAGCTGGGTGGCTCCTGGTGGATTCAGGTGCTGGCTTTGTTGTAGTATCCTCTGTCCTGCTTCCAAACCAGGATTAAGCCAAGGAAAATATTTCTTTACTCTTAATTTAAATCCCTGGGGAGTTGGTTTTGCATCAGAGCAAACTTGAAAAGGCTTGTCAGTTGGATCTTAGAGCCATCAGCATTTTTTTCCCCTCCATTTAACCAAAGCTGGTGTAATTTGTGACAGCACTTCTAATTTGTTATGTTTGTAAAGGAAACATCACAGGGGAAAGTTCAGAAATATATATCTATATTTCTTGCTTGAGCTTAAATTGGTTCTAAAAATTTGGGGTTTGTATTTTTATAAAGAAAGGCTGGATTTTTTCTTTCTATGTCACACAGTTTTTGGTTGGTTTATTGTTTGTTTTCTTCTCCAAAGGAGCATATAGTGGCTTACCTTGGTGTTCATCTTCTCTTGGATGTGAAACATGTAACTAACAGGTCATAACCAAAAGCATCTTCTCAGAGGTTTCCCTACTCATGGTAGAGCTGGTGTTGAACCTCCTGTGCTGGGCAGGGCCACTGCAATCTCTCATGGTGCTGGACAGAACTGTATTTTCTGGACTATCTTTAGGACGTGCAGCAGGAATTTGGTTGCTGTGGGGGAGTTGCACCACTCCCTGCCCCCCTCCTCGGGAGGACTGGAGCCTGTGTTGGTGAAGGATCCTAGGGAGGTGTGTGCCCTGCTCTGGGTGAGTGGGAGGACTGCGGCTGGGTTTGGGGTGCAGATGTGCCCTCCTCCCTCCCCAGTGCCCTGGTGGGGGCATGCAGCCATCCAGCAGCAGTGGCTGAGGCTGGGACTGTGCCCCATGGGGACGCTGCAGTCTCATGGCTTGCTGCTGGCAGCTGGTGGCTGGTGTGACCAGATTTGTGGTACTGCTCTAATGCTGGGATGCTGCTGGCAGTGTTGGGGTGGTGGAAACATCTGGGAGCAACTGGCTGTGAGATGGGGTGAGTCCTGGGGCTTCCCCATGGCATTGCCTGTCCTCATCCACCTTCTTGGGGAGCTTAGAGGATGGTTAATTCTTCCCCCCTTTCACGCCTTCACAAGAGTTAAAAAAGCAACATTGAAGATGTGGCTGCATTTCTGGATGGCCATTAGGTGGACAGAGCAGTCGTGGATTTGTTCTGCAGCGGCAGCATCTTGGTCTCTTTCCATTTGCAGCAGAGCTTCAGTGTCCTTTTGGTGAGCAGTCATGAGGCTGTAAACACAGTGTGGAGATGAGAAGATTGAGATTTATTTTCAGGGTGGTGCTGGTAAACTTCCTGCAGCTTGTGGTAGAGATAATTTTACAGGTTCTGGCTCCATTGTTGTGGCTGGGTCTAAGGTGAATTTAAGAAAAATGTTTTGGTTGAACAGCCTTTCCTTTCTGTTTTATCCAAAGGGAAGTATCTGTTCAGAGCCTGATCTGTTGTTCTCATTACTGAGGGAGTTTCTAAGCGAGACCTAAATCCATGATTATTTGCATGTCCTTATCTGTGTAACACAGGTTTTCCAGGTCAGTATCTCATGTTTCAGACTTCTCTATGTCTCCTCTTGTCATGGTGTGCAGTCTTAAATCTGCATATGCAGGAATGATTTCTCTTCAAGGGTCAATAAGGTGAAAGGCATTTCTCTCAGCATCATTTTGGGCAGAATCAGCTGCTGAGCTCACAGCAAGCTCTTGGGCTGTTGTTGGAAGGAGAGTGAAATGCAGAGCTGTCCATCCTATCCATCATAAAGCTGTAATGCCTGCTGGGGGTGGAGAGGAGGCACTGGTTACCTGCAAGGCTTGTCAGGGATGAGACTTCCATGTGACTTGCTCAGAGGGAGAGGGAAACATCTTGTAGCCCAGCATGACTATGAAGATGGAGGCCCTCTGTGCCTCCATAGAGATTTGTGTTGGAGCAAAACCACAGCCTGGCCTTGGGGAGGGCCTCCTTTTCTGCTGGGTGATGGCAGTGGTAGCTGGAAATGTTTTTCCTTTCGGAGCTTGTTGGATGACCATCCATGTGATATGTGTGTATGTTTACCTCCTTTTTTGCAGAAGTACCAAAGCAGGACCAGGGTCAAGGCTGTCTTTTGCAAGGAGCCCCTGGGCTGATGTCTCCATCTGAAATCTGTTCTTAAATTTTCTTCAGCTTGTTGCTCTCAGACCTCACGGTGCTTGAAACTCCTCCCCACTCTTCCAAGGAATTTTGCAAAGAAATCAATAGCTGTCTAGTTATGACAGCAAAATGAAAAAGGCTGTAACGTCTCCATAGCTACCTAAAAAGTACTTGTAGAATGCTGGTGGAAGAGAGTGCCCTGGAATTATCCCATGCATTCCTTGCACGCAGACTGAAAATCGTTTGCATTAGTTAAGTAATTGCTGCAAGCTTGTCTGATGAGCAATGTTTGGTTACTGCAATAAATTTTTGTTCCTTATACCCTGTGAAGCTGAAAAAATGAATTTGTTTTACATAGAAAATGAACTGACCTGAACTCTCTGTAGATGAGCTAATTGTAAATGGACCAGCTTAATCCAGCTTGGTTTTTTCCTTGCGTTTCATGTAGCATCTGAAAAGAGACAGCTTGTGGCAAATTAGCCAGGGTGAGACTACAAAAAGATTGAATTATTCCTGTTTGAACAGTTCCCAGCATGTGAGCACTTGCTGCTTGGCTTGCACATCATCTGGCTTGCCAGGGCTGCTGTGATGGAGGTGAAAGTAAATAACCTCTGACTGGAAATCTTGCTTTTGCTGTAAATGATGATTTATTCATTCACCAGTGAAAATACCACAGAGATATGATGAACAAAAACTGCAATTGCTGTGTGTTTGGCTTTCTTGCAACAGGTGCCTCTCCCTGTTGTGTTTCTGTGCAGAGAAGCTGTTTGACACTTTCCTGTGCTGTCCTAGGTAGTAATTTTGCTCCTGGTGGGACCTGGCGCTGGTGTGGAAATGCAGTTGTCAGAACAGAGGTGTTTGCTTGGCGTGTGTGCGTGCCTCACTCTGAGCCGTGGCAGCAGAAAAACAAGTGGCAGAGTTGGGCCTGCCCTGTTTAGGCAGGGCTGAGGTGACTGTGGAGCACCTGGACATGCAGAAGGAGTTGGAACAAGGGGATGTTTCTGTAGGGGCTTGCCTTGATATGCTGGTGTATATGGTGTATATCTGTGCCTCTTTTGGAGGTGAAGGACTCTGCAGTTTTGAGAGCCACAATATAAGAAGGATTTGAAACTCTCAGACAATGTCCAAAGGAGAGATTTGGAGATGGTGAAGGGCCTGGAGGAGAAGCCCCATGAGAAGCAGCTGAGGGCACTTGGTCTGTTCAGCTGGAGAAGAGCAGACTGAGGTCAGAGCTCACAGCAGTTCTGCAGCCTCCTCACGAGGGGAAGAGGAGGGGCAGGCCCTGATCTCTGCTCTGTGTGACCAGGGACAGGACCTGAGGGCACTGCTGGAGCTGTGTCAGGGGAGGGTCAGGGTGGATATCAGGAAAAGATTCTTCCCCCAGAGGGTGCTGGGGCACTGAAAAAGCTCTCCAGGGAATGGTCACAGCCCCAAGGCTGCCAGAGCTCCAGGAGTGTTTGGACAACAACCTCAGATGCAGGGGGGCATTCTTGGGGCTGTCCTGTGCAGGCCAGGAATTGGGCTTTGATGATCCTTGTGAGTCCCTTCCCACTCAGCTCATTCTATCACTAAAAAGGGTAGGGAAGCTACAGCACATGAGGTAGTTTGGGATCAGCCACTCAGTTGTTTAGGACAGTGTATCCAGCTGGACTGCTGATGCTAAATTGGAATTTGGCTGTGATATTGCACTCAATTTCTCTTTGTACTAAAAATGTTCTATATAATTTTCCCATGGCTGTGGTAATTAGGCCTGGCTTTGCTTTGCACATGGAGAGGAACAACTTTTCCATTCCTCAGATCCAGCTGTGTTCACTCAGCTCCTGCAGAGTGTGCATTTAGGAGCAAAACAGGGGGTCTGTCTCTGTTTGTCTGTGTTAAAAGTAAGGAATGGGGTCCTACCACCTTCCCTCTGAGCCTTACTTTGTGGTCTCTTTGCCCTAGGATGTGGAGCCATTTGTGGGTGAGGTGTTACTTGCTGTAAGCAGAGTGAGAAATAGGAGTGCTTTCCATCAAAAACTTCTTAGAGCCAATGAAAGTACCATTTCTGCTTCTAGTCAGAGTTCCACTTTGCATTGTTTGACTTGCCATGTGTGTTTGGAAGAGAGAGGTGGTTGGGAATGGAGACCCAGTGGTGGTCTAGAGATGCCTGTCCTGTTGTCCTTTTTGTCTGGGCAAGCTGTTAGGGGTATGGCTGGGGAAGGGAGGAGGACACCCTGGTACCGAAGGGGTGGTGGGTTTCTGCTGCTGAAGTCCTTGGGCATGGAAGTGAGGGGCAAGGAAACAGGGCCCCCAGGGAATGTAGGGGCACTGGACTGGTCTTGTTGGGTGGTGAGAGCCCCACCTGAGCTGCTGCAGAGTAGGGGACTCTGCTGGCTTTTGCAGCTGGCAGTGCCACCTGCCATAGGGTCCATCTTCTCAGTGCATGTCCCTGCCCTCCCACAGGCACACAGGGAAATTCAGAGTGCTGTAATTTGTGGTGTCCTTCCTTCAGTCCTTCCTGTCTTGTCTGTGTTGCAGAGTTTTGAGGCAGATGTTTTCCTCTGGTATCAGGCCCTCATGCCTGGATTTTGTTGGTGTTTATACAGAAGCATGAGGGCAGCCAGAGGTTTTGCCGGGTCTCATAGAAGCCGTACGTGGAAATTAATCCAAATGAAACTGTTAGTTGTTCCCTGATAAACAGGAGGTTACAGCACAGACTCAACATGTGGCATAGCTTTGAGACTATGAAAAATGAAGCATGAATCCTCCTCTGAAATTTGGCCATCCCTGTTTGAGGCCTGATGAGGTTTTAAGACAAGCCAGTACGCCAAGCTCACTGTGTAGGCGTTTGTGGGAAATGAGACAGATTTTTGGGAGGGGACTATAAGTACAGGGAGGCAGGGGAGTGCTGGAGATGAACTAAAGTAACTAAAAATCTGTGGACCTGCAAACTCCTCTCTGTGGAGGAGGGAGAAGTCAGGCTGTGTGTCCTGCTAGTTTGGGCCAAACCGGAGCTGCTTTGCCTACATGGTGGGATTTTGCATGCCAGTCTGTATGCCAGCTTCCTCCTGGTGCTCCACAGCCATGGAGCATGTGGCAGAGATGTGGAAGGCAGGGGAGAGCAGTCTGGTCAGGGCAACTTTCCAGTGGGTGGGTGACAGCCCTGTTTTTGTTGCAGAGCCTCTGGTGGGGCTCAGGAAATCCTGGAGGTTGATTAATGGCCAGACTTCAAAGGGAAGCTTGGCATTCCCCAGGACAGTGTGAAAACGTGTTGCTGGGACTGTCTCTGGCTCTGGCCCCCTTTTCCAAGCACTGGGGTGAGGGTGTTTGGGACATCCCAGCAGAAGTAGCATTAAGGAGCCATCGTAGGCTGGAATGATTTTCCCTGGATGGAGCCAGAGGCAGCTCCCAGAGTCATGGGGCTTTGCTGGCTTGTGTCTTCGGAGTTGTGTCTTTGGACAGATTTCTCCCAAAGAGGATTTTAGGCCTCTCAAAGAAGAAAAAGTGTACAAAGATGTGCCTGCTCAGGAAGGTGTGCTGGGAGCAGTGGAGGCAAGAGATGGACCAGTGTAATTTTGCAGATGAGTTTGTTCTGACCTTGAACTGTGCTTCTCTGGATGGTTTGCAGTGCCACCTGGCACTTGGCACCTGCTTGGCACTTGGACCATATTAACTACTTGTGTTTGGAATTCCAAAGAAGAGGCTTCCCCTCTAGACTTCCTCTTGCAATTCACATCTGTGAAGCTGAATGCAAATACTGCTGGCCAGGCTGTGGGGATTCATGTCCAGCTGTGTATGTACAGAGGAGGAGAGATGTTATTTTGGCATCTGCAAAGGCAGCTTACTAAAAATAGGCTAAAGCCCATGAACCCGGGAGTGAAAGTAGTTATCCCGTAAGTCTCGCTTGATGCATCTTTGTTTTTCTTCTGCCCTGAGGAATATTTGTTTGGAGGATGCTCCATGTTTCAGCGTTTGCTGAAAAGCCAGTTGTGCTCATGCTGGAGCTGCTGCTGTGTGGATGGGGCCAGACTGAGTTCTTAACTCCACCACTCATTGCCTTTGAGGCTGGGGTAAGTTGCCTTCCTTATTTTCACTGCTTTCCAGTTATCAGGGCTTTTGTCTGGCTTCTTGAAGCCTTTCTGCTGTATGAGGACAGACAAAAGTCATGTCTGAGCAGAAGCAACACTTTTTGGGGAGGCACTGCCAGTCAAGTGGCATGTGAAGAGGTCAGTGTGTCACAGCAAGACCTTTACCGTGGTTTGGGCTGCTGGCCCTGGCCATGTTTTATGCGTTTGGTAGGGGCGTTTCCTCACACTCATGTAGCAGCCTTTCCCTCTGAGCTACTTTGTGTTTTTGAGTCTTTTCCATACCCTGATACTGTCTTTCCCTGCATCTCTTCCTCTGGTGTGTGCATCCTGTGAGCTGACCTGTGCTGAGGAGTCCCTGCCAAGACCTCGTGCAGGTTTTGGGAGTGGAACCGCCAGGCTCCCTCCTACACGACGCCGGGGCCTCCGGCAGTGCAGAGCTGGCTTCGTTTTCAGGAAAACAGAATAAAGCAGGTTGGTATTAACTTGTCTTCACAGGGCTGATCCTGGCTGCAGCTTAGCTGGGTTGTAGCTGGTAGGGAGAGAGACTTCCAGATTTTAATGTTGTGAAGAAGGAGCCTGTGCTTGGCTGTGTCTTCATAACTGTTTTCTGTCACTGCACGCCTGGAATAGTAGGAGGTAGTGTTACATTTCTGGACAAGGCTTTGAACAAGATCTGCTGTCAAAACAGCTTGATAAACTGCTTACTGTTATGCAGAATGCTGGTCTGTCATTTTGCAAATTGAATTGCTGGAAAGCTCTTATGATTATTAAAAGATACTTTGTGTTCATTTAATTTCCTGTAAAAGACACAAGCTGTGTGATTTAAAGAAACAAAGCAAATACTTAATCAAGGTAAAAGCAAAATCTTCATATCTATGCATATGCAGTGCTTAAATATTGCATACTTCCAATGACATCCTCTCCAGGGACAAAGTAAAAAATTACACATAAAACCCCTGTACTTTAAAATTTGTCAGTTTTGAAGAAAGCTGGAAAATGAGTAATGAAACCCTGGCAAAGCAGGAATGAAAAAAACATTGCTTTAATATCTTCATCTGAGTGATGAGAAGCAGGAAATTTTCCCCTCATTGTATTTTAAATGAGTCTAAAACTGTGTTCCAGACAGCTTGTGAACAATCAAAATTCAGGGGTGGTTTTGTGAGCAGAAGGGCTATTATTTGGTCTTTCTGCTTGGGTTCCAGCTCAAGGGGTCTCAGTTGGGGTGAAATGCCTCCTTGCTATAGGCAAGCATAACTGTTGCCTCCCCCTCCTGTTCCTCAGGGACCAGCAGCCTCTCCTCCCATTTTTTCCATGCTGATGTCCTTCAGAACTGAGTTAAGCTCTAGTCATCTCACCCATATATATTGAACTTGACTCCAGTGAAGGAGTGAAGGGCTTTTGTGCCCAAAATACTGAATGATTATCTGGCCACTCTTCCCGTGGTGAGCGGCTGAGGAAAGGTGTTCTCAGTTGTGTGTTCCAGTGGAGCTGGTCCCTCTCAAATGAGTCAAACATGAACGATCTTGGGCATCCTTAGAAGGAAGAATGCTGCTCTGGATAGCAGTAGGTGTGCTTTTAAGGATGCCAAGGGGTCTGAAAGCTCTGTTGTAATTATATACAGCACTAAACTTTTAAAACAAACACATAAAAATATGTATACGAATGTTGTATTGCTTTCTGAGTTTGTCCACAGGGTATGATGGAATCGTGTTGAAAATATTGGGGGAATACTTGGAGAGTTTTGGGGTCCCTGAGTGTTGTTGCCTGCAGTGGTGCTTAGGCACTGCTTAAATGTGCTTAATCAAACATTTGCCTGTGTCTCCTGCCAAGTGAAGTTAAGCGTTGTGCTCAAATTCAAGATGTAGATGGGAGGGCAAGTCAGGGACAGTGCTGGAGCTAGTTCTTCAATGTAGACAAACTCTCTGGTAATCAGTCTGTTTATCTAAGTCCTGCAGCAGTTTAGCATTCCTGTTCTGTTGTTCCCTTTGCCTGTACTCTCCCCTCCTGCTGCACGGCTGTTTAAAGTTCATCTCTCCTCAAAAGTGGCTCTGCCTGTCCATAATACATCAAGTGATGTTCCTGGGGCTGTGTGTGCTTTATTTGTATTGTGTGATTGTGTGGATACCTGCTTGTATCATTTCCAAATGTTTTTTCCTTGCAAGAAGCCTGCTAATGCAGCGTGGTTCATCATGAACTGAATTTATGATGTAGTGGTATTTCTCTTACAAATACCTGATCCTGGGAGCAAGGTTGGTGTGTGTGTATCCAGCTGGTGGTTTGTTTACTGGGTGTTGTTAAAGAGCTTTGCTGTCTCCTGCTGCTGCCTACTCTGCTCTAGAGGAGTCATCGAATGGCCTAGGTTAGAAGGGATCTTAAACAACACCCAGTTCCAACCCTCCTGCCAAGTGGACACCTTCCACTATCCCAGGTTGCCCTGTCCAGCTTGGCCTTGGACACTTCCAGGGATGGGGCAGCCACAGCTTCTCTGGGCAGCCTGTGCCAGGGCCTCAGCACCCTCACAGGGAAGAATTTCCTCCTAATTTCTAATGTAACCCTATATTCTTTCAGTTTAAAGCCATTCCCCTTGCCCTGTCCTACATGTCCTTGTCAAAAGTCACTCTCTTGTAGCCCCAGAAGGTGCTTTAAGGTCTCCCTGGAGCTGCCTTTTCTAAGGGCTGAGCAGCCCCAGCCCTGAGTCCTGAGAGAATCCTGCTACCACGTGTGACCTGAGCAGGTCCCCTTTGCAGCACAGCTCCGAAGCTGTGTGGTTCCCTGCCCCTGCATGTCCCAGCTGGTGTGAGGGGTTCCTGTGCTGAGCTCTCTGTGTGTGCAGCATGGCTGTACCCAGCTGTCCCCAGGCTGTGACCCTCCCAGTGTTCCCAAACTGAGCGCTGCAGGTCACAGGAAGTACAGCTGCATCACTTGGAGTCTCCTCAATTCTTTAGAAGGATTTCCTGGGAACAAAGGCTCTTATTGCTCTTGTTCTTCAGTTTGGTTTGTTGTTTTTTTTCTTCTTCAGCCTGCTAATAATCTTGACTTCTTGTTCACTGTTCTCTCCCTTTTTAAGGAGGCTGGGGAAATAATGATTTCCTTGTTTTTTCAATTCTGAACTAAGTTTGCTGTGGTATCTGTAAGGCAAATCTCCTTTTTGCTGCTTCTTGGCTTAAGAATACCTTTAATTTAAGAGAAACTATAGATCTAAAATAACAAAAAATACAGCTTGACCTTTATTAGTTAGGAAAATAGTGATGTAATGAAATGGCTGCTGAGAAGGATCAATGGCAACAATCACATGGCCCTTTGCTCAATTTCCTGGCTCCACTTTCCAGAAAGCCCTGTGCTTTGCCAAAATCGGTTCTTAGCCAGTGCAACTATAGTGCCACCTGAGGCTTTAAGTTTGCTTTGATATCTGCCCTCACCCAAATGAACAGTTCCACCAAATTTAGATTGAGCAAAGGCAGAGGGGATGACTGGTGAGGGGTCACAGCAAAGTTCCCTGCTGTCCCATCTGTCCCAGAGCAATCTCACCCCACTGGAGCCAGATGTGCTTGCCTGCAGCACAGCCCTTCTTCCCCACTGGCCAGGCAGTCTGGAGCAGGAGGGCAGTGGACCATGGGGATAACCTCTCCTTGCAGCCCAGGTTAAGGGCAGCATCCTCAGGGAGGGCTCTCAGGTGGCCATACAGCCACCTTCCTTCCTTTTCCCACCCCACCCTGCCCCTTGACATCATCTTGGAGATAATTGCAGCTGTTCTGGGGAGCAGAGAGCTCCAGCTGCTGAATCAGTGGACACATGCATGTCTGGATCATTCTCCCTTGGGGTTTGGCACTAGATTGCATCTCCACAACACTGACTATAAAGGATCTGTGACTGACATTAAAGGATTTGGAAAACATTAAAAATTGGTTTAGCCCTGCCCTGGCACCTTCTGCCTGCGCTTTCATGACATGCAATTGTAAACATCAGAACTTGGCTTTTTGGGACTAATCCAGCCTTGGCTTGAGAAAATGGGTATTTAGGTGGTGCTCCATTAAGTCAGTGCTATGACTTAGTAAGAAGTGCCCTTTGAATCAAACCTGGTTCCTTCATGCTCAGACAGAGAGTGGCCTGGGTTAGCGGTCTCCCCTGCTTATCTTTGTTCAGTGCTCTCTTCCCTCCTTGACTTTACAGTGCTGTCGAATCATACCTCACTTGGCTCCTGTGGTTTGCCTGGCTGCCATGTGGGAAATCAGCTGCAATCCTCAATCTGCTGCAAATCTGATGGAAAACTTTGTTGTTTGGCTTGAACAAGGAGTTGAGGAGACTTGTAGTGGCTCATTGAGCCTTAGAAAACATACTGAAGTTGGATTGGGCAAAGTTCAGTCTTCAAAACCATATCCCATGCTCTGGTGCGTTTGTTTGCTTTTGTCTGTACTAACAAAGCTTATTTTGCATTCTGTATCAGCATCCTTGTATGGAGGCTCCAGTATTACCTCTGGATTTATTACAGCCAACTTCACAGTGTTGAATTTGCATAAGCTTAACAAGGTTACAATGTACAAGTTTAATTAAAAGTAGCAGAGCCTTTGGATAGGAAGTCAAAATCTCTATTATTAATACAGTACAATTAAGTTTCTCAGTACCTAACTAGTAATTACACAAAATTCACTGCAGTATGGAAAGACTGTTTGGAAACAGAAGCATAGAGGTGTGTAGAAGGAGGCTTTTGCAAATACCAACTGCCTGAATTGTTCTACTCTTAAAAAAAAAATTCTCCCTTTTGTCTTAAAAAGTACTATGCTTGCTGTTTAGAGTTTGTAACTAGAGCCTATTCCTTTGCTTGGTGTGGGTGGTTTTAAACAGCAAAAGCTTTGAGGTTTGTGTGTCATGAGGTGCTGCAATCCAGTCATTCATTTTCTCTTCCTTGGTGAGCATTTATGGAAATTTTGAGGGCTCAGTGAGGACTTGGACTCATCCAGAAGCAAAATCAACTGTCATGAACACTCTTGGATTACAGGGAAGGCTGGATACATATCTGTATTCCCTGTTTTCAACTAACTTGTAGAGTGTGGTAGTCAGTGCAAGACAGTGTACTGTTTCAGAACTATTTCAGCAGTGACCTTTTCAGCATCCAGCATATTTATTGTCCAAGAACTGTTGGAAAAGCTATAGTGAGATGGGTCTTTAAAGTCTGGATTGCATGCACAGGACTGCAGTCTAACACAGAATAGCAGCTCTGGGTTTAGGATGTCTTTTATTGCTTTCCCTGAGGGAAGCCTGGAACAATGAGGTGAAGAGATGTGCTGGAGCCCTTGAATGGGTTGGCAGCAGAGCCTGAACATGAAGCCAGAAGCCAGAGCATGCTGTAGTGTGATCACCAGGCAGTAATTCTGGAGCCACAGCTCTGGGCAGACACACAAGTGCGTCGCTCTCCTGTGACATGTGGTGCTGGTGTCTGTCCTGCTGTCCTGTCCTGTGCTCATTCTGAGCATCAGGTAAACTCCATTTACCCTGCTCTGCCTGGAGAGTTGAATTCTTCAGTGCGGCAGTGATGTTTTGGTTTGTTTTTTTTAAGAAGGAAGTTAATGGATTTCTTTTGGCAAGCAACTCAAAGTAAACTCAGAGATGTAAAGCTTCCTAAATTACTCATCTTTTCCACACAAAACTGGGTAAAACATAGGGCTTGTCTCAGACATTTTCTAATGATCAAATGTATCTGGCTTCAGACTGAACATGCGAAAGAAACTTCTGGGAAGGAGAGCCATGGAATAAACAGCAAATGAAATCACTTTACAGCCCTCTTTTGTATTACCAGAGGATGAGGAGAGTGATTACTTCTTAGCAAATTAGGCTACACAAAAGAACTCTATATAAAGATTATAAGTGCCCTAATGAGTAATAATCAGTGATGAAAGCAGAAAGGGGAAATGCATTATCACCAGCTGCATTGCTGCCATGTCTCTGAGGATTTACTGGGGTTTAATGAGGACCTTTGGGAAGCTCTCTCCATAATTCTGTCTTGCAGGATGTGATCTCAGCCTTCAGGTCCCCGGCTTGCATGAAGAGCAGGGGGGGAAATCCTGAATTAAAAGCAATGTGGTGTTGCATGCTGGGAGTCCTGTGCTTGAGATGCCGTCTCTGCAGAAAAGAGGTAGCAGGCATCTCTGTGTGGCAAGTTGTGCAGTGCTGCACACACAGCTCAAACAGATCTTCCCAATTTGTCCTTCTTTTCTCTGCACTTCACTTCTTGTGTTCACCTGGTTCATCTGTAGAGCACTGTGTTGATGTAGTCCTCTCTTAACGCTCGTCTTGACCTGCAGAGCCCTGCATGTAGAAGAGGGTGCCAGTTCAGTGTCTCCTAGACCTTGTCTTTGCTGGGTTAGAGAGATGCTAGGTACCTAAGGATGGTAAACAAGGAATGTGTGGGAAGTGAAGGTTGTGTTGAAGCTCAGCAGCTAAGGGGTTTCATAGAAATCAAAGTTCTTGAAGTATTTTTGCGAGTGATGACTTGCCCTGTAGTTAAAGCAGGAGCTGTGTTTTACTACTTAGTTAGATATGGAAGGCTGTTTTCGCCCCTCATAAGTTTATAGGATTCTTAGAAGAAATTTCAGGATAAAAGGAACTGAGACAGAAGTCCAGTCATTGAGTCAGTCTCTCAGTTGTGTGTGGAGGGGTCTCTAATGGGACTAAATGACTGTGGACAGTAATGAGGGCGAGTTTGGATTGCAGGAGGTGAGAGATATGGTGGTGACTTGCCCTGAAAAGACCTCTTGGAAAGACCTTCTCCTGTCTCCATTGCTTCCACCATCCCCTCCATGGGACAGCAGCACGTGCTCCTGGGTGTGGCTCAAAGGGACAGACCTTGCAGCCTTCCAGTGAGAGGCTTAGGTTTAACCCAGCCCTTCTGCACAGGGGATGGATCTCCCTGTGCTCCACTACCTCTCCTGATGATGGTCCCTTCCCCAGTGTCCCTGTTGGAAAATAATCAGTTTAAGTGACACTGAAGTCTTTTTTGCTGTCTCCCAGATTTTACATAGCAGTTAAAAATCTGTTTGGCTGAATTGTTGGATTCTAGGAACATCTGTTTGTAGGATGTTTAATAGACGCATCCTTGTGTGGGATGTATCCTGCTTCTAATATTAGCTCTTCCCTGTGGGAAAGATAGTTATTAGGTGATTTCTAAATGAAGATCTAGCACAACAAATACTTAATGGTGCACTTGTTTACTCTCAGCATCTTCTAAGTAGTTCTTTCACATCTGACCTTTCATTTTGGAGTCTAAGCAAAGTTCACCTCTTTCCTTAAAGAAACAAACAACTGCTGTTCCACAAAACAAACCAACCAGTTAAGTACGAAATACTTATTTATCCACATTTCATGTGAAATATGAAAGTGGCTCTCACTGAGCTGGTTTCTGCTTGGCTGCTATGGTGGCTGGGGCTTGTTCTTCCACGAGAGTGAAAACTGGGTGGATGAAGTAGGAGAGTTTATTGGACTAAGCTGAGTGGAAAGCTCATAGGTGAAGGTGCTGTTTTCTGGGGTCAGATATACAATCATAGACTGGTTTGGGTTTGAAGAGGCCTCAAAGATCATCCAGTTTCATTGGTTGAAATTCATTGTGATTTAAGGCTTATTGTTTTTGTGGGGTAACTTTACTTTTGTGCCCAGGCTCTGTCTTGTTCCCAGGCCCAGTGTTTGGAAGCTCTTTTCCATAAACCTCACCACCTTGCTCCTGACACACTGCAGTGCTTGGCTCAGAGCCCTGGGCTATGGATGCCAGCACCTGCTATTAATAAGTGGAGCCAGACTATCCCAACTGGAGAGAGATCCTCTCATCACAGGACACATCTGTGCTCCTGGCAGGACCAGCATTTTCTCCATGCTGCCATCAGGACATGTGTTGCTCTTGACCTGGGGTGTTTGCAGGAGCAGTGGAGCTGTTGTGGCTGTCTTCCTGTCTGGAGGCTGGCTAAAGTGCCCTCTGACAAGTGGTGGATGTGATTTTGCATATTATGACCCTGGAAAGCTTGGGGGGAAGCTGCTGCTGGTGACTTTTTAACTTGCTGTGTAATTGGTATGCACTTGGAGTGGTGGTCTAGAAGTGGAAAATGATTTTGCATCTTGTTTAGCCCCTGAGTCATGTACTCTGCCTGCATCTTTTCTGTCTCATAAACTGCCTCCTTGCTATATTCTCTGAGTGAAAAGCTGCTTTTTCTGTTGTTGCAAGACATTGACCTCTTTAAAAAAAGGCAGTCTGAAAGCTAATGAAATTTTTCCTCTGAGAATAATGCTCTCTAATTGTTAGTGAAACGGTTTTTAACACTGGTGGCAACATCCTTGTTTGTTCCTTAACTAAAGTGCTGTAATAGATTAGTTATAAAGCAGATTCCTGAATAAAATTAGTGAGTGGGACTAACTATATTTGCCACTGGTGGCTGTGGGACTTGCCCTGAGGTTGCTGATGGAGCAGCTGCTGGGCCAGCCAGAGGAGGGAATTGTTGAGTTCCTGCAGCAGAATCTGAGCCTGTGAGAGGCTGATTTGGATGTGTCTTCTCTACCTGCACAATAATTTTTCCCAAAGGTGTAGGAATGTGACAGCTGTTTGGATCTCTTTGCCTTCTGCCAAATGTGGTCAAAACTGACAAACAAGTTGAATATTTAATAGGGTGAGGACTGACAAACAACACTACCACATAAGCTTAATTTCCTTAAGAATCCAGGCCAGAAATATGTGCTGAGGGTTTTATTCTGCAATCATGTGCTTTAAAACTGTGTGGAACAATGTGATTAGGAGAAATGGTATTTTCAGGATCATTTGCAGTGCATATGAAAGCACAACAGCTGAATCCTGTTGCATGCATGTGTATTAGCATGTAACCAACTTAAAAGGGCTGAAACAACCCAAGTATCTGCATTGAAAGAAAGCAAAATACAGGTATAAAACTTATTTGTGAAGCTGGCAAAATATTTAGTTAAGTTAATCCTAATTTCTAGGGTTTTTAACTCTAATCCTTTGGCTGCCTCCTCTTGACAGCAGCAAAAGGACATTATTTTGTTCTTTTTCTTGGTAAGTGCTTTTGGGCTTTGCTTCTTGCAACACTTCCTGTAAAATAAAATGAAGCCACCAGGGCTAGCTTCTTAGCTGGATAGCTGATCCCTCGCCCCAGGCAAGCAGTCTTATGGCCGGATACCTCAGCCCTCTGGAGGCTGGGGTGCCCTAGGCCAGACTGCGGCACAGCCGTGACCCCTAGCAAGCTTAGTGATTGTCAGCTCTTAGTGAAAATCAGCTCTTTTATAATTTCAGCTCTTAGCTTGCTAGTAGGGGCTGTGGCTAGCCGTGGCTTCTGGAAGGCAGATGAAAAGAGAGAGGAGAAGGCGGCCAAGGGTTCCACGATGGTTTATTCTGAGGGTCTCGCGAAGGGTCTTGAAGCTGCTCTTCTGAAAAATGAGCCAAGACAGCCTCTTTTATAGGGTTAGGGAGGATTGAAAACTGACCAATTGTAAGGGTTAGGGAAACTAGCCTATGGGGTCACAGAGAGATAAGCAGGCCTGGAGGACCAGAGTGAGGACTCCTGGTTCAATTCCAATGACTCAGCAAATACCTATCTCTAAACATCCCTCCACGGAGCCGTAGCCTGCCCTGCGCCTGCTACAACTTCCTCCTCACTTCCCAGCTCTGGAAACAGAGTTGGGCTGTGTGTGCTTCAGTAACAAGGTTCTGGAAGCTTGAGGTGTTTAAGTTCCTTTGAGCAATGTCAAAGTATTTTGCTACGAATGTGAAGGATGCCCAGAACAATTAAGGGTATTTGAAGGCTAGGCATGTTCCTGGGAGGTGTTATGGGGAACCTAATGTGAGAGCCTGATGCCTTTTTGTCCAGGAATATCTTGTGCTTATTTTGAGCAGAGTTGGGAAGGAAGACAGAAAGCAGAGTGTGGCAACACCAGTGAGGTTTAGGAGATGAACGCCACTGATAGAGCAGTGCCTTTTGCATTTGATGGAGTGTGCAGGGTTGAAGGGATCAGGGACATGGAGACTTTTCCTGACTCTTTTTCATATGTAGTAGAATAAAACCAAATTGGTGCCTGAGAGAGAAAACACTTTGATAATCTGTGTTCATTTAGTGATAGCAGTGCTTCACTGTGATATCTTGCCCTAAAGAAAAAAGCAGTCTCCTCTAACAGAGCTCTTGCAGCCTCTGCTGTTTTGGGCTGCTGTCTGATTAACAGGATCCATGGCTTTAGTCGCCTCAGTGTCAGCAAACGTGACACAACACTGAGGGGAGAACACTGACAGCACCAGCACTTGGTGCTTTCAGATCTGTCGCTCTCTCATATCTGATGCCACAGACTTATTATCACCCTGCTTCAATAACATGGGGTTTGGGGCATGAGATCTTCAGTTAAATGAATGAAGTAGTCTTCCATGTTTTTCAGACAGTTCTGCATCTTCCAGCAACTAAAATCTGCATTTTCACAGATGATGAACTGCATAATCTGTTGCTTTGGCTTTGGCTTGTAGAATTAAAACAAAGCACTAGCTGACAGAAACTGCATGCGGTGGCACTCCAGTTCAGAGATGGACAAAGTGATTAATATAAAAATAGTCATAGATTAGTAATATTTTTTCTTTGTGTAAATCATGTCTAGTTTCAGTTAATATCTGATAAGATGATGATTTGAAAGCTTTTATTTAAACCTTCTGCAGTTTGTTCTTGCTGTTGGTCTTGCTGTTGTTCTTACAAGTACTTCATTGAATGGTGTATCTTGTGTTACTCATTGATGACTCATGAAATTATTCAGACTATTTAATTATGCTTCCAGAAAGTGTTTCTTTGCTGTGGTGGTTGGCTATGTTGTCTGTATCCTCCAGTGCTGCTGTGTGGATTCAGTGACTTCTGTGCATGTACGTTGTTCAAATGTGCTGTTTTATGGTAGGAAATGTTGTGTGAGCTATCAGCTGGTTGGGTCACTGGAGTTAATGATGTGGTTAGTTTTGTTCAGTTGTGCCAGACCCCCTGGGTTTGGATCAAAACTTGTTTTTTAAGCTCAAGGCTGGCACTTGTAAATGCACAAGTTTTGGGTTTCAGCTGTGGGTGCAGTAAAACCCAAAAGTAGACTGCCTTGTTATTGTGGATGCTGTGTGATTTTTGTCTGTGTCAAAATGTCTGTGGCCTTCCAGAAACCAAAAATAAAGATAAGGGCTCAAACATCTGTGTTTTCTGTTCTTGTCTAATTTCTCTGATTGCATCTAGTGTGTCCCAGTGTTATGAATTGAAGCAAACTCCAATAAGCTTAGTCCAATTGGAATTTATTAATTACAGCAAGCAAGGCATAAGCAAAATCAGCGCTGGGCGACAGGGGAGCCTCCGCTCGCCAAGGACTGCCGCACCCACTATTCGATACAATCTAACTTTTATGCTGTATCTCTTCTCGTTGGTAACGTGTCCAGAAAGTACTCTGTGCAGCATGTGTCTCCTTGTTGCTAAGGGGTCGTCCTCTGCTGGTAGTCATCTGATGAAGGCTGCTAGTCCTCCCCGGCCGTCCTTCGGTCGACTCCTCCTCATCTAGTGGTCATACCTAAAATTCTAGAATTTATGGTTTATTGAGCAAGCATTTATTAAGCAAAAATATACTTGTGATTGTATGTGGTTTTGGTTACACGTGGTTTTAGGTCTAAGTGTTTTATTCCCTCTATCTTTAGCCCTTTAGTGAACAGAACATGAACAAAACACACCCGGTTCTACCACACCAGCATAACTAAGGTATCTGCTACATAGTCTGCAGGGACTGAAAAATGCATCCTGGGACAGCATGACTTAAAGGTGAAGGAGACTATGTTGGTGGGTGATACTTGAAGTGGTTGGATGGTGTATACAGATGTGAGGAAATCATTCAAGCTGCAGTCTTGATTGCTTCCATTCAGATTCAAACCGGCCTTTGCCCAAAGGCCTTTTACAAAAAATCGTGCCATTAGTGTAAGACACGCATCAGTGGCTTTTTCCATGGAAAACCATTAGCTCTCCAGATCATTCAAACTGTTAGTGTTTTTTGCTTGCTTTGCTTCTTTGGCTTTAAATCCTCCTCCCACCTTTCCAAGGCAAGATAGCTGGACACAAGTCAGCTTGCATCACTGACTTCCTTTGAATTGTATATGTTAATAATTTTTCTTAGTCATTTGGAATCCTGTTGCCTGTGGAAATTCCTTTTTAAAACGTAGGAAGAATGTCATAGTAGCTTTTTAATTGAAACACAGACAGACATGAGGCAAGTGTGTGGGAAGGAGCAGTAATTTGAATTGTGCTGTGACTACCCGGGTCCGATGTTAGAGTAATTTTTTAGCTTTTTGTAGAGAGGAGGGGCTCTTTCAGATCTTGTATCTCAAAGCCCTGCTTTTCTTGATCAGAAATGATTAGGCAAAACAGATCTTTATTTTTATCCTGTAAAGAACAGACATAAATCAGACTATTTGCTTGTAGTGGTCTTGCATTCTTCTGGAAATATTCCTGAAACAAAGCTCCTAGGAGTCACAAAGCAAAGAAATAGTGCTACGCCTTTCTTGTTAAGCTGTGCCCCTAAACACAGTGCAACATGTGATTTTTTTCGGGTCTTTGAGCACAGGGCTGTGTTCTGTTTAAATTCACACAGTGTGTAATTAATTGCATGCAGTTGTGCATCTTGGATTTGAAAAAGAAATGGGTGGCTATTGCAGAAAACATTTGATTGGCAAGGCAAAATATTACTGCTGAACATGCAAGATTGTGGGATTAGGATTTGCATTTTCTTCCTGGTTAAGAAATTAGAGTCTAGAAAAGAAAAAGAAAACCGTATCATGCATTTTTCTTTCCTGGGGATACTGGTGAGGTTCCCCCAGGGTGTTTATACTTTGTGATGTTCTCTCTATGAAAGCAAAAACCCAATTAACTCTCACCTGATTTTCCTAGTGCTGTTCTTGTTAAATGATCGTTCTGAACAACTGGCTCTTAGTTATGAGTGTGGTTTTCTGGGAGGTTGTTTTATTCATACTGCAAGTGAACTTGGATTGAACTCGGTGGAGGGCTTTGCTCTTGCTGTCAAGGCTGGAGAGCCCCCGGCCACCAGTGTGCTTTCAGGTCAGGCTGTGTGTGACATGGGAGCAGCTATTCCTTCAGCTCCTGTTCTTGGATGATAATTGACCCCTCCAGTTAAACCAGAAAAGCCCCACCCTTTCCCAGAATTCCCAACAAGTCCCAGGTTTCACTCATTGTCCTGAACTCCGGACTTTCCCTGGGGGCTGTCAGCCTTCCTGGCATCCCAATGCAGGCCACGGGGTGAAGCCCCCTGGATCTCCGTGTCCTGTGCCCCGTTCAGGCTGGAGAAATGCTGAGATGAACATCACAGCCAGTCCAGTAGGAAATACTTCTGTAACCGGTTGTCAGAGGTGATGGTGTGCAAGAGGGATTTCTTTAGCTTAGGGTTAGAGGGTGTCTGTAGGGTAGTGTTGGGGTTTAACCCCAACCAGCAACAAATCCCCAAAAAGTCACTTACTCACTCCTTTCCTGGTGAGATCAGGGGGAAAATTGGAAGGGTAGAAGTGACAAAGCTTATGGGGTGGGAGAAAGAGAGCAAAAGCTATGCACACAAGCAAAGCAAGGAATTCATTGTCCACTTTCCATGGGCAGGCAGGCAGTTTAGCCATTCCCAGAAGAGCAGGGCACCATCACAGGTAGCAGTGACTTGAAAAGGCAAATGCCAGCACTCCAAACATCCTCCCCGAGCTTTACATACTGAGCATGATGCCATAACGTCTGGAGTGTCCCTTTGGTCAGTTGGGGTCAGCAGTCCCAGCTGCACCCCTAGCCCTTCACTGGGATGGGGTGAGAGGCAGAAAAGGCCTTGGCTCTGTTCAGGCCCTGCTCAGCAAGAACTAAGCCATCTCTGTGTTATCCCCACTGTTTGCAGCACAAATCCAAAATTTAGCCCATGCTACCTGCCATGAAGAAAATTAACTCTATCCCAGCCAAAACCAGCATGGGAAGTTCATTAGTCAAAATTAAATTGAGTTTGAGGAAGGAAGGACATGGGGGAATAGGAAATGAAGCCCACTTCCCTAGCAGCCTTGGGAACAACCTGAATCCTTGCGTTGCCAGGGTCTGAGGCAGTTTGTTCCCTTTTGAGGAATGCAGGGACATGTTCTCTTCCTCATCAGCCAGCCAGTGGCTGTACAGCTTGCCCGAGGTGTGGGCTGAGTGTGTAGCTCTGACTGTGTCGAGAAGGAAATGACTAAACTTGCTGTCAAACCACGGTAACAAAGAACATCTTTGATTTACCAAAATAGTGCTGGTGGAGAGGCTTGGGAATAGCTGTGGTGCTGCCGCCCGTGCTGGGAGGAGCAAGTCAGTCTGGAGAATAGCCCTTGCGGGGAATGTGAGTCTCCTGCAGTGGTGGTGGGAGATGGACCTGGCAGGAAGCTTGATTCTGTACAGCTGCTGGGGCTTCCCTGTGCTACAGAGAGCACTGAGGGAGTTGGGGCAGCACTGGTGACTGCAGCAGGAGGGCCAGGCCAGCTGTGATGGGCAGAGGTGGCCAGTCCCACGCAGCAAAGGTGCAGCTGCAGAATCCCATGGCTGCTGTGCTCCACATCTCCTTCTCCCTGCCCAATTGCTGCCTGCATGTCCTGGGAGCCCAGGCAACAGCAATCCCAAAGCTCCTGTCAATCCGGGAGCCTCAGCTCCAGTCCGATATTTGTAATGAAGAGGAGAAGCTCCATCTAATTATAGGTTTTCCATTTCAGCCCTTCATGTTACTTTAGGCAGGCTTAAAATAACACTGTAACTAACTTCTTTTCACTGGCTTTGCAGTTTCATACATGACATTCTGCAGTGCCCTTTATAGAAACCTCAAATATTTTTTTTGCCCCGCCTACCACATTTTGTGTCTTTTTCCATCTGGCAGATGTTTTTCCCCTGTGTTGCACAGGGCTCAGTACATAATTAGTCTGTTGCAATAGCCTGGAGCCCCAGTCCTGTGACGGAGTCTGCTTGCACAGGCTCCTATGTCCTGCTCAGTTCTTTGTAATTTTTTTTTCCCCTGGTGGTTTTGTTCAATCTACTCTAAAAACCTGTTCAGAGAAGTAACAAGCACCCAATCATTTGTGTGCCTTGAGATCATCTATTATAGCTTTTTACTGTACAGCCCTGAAAATGTTTGGGGATTTTTTTCCTCCCAGTCATACAAGGGCTGAATTCTCTCTCTTCCAGTTTATAACCTCTGGATATTTGCAGTTTGTCACCACTAGTCAACAACTAGTTGGTCAGTGTGCCTTTACTTTATTCCTACATTTTTGAGCTGATTCTTTGCTTTCTGATCATGTTATTTGCTTGTCTTAAACTCCTCCTCTTGCTCTTATCATAATTTTTCTTTGTAGAGCAGTGTCTCAGTGTGCCAGTGAAGTGTCTCAGCTGGGGGTACACTGGGGTGTTCCTGGTTGTTTCCATCCTTCTACCAACCATATTTCACTGAGCATTTATATTTGAGTCACTTATTCTTAAGCCTCTTCTAATGGGAGCTCATGTAACTGCATAGGTTTGGAAGTTTTTAGTTATTAGCATGAAGTTTTATTCCCCAGACTTCCCTTTTGCATTTCAGATTCAAAGCCTACCCAGAACCTTCTCCTGTAACATATTCTCCTGTCAGATTCCCCATACAAAATAACTCCTGTTCACAGTCTGTAGATGGGAGTAGCCAAGACTAAAACTTCCTGTCAAACCACAGGAACAGAGAACATCTTTGATTTACCAAAATAGTCACAGTAAAGAGACTCAGGAATAGTTGTTGGGAGTGAGTTATGGGTTTGGTCCAGTGCTATGGGCTGCTCTGACTTCCACTGGCTTTACTTCACACCCTGATTTTCAAATGTTCAGCAACACTGGGTGCTTGTTTGGGGTTTGTTTCGTTCACAGTAGTGAGAAAGAAGCCTTGCCAGGTATTATTCACCTTTGTTTTGTGCTATAAGTGTGTGATCAGCTGGGAAGGTCAAGGGCAGGCACAGGCCAACTGTGTAATGTAGAGATACTGAGAAATAATGTTGCTGGGAATTATTTGGAATTAACAAGCTAATTTCCTTTTTGTACATCAGTTGTCATCCTTTAATCTCTTGGTATTAGCTTTTTTTAAATGCTGTTGTGCACATCATCCACAGTGCTTCCTGTATCCTGTGTCACTTGATAAAAAAACTTTTACAAGATATCACTGTTAAGTCATCTCAGGCTTTGAGTGATTAATCAAAATCTCTATTTCTCTTTTTCTCAGGGTTGGATGTTTATATGGATCAGTGGTACTTGCTCAAGAGTGACAGTGGAGATCAACACTAAGTCTGTTCCTCTGAGTGAGTAATCTAAACCCACTGCATTGCTGATGTCTATTATCTACTATCTGCTGCTTTTTTTTGCTTTTTGGTATCTTACACAACAGCATCTTTGGGCTTTCATTTCTAATATCATTAAAATAAAGCTGTATAGGATTTCCAGTAAGAGTTGTAGAAGAATGTCAGTCTGCTTCTGGTAGATATCCATTGGTTTTGCATCTTTTAGAGGATGGTCCTTACTTAACACAGTCTAAGCTGTTGTTTAGTGTCAGAGAAATGTGGAAACTGTGTTTAATGACAGTAGATTTAGGGTTATCGTGTGGACTGTGGCAGAGTAGTGAAGTATATTTGGATTATCCAAGAAGCAAAACTGAAATGAGCTGTTCTGTGGAATGTGAAGGCTTCAAGCAGTGCCAGCGCACCCCAGTTTGGAGGGTTCGGCTCCAGCACAAGATCCCCCTGGACATGCTGTGACTGAGTGATGCAGCTGTGCATGTGCAGTGAGTCTGACTCCTCAGGCCTATGGCAATGTGCAGAGAAACTGCCAAGGGCTTTCAGATTACTGGAGCAAGTTTATGAGAAAATGCATTCAGCAAAACAGAGTATGTGTTGTGAGATCCTTTGGAAATGTCCCAGTTCTGTTGGCTTCAATGAGCAGCATTTTGCATTTAGTCTAGACTGATTTGATCCAAGTAGCCTAGTGCATGTCAGAGCTGGCAGTCTTATTTTGGGAATGGTTTTCCCTCATCTACTTTGTTTTGGATAGTATGGTATGATTTAGCTTCTTAAATTCCAGCTGGAGAGCTGGGTCAGATTGCTGAGCGAGCCCTTGATCCCTGCACCCCTTGGCTGGGATGTGCTCATCCCATGACTCCACAGCTGGGCTCCCAGTCCTACAGGATGTGAGGACTGGTGTCTCATTTAAAATACCATTTCCCATATTTTACTCCCTTACCCTCTCCATAGCCCTTGGAGTGCTTCTTCGTGGCTCTCCAACCCTTCCCACACTAAATCACTGTGCATCTCTCTCTCTGGGATTCACAGCTGCCCAAGGTCTTGCACCAGACTTGGAAAGAAGTGGATGTTGTTGCTCCTTGTCAGAAGCACTGAACTCCACTGCCAAAAGCTTTTATTTATTTATATTTTATTAGGGTTTTTAATCAGAGGTCTGCTGGGGCTGGAAGTGGTTGTCACCTATTGTCTCCCATCCTGGTCACATTTGTTCAGTTTTATCACCACTTTCAGGTTTGGTGGGATTACACTCCAGCTGGATTTGCATCCATCATGGCTGTAAAAACATGGTTAAAAGTCTGATGCTGGCTAGCAGCCACCTTCTGCTGGATGTGTGTTTGGAGACTTCAATCTGCTGGCATCACTGTGCAAATGTCTTGCCTTTGCTGGAAGTCTCTCCCTCCTTGCTCCCTGGATGATGTGCTGATTCCCCATGCCCAGGAGCAGCAGAAGGCCTGGGACATAAATCTGCCTGGTTTTCCCTGTCTCTGGTGCTGCTGCTCCCTAGGAGGGAGTGTGTGTGTCTGTGTCCATCCAGGACTGTAGTAGCAGGTGCTCAGTCCTCCCTTCTCCGTTTCTGTGGCTCCAGGACTGGCAGTTTCTGGTATTTGGAGGAGTCAGACCTGTTGCCCTCAGGAATCAGTCTGAAAAGCCTGATTTCTCCAGCTGCTGCCTGCTTTCCCCATTAAACAGATAAATGAGAGCCTCTCCTAACGAGGTGGCAGGAAATTCCCGTTCCTGACTCAGCGCTGACAGGGGCAGGGGGTCTGTGTTTGGGGCTGCTGGCTGCTTCTCCCAAATGGAGAGGAACATGGGCTTCTTTGCTGGGTTACCACAAGTTCAGCACAGATGTCTGACCTCCAGTGTCACCACACAGAGTATACCAAAGTGTTCAGAGTGGAGTTTCAGTGCCTCTGTCCATGACCTCTATTTATCCATAAAAGCATGGATTTCCATCTTCCCTCCTTGGCTAGCTGCATGTTAAACATACTACTGCCAGTTCAGCCTTGCCCTGCAGTAAGGCCATGTATAAATAATCCACAAAAGCTAAATAAGGCTTTTAAAATAAGCCTTAGCAGAAACATCTGCTTCAGTGTGGTGCCATGAAGACACAAAACCTGGCTAAGTCCGTATAGCCAGAGTCAGTCATACTTCCTCCAGCTCCTGCTCCTTCCTAGCAAAACCCTGCAGGTTTGCAGGTGTGTCTTCACCTTCCTCTACCAGCTCTGAGTTGCATCTGTGCTCAGTGGCAGCAGATTTTTTGTGTCTAAAGCTGAGACAGAGCACCACATGCAGCACTGAAATTATATCCAGTCCACTCTCTTACAGTGCCTGTGTGCAAGAGGCAAAATCAGTATTTGTTGGGTTTTCTGCCCTCAATGTCACATTGAATACAGGAGAGAAAGAAGCACAGGGCTACTTCTATGTATTCCATTTATTGGCACTTGATGGCTTGTCCTGCAGGGCCCAGGCCACTCACAGCTTTTCTTGGGCTTTTAATGGTTGTGCTAAACTAAATTGTACTCAAAATAGTAATAATTTAAAGCATTTCCCCAGAGCCTGTGGCTGCTCTGCGTGTTTATGGGAGGTGCAGCACTGCACATGGTTGGGGCAGGGGAGGGTCCACAGGCAGGCTGTGATGGGATTTTTCTGGTGTCTTTTTCTTCCCCTTCTTTTGAGAGGAAATATTGCTGCTTGTAGAAAAGAAGTATTTTATTGTGCTTTTGCTCCTCACACTTTGTGATGTGGTTTGAGTAACCTTACTGTAACTTAAAGTTCTGCTCACCCACAGTTCTGATGGTGGCTCTGTAATACGCTTGAATCTCTGCAGAGAGGGAGGGATGTATGTATCTGTAAACACTGAGCAGCCTGCCCTGTTTGTCCAGCATGTGACTCCTCTGCTGCACGCGGCATTTTCCTGCCTCCCTCCCATCCGGTTCTTCTTATTTTATTGACTTTCGCAGTCCTGCAAATTGCTTTATATTCAGAAAGCATAAATTTATCCCTCACAAAGCTTGCAAACGTGATTTCAGTTCTTCCCTTATTCTTTGAAAAACTCTTTTTGCTCTCTTTAAGACCGGAAATGTACATTTTCCCTGTTTATTTAGACAAGCTTATTTTGTTCTGCAGAAATCTTGTCAAAAGCTAAGTTTCTTTGCTTGCATATATAATCCTCTGAGGCTTATTTATTGGGAATAATCTTTGTGAACTGGAAAAAGATTGTCTGTTTTAAGATGCCCCACTTTTTGAGTTTTGCATCTCATTAGGAATACAGTTGGCTGTTTGCATGGCTTTTTTCTTCCTCTGTATAGCTTGGGGGAGAAAATACATCATTTCTTCATCTAGTAATAATGCTTGGCACTTTGCATCTTCAAAGAACTCTGTGGCTACGGATTGAATAATTCCTGTAACATTGAACTCTCATTATCATTTCCTGTGTTCGGCAGACGGGCAAAGTGAACAAGAAGTCAAGTGAGCTTAGGCCATGGAAAGAGAAACAAGGTCAATTTGAGTTCCCACCTTCCTGACTTCTACTAGAGCAAAAGAAGGTTTGATTGAGATTGACACAAAGGGAAGTGTAATGATCTTTCCTAGCCTTCTTCATTGCTTACTTAAGTGCATTTTCTGGTGGTGTTTTTTGATGGTGTGTTTTGTGTCTCTCAATAAGTTATCTCACTGACTGATGTGGTTGTCCCTTCTCAGTGAGTGGTTGGAGGTGTGTGAGGAATTGTTGGAAGTTTTATAAAGGTGAAGCAGCATGTTAATGGCATTAGGTTTGTGGGGTGTCACTCACTGCTGTCTGGGGGATCTCTCTGCGTCCTCCCTCCTCTTTCCTCTCAAACCAGAGGCAGGGGAGATATTTTCTGTATTATTTGGGAATATTTTTTCCCCATCTTGTTTTCCATCTGAGATTAGATGGGAGAAGTGAGCCTCAAAATGGAAACTGTGTCAATACATAGAAGCTGATCTTTCTTGTTTCATCCACCACATGCCATGCTAAGATTTTTTTTTCCCTCCCAGGGACTGTAGTGGAAGTTGTTGGCTCAGAGTTATGTCTGGAATGATGTAATTTGCAGAAATAATTTAATACAACTGCACTAGGCTATAGGCCCTGATTTACAGCTGCTTAATTCCCAAATGCATTGCATGGCATGTAGAAAAGGTGAATGCTGTAGGCAGTAAACTGGAATTAGCCACTCTTACAGAGGAAGTCATAGTAACTCTTTTGTTGCCTACTTGGTAGAAGTTAGTTAAATGTTTTTTTCAAGAATTCTGGCTTTTTACAAAGATGCTTTGGAGCACTGGAGAGTGTTAGGGCAGTTTAGTCCTCTTGGGGAGAATGGATAATGTGCTAGGTGCGGAGGAGCATGGAAATCACATGGAGAATTCCTTCATCTTCTTAGGAAAATCTCATGGCAGCTTCTCTGCAGGCTTTCAGAGGTTCCCTGACCACCTTCTGACTGGCTTGCTTTATAAACTTTCAGGCAAAAAGCCTTGCTTGGCTTAACACAGCTTTATTCTGGGCATGCCATGCTAGTGAAGGCAGTGGAGAAAGCAGCTGTCTCCAGCCATGTGCTGTTTTTGAGGATGCAAAACTTTGCAGAGACTTTTTTAGGGGCTCAAGATTTAGTTCCAAGATTACATTTAGTTTTCTGTTTCTGATGGGTGGGACAGATATCCTGATGCCTTAGATGAGACCTTCAGTGATGGACGGCAGCACCAAGGTATCACAGCCAGTATTTTTATTTTCATCTTTCTTTGACTTTCTTATATAGCTGATACCTTATTTGTGCATGCTCCTTCCCTGTGCTGGGCAGAGCTGTCCTGAACCACTCTGTGCTCCCAGGGCTCTGGTTTCATCCTCTGCTTCTCATGACACCCAAATTGCTGATTACTTGTCTGCTGACTTTTTAAGGATCTGAATGTGGCTTTTCATGAATCTGGATGTTTTTCTTTCATTGGACTTGGGAAGCCCTCAGGGCTGAATTGGGACCTGGACTTTGCAGCAGTGAGTGCAGAGCAACTGGTGAAGGCTTTCATGCCTTGCTTGCAGGATGTGAGTACTTGTGGTGGGGTCTTGGTGTCTCTCCTTTGTCATCTGGTAGCTTCTTTCACTAGATTTTGATTTCAGCTGCTTAGGAAAAATGTCAGCAGCTCAGCATGTGGGGAGCTGCATGTGCACCTGGGGTTGTTCTGTTGTGTTTGTTTTAATTTTGTGTTCTGTAATTTTTTTGAGGTATTGCATCCAAAAGTGGTGAGTGCCTCCAAGAGTGTGCCCAGGGCAAATTGCCCGAATCATGCTGATACCCAAGGAATTTGTTGAGATCTTTTAGGATCTCTGGATGTTCCTTAGGTATTTGAAGTTAAGAGGAGGGAACCAACTGGCTGGAAGGTGATTGGCCAGGGGCGGTTGGATGGGGCTGCTTTTTTTTCCTCCCCTCCTGGGCCATCAAACCACTGTCAGAAAGCACTAAGGTCTTCAGTGGAAAACCAGCTGTTGTCATTTCTCAGCTCTCCTCACTGCAAATTGGCGAGCACCCCATTTCTCCTGTGTTTGAAAGGCTGAGGTGGTGTGGCCCAAGTCTGACAAGTGATAACTAGGGAGCCTCGCTGTGTTCTCTGGGGCATTCCAGCTGTAAGCTGGCCCTCTAAAATGAGCAAGGAAGTGGCTTCCAGGCTGAGGTATCTGGAAAATATCAAGGGGTAGGTGACAAGGTGTGTAAGGCAAGGGCCACTCCGAGCAGTGAGAGTACTCCAGAAACCTGGCAGTGACAGAAGTGAGAGAGGGACTGGATGCAGCTGGAGATGGGCTGGAGCAGAAACTCTGTGTCCAGTCTTTCCCCTCTTTCTAGGGGAGGCTCAGACCCACTCTGCATTAAATTAGTGTTTGTCTCAGCCTGCTTATCTGCTGGCCAGCCCATACACTTGTTCCAGATGTTCTTATCTGAAAACCGGAGATGCACCTGAAATTGTCCTTCCAGGATTTGGAAGCTTTTTTGTTAAAGCTAGCTGTCTGCTAGTGTTTCCAAGGACACATCACACTTTGAAATAATGGTATTAAAATAATTGCTTTTGAAATGAAGGAAGGGTCATGTGCCCTACATCAGAAATTCCTCTTACGCTTATTAATCCAGTATATAAATGTCATGGCTTACATCCACAGGGTGTTTATATTGAATTTTTAGCTGCATCAATATCTCTTGCTCCTCAGAATAAATGCCATATAATCTGGTAATGAGCAATATTCTTAATTTAGAAACCAAAAATAGGACATAGACTAATCTGAGTTACTGGAAGAAAGTAGGAAATAGCCTTACCTCATGAGGGGAGAGCAAATTCGGGTGAATCATCTAGTGTTTAGTGTAATGGTAAGGCCGGAGAATTTTGATTGTTTCCCTAGGATGACACAACAATTGCCATATTCCAAAGGCCTGATCCTCCTGTGGTACACCTGTTCTGAGGTGTGTAATGGAGTAGTTGGGAAACACCCTTCTTTCCACACCCTAAGAATGTCACTGCCCACCAACTGGAGGTACATTAAGCAGGTAGGGATTTAGGTTCATGCCCTCCAACACTCTGTTTGAGGGAGATGAAGTTGTTCCTCTGAGACCTACAGTGGGCAGCACTGGCTGGGACAAGATGAGAATTTGGGAGTGGAATCATCTTTGCTGTGACAGGTGGGCATCATCCAAGATCTCTAATGTCTGGAGCACCTTCCAATCTGACACCTGAAGGTGCTCCAGACATTTCTCATGCCCTTAGCAACTGTTCTTAAGTAACAGCAGCAGAACCAATAGTCATATAAGCATCAGTGGCTAATAAAGTCAGTCCCTAATACACTAAGGGTGGTAATACTGCAGGATGTCCCCATGGGGTGATGACTCAGTGGCCAGTGCTTGTTTTCTCTACACCATGAGGGGCATAGGCTGTTAACTTTTAGCTCAGATGCTGAGTGCTGGGCAGATGGGTGAACTTAGTTCAGTAGAGGCTTTCTGTGACTCATTGCATTTCCCAGACACAGCCTGGTCTCCCACCCTGTGAACTCCCTCAGTGCAACACACCTGCACTTGTTTGCCCTGATTCACTGAGTGATTTTTGGTTTGTGTTTTGCATGCAGTAACAGTGGCTCTGTGTAACCCTAAGTAAATTCTGCTTTGAAATATCTTGGTAAGGAAGTTACCTTTCTATGTGATGGTGGTGTCACACTGAACTAGAGTGATGTGTTGCAAGGTCCATATTGGAAGTAAACGCGTCTTTGTTGCAGACTTGGTGTGAGTTTTGGAACTTCACTGTTTCCCATGGTCCCAAACACACACACACACACCCCCACCCAGAGCTGTGCTCTGGTGGTGCCTCTAAGTGGAGAAGGAAGGCAGATTGTCACAACACTGATTGAGATCTTTGTGAATATTTGCTCCTGTTGTGTTTGTGGCAGAGGCCATGTCTGGCAGATGGTCTGAAGTCCGTTGCGGTGAGGAGAGGGCTGCTATTTATTACTGATAGCACCCACAGATTGCACAAAGCTGCCAAGATCTGTGTTTTGAGGTCCTCTTTTGGTCACTTGGTCAAACAGGAATCCGGTGTAAAGCATGTTCTCAGCAGCATTGACTTCAGTGGCATTAAAAACATGCTTGACATCAAATGTGGGCTTGTGCAAGTTGCTGATCTCAGGCTGGGTGGGTCTTGCTGAAAAGCTCCTGTGCCGACAGAGAGACTGTCGCTATTTCAGGCTGTGGTTCTGCTTGGCTGTCAATCCAATTTAAGGGGACCAGATTATAAACACTGTGAAATGCTGAGCTGGTGCAAAGCTGCTTTGCTGATAAGGAGCTGTTCAAAATATTTGGAAAGTTCAACTCTGCTGTGGGACTGGGCAACCATTCCTGGCTCCACTCCCAGGGCTCAGTGCCAGGGGTGTTTTGGCTGGTTTGCCTGCTTGGCTGGATGTGCCAAGTGGCCAAGGCTTGACATGCCCTCAGTGTCACTGTGCCTGAGGGACACTGGGGGATGGCAGTAGTAAAGCAGCCATCCTGGTTCTGCCATCTGGGCAGTGAACAGCTCTCTGTTCCTGTGAGGACAGAAACATAGTGTGGTGCATCCCATCGGGTGCTGCAGCATTTCCAGGAATACCAAAACTGAGCTTACGGCAGCTTGGTGTCCTTGTATCTGTTCCCAGCTCCCAACAGGAGATGAAGCTCTGATAGGTGGGAATGCTGCATCACTGTCTGAGGAAGAGCTTTGTTGACTGTCAATGTTTCAGCCCCAGAATAGTCTGGCAACAGAGCAAATTGGCAGCTTGCAAGTGCTTGCAGGAGCCTCTTTGTGGATTTGGTTGCATTGTGCTCCAAGACCTCAGCAGAGATTTCCACGGTTCCTCCCTTGCCCTTGTCCTGACTGTTGCCCTTTCCCACCCTGTCCTTCACAGTGCAACAATGTGCTAGTGTTTTATTGCTTCCCTTTAAGATTTTGAGCACTAATGGAATTTATAGAATCATAGAATGGTTTGGGTTTGAAAGGATGTCAAAGCCTATCCAGTTCCAACTCCCTGCCATGGGGAGGGACATCTTCCACTATCCTGGGTTGCTCAGAGCCCTGTCCAGCCTGGTTGTGGGCACTTCCAGGGATCATGGGGCAGTCACAGCTTCTCTGGACAACCTGTGCCAGGGCCTCAGCACCCTCACAGGGAAGAATTTTTTTTATTAATATCTAAACTAAACCTCCTCTCTCAGTGTGAAGCCATTCCGCCTTATCTGTCACTCCAGCTCCTAATGAAGACTCCCTCTCCAGCTTCCTTGTAGGCCCCCTTCAGATATTGGAAGGCTGCTATGAGATCTGAATGAAGCTTTCTCTTCTCATGTTTTTTGATCAAGGAGTGTGTCATGTATAAAGTTAACACCTTTGTATCCTGTGAGTGTCCAGAGTAGCTACACTTGAATGTTCCCACTCCTCTGTAGCCTATCTCATAATTTCCCTTAGGGACCTTCTTTGCAGCTGTGCTGCCATTCACAAAATCTCTGCCAGCTGTGCTGCAGTGCTCTGGGCAGGGAATTGGGAGGAGTGATGTGCACAGTCCAGCATGAACATGGTATTGTGTCCTCCGGATGGCTCCTGCAAGCGTGCACCTGGATCAGATGCCTGATGCCAAGGGGTTCCTGGTGCCTGGGTGCAATGTTAAGGTGTGTTTGTTTTCCTGTTAGGAGGACATTGTCAGCCAGTGCTTATACCCCTCTCACTAAAGGTAGGGGCAGGACTGCTTTGAGCAACTGAAATAGCTGCCTGTTGAGAGGATGGGAAAGGGAAGCCCAACAGCATTGCTACATCAGGAGAAACTAAGAGTGCAGTCAGTTCTGACAGCGAGAAACCGTGTAGGTACACAACAAACAGCAGTAATGGGCTGCGTCTGTCTCCTCTAATGCTTCCCCTATCTGATCCGTTGTCAACATGTGTTAATCTCTGCTGCCACAGAACATGGAGACAGCTCTGAGGTGTGTGCTGTTAAGGGTGTGTGCTGTGTATAATTCACAGAGTGTTGTGACAGCCCTAGCAAATGCCGTGATCTGTGCCAGGGAGCACTGGGATATGGCTGCGTTATCTCCTGTGTTATCCAGGAGGAGTTTGGAGCCTTGCTGGCATTACAGCAGGAGAGGGAACATGTGTGGTCATGTTACCCTCAGTAGACATTTGCATGTGGCTGTTTGGAGCACCAGGTTGCTGGCCCACAGCCACACCAGCATCTTGGGATCTTGTCAGATCTTGCAAGCAAAGGAGCACCAGGCTGGGTCACAGTTCTTGGACAAGAAGTTTCCAGGGAACAAGCTGCTGATGCAGAGATACCACTGACGTACTTGTGGTGCCCTGTGTGTTCTGATATGCATGCAGGGTGTGTTCCTCTTTTTCTGTTGTTACTTGGTATTTTCTGACTTCAGAAGAATGCTACTACAATTCTAGTGTCAGTGAGAAATCAGTTGACTCTTCTCTCCCCCGTACCGTGGCCAGTTGTAAAGGATTTGAAATGAGTGTTTTGAAATCTGCAGAGGGGTATAGCATTGATTGTTTATGAGATAAAAATTGCTTAGGCACAAGCTGAATATCCACTTGCACTGAGCTTGGCTTTAGCAGCAGTGTGGAGCCATGCTTCAGATTCCTGGATGCTGTTGCTACATGGAGTGCTGTCTTTTTTCCTCACTGGTGCAAAGTTCCCACAAGTGAGACATTCCCACTGATAAGAATTTTACCCTAAGTTGAATGTGTGCTCTACCTGGGTAGGCTCACCCTTTAAAATAGCCTTGAAGACCAGAGTAACAGGAGTCCCAACTCAGATGAGCAACTTTTAACCTAAGCCCTTCAGGGTGACTGGTTTAGCTAAGCTGTTTACTTCACCTTCATGTCTGTCTTCAGTCAGGTTAACTCTCTTGAGTTTGGCAGCTGGAGTTGGGAAAATAATGGCTGTTTTACGGCATATTATTGGCAGACTGCTATGTACAAGTTAAAAATTGTTGACTAAGATGGAAGTTTCCTGCCTTGGCCCACAGTGCTGCAGTACCAGGAGAGCATCTTGGGCAGGGTTACCACAGGTTGAGGTGCTGTGTGAGTCCAGAGCAGGTGATCTCAGCTGCCAGAACCACTGCTGAGTATAGCCTGAGGAGTGCCTGTGGCATGAGAACTCACCAGTAACCATGTGGAATTGTTGCCTCTGGCAGGAAGGAGTATTGCAGCTGTCTGGCCATGTTCTGGCTTCTCAGTATTGGTTTCAGGCCTGAAGAATTCCTCTATCCCATGATCTGTTGGTTTTCTTCCTTCCCCCTGCAAGCTCCCTGGGCAGCCCAGGAAGCCGGAGCTCTGCCCTCTGGTCACAAGTCACTGGTCACTCACTGTGAGGCCGGTGGTGAATGTCTCCTCCTCAAGCCTTCAGGTGCATGGTCAGATCAGGTTGGCTTCATTACCTGTGTACTCAAGCAGGCTGCCTTTGGAGACATCCCAGGTACCTTACTCACACTATTTTCTTCCCTGCCAAGTGCACACTTGTGCTAAATCTCTTCCTTCCACTCCTCATTGATGGTTATGAGTGTGACTGGACATCAGCTCTTGTTTCATGGATACTGAGACTTAGTTTAGAAAAACAGGATGCCATGGAAGTAATTGTTTTGTTCATGTTGCTTTCCTAAGTCTTGATTTTTTAGACACAATAATGCAACAGGGAATTAAACTCCTACTTTTTGGAAAACTCCTATGTTTTTTATTAGCTGAAAATATGGATTAAGATCTTGCAATCTGTAAAATACTGCACATCATGCTGCTACATCTTGGGCAACGCTCCGTTTTCTTTTTAATGACAATTTAAATAGAATATTAGGGAAGAGGGGAAAAAAAATCCACTCCAAACCAGAGCACTGAAATGGCAATTTATAATTCTTGACATTTCTCAGAAAGCTGCTTACGATTATCTCCTTAAAATGGCAGATTTCGCCTGCAAGTCAAGTAGAGGAGCAGGAGCTGATATTTCATTAAAATACTAGGAGAGGCCTAAATGCATTTATGATCATTGAGATTTTTGCAGGGAACAGAAACTTAGAACTGCCAAAAGTTTTAATAAAGGGCAAAAAACAAGTCCCAAAATCCAACAGCATGACTTAGATACTTCCTCTGCCAGAGATCTCTGCTTGTTACCACACAGAGATACCTGTTCTGACATTTTTTTCCCTTCCTTTTCTTTGTGTGCTTATAAAAGCCCCAGTCTAAACTTCCTGACACAGGTCTGTACTACTCCCTCAGGTCCCATCCTTGGTCACCAGAGAGAAGAGATCATTGTCTGAAACACACTAGATAACATTTCAGTAGTGCAGGATTTCTAAGGTATTTCAGTACTTCCAAAGCTGTAGTGCACCAGAAGGGAGCACACTCATGTTAAGGGATGCATCCTGGGCTGCACCCAGGGCATCAGGGCAGGGGGGATTCTGCCCCTCTGCCCCTCCCTGCTGATCCCCCTGCAGGGCTGCATCCAGCCCTGGGCCCAGCACAGGAAGGACAGAGAGCTGCTGGAGCCAGGCCAGAGCAGGGACACCAAGGGGATCAAAGGGATGGAGCAGCTCTGCTCGGAGGAAAGGCTGAGGGATTGGGATTGTTCAGCCTGGAGAGGAGAGGGCTTTGGGGTGACCTCATTGTGGCCTTGCAGTGCCTGCAGGGAGCCCACAGGAAAAATGGAGAGACACTTGACAAGGGCCTGGAGTGACAGGACAGGGGGGCAGTGGCTTCACACTGACAGAGAGCGAGTTTAGATTGCATATTGGGCAGAAATTCTGCCCTGTGAGGGTGGGGGAAACCCTGGCACAAGGTGCCCAGAGCAGCTGTGGCTGCCCCATCCCTGGCAGTGTCCAAGGCCAGGCTGGATGGGGTTCTGAGCAACCTGAGATAGTGGTAGATGTCCCTGCCCATGGCAGGGGGGTGGAACAAGGTGATCTTTAACATCCCTTCCAGCCCAAACCATTCTCTGATTCTGTGATAGGAATTAATTTGCAAGAATAACAGTTTATCAACAAGACCTGAACCTCTCTGAGGTAAACCACCATGGTGTGTGGTTTTGCTGTGTCTTACCAGCAAAATCTTGAAGTGGATGAATCCATGTAGGAAAGTGGCAGTTTTGTACTGTAAGGAGGGTGGTAACTGAAGGGGTTTTGTAGCACAACTGGAGGGGTGGGTGCAGCAATGGATTTTTCTGTGAGCAGTTCAATGTGCTTGTGATGTAGAGCTGTCCCCATTTCTGTCCAATGACTGAAGTGTCAGCCATGCAGAGCTGCCAAAATGCCCCTGCTGCAGCCTGTTTCCACCGAGTGGCAAATAAATGTTGAGCTGTCCCTGAGAAGAGCTGTACTTACACAAGCCCTGTGTGAAGATGTGTGACAATTACACCCTGAAATAAGTGATGTTTCTTTTCCTAAACAGGGATGAAACTGTAGTTCGAATGTAAGGAAACATTCGTGCCAGTTTTGGATTTACTTTTCCCATTTCAAGCAGCGGGATAATCATGGCTGAGGCCTTGGCATCACCTGTATCTTCTGCAAGCCCAAACTAGACTTGCCTCAGTGGTTTTTTATGTTCAGCAGAGTTAAAGATCCTCCTCTAAGGAAGGATCGCTTCCTAACTTTAGCCAGGGAAAAACATCTTTAATCCTTGAGAGCTAAATGTAATGTCCCTGAAACCGTCCCTCCAGTGATGGCTCTGTAAACACATGGAAAAATACTCAGCCCCAAAACAGGAAGCTCAGGAGGCAATAGTTTTAAATAGTTATTTGTATAGATCTGTTATATATGAAGCAAGAACCAACATTTTAAAACTGATTTCGTGCTTGAGAACATGCAGGATTGTCTCCAGGTAATTCCATTGTCTCCTCATATACCGCAAAGGATTTGGCCCAGATGTTCATGTGGCTGCTGAGGAAGCTGCTAGTTCATTATGAGAAAATGCAATGATTTGTGTACTTCTGTTCTTTGGTGTTGTGGTGTGAAGCTCTACTTCCTCCTTGTTTCCCCCCTGCCCTCTTCCTAATTGCTGTCTGTCAAGTTCCACATTCCAGCTAGGGCATCGTGTGATTGGCAGAAGTTCAAAAGATGCTTCTCAGACCTGGAGTCATTGGCCTGTCCAGGTGTCATTGTCCCCTGAGACCCTCCCCCTCCCACCTGGTTGGTCTCTCACCTATCCTCTCCCTCCCAGCTCCCGGTGAACTTAAAAGGCGTTGAAGCCATGTGGTCCTTGTCTGTTGGAGTAGTTACCGAGATTCAGAACTGTATCACCCTGGAATAAACTCTGAGTTTAACTTTCCGGCAGAACTCGCTCTCTTTCTCTTCACCATCGCCTGAACTTTTTTCACTAGAGGTAAACTGAGTTCCTACTTCGCATGGGCCCATTCCGAGTGCATGGCTGCAACTGCCTGCGAGCTAAAGGTGTCTCTGAGGAGAAATATCCCCAGCAGTCATCTCTAGCACAGTGCAATAAATACTTTGGGGTGGGGTTTTGCATTCTTCTGGTTGGTTTGTTTCCTGTGGAGTTTTTTTGGCATGGTAGTAGCCACAGTTCTAGGATCATTCTTTTATATCAATGGTTCCAAAAAGGTCTTCGATGGAAGCACAAAACCTGGTGCATCTTGCCAGCCACCCCCTATCAGTTTCCGTGGCAACAAGTGTTTGGGAGTTGGGATGAGTTTTTCCCTTTGCCTCTTAAGAAAACCATTGAAGATTATCAGCTCACTCCAATTAAAACATTTAAGGGCTTTGCCAGCCTCCTCCTTCCTGTTGCCTTCATGCACTGGGCACTTCTATTAATCACAAATTGCCACTTGATGGCAGCAAGTCAGTTTGAGTCCTACAGGTTAAACTTGTGTTGTTCTTTGGGACCAGGTTCTTCAGCCACAGGTAGGAGCTGGAGGCGTACCCTGGTTCTGTTAGACCTTTGATACATGAAGAACTCCTCCTTGGCCAGCTGGTATAGTGAGAATCAGCCTATGGTTAATATATACCTTTCTTTCTATGGGACTGAGTCTTGCCCCACCACCCCCAAAGGTTGGGAAAGTGTGAAACACTTTCAGTGTCTGCTTCTTTTAGCATCAGATGTCTAATTTAATTTGTATGTAAGTAGGAAAACTTTGAAGTGTGGTCAAAATACAAAGGGAAAAGTACTTCAAAGAAGTGTAACATTATAAGTGTATCTGATCCCTCAAGGTTTTTGAAGCTTTATCTTGAGATTATATATTCAGAGGAAGATTTGTATGGAAATACTGAGGGTCATTAATGCATGCAAGCCTTTATGAATGTTGGCCTTGAACTATTCTGTGCTAGTTTTGCTTTCACATGGTGGCAGGTGAGTTCTCCTTCACCCATCTGTCTGCACTGTCAGTGTCCCTGACACAGCAAAAGTTAACATGGTCCCTGAGGGGGAAACCAACGCAAAACTGTTACTGAGTGAGACTTGTTCAGCACTGTTATCCCATGATCAGCAGAGGTCTCTGGTATGGCTGAACAAAACCACAATGTGTAAACTCCACAAACTTCTGATTTGCATTGGTTGCTCTACTGGAGTCCAAGTTGGTCTGTGGTGCTGGATTACAGGTTTCTAATAAATACCTTGAACTTTGGGAGAGTTCAGATCTTGGAGCTGAGCTTTGTTTTAGGGTTGGGCATCCACTCCTGTACAAACATGCCCAGCTGTGCTGGAGGAGGATTTTGGCATTGAAGTTTTTAATTGTAGGAATTATATTAGCAGTTCCCAGTGCTCAAGGCGGGATGTCTGTGTATATGTGCAGGAGGAGCTAATTAGATGTGTATAAATAATGGGCTTAGGAGCTTTTAATCCTGGATGTATTGTTCCATTCTTGCTATCATTTCTTACAGTGAAACTGTTGAAAGTTAGAAAAATATGAAGTTACACAAGAGCCACTTTGTCACAATACAACTTTGAAACAACAGTGAGATTTCTTTTGGTCTTTCTATGTCATAAAAACATCTTTGAATTTATTCAGTGTTTTAATAAAAACATCTTAAAATATTATTAATTTTTAATATTGTTTTTGAAGGTTTATTTTAATTAGATCTGTAGGTCAAGGGAATGGAAACAGTTGAACAGTCAGGATTTTTTTCTCTATTACAGCCTTTAAAAAAGTCAGGTGATCTTGCTTCCCCATGCCTTCCTTCCCTTCTATGCCTTACTATATTTCATGTTAAATAAGGGCTTTCTGTGTTCAAACTTTCAGGATATTCACAGATCACAAAACTTTCTTCAGCAACCATGTGCCTCAATAATGCTGTTCTTTCTTTATGAAAACTAATATCCTGCTGGAATGACTCCTCTGGAAGACCTGGAGTTTTGAGAGAGTTTGAGGAATAAAACTGGCTTTCCAGAAGAGTCTGTAAACCTGACTGGCTTAAACATGTGGCAGATATTTAATAATGGAGAGGGGCAGTTCAGCTCTTGCATGTGATGGTATTTCTACATTATTGTTGTTGTCATGGGATGTAGCCACACCTAAGTTTGCTTCAGACCTGTTGACTTGGATCGTGGCCCCACTTGTGCTGTGTGCTAACCCATCTATTGCTGATCCTGTGCCTACAAAGAAAATTTTGGAGCCCCTTACTTCAATTAGACTGCTCTGGATACCCAAACCAGGTGATTTATAGGTGTATTCACACTGAACTGCTGCAATTGGGCTGTAAATTTTGTTGTAAACTGCTCCTACAAGTAATCTTCTTCTCCATTTTAATGTGTTACAGCCCTGCTGCTAAAGGCAGCCCACTGTTGGTAAGGTCAGTAATAAACCACAGTTTATTGTTGTATCTAAAGAAACAGGCATTTTTCATTGTTCTATATAATAAAAAAAAATCTGTTTCACCCTTAGAATGCCTGTAGTAAATAACTCCAGTCTCAGTACCTTATTATCCCAGAGAAGTCCATGTAGGTTTTCAGCAGCTACAGTTCTGCTCCAGCTGGGTATCAGACGTCTCTTGATGCAAGCATGCCTTAATTTTCTGAGTGCTAAGATTTTTCTTCATCTCATGGACTGCATCTTCTTCAGCTGCAAAGCCAGCACTTTCTGCTCATCTTACTGATGGGGTGAGGGGTGGGATATTGCCCCCTCCTACATATGCCCAGATGCCTGACCATGGGATGGAGAGTGGCTGCTCCCTTCCATCCCTAGACCTTTCTCTCTTAGAGGGGAAGCAGCAGAAAGAAGACACTTTCTTCTTTTCCGGCCTTTCCCCCCCCCCCCCCCCCCCCCCAGTTTCTTTCCTCTTCCTGCTGCAGGAGAAAGAGGAGAGTGTAGGGCTCGGCCCAGTAGTGTTTAAAGCTCTGTTCCTGCAGAGACCACAGCTCTGGCTTGCTGCTGATTTGCTGCCTCCCTCTGCCTTGCTGGTGAAGCCCTCCTACCCTTCAGTATCAACCATGAGTGTATTATCCTTACCCATGTAGCCCTCCAACCCACCCCAGCATTGTTTCCATTCCCCTAGCACTGATGTCTTTGTCTTGTGAACTCTGAGCCCCAAGCACAACTCAGCCCCTGCTTCACTGAGATTTTTTGCCTTGGGTGATGCTGGAAGCTGCAGGGCCCCAAGACTGAAACCACCTTTCTGCAAGAGATGGTGAGGAGGTGTCAGTTGTGCAAGAGGAGGATGGAGAGGACGACATCTCTACCCCTAAGAGCCATTTGTAGGCTTTCAGGAGAAAGGAATGAGCAGCAGAAGAGCTGTTTCCTGTGTCCTGGCTGCTAAATTGCTTCTGTGCTGAGGAGCAAAGCTGGCACAAGGGTGGACACACGGCTCCCCAGCCAAGCAATGGTGTGGGCAGCATATGGTTCCTTAAAGCTGCACTGTAGTGGTAGTGGGGGTTTGGGGATTTGTTTACTTGCTACTCACCAGTGCAGCATTCAGAAGAGAAAGGCCCTCTCTTGGAGCTGAGAGCACACAGCTTTGTACTTCATCTCTTGGCACTGGGACTTTGGTGTTGAAAAAGCAAGACAAAATCAACAGTGCTCTGCTCCCTGGCTGAAAATAAAAAGGAATAAAAAACTTTGCTTGCTCCAGTGTTACTGGAATCCCTGGAGCTGTGCTTTCCCTAGGGATTGGAGAAGAGATGTGGGGAAGAGAAGTAGTTGAGAGAAAGTGTAGGAAGGGCAGTGCTGGGAAAATGCCCTGTCTGTGCATGCCTCTTCTTCACTCTAACATACATGAGTGACTCTGGAGCTGGGCAGTCAGCACAGGCTGTGTCCCAGATGGTCCTGAGGGGATGAGGGAGTGCATTCCCACAGAGCCACACTGCCTGGGCAAGAGGTATCCCATCGTTGTGCAGCCAGGCAGTGCCTTGCTCTGCAGGGTCTGTGGCAGCTCTGGCTGGCAGTGGAATAGCACATTCTGCAGTTATCAAATGTCAGAAGTCACTGGGGAGAACAAACACACTTTTCTAAGTGTTTTGCCCATGAACCACTTGTCCCTTTTCGAAGCTGAGAACTAATGCAAAATTTGAAGTCTGTGTTTTGAACCCACTTTGAGTATTTCAGGAATGTCAAAGGTAGAATTCCATTTTTAATAGTGGTTAAAGTCCGTGTGCTGCCTAAAGCAGCTTGTCTTGATGTGGACTCTCAGACTCCCAGTTGTGCTACCTAAACAAAGGCTGTTAGCATAGCTCCAGTGTGAGGTATTGGCAAAGGGCTTCAGTTTAGGAGAAGATTAAGAGGTCCACAAGTTTTTGAGGAGAAAAAAAGAAAATCCAAGGGAAAGTTAGCCCACAATTTATTGTTTTTCACTTTCCCCCTATTTTTTACTCATTAAAATTCAGTCCCATTCTATTAAAAGGCAAAAAAAGAGATTCCTTAACCAAGTTGAATTTTACTCTGCATCATTCTTAAAATGCCAGGAGAGTTGAGATGGTAAATTGTGTTGTGGCAGTGGTGCAGTGGTGGGACTGGCAGCCTCAAGTTCTCAGAGATCACGAGTCTTTGAAAAACAAAAGTATCCTCACACACAAACATGTGCTTCAGATATCACACTCTTGTTTTGCATATCACTCCTGAAAGGTAAGTCTTCACACAGCAAAATCAGAGGCAGATAGAAGGGGAAAGATGCAATACATACACATATTTTCCATTTGTAACAGTTGATGCTGCAAAATTACAAGGCATTGGATGTTTTTGTTGTTTTCTGCAGACACTTATTAAAACACTGTTCAGGCTAAATGCATTTTATTTATTTATGGACTTTTTATGAGTGGTGCCCTCTATCTCTGCTTTGTGGGGTGTCAACTCTAAAAATGTGCATCTGGAAACTCTTAGACACTAAGGTCCAAAATCTAGAGCAAAATCCTTTCAAATCTTCAAGGTTTGTGAATTTGACCTTTGGATGCAGTTCATTGAAAGAAAGCAGCACAAGCAGTGAAATGGCATCTAAATGTGGGTCAGTGCTCAGGACTAGGTGGGTTTTAAGTTATTTTCGAGAACTACCTCTTGGCCTGTCACCCAACAGTGCCCCTTTTGTTTAATAGCCTGTGTGGCCACAGTGTGTCGGTAACATGTTGCTGGGGAATGTGAGGCATTTCCTTGCTTGAATTAGCAGTCTTGGAGTCAGGGATGAAAATCTCATTTGTTTTTCTAATCAGTGGACCCAAGCAAAACAAGTGAGAACATAATACACTGGTTCTCAAGCTTTCTGAGGTGAGAAGTTGAAGACTATTAAACAGTTAACCAGTAAAGCAGGAACAGCTTGAAGTGGTCTGTGGGGGGTGGTTTTTGTTTTGTTTTGTTTTTTTACAAGGCTTCATTTGACTTTGGATTGCTTGTGTGAAAAGAGTGTAAGTGAGTTTGAAGGGGGTATGCGGACAGGTAGGACAGGTATTAGCATCACACAGCTGCCGTGCAGGTAAGGAGCTGCCTCCCTGTCACAGCACTCAGAGCTCACAAAACATCACCTGCCAGTGTAAAATCCGGGTTTCTAAATTTCCTTTCAATTGCAACAACAACAAAAAAGCTGCGGCCGTAGGGTAGCAGAGATAAGCAACCGGAGTGATTTCAGTGCTGGAGACGCAAATAAAGGATTTGTTTTGTAAGAGGATACGAATCTAAGCCATAAACCTTGACTCAGAGACTTCGGGTGTTTACGTAAGCTGTTTGCTGTGTATGCATCTCTGTCAAAGGATCTCAAGGATGCTTATCTTGTCGAGGCTGAGCTTTTGATTTACAACCAGAGTGTTTAACAAATGTTAAGGCAAATTGCAGAATGCAACTCAGCTGGCTTGTAGTAAAAGTTGTGTGATTTGAGGTTTCTCCCAGGTATAAACATTTATATTTTGGAAGGACTTCTGTGTTTTGTGCTCTTCAAAGTAATTTCTACAGCTTGAAACCTTTTATCTTGACACGTTTCTTGCGTACTTATGGGATGGGCTTTTATCCTCAGTGTGCTTCCATTCATTTTTATCAATTAAAGGAAATAAATAGCCTTTGTTGTATAATAAAGAAATAATGAAATCCAGGGAACAAAGAAAGGATCTAAACTTAGGGAAAAAAGGGACATTTGTTGCTTTGTTTGTAGTCCTGCGTAATAGGAGAGCAGTATTGCTTTGATGTCATTGACTACAGCTCAGCAAATTCAAAAATAATTTTAATTATAAAAATAAATAGACATAATCAGTTTAAAGTAAGCCTTTGCCAATGTTTGGGTTGTTTTTATCCATAATAATGTTATGGATACACCTGGCTCCACATGATGACCTTGGGTAAGGGGGACAATGTCTGAATTACTTGGCTAAAAGCATAACTGAGACCTTACTAGATTCCCATCCCTGCCTCAAATGAAGATATTTCTCTGTATTATTCCACTGAGGTATTTCCAGCATTTCCTAACTTGACTTTTAAAATTTAATTTGTTCTTTTCTTTCAAAACACCAGAGCAATGTATTTAGCTAGCATCCATTTTGTTTTTTAGTTTCTTCTTCCAGGCTTGGAAGAAATGAAATGGAGTCGTCATTTACATTAGAAGAAATGTTAATGACTCGTAGTGTAAATTACCCAAATATATTCATTAGTAAACTGGTACTGACTGGTGGCACTGTAGCTGAGCATCTTCAAAACATCCCATGAGAAACTGTGCCAGGGATTTGGATTGAATTAATTTGAAACTGCAATTGTGATTGAAATGTATTTTGTAAATAAGTCTCCATGTGTTTGTGTTTCTCTTCTGGCCTGCCAGAAAAAGCAGAAATAGATGTGTCTAAAATGGCATTTGTCTTCATGAAATAGAGCTTTATTTTGTAAAAGTTAATTGCTAAGGATGTGTTTAGTGTAGTGAGGCAAGAGAGATGAATTCAGAAGTTGCTTTAGGCCTCTCATGCAGTCACCTGGTCCATGTAGCATTGAGAAGGCAGGACATGGATTGTGACAGCATTTAGGGTCTTACTTTTGCTGTGGAACAAGTTCTTTTCCTCCACTCTTCCCCAGAAAAGATGACTGCAGCTTCTTAGCTTTGTTATTTTACTTTTGTGGCAGGCTGCTCTGGGGTGACAGCCGGCTCTTGGGGGTCCTCATTTACTCTCAACAGCCCTCAGAAACAGGCCCTAATCAAGGTTTTTAATTTCTGTGTATCAAAATTTCCTGCTTTAAGGAGTGTTATGTGTGAATGGCAGAACTGGGAAACTTAAGTCATCCATCTTACTGCATCATGTCATAAAAATATCTGTTGCTGATGCTTTATTTCCCAACACTGAGCATTTGGAGCCCATGTGCACAAAGAGGAAGGCGAGCGGGACAAAAGGCCAGCCCTCCCTTCCTCAGAGCGGTGACATCCAGGGCATGGTGTGTCCTCTGGGCCTTCTGGCCTGCCAGAAGGCAGCTGATTCCCTTTAACTCTGTGAACCTCTGGGTTTTAAAGTGTAGTGTGTTTTACAGGTGGAGATCCAGAATGAGACACCCCCAAAATAACAAAAAAAGGGGGCTTGAAGATGTTGGCCCTCGGTGCCTCTGTGTTTGCCGTTTGCTCTAGGAAAGAGGCAGCCTCTGGGTGGGAAAACTACCATTTCCTATGTATGTAAAATGCTTGAGCACTTTTTTTTTTCCTTCTTTTTGAAGTCTCCCATCTTAATTAAGTATCAGATTTTGAAATCCATATCCAGGCAGCTCTCCAGTTTGCATCCAGCAGACTGCAGTTCCATTCACAGAGCGTCTTGTTGGTTTTTTTTTTCCAGCTTTCCTTGTGTTTATTTGCAGGGCAGCGTTTTGTTTTCTCTGTAAGCTGTTTGGAATACGTCTTCACCAGCACTGTAGCCAGAGGGTTTGTATGTCATTCAAAAATAAAAATAAAAAAATCTCCACCTACTGAAAAGTGAACAGCACAGCCCTAGCAACCGGCTGGTGCGTTTGAACCAGAGGAAGGGACATTAAACAAGTAAGACCACATTATGTCTTCTCTGTTACAGCCAGGGATGGGGTAGAAATGCCAGCTAGTAATAAGATAAATCATAAGTGATAGTGGAGAGAGCTGCATTTGTATTTTATTTTTGGTTTTTTTAATGGAGGCTTGTAAATACAAGCTTGATGAAGCAATGCTTGTTCATGTCGGCATGAGCAGGGTATTCAGCTGGGAGCTCTAAAAGGGGAATCTGCCTCTATACTAACAGCCCCCCCACACCCCACCTGGCACTGGTTGTGCACACAGGAAGGTAAGTGTTGTCATTTTCTTGGAAAGCAAGAGAAAACTTACTTTAAATTGTCTGTAAGGCAAGGAATTGTCAGTACTTTCCTCTCAGGTGTGTTGTCAGTGACCAGGGGTGGATTTCATGCGTCTGCCTCTCTGTCTCCTGTGTGCGCCTTAATATCTCATTTATCTGCCATGCCATAGATCAATCTGTGTTAAAATGATGCTTTTTCCCCTTCCTGCTTTTGTGGATGAAGGGAAGTTAAACTGCTTATCATCATTAGCTATGCATTATTTTCCTAAGGAGCTCCACTGCAGTCCTCCAGAAAGGATTTTTGTTCATGTTACCTGTGTAGTTTTCCTTAATCCCTGCCAAAAAAAAAACAAAAACCAAAGCCTTGAGTTTTCTGTTAGTTTTTTTTTTTTTTATTAGACCAAAGCCATAAAGAGGAAAGAGTTGGACATACATATTGGAAAAGCTCTGCTGCCTCAGTGGCCAGCTGAGGCTTTTTTCAAAGTTTGTGAATTCAGAGGGTGCCCTTCAGGAGGCACAGGGATTAATCTGCTGGTGTTTTATTGTTGTCCCCTTTCCTGTAGCCCACAGAGGGCTGTTGACTGCTGATTTGTGTATCTTTGGCTCCCTCTGCATCTCCCCTTTCCACCCTTTTCTCCTGGGGTTTGTTGTCTTTTCTGGTTCCATGCAGTTTGGTCTTTTGCTCCCCTGATTTTTGAAGTCCTCTTTGCCCTCTGCCCGCCCCCTCCCTGCATGCTGGTAATAGTTGTGCAAAGACCAAAAATAATTCTATGCCTTTGCTAGGGAAGGATACTTCCAATATTATTTTTCTGTCACAGTAATTTTACTTCTTGGCTGCTGGATGTGCTGCACTGTGCTGGGAAGATAGCCAGAGCAGGATGTGCTGTTCCAGGCTAGTTTTCAATGGCCACTTTTAGGACCAAATAACCAGGGAAATGGGATTTTGTTGCGTCATCCCCAGCTGTTCAGCTTGGGGGCTTTTTGTTCTTTTTGATTTCACCTCTCCAAGTTTCTCAGCTGTGGGCTTGGTCAGGCTGCTAACAGATGCTCTGTGAGTGGTGGAAGAGTTTTTGGAGGTCTGTGTGTTTGCAGGGTCTTGCTTCAGTAAGTTTTATCTTTAAATTTCTCCCTACTGCTCTCAGCAGTGCAGCTCCTTCAGGAGTAGCCGTGGAGGAAGCTCTGTGCAAACCGATGTGTCTTTCCTTGGAGGCAGAGGCAGGTAACCTGGAAGTCTCTTGGATGCTGTTGGTACCACTGTCTGCTCCCATTAGTAGGGCTGCCTTAGGGATTTCTGACAACCATGGACAAACCCCTTGTTTAGGAAAGCAAGGAGTGCTTTTGGCAAACGTCAGGAGTGGTTGTTCCTGGATGAAGTGCAAGGTTAGTGATTTTTCTGTGCCTACAAACCATGGCTATATTGTGCAAGTATAAATTAGCAGTTGTAGTTGTACAAATTAGCAGAACTTGTCCTCAGTTCATGCATTTCCTTGCCAGAAGGTGAGAATCAAGGGGTGTTCTGTGAACAAATGTGGTTAGGAAGCACTCTGTTCCTTTGTGTGTTTTTAGCCTACATATGCTTTTCCTACCAGCCTCCAGGACTGCATTTAATTCTTGATCATGAGCTGCACTGAGCTCACTGTGATGCTGAGGTGGGAAAGCACCACTGGAGCTCTCCAGCCCAGCCCCTGCCCCAAGCGGGGATGCCCAGGACAGGCTATGTAGGGTCCAGTTGGGCTGTGAGTAGCTCCAAGGTTGGAGACCCCAAGAGGGCAACCCTTTCTATTACTTGCTATCCTCATAGTAAAAAAGCTTTTTAAAATGGTTTCTTTTTATTTAGGCTTTTTTTTTTTCCCTCTCCCCTTTTTAATTCTAATGTGAACTTCCCTATGTTTTTACATGTGTCCATTGCCTCTTGCCACATCACTGGGCACCTCTGAGAAGAGCCTGGCTCTGTATTCTTCACTTGCCCCGTGAGGTGTGTATGCACTTTGAAAAGCTCATGTACACTTCTGACTGCCAAACATTGATTAGCTTCTGTGGGTTTGTGGTTGCTTTGTGCTGTTGGTCTTTTCCCACTTAGAGCTGTGAGGAATCATTGTTTTGCCTGGGGCTGTAAAAGCCCTGGGCTTTCTCTGTGTTCTTTGCCCTTGGAGGGAAATCCACAGCAGATTGTTCACACTCTGCCTTCATAGACTCCCATATTTGAGCAGGACCTGGTATCAGAGCCAGGAAATCTTAAGCAGATAAAAAAAGAGACTGTCTTCAGTGTTGTCCAAATTAATGTGTGTGTAAAAGCTGCATTTTCTGCTAATTTTTATCAGATGTGGAGGCACCGAACCAGTTGTCTTGTAGGATCTGCATATTCTGGCAGGTCTTATACTGATTGAAGCTGAATGTTTACATTATCTTTAAAACTGGGGGCTTCCTTCTTGAAGGCTGAACGTCTTCAGTTACAATGCTACTGCAGTTTTTAAGATTTGCAACATCCTCACTTAAAGGTATTTTGACTGTTTAAAGTTCTCTTGGTTTTCTGACTCTGCCAACCTTGTAATAAAACCAGGCATTTGCCAAAAGTGTAGCAGTCTTTGTGCTGTTGTTCAAAAGTTACCTTAGGGTTTGGACCTGTAATAAAAATGTTGTTGTGGAAGATTAAATGTTTGTTGGCATTTTAAGGATAACGTTTCAGCAAAGCCGGCTGGCAGCCTCCAGTGAGCCATCTCCCAGCTGGGTCAGACCAATAAGGTGACTCGTAGGAGGGAAAAATCAGTTTATAATGAGGATTTTTGTTTAGCTTTGTTTTTTAGTAGACTCTTTTCCAGAACTTATGCCAGAGGTACTGTGAACGACTTTCTTAATTGCTCATGTTGGGGCAAATGTCAGCAGTGGTGTGGCCTAATACAAAAACCAAATGGCAGGGCATGCGAAGGTTAAAGTGAGTTTTCCTTCCTGCTGTTTGTTTAGCTTTGTTCCCTAGCTGTATTTATAGCAGAGGCAGTCTCATGTGTATCAGATTAAAGCTAAGGCAATCTGGGCCGTGTTGGTGGTTTGTGTGTCAGTTGTGGTGGGCTGGAGGGATTGGGAATGCCTCTGACCCCTGCAGCTCCGCTTCAGCCAAGTTCCTAAACACCTGCTTAAAGTAACTTGTAGCCAATCAAGATTTCTGGTTTACTAGCTTACCTACAGGCAGCAGGTTGGGCAGGCTTGCTTTTCCAGCCTGCTGGAAATACTCCTTTGGGGACCACTTCTGGCTTGTAGATGTATGAGAGTGAGATCAGATTGCATTGTTATGATGTGAATCTGCTAAACTCAGAGCTGGGTTAGTCCATGCACACATGCTACATCCAGTGAGCTGTGGGCACCTGAGAGGTCCTGCCTGTAGGCGCACGGTTCCATGTCAGGAACTTCTGGATTGTCAGATATCCAGAAATCTCAGACAAGTGGTCAGACTTCTCTTTTTCTATTTCTTGGGGGGATAATTACAGCAGACACATATGGTTTGTTGCTGAATTGCAGCTCCCTTTTAGTGATAGAAGGCCTGTGTCTTCTCTGTGAGTTTCCTGGAAGTGCCATGTGGGATTTCTGAGGTGTTCTGTGGGATGCCCTGTCAGTGGCATAGACCTGTGGGCAGAGCAGGCCATGGGCCACTGGAATCTGGGTCATCAGCTTGGTGCTTTGATCCCTCGATCTCAGTCCATGCCTCGTGGTGAATACCTCTGGGTTTTATTGTGGCCAGCAAATGATCCCAGTTTTTCTGATATGACAGCAGTGATGCCTGAATTCAGAGAACACGCAGTGAAATTAAATTCTCTTTTGCAGATTAAATTGCAGACTTGAGGCTCTGGGCCAGCTCCCACCATCGACATTTTACTGCTCCTTATGGTGTAGCTGGTGATTGTTCCTGAGAAGAAAGAAGATGATGAGTGATGCAAGTGACATGCTCGCTGCAGCCCTGGAGCAGATGGATGGCATTATAGCAGGTAAACCCCTGAGGCAGGTGTTTATTTTGCTTTTTTGGGTCCTCCTTTCTGCCATTGGAGGACAGAGTTCCAGACAGAGAAGGGAATATGCAAGGAATTGCTTTTGGTGCCTTCTATTCTAGCTTAGAGTTAACAAATAACCAGAGTGCAGGGATTGCACAGACTCTCACAGGCTCCGTGGATTGGGTTTTCTCCTACCCTCTCTGAAAGGGCTGCTGGAAATGTCTGAGTGATGCAGCTCAGCTCCTGCATGGAGCACCAGGAGAGTCAAGGACAATAGTGGCTACTCTGAACTTCCCTCAACTCAGAAGAGTTAAAGCATTAATTGAATTTTCTTTTTCTTTCTTTTTTTTCTCTTCAAAATTGGAATGCTTTGGGTCGAAACTTTGGAACTGCCTTGAACATTAGAAAGTTTTGTAAGTACCTATAAATTGTAAGTTGCCCAGGGAGAGGCATTACAAAGAATACAACCTCTGCTTTTAAGCTGAGTCTAGTGAGTTAGAAAATAATATGAATACCCAACACATAGGAGGGAAAGATCAAGAAGTCAACAGTCAAAAATGCCCTTGCAAGTGTAGCAACACAGTTATAAAATTTTTAGTAGTTCCACTTAAGCAATTTTCCTTAGGGAAAAAAATAATCATACAGTGTGTGCTTTGAACAATGACTCTTCTCTGCCTAAAGATATTAAGGACACATAGCAGGAACAAATGCAAAGGGGATTCAGTTTGATCATGATGATCTCTAAAAATACATGTAAGCTGTGACTTCAGTAATTTCCATGAGTAGACTCTGGTATTTGGATCCGATCATGTATTTGGGTTTCCAAGAGCCCAAGTTGGTTATGGCAGGATGAGGTTTGATATAAAAACAAAATGTGATGTTGGAAGATTTAAGTCGCCACAGACTTCATTTAACCATGTCTGTGAATAGATCTATAAAGGAATATTATAACAAAGGGGCATCAGCTCATGTGCTGTTGAGGTTATTTTTCTCTTTATTGTTTTCAGTGGGAATTTAGCAGAATACTTGGATTTTTGTGGCTTGCCAGTTGGGGTGAATGAAAGTTCATGGAAATGTATATATGGCATATCCTTGTAATTTCTAAAAGTTGACAGCACAAATGAAGGTCTGTCATGAACACGTCTCATTATGCCAAGGTATTACAGAATTAAGGTCACAAATCAGTGTACTGGAATTACAGTTGGAATTAACTGGGTTGACTTACATCAACCTTAATCCTAAATTCATAGTTTCTTTTCTAACTTAATATATAGCAAATTCCAATGTAGGTCAAATATGCATCCTGTGAGTTTATGCAAATGAGAGATTTTTCTCTTTATTAACATGCAAATGTCAGTGCTACTGTGTCAAATTGCTGGTTTTAAAATTTATTCCCGTGCAGAAGTGATTTGGTCTTTTAATTTATCTTCATCTTTTTTATTATTTAAAAAAATTTCCAGTGCCTTGGAGCAGCATAACATGTTCCTGCATGGAAAATGCAGGGCGTGGTTTCCTCTGGACACCATCACTGGATTGTGACTTGGATCATTCAGTCCTGCTGGGTGACTCAGGTCATTGGCAGAGGACGTTCCATCCCTGGCAGCACCTTCTGCCTTGGAAATTCATCCTGGGGAGCAGGAGCCCAGCCCACACCTCAACCCCACAGGCAGCTTGTGGCATTCCCATTCCCTGAGGGCCAGCCCACCTTGTTCCTGCTGGAGCTTTCCTCCCCAGGCACCAGTGCTGAGTTTGGTTGGGATAGACCCTGCCAGGAACAGCCTCTGGTCTTCCCCAGCCCCGGGGTGCGCCCAACCCTTGTCCCATGCCTGACCCCTGCAATTTTGCTCCCTGCAGGTTCCAAGGCTCTGGAATACTCCAATGGCATCTTTGACTGCCAGTCCCCCACCTCCCCATTCATGGGGGGCCTGCGGGCTCTGCACCTCGTGGAGGACTTGCGGGGCTTGCTGGAGATGATGGAAGCGGACGAGAGGGAAGGGCTGCGCTGCCAGGTCCCGGACTCCACGGCTGAGGCTCTCATCGAATGGCTCCAAAGTCAAATGGTACAGTCTCACCTTGTCTTACCTCTACCAGGCTCATTTTGGGTGTTGGGTAGACTGGCTCTGTTTCACACAGCTATTTATAAAGCTTAGAGTGGGTATCAGGGAAGAGATTTTGTTTTGGAGATACTCCTGTGGAGTCCTGGAAAAGCTGTTGCTCAAATGCCTCGTGCAGTGGGTTGGCCTTTGCTGTCTTTGATGTACCGCTGTGCCTCAATGTAGGCAGAAAACAATACTTGGTAACTGCAGTTTCATCTCAGAGGGTTGGGGAAAGACTTTTTTTTAAGAATCAGATGCTTAGGTGGGGGAAAAGAAGCTGTTTTGAATACTTTTCAGTAAAAAGCATTTTTGGCAGTGGTTATTTTTTCCATGGGGATCAGTGTTATTACGGAGCTTCCTCACCTGATTTATAGCATAAGGGAATGGTGTAAGCTCTGCATCCCTTCAATCTGGATACCAAACCAAACTTCTATTTTCTGTGTTTGTGAATCAACCAGTTTTTGTCACCTTAATTAAAAAATACACAGAAATATAACTGAGAAGGCAGTTCTTTCCCCAAGACTTGGTTTTCCCAAAAAAATCAACAATTATCCTATTGTAGGTTACTCAAAGACTACCCTGGGAAATAAAATTTTGTACTTAGCAAAAGGTGAGTTAAAACAGCATCATTTTTGAAGAAGCTGCTGGGGTTGCCTCCAGATGCCCTGTGACTGGTGACTTCCAGGCAGGGCTAAGGAAGAGTCCTTGTGCTCGTGGTATGTGGCAGGGTTTGTGTTGTGGAGGTCCAGGTGTGTGCAGGTTTTGGGGAAGCTCCAGCAGTGGAAGTCAGGAGTTGCTCCCAGAGGCCACGCTTTGGTTTTTCAGCCAGTCTCACCACAGCTGTCGCAGTGACAGCGGTGGGTGGGCACTGCCGCATACTCTGACAAATCCTTCCTGCAGCTGTGGCCAGGTCCTGCTGTGTCACATGCTGGATGTTGGCCAAGGTGACACTGCTGCTGAAACTGGGGTGCCAGCTCTGGTGAAAGCTGGGGCTGCTGCAGGACTGTGGTGGCTCTGTGTTCCGTGTGCCACTGCTGTGGGGACAGATGGCCACCCTCGCCTGCTCCCTTGCCAGGATGGGCACTGCACCCCCTGGGAAGGACTCAATCTCCCTGGAGTCATGACTGATCTTGCAGAAAGCATTTTTATCTCAACAAATGGATTGATCTCAGCGCTCAGTCGCAGCCCAGAGGACTGCCAGGTGCAGGGCCGTGTTTGCCGTGGATGGCACTGGGTAACCCTTTGTGTCATCTGCTGTCATGGGGGCTGAGCACAGCAATGCAGGGACAGATGGGCACTTTGGACTTGCTTCTGTAGCCCTTGCAGAAAGATCTGAAGGAAGAGCCTTCTTTTTCCTTTTTTTAAATCTTTGCTTTGAACTACTCATTTGGAAATGCTTGAAACTTAATGAAGCACGTGGGAGCTCTCCCACTGCCTCCAGTGGGATTTGGATCTCACCCCCACTGTCAAAGTGTGGCAGCCAACGCTGAGATCAGGAGGAGGACACAGGAGTGACATTGAAGTCAGATCTTTAAAACAGGCAGAGTTCCTGCTAACATCAGCATTCCCTGCCTGTGTAACATACAGCCGTGAACATCGCTGTAACTGCTCGCTGCTCTCAGTGGGCATAACAGGTTTCATGTAACTGTGGCCTCGATAAACAAAAGATATGCCAAATAAACAGTGTTGGAAACTGCACTCTCCCATGGTGTTCACAGTCTTCTGTAGGCTGTGTTTAGTGGGGCTGATTCCCTGCAGGTTATTCTGGAGCAAATGGGCCCAGCAGCATGGCTGAGGCTGCAGCGCCTGCTGAGATTAATGAGGTAAGGACCAGTCATTGCCCCTTGTGATGGCAGATGTGTGATTTAGGGGTGCCTGGCTGGTGGGGTCTGGAATGGGGCCCTTCAGACCCACACGATGGGGATCACCTAAAGGCAGTGAGACAGCAGTGGGTTTTTGTTGCACCCTTGGGCTCAGTGGGAGAGGAAGGGCTCTGTTGTACCATTCAGTTTAGTGCCTCCCAACCACTGGAAAAGATGTGCAGGGGTTGTGAGTACCAAAGATTGCAGAAAATTGCTATTCCATCTATGCCTCAATTACTCCTTATTCTGCCTCAGATTAGTACCCTGTATTCTCTGTCATCCTTAAAGCCCTTTGTAGGATAAACCTAACACTGCGCTTAGTGTGCTACAGTCACAGGATTTGCAGGTGTCACCAGTCCCTGTGTGATCAGGGAAGTGTCACATGAAGTACCTGGATGATTTGCAGGAAGGTTTTTTGCAGCTATGCCCCTCCTTAGAGAGGAAGGGAAGACGCCTTCTTTGTTTGAAAATAGTTTAATCCTCCATGCATGAAGTTGCATCCCCTGGGATGTTGGAACTGGTGTGACATCCCATGTGGGGCTGTAAGCAAGCCTCTCGTGTCTCAGAGGAAAACAAAAATAGTGTTTGCTGCTGCCAGACAGTGTGTCACAGGAGAAAAATCCTCCCCTGGCTCCTGCAGCCAAACCACTGGTGCCCACATTGGCAAAAGGGGATGACAGGAGTCACACAAAGTTTCTGTAAAATAGGGCAGAGCATTCAGTCCTGCCATGCCAGAATGGGCTGCCATGTGTCCTTGATCCTCTTCCTTTCTGTTCCTCTCAATGTGTGTGTGCAGAGACTCAAAAATGGGCCAGTGGGTTAAAAAACTTCGTGCTGCTTTTTGCTTTTTAACAGGTGAGTGCCAGATGGCCACGTGAGACCAAAGCACACGTACAGTGCCTGGACATCTGGCACAGCTCTTCCAACAGAATCCATCATGTGGTCCCCAAGGGGAGCTAGGAAAAGTTGTACATGCAGCTCTCAGCTGCACAAAGTCAGTTTCACTGTAACACACTAACATGTCGTTGCAGCTCAAACTGATCTCTGCTGCTGAAACCCTGCTCACGTCTCCATGTGCAAATGGTGAATGTCATGGGTGAAACGACAAACGAGGCCATTTGTTCCAAGTCTGGAAAGGGAATGAGACTTTTCTGAGCTCAAACATGTTTGAACTCCATGCTTTCACTGAAACCAGCCTGAAATCCATGGCCAGATCATAACTATTCCAAAGTTCTGGAGTTTTTTCAGAATACTCTTGGTCAGCAGAAATATTTGGTGTATTTCAATGTGCGCCTTAATAAGGCGTGTGCTGTACTCTGTGAAAATGGAGCTTCTAGCGTCAGTACAGGCAGTGTGTGCATAATCTCTAACATCAGCACCAGTAGCAAAACCATTTTAAACAAAACTCCACATTTTGCAAGACCAAGGCAGCCTTGTTGTGTCCAGCTGGAAGCTGATAGATCCATCTCTTGAAGAGTAATTCTCGGAAACCTTGCTCCCAGCCATGAGCATTGCTCCAGTTTTTCTTCAGTTGAAACAAACAAGAGACAGTTTTCCTTCTGGTTATTACTTTTCTGGAAAGTGGTTGGGGGATTTTTTTGCATTATTTTAAAAATACATCTTATGCAACTACTTTCTCAGAAAGAGGAAACCAACTGTGTCTTGTTAAAAAGAAGAGTGAAGGGTAGGAGTGGGTGGACAGTGCCTTCCCACACCTCAGAGCCATTTTCCCCATGCTTCTGATCTGAACTTGTGTATGTGGGTCCTGGTGTGTGCCTTCTCCTCTTTAAAGGATGTGCCCCTGAAGTGAAAGAGCCAGGATAACATAATATTTTTTCTTTAAAACCCACAGCAAGTGCAGCTTTGGAAGTGACTTTGTGAATTTAAATATATATATTATACAGCATATTTTAATAATTATTTTCACTCCATAGGTGAATTTCTGAAATTGACTTTAGGGTCAAGCAAAACTTGATGGCCTCCAAAGGTTTCTTGAATCATATAGAATCATTAAGGTTGGAAAAGACCTTTAAGATCATTATCAAGTCCAGCCCAGCCCTTTTTCAGCTCATCTCAGGATGGTGGTTGAGCTGAGGTATCTATCGTGGCTCATGCAATACAATGTGTTGCTGCTGCCTCACAGACCAGCTTCAGATTTTGACAATTTTCTTTTAAGTTGGTTCTTCCAGAGAGTAGCTGGGAGTAATGAGAGTTAATATGAGAGGATCTTAGCTTTCAGAGAGGAATTTTCCTTGCTGGATAGACATAGCTTTGTAATCTTACAGAGATATGCTGACCTATTTGGACAGGAGAGTGATTCCCAAGTGGAAGAATCGGTTTGGTTAGCCAGAAATCATCTCTTATTCATGGGGAAAAAAATAAATCTTGTCTTCAAAACCAAGTTCGTTGTTTGATTATCCTGGTGTGGGTGTGCAGTGCAGTCATTTGATTCAGCTTCTGCTAATGTTGAGTTTGTGTATCAAAAGGTCCTATGCTAATGTGTGGCACCAGGGTGTTACCACCAAACAGTTTGAGATCTCTCCTTGAGTTGCGATATGAAAGGAGTCTTGTGATACCGTGTCAGCCTGTCATCATCCACTCCCTGCTGGCAATGCATTTTGTCCCTGAGAGATGCACCTCTCAAGGTTCTGGAAACACAGGACCCTGTTTCTTGCTAAAGGTGATCTCCCAGACTGGTGTGTTTTTAACACTGGAAGATAATATGGGCTCATTTATGGTATGCCTTGCTGTTGCATCTTCATGCATCGGGGGTGAGTTCTTTGGCAGTTAGAACAACCCATCCATCAAGAATCACCATTCCCCATCCAAAATGAAACAGTTTGGCTTAAAAAGCACAGCTTCTGCTTGTCCTTTGCTCTCCTGATATCTCCTGAGTTATTCAGCATTCGTGGTTCTGAGATTTTTCTCTATCAATGGTAGTTGTAGACATTTCATTATAATAATAAAACTGGTTTTTGAGATAATCACAGGACTCTCAGAGCTGGGCTCTGTGGTCAAAAATACGAAGAATTTGTCATGCTGCTGCTAGTAATGAGTCAATTGGAACCTGAACCGGAGGACAGAGGTTTTTTGTTATTGTTGCTTCTTACATCACTCTGAAGTATGACATAAACTTGGGACAAGCCACTTGTGAGACCTGGGACAGCTGAGTCAACTTCTTCCATTTTTCTTGGCGTCTACACGTGAATTGCATGTGTTCCTGCAGCTTTTACAATTACTAGGAAAGCCCCTCCTGTTTACTTTGTGCTCAGGTGAAGGGGTGGGAGTTGCTCTTTTCTCCTGTGCTGTTGGGTCGGATGCTTTCCAGGAGGGTCCGGAGGAGGGAGCTGCGCTGCTGACAAGAGCCGGGGTGGAGGTGGCCGGGTGACACCTGCGTGGGGCTGTCCTTGCTCCCGGTCAGGTTTATGCTGCTCTGCACCTCCCTGCCTGCATCCCCCTCCTGTATGTGCCGGGTTGGAGGAGTTTTGTGCCGGGCTTTGATGTGTTAATTCCCCAGAGCTGCTTGCTCCGCCTGAGGAGCGCTGCTGCTTCCCACGTCTCCCACTCCGCTCGCCTCCATCCTCGGCTGGGCAAGGGGACCTGCTGTCACTTAACCTCGGCTCGGAGGAGCCCGGAGCCCTCAGCCTCGGCTTCTGGCGTCCGTGAATGCATGAAAACAGTCATGACCAGCATGGAGTATAGCTGGGACATTCACGGGCACTGCGTCTGGCTAAATAAGGTAAGGAGATCTCTGCCTGTGCTGGCTCCTGCATTTCTCCCAGTGGCAAGCCATAGCTGGGCAACGCTGGGAGTGAGCCTCTCATCCTTCTCCTGCATCAGGCACCAGCTAGGCTGCTGTTGAGGAGACAGAATATTGTGGAAAGGTTACATCTTCCCTGCTCAGCAGCGTGCTATTTATGCTTACAAAATGTTTCAGGTAAATGCCTCAGAGTGAAGGGCTGTGTTCAGCTGCTTTTCTTTCAGAATTCACTTTTAGTTTTTAAAATATCATGTGGGAGGCTTTGAGTGGGTGTGTGGTTGTTTTTATTTTTCCCCTTCTTATTCTCTGGGGAGGAAGTAACCTGCAAACTTTAGGGAAAGCTTTGCAGTACGTCTTTTGCTGGAGTATGTGGAAAAGGCTGCAAATATTCTGAGCAGGGAAGTGGGAAATGCAGGAGAGGCTGGTTTGGGAGGGCAGAGGTGGGCTCCCACATAAACTGGTTACACACCAGCTCAGATGGTACGACCAGTATGAATTTGGGATGGCATTGATGCTGACAGAGAGTAAAGCTGTCATGGGTCTGTATCACAGGTAGTGGGTACCTGGCTTGGGAAACCCAGAGGCTCTGCCCAAGGCACACCGATTGATGCTGGGGTAGCTGAGGCTGGAGGAACCATCTTGCAAGGGGCTTTAAAGCTGGAGAACAAGCAGAACAGCAGCAGCTTTGTTTAACTGAGCATAGGTAATGTGTATTGTAATGATCTGAACCACGTAAGCATGTTGATGAGCTCTAATTTAACTCCAGATGGTCAGGAAAGAGGTGTTGGGAAAGGCTCACTTGCCCAACTGTTGACTTGACTGTGGTGGTCAAAACAGTCAGTGCAATCTGCTGTACAGGGAAACGATGCTGTGGAGTTGCAGCTCCTATACAAACCAAACTGCACATACAGCAAGAGCAGTGTGATTTGTGCTGCTTATTTCATCTCTAAAGCAGAAGAGAAAATGAAGGAACATGAGGGTGTCAGCTGTGGTAAGCTAAAAATGAGGTTTATTTTTGAAAGGAGAATTCAGCAACTGAGAGTAAAAGGATTTTTAAAATTTTTAATTTTATTATTATGTTTAAACCAGCAGCCCCTAGAAACGTTCCTGTGGTTTGGAATTCTAACTTGCTTCCAGGGAAAAGGGATTAAAGACTGAAGGCAGGCAAGCTGTGAAAGTTTGGTGATGCTTCTACTTGCTAAGGAATAGTTCCCTCCAGAGCAGTATGGATTTTTTACACTTAGATGATTACAGACAAAGCTTTACACACGTGTTTAACAGATTAGCTGTGGATTGATCTTGCAGAGTTTAGAAGTGCACTGGGTCTGATCTTACATGGCATTTTAAGTAAATGCTTGACCTCAAACTTCTGTGAAGCCTCAGTGGCATTGTGACAACTGTTCTTTTGTTTTTAGGATTAAAATCACTATTGGTAAATCTGCATTCTCTTCCCATATAGTGTTTTGCAATTAATCACTAACATTGAAAACACAAGCAAAATCTAGCTGCTTAACTGAAGATAGATTTTAAGTTACTGATGAAAAGAGCCTTCTTCAGGAAATGGAAGGCCTTGCTTACACAGCTAGTAAATTATGTTAATCCTTTATAGACTTAAACGATATCAATTTGATCCAGAGCTAACTACCAAGTGCCCTAAATATGCTTGCAGTTGCTATTCAATCAAATATTTGCTTTTCTTTTTTGCTTCTCTTACTGTTTTATTTCTTTTCTTCCCCCCCCCCCCCCCCCACCCCCCAAAGAGGAGCTGTTGCTCTGCAGGGTGAGCGCCAGGCTCAGTCGCAGGGGAGGATGCAGATTCCCTGGTGGGGAAATGCTCCCAAGGGACACACTGAGTGTTGCTCGCCTAGGTTTTGCACACACCAGGTCTTCTGGCATTTTTTAGACCTCCCTGCAGCCCATTCCTTCCCACTGGGGCTCCCTCCACCCCATCTCCTGATGCACTACTTTCCTAAATCCAGCGTTTGAGCATATTCCTGCTCCATTTCTCTTCAGTCCTGCTCACTACCATTATTGCTCTCTTCTTCTCATATGTTTCATCTCCCCTCTTCCTTCCACATCTCTCTGGGAAGAATATCATGCCAGGAATCTACTTTTTACCTTTGAGGACAGTCCAGACCAAAGATCTGGGAAGGTGTCGTGTGTCCAGTGCATGCAGGTCCTGAGTCTCTGCACCACTGTAAGCAGTGCTCAGGCTGCTGCTCTTAGAAATAGCTGCCATGGTCTTTCTCTATCACCCATTCTCCAACTATCATCGTTTTCTCCACCGAAACCAAAGTCAGGGGCTTTCTTGCCTTTTCATACCTCAAATTAAGAGTCAGTCATAGGTATTATATAGGTATTATATAGAAGTTACAACACTTCAGGCAAAGAGCAAACAATTCTTGTGTTGTACACAGAATTTTTTGGGTTTGGTGTGCTACAAGAGGTCTGGCTTTATGCTGATTTTAGAAAATATTACTGGCAATACCCAGAAAAGAGATCTTTGCACCCAGTACACACAGCTTGCAAAACCAAGACGTCTCTGCAAGGTTTCTCCCAAAGAATAGATGAGCTGCCCTAAGTGTTTGACAGGATGAGAGGAAATGGCCTCAAGTTGTGCCAGGGTGGGATTAGGTCAGATATTATGAAAAATTTCTTTCCTGAAGGAGTTATTAAAAATTGGAACAGGCTGTTTGGGGACATGGTGGAGTCACCCTCCCTGGAGGGATTTAAAAAATGTGTGGATATGGTATTTGAGGACATGGTTTAGTGGTGAACATGGTGGTGGTGCTGGGTTAATGGTTGGACTTCATGATTTCAGAGGTATTTTCCAGCCTTAAGGAGTCTGTGATTCTGTTAGCACTATTTTTTGTTTTGTGGGAGAACAGCCTTTTCACTTGTCCTGTTTGGGGTTCCCATCACCTCTCTCTGATGGCAGGGTGCAGCTGCAGCCTGAGCTCCCCCTCTCCCAACACTCCTGCTTTAAAGCCAAAGCTGACATGCTGAGCCAAGTGGAATTTTCCTGAGAAATGTGAGCAGAGTTTAACAACAAAGGTGTCTTGGCAAGATGCTGTGCACAATGACTAACATTCTGCTTTCACACCTCGTTGGTTTTCACAGACATTTTAATCGTGCTCTGAAACCAAGACTTCCCTTCCCTTCCTGCAGTCTTTGGTTTTAGTTCATTTGTGTCTGGTTATGCTGACTGAAGCTATCAGGAGGGTCAGTGGTTCAGGTGTTGATGTGGTGGTTGGGAGGCAGGGAGTCAAGTCAATTCCTTTGGCAAGGAATTCCATGTTAGCCCCAGCAGCATGGAAAAGTGTCTTTGCAGCTCTACTGCCTGTAGTGAGGGATGGATACCACTTTCTCACATCAGACACATGCACTGGACTGATAAATGTGTTGTGTATTACAAAATACAGGTGCTGTTCTTATACAGGCTGAGTAAGTGCTTGAGTTGTACTGGAGCTCTTAAAGGACAAGGGAGCTGCAGAGCAGCAAAAGTAGACAAAACCCTCAGTTCTGTTTTCACAAACAACTCAGGTCACAAAATCCAAAGTATAATCTACTTGTTGAACAGCTAAAAGGTTTATTTCAGTTTGAATGCTTTCACCTGAATTGAAGTGTTATGAAATGGAAGATCTCATGGATCTTGAATGGCATGAGCTAAATTCTGGTAGAGGTCAGGGGGAAGATGTGGCAAACTCAGAAGTTTAGAGGAATTTTGCCCTGGGGTTTAGTGTCTGCGTGGTCAGGTGGCTTAGTATTGTGCTGCTAAATAATTCAGATACAGGGTCATAAGTCAGATCATTGTGATGAGGTACTGGTACAAATTTCTAGAGAGCATCCTTTCTTAGTCTGCTGGAGCAAATTTCAGGGGAGACATTAGGGTCACCAAGTGAAATTTCATGCTTGTGAGACACTTTCGGTGCTGCTCAGTGATTTAAGACTTGCCAGGATGCAGCCTGATTTCTTGAGAGCACTGAGGTGAGGTCAGACACTTCTACCTTCTCCTGTTTGCTTTATGTTGGATCTTAAAGTGATGCTGGAGGGAGTTCTATTGTTTCAGGCTTAAACAAGGCAGTTTCAACCAGCACCCAAGGCCAGACATGTAATTTAGAAAAGGAGTTTAGCCAGGAGGTTTCCTGAGGTATCTGTAATCAGGGGAGATTCAAAGCAGGAGCTGGAGGCTTGGAGCTCCTGAGTGGTGGTGGCCTCTCAAGGCAGGGTTGTGCTGCAGGCTCATGGGAGCACAAGGATCAGTCACACAATTTCTTTTCATCGCACATTCAGGAGGCAATCAGGGCCCCTCAAAATTGTTGGGTGTCTCTGCTGAGTGCCCTGGATTTCAGAGCAGCTTCTGAGACTCCTTAAAGGGATTTATGCCATGATGGGAAGAAGGCTTCCTTTTCTGAGCCAAGATCTGATTGTGGCTTGGATCATGAAGTGCTTTGAGACAGCTTTGAATATGGATAGAACAAAATCCTTCCCACTGCTCAAGAGCGTTGAAGTTATTATGAAGAAAATTGCTGATTCCTCTGAACTCTCTGATAGCATTAACATGTATTCTTGTTTCCCTCTAGCCTCAGGCAGCTTTACAAAGAGATTTGTTTAGAGCCCATACCCAGTAGAATGTGTCTGATGTAAAAGGATGTCTCTGACTGTGTGTATGAGTTGCAAGAAGCATAATACACATTTTGTAGATTGTATGTTTGGTTTTTTTCACTTGCTGAATGTCTCAGGGTATTTGTCTCTTTGCAAGTATGGCTTAGCATTGTGTAGCAATGAGTCCAAGTTTTGTTAGCAAAATGCTAAATGCACAGTAAGTGAATTTTGCAGATCTGGGTCACCAAAAAGTTCTTCCTTTCTCATCTTTAAGCCCCTGAAGAATTCTCTCCTGAATGGTGGTCATGTGACCTTTGTTGACAGTTGATTTGATTTGTAACTCTTAGGGGGCTGGAGAGTATTTCAAACATGTTCTTAAACTGTGCAGACTAAAAATGCTCTCCTTAAGTGTTTCAATAAGGTTGGATGATACTGTGCCACAATAGCTGAGTATACAGTATTTGTTGTCTTTTCCAGACTAATGGACACATATCTGGGAATGGAGATGTTTATCAAGAAAGACTGGCTCGTCTGGAAAATGATAAGGAATCTCTTGTTCTGCAAGTGAGTTGTCACCCAAATAATTTTTTTCTGCTCTTGCATTCACTAGATTGTCTAAAAGTATGTGATAAAACCTCTGAGAATTTATTTGGAGTAGTGATGTCTTAGTGTTCAGAAGACTTGCTGGGATGTGAGAATTAACCCAGATTAGAGAAAGGTGTGAATTCAGATTGCAGGAAAAATCTAAAGGTCTTTCTGTCTGTGTGTCTGTTCTCTTTGAATTTGGTTAGCGGAGCAGGTCTGCAGAGCAGCTGCCTACTTACATCCATGTATATCCTTAAGATCACCATTTCCCAGGGCCATTCACATGGTGTCTGCATCAGGAGACATTGTCCTGTTCTTAGGAAAGGTAACAAAAGCTGCAGGACTGGCTAGCCAGCAGAAGGAGACAAGCAGCTCCTTGGTGCTCCTGCTGTCTTGCTGTTGGAGCCAGGAGTACCTGGCACCCCTTGGACTGCATAGGTGGCATCCCCTGATGTGGACCGTGCCTAGGGGCTGTGACAGCACTGAGCTCACCCTCCTTCCCAGCAGTACTGCAGGAAGTGCCTGTTGAAAATGAAAAAAATCATTCAGAAAAGGCAAAATGAGAATCTGTCTGCTGTCTTAAAAATGTTGTCTTGGTCTTATCCAGCCTCTGGCTGTCTGTTTTAACCTTCTTTGCTTTTACTGTTCTGAAAAGGGGAAAGTGCTTGTTATGTTACACTGTGTGCAATCACTTGGGAAGGAGAATAAGTTATAAGCAGCGAGGTTTATGTGGTGGTTAAGGTAGGAGCTAATGGGTTGAGTTAATGTATTGTCACAGCAAAGGCATAATTATTGGCAGTAAAATGCAGCAGCCACCCATTGTGAAAACATCCAGTGAGGAGGGGAGTTGCAGAATTGCAATGTGTCTGCCAGAACTTTGGCTGCAATTCTAGTAAGTGTAAGGGGAGAGCCTTCCCTCCTCTCCTGTTTTCTTTGCCAAGTGGCATGTCCCCTTCAGAGCTCTCCTCCTTCTCCTCCTCTTCCTCTCTGCGCAGTCCCAGTTAATCTTTGGCATAACCAGCAGTGTTGCTCACCTGCAGTATGGCACAGGTGCAAGGTGTTAAACATGCATCCTTTTTTTCCTGCTGTCCAGGTAAGTGTGCTTACAGACCAGGTGGAGGCCCAAGGAGAGAAGATCCGGGATCTGGAGTTCTGCCTGGAGGAGCACAGGGAGAAGCTGAATGCCACAGAGGAGATGCTGCAACAGGTATTTCACAGCTCCATGTCTGTCTTGCTGTCTTGTCTTCCCTCTGTCTTAACAAACTTTGGTGAGAGCAGTGCCCTTCAAGGTGTTGCAGCCCTTGATGTCTCTTAACTAAGGGATCATTTTCTATCATACTGGCTCTAAAGTCTTTGCACTTAGTAATGTCAGTGCTGCTTTGTGCTGCTGGAATCCAGTTCTGCCCTCCTTTGAGTCCTTCCCCACTGAACTTCCAAGAGGCTTAGATTAAAGCCTCTGGAAGGATGGGTGGATTCCCCTCACAGCTCTTTGCTGCCCAGAGCAACTGTGATAACAGACAGGCTTTTTTCTTGTCCTGGCAGCCAGCCCATGATAGTGCCCCTGTGATCCCAGATGCATCCTAGGTGCCTGGAATCTGTCAGATGGATAATAGCTGTGTCTCAGGGCTTCACATAGAGCAAGGATGAGGGTGATGCTCTTCCCCATGAAGGAGACCTTTAGCTGTCAAAATAAATTACTGATTTCTTCCCCTTGGGTGAATAATTCCGTTCTCTTCCTCTTTATCTTGAATCAGGAGCTTTTAAGCAGAACAACCCTTGAAACACAGAAGCTGGATCTTATGGCAGAGATTTCCACTCTGAAATTAAAGCTTACATCTGTAGAGAAGGATAGATTGGACTATGAAGACAGATTCAGAGACACAGAGGTGAGTAAACCCCGAAAGGATAAACTGTGAAAGCTGTGTCTTCGCCTTACCTGAACATTTTCTGGGATTTTTTTTTTTTTTTTTTTTTTTTTGTCAGGCAAGAAGGGGAACTCATCTTTAAGGTTAGAACATGTTCCTTTTAAAGTAAAAAGTGTCCTCTTTCTTAAATTCTGGTTTTACAAAGAAAGATTTCCAAAGGTAGTTTTTGATTCTGGCTGTCAGGTCTCAGGAGGGGTGGATTTAGGCTAGATTTTAATAAAATCATGAACGTACTGCACTCTCCTGACCCCACATAAAACTGTCACCTTCTGAGTAAGGCATGTCTGAGGCAAGTACAAGAAGCACCCATGTGCAGAGACACTGCACAGGAGCAGAACGTTTGGGATTGCTAACAGAGAGTGAGCTGACTCGCTGTGGGGCTCTTGGGAAGCCTGACTGCAGACCCCAGCCTTATGGGAGCCCAGGACCAGAGGCTGGGGGAACAGAGCCAAGTGGAGCTGCCATCCCTGGCAGTGCTCTCCTGAGGCATTTCACTCTGTGCTGCAGGTCTGTGTAGCTGAACCTCGCTCATGTTGCAAGCCAGAAAGGCTCAAAGCAAAGCCAGGAAACTCCGAGTATCAGCTAAGCTGTCCTGGCAGGATGATGGAGCCCATATCAGAAATACCTCAGAGCCAGCTAAGCTGTCCTGGCAGGATGATGGAGCCCATATCAGAAATACCTCAGAGCCTGCCTATGAAGCAGAACAAAATTTCCAGTTCTGGATTCATGAATGAGCTGAAATGTTAGCTGTTTGTTATGATTGTGGATGTTCCAGGTGTCATTTGTTTCTAGAAGGAAAGAAGCCCTATTGTCATGACAGGACACAAAATTGCCTTTTGCACTTCTGCCAGTGGTTTTCCCACTGCTCAGTTTCCAGTAAAGCACCATTCCTAATTGTATTGCAAGCACAAAAACAAAAGTCAGTCTTGCTTTTGGATTGCTCTTTGTGCCTGTCTGAAGTAACCTGCAGACCCAAAGAAAGCTACAGGTTGGAAACTTACGGCTTCTATCACTTTCAGGCTTGAAAGTGATTCTTTAGGTAGTGACAGTGATGTTCATTCCTGCAGTGCAGCACATCTCCTTGGGTGCTGCCAAGCTCTGGGGTGGATTCCTGTTGTTTCCAGTTACCTTTGCCTCTAGTTGGTAACAGGTGTTATGTGACAGGATCACAGCACTGCCTTCAAAGCAGCTGATTTTGTAGTGCAGACAAGCTCTGTGTGTGGCGTTGCTGGAGAAATTGGTGGGGGAAGGGTGGAGGGAATCACTGAAGGTCTCCTACACCGGTGGGAGGTGTGTGTAAGAGCTGGCTGCTCTCACAGCTCTCCTGGGACTCTGCCCACACAGAGCTCAGCTCTTTCATGAATTACAGCACACAGCAAATTACTCTCTGTGGGCTGACACTTACTCTAAGCAGCCCAAATGAGGGATCAACGAGCTGGCACCAGCAGTAAATGGCTGTGGGGAGGCAAGGTTTGGTCCAGATGGCCACAGGGAGCAGGTGATTTCTGACCTGGGTTCTGTTGTATCTGCATTTGCAAACACCCTGTGGTTTCTTCTGCTTTCCAGAACTGCTAACAAACGTGACTGGGCTTTGAGTGATTTGCTTCCTCTATTTCTACCCTTATTTTTGCTGAATATTGTGGAGTTCTCCTGGACTCCCTCTTTCTTTGTTTCCCCCCTGAAGTGCGATCTCTCCATAACTTCATAGTACAGCTCAGCATACCAAGAAGGTGGATATGGAGCTACAGGTTCCCAGAAAAATGGTTCCAGTGTGGGGAGTACACCACAAACTGCAAATCTGTAATCTCTGTGCATATCTTCTATGAAGACCTTCCTCTTTGAAGTACTTTGAAATACACTAAATGCCTTTGATAAAAATAACCTAAATTTTATTTAAATAGTAGTTACTGTAATTAGGGACTATATGGATTTATATCAAGGATATTTGTGCCAGAACTAATGAACTATTACTAAAATGTTTCTCCCTCCATTTGAAATCCAGAATGATGTCCTTTAGTGTGATATATATTATTATATTGTTTCTTCTTTATTTCAACACTTTATAGCTGTAAAAACACTTAGGCTTAAATGCTGGAAGGGATATTATGTCTTAGTTTTCACTTGGTTCAGTGAAAATATGAATGTCTAATTAGTTGGAGGGTCTCAGCCCTTACAAAATCTCTAAGAGATATTTTGGAGGCAGTACTTATTAAGAAGTATGCAGTATTTTATTCAGTGTTGATCTAATTATATTGCTGTTTATCAATTATTTTAGAAGAGCTGAATGTTAAAATGAATATTTAAAATATTTGACCCTAAAACACGTTATGGCATTTATGTGGAGTGATTGAAATGGAAAAAGATTCATACCCAGACTAGGAAAGCGAAACTGTGAATATTGCTTCTGGTTTTATTTAGGGAAAAGAAAAAATTTGATGTCTGACAACTTGTGCAGCTACTGTCTCCTACAGAATTACCATTCTGATTAAATCCTTCATATTAGCCATTTGTTAATTATGTCTGTCATTGCAACTTCCCATTCCAGCTTGGTTGGTTACTCATATTCCTCATTCTTTGTCTAAACAGATGCCTCACTAGATCTTTGTGCTCTACGATTTGCTGTCTAGATGTTCACAAACACCCAGCTTTTTCAAAGCTAATTGTGTACTTAATAGAGATTCATAATTGTTCTGTTCTTTGATTTATTCCAGTATTTCCACTTTCTCAGCAGACACCAGCATTATTTTCCTTGAGGAGCACGGGTGGTCTGAGTTGGGCTGAGTTTATGTAAGAAAATACCCCACAAGAGAGTTTATTTGGGAAGGAGTCCATAGCCAGACTGGGCCTTTGAAGCAGCAGCCAGAGGCTCACTCACAGGGAATTCTTTGTGATTTATCCACCATCACCTCCAATCTGGCTGCAAGATTGTTCTGTTTTCTGTGTCACACTGAGTATTTTAAAAGTCATGTAGTTCAGGTGACAAATATGTGGAGAATAGCCTCAGCAGTGAGTTCCACACAGCATATTTAAGACATTGGATCATGCTGTAGGAGAGAAAAGCCCCAAACAAGTAAATTGTCGAGGAATTTCAGGTGTACCTGAATGAGAAAGTCACAGATTAAAGGTAGTAATTACTAAAACCATTAAAATGTTCAGTATTTTCACTTTCCTCTTGGTTCTGAGAACGGAACTTGGATCATTCTGAAGAAATACAGGTGCTGCTCTCTTAGCATCAGGTTCATTAAAAACAAAATAATAACCAGAGGCTTGTAAGCTTAGGAAGTGTGATGTGGGGCTGAAAGGCAGGTGTTATCAGGTGTCATTAGAGAATACCCTCTAAATGTCAGCTGCTGGCTTGTTAATTTCTAAATATAAACCTCTATTAATTATAGTATTAGCTCTGAGAAATTGTGCTTAGAGCTGTTAGCTCAATGTACAGCATTGCTTAATATGGATGGGGTTTGCCTCAGATGTAGGAAGGAAAGCAAACATAAGGACCATAAAAATTCCTTATTTGAGGGTACTGAGGTCCTGGCACGGGTGGACCAGAGAATCTGGGGCTGCCCCATGCCTGGAAGTGTCCCAGGCCATGTTGGACAGAGCTCTGAGCAAGCTGAGATCGTGCAAGGGGATCAAACTGGATGGGCTTTAAGGGCCCTCCCAACCCAAACCATTCTCTGACCTAGAGTATGAGGAGGCTTGGCGGAGCAGTCACACTCAGGGTTTGTTTGACCAAGGGGGCTGGGGGCACTCAGGTCTGACTCCCAAACCTGGCAGGATCCATCAGGATGGCCAGAAGGTCGAGCTGGTCTACTAAAGAGCTCAGATGTGAGTTTGTGATGGCTCTGAGTTTCTTCCAAGCCAGGCTGAGTTTGCAAAGCCCAGATGTAGTGGTGCCATTGATGCTTAAACACAGGTGCCTTTGCATGTAGAAACCTGTGATGGCTCCTCTGTTCAGCCCTCAGTGAGAGGGTTCTTTTAAGTGGTGGAAACACAGATTTTTACAGTGTAATCACTTCATATTTTGAAAAAGCAAATGATGGCTGGTGAGGCTGGGGCAGGAGGAACTGCAGAAGGGAGGTGGTGGCTGCTGTTTGTTGAAGGATGTCTGCCACTGCTTTCCATTGTCCAACCTTAGTACTGGGCTCCAGACAGCTGAACAGAGAAGCAGGAGGCCTTTCCTGGCCCTCAGCATCAGGGAACACAACTTCAATTTATATGTCCCTTTGTCCTCTGCCCTCTTACATTCAGTGCAGTAACACAGAAACTGAGAAGCTTGGTCCCTGGATATTTAGGAAGCTCTGAGTTGCTTGACTTAGTGCTGGATCTGGGTGGTGTGGTCTTGTGTACTGAGTTCCTTTTATGCCTGCTTTTCTTGTTGTTACAGTCATAGCTATTCTTCTGGTTTGTTTACTGAAGTTCTTTGTTGTTTCTGGTTGTGTTTTTCCCTCCACTCAGGATTTGATCCAGGAAATAAACGAATTGCGGTTGAGGGTGGGAGAGATGGACAATGAAAGACTCCAGTATGAGAAAAAACTGAAAACAACCAAAGTAAGTGAGGCTGAGGGGAAGAGGCGGGGATAGGTGTAAATCAGGCTTTAGGAATTCACTCTTTTCCCTAATCCTTACCTGCACCCTGCAAAATCCTGAGCAGCTCAAGTCCTGGGGTTTTATGGTTCTCACTTAGCAGCAGTGGCTACTCCTAAATAGCCATGCTGGGGTTTTCAGTTTGAGCATTGTTTTTTATGAAGGGTAACATACCATGCTGTTCACAATAAACTGATTATGTGTTTAGACCTTTGTTTCGCATGTGTGTCAAGAAATACCAGTTGCAGTATGTAAGGTGTATGCCACAGGTTAAAAACAGCATTTATTTTCTCCTAAATGTGCTAAAAACAAACCACTTCTGAAGCAAAAGTATTCACCTAAGTACTTCTAGGAGCCTGTTTCTCTAAGTGTCTAACTTCTCTTTGCCATTTAGCCTTGTCTCTTTTCTACCTTTAGTTTCCTCTCACTCCTCTGTCTCTGTTACCAGTCTTTAATGGCCAAACTTTCTAGCATGAAAATCAAAGTGGGTCAGATGCAGTATGAAAAGCAGCGGATGGAGCAAAAAAGCCAGATGCTAAAGGTGTGGTAGTTTCTGGGTAATGCTGGGCCTTTTTTGAATCCTTCATGTTCCACCCTTTACTGGTCTGTCCTGCATTGTGCTGTCATGCTCTGTTCTTCATTAATTGCTGTGTGTTGATATGCAGTGTGCCCTTCCTCCTTAGATGTGGAAAGCTCTTTATGTAGGTATTCCTTATAAACAGCTTTTATATTGCAGAGGAGAGGATTTTCCTGCTCTGAACCTTGCATAGGTTACACATGATGGCATTAGACTTGGGTTAAAATCACTCCCCCTTCCAAGGGAAGATTGCCTAGTCTGTAGCTTACATCCATTATTCAAACAGAACTTTTTATCACCCTTTTAGAGAAAATCTATTCATGAAAACTATCTGGGAAATAGTGATTCTTTTATATTGTCCCCTCTCCCACATGTAAATTTGCATATCATACTTCTAATTCAGGAAAAGAAATGCACATTGACAACCACATGCAGCTCTAGTTGCCTGTGGGTATAACAGCAGCTTCTCAAGTGACCAAGAAATTATCTTGTTTTGGAGTAGCATGGATCCTACACTGGCAGAAATCCCATCATAATCTGTGCCAACTTGGAGCACTGGAGAATTGTAGTTATTCCCCAGCCACTGTTGTGGAAAAAACTTTGATTTCTTGACAATTTTAAGATTGATCTATTTTTTTTAATGATGCTTTAGAGCAAACAGGAATCAATTTCAGGAAATACTGTAGCTGGGCCATAGTTTGGGTTGCAGACATCCCTAGTTTGGTTTATTCCATGAAGGATTTGAAATGTCATTTAGAAGCTGTAAGTGCCAAAATGATGAGTCTTGCCTTGTTTTGCTTTGTTTCCAAACTGAACAAATTAAGTTTTCACTGTTGGGTACAGTTGCAGTGAGGGTTCTGTCTTGATGATATTGTTGCACAAGATATCTTCGGACATCAAAGAAACACATTACTCAAATTTTAAAAAGTTAAATGCATGGATCTGTGCCAGTCACTTGCTAGTGCAGATGGTTAGATCTAAGTTAAAACTTGACAGCATTTTTCTAATACACCCCAACTCCCCCAAACACCATCTGTCTTATTCCCAAGCATCTCAGCTCCAAGCGTTCTTTCCTCATACTTGATCAGCAAACCCAGACTGTGGCAGAGGTACCACCAATTTTTTGTCTGAACTGCTTTCCAGTATGTGTCCATGTGCTTGCTGGTGTTGTGATTGATTTTTTTTTCCATAGAAGCACTGGTGATTTCTGAAACTGTCCTTAGCCTGGTATAAGCACAATTTTGGAATTGTTCAACTTTGAACATGCAGCATGCCCCATAAATACCAAAAAATGTATGGAAATGTTAGCATTCAGCCTTTTCACCTGCATTTTTTTCTATCTTTGCAAGGTTCAACAAATAAAAAGACTGTTTGGTTTTTTCCCCCCTTTTGCTCTTTCATCTTTAAATTTTGATGTGAAGTTTTTTTCCAATTACACACAAGACCAGCAATTTCAGACCACAGACCCCCTGGTTTTGCTCTGTTGTGGGCTCAGAAGTCTGTTGGGATGTTCAGAGTCACTTTGGTGCACCCTCAGGCAGTGTTAAATGTCAGGGGCCCTCAGTCACTTCCACCAGCTGAGGACCTGTCCATTGTGCTTCTTAGGAGGGGATTGTGGAAACAGCTCAGCTGCCTGTGGAAGCTGCCACTGAGTGGCTCTGTGTCTTTACAGGATGAGCTGTCAGCTCTGAAAGACAAACTGGAGCAGAAGGAAGCCGAGGTGAAGAGGTTGCATGAAAAACTGGTTTCCAAGCTGAAAGGAGAAGGGATTGAAATAGTGGACAGAGGTAAGAAAAAGGGAGATTCTGTCACCGTGTCCTCCTCAGTCACTTCATCTGAGGTCATGTTTCTTTGTACAGGAAATAAGTGATAAAAGCCTGAATTTTCCTGAACTTTGTCTTGATGTTTACCTCTTGACACATATTTAGAGGGTGTTGATGATGCAAGTGCTAAACTTTGTCACAGCAAGGTCTTGGTCAAATTTAAACAAGACCAAAAAAATCCCTAATTAGCTCCTTACATGGCTTGCATGGGGCCTCAAAATATACAGTTTATACTGGCTGCGAAATTTTTAAACTAATTTCTACAAATGCTCCAAAAACCTTGTGTTGAAAAGGAGACTTCCTGGTAAGGAAGGGGAAAAGCCATACTGCAGACCAAGGTATGATGTGGACCTACCTGTAAGTAGGTGAAATCAAGGATTGATTCTGGATTTGTGTGCTCATTAAGTCTAAACCTTAATTAGGCTTGAATAAGCACAAAAAATTTACATTCTGGCTAATTCTTTTATTGACTTGTAAAGAAGAAACTATTAGTATTTATTTATGGGAATCTTAGATTGAGGACTTATTTAAAACCAGAAATTTTTAATTAAAACATCACAGCAATTTTCCACAGACTTTTTTGACCTGATGCAATTTCAATTCTAAATATATCTTACTGATAGTTGTTGCTGACTTTAAAATTGTGCTTTTAAAGTATGTTTTTTAGAAAAAGAAATGCACAAGAGATTAGTCTCCTCCCCTGAACTGAGGAGGAATATGTTGTGTGTAGATTGTCACATTTTAATTCATGAAATGATGTTTTCAAAACCACTGCCTAAGATCACTAAAAGTGATCACAATGAACTGTGATTTCATTTTTTTAAAAGAACATTTAAATGTGAGCAGGGTCTGACTTCATTGCATTCATGACTACTTATATAGGGCTTTTTTTCCCTGGGGAACTACTTGAACTCTCATTACCCTCTGGTCCTCAGCTTTATGGTTTTCAGTGTAGCTCAGCAGAATATCTCTTGCTGTGATGAAACATGTTTTATCTGCCTTGGACTGATATTGAGAAGTGTTGTTTCCAGATAACAAATTATCTGCCTCATTAGCTGAATGGGGAAGAGTTGACTCATAAAGTATCAATAATGTCTTAAAAGTTATTTCATGTCATAACCTTCATGCTAATTTCCAATCCAATGGGTTTTCCTTGCACAGATGAAAATTGTAAAAAGAAGCTCAAAGATAAAAGTAAGGTTCCTGGTGTCTTTCCATGAGCATTTGCATTCCAGAAGTGCTTTCCAGAATAGCTTTCTGCATGTGTTTGCAAAACTGCTTTAGCAAATGTTGTTAGGTTGCATCATCTATAACCCTTAGTTACACTTACAGTAAAACTGGAGAACAAGGGTGAGTGCATCACACTTGAAACACAAAGTTTTCTGAAGAAAATCGTACAGATAAAGGAAGATTAGGTCTCAGGAAGGCTCACAAAGCAATTGCCTCTCAGTGAGATGCAGTTGCAATCCAGCAGACCAGATTTTCACCCAGCATAGCTGAGGGAAAGTCACTGGAACTGGATCAGGTGCTGGTTTAGCCCGATGCGTCTAAATGTCTTTCATCTAGAAAGCCAGCCAGGCTGCCTCTTTTCTTCTTGTATTTCATTAAGGAGGAGAATGTTTTTCCTGCTCTGTTTGCTTTCCATGAATTTTTAGGAAGTTGAAACAGGGCTTTTTTGCCTGTGAATTTGGCTACCTGCCTACATTTGTAGTGAAATTTTACTTTTATCTCATTCATGCAAGGTTGTCTTTAGGAAAAAATGGAGATTGTTTCCATTCTTTTTGAATTCCTAGCCCAGAACACCTCCAGAACATACATGTTCCCATGTATTTATATTTCTTGGTAAATAAGGATTATAGATGAAGCTCTGTTGTCTGCATTAGGAACCTTTCCCAGGCCTGAGCTGCCATGTAATATTCCAGCATGCCTGCTCATCACAAACACTTGTGTCATTCCACTGTGCCCTCCTCATTGCTCCATCCATGCTGGATTAGGGCTGAGCATCACTGCATGATGCTTCCTTCATCACATCCATTCATCCCCTGCCTTTGTTGAGTGGATTTGAGAGATGCTGTTTGGGGTGGTCATTGACTGTTGTATTGAGGATGTGTTTTATTGCATTCCAAATGTTGGATATTGTTTATTTTGAACTTCTTGTTTTGCAGGTATTTGGTAATTTTAAAGATGGAAATAGTGAAAATCAAGCAGTAGTTTTACTCTTGAGTTTTCCATTCTTGTAAGGCTTGGAGAGGGGTGGGGGGAGGAAGGAAATTTCCTGGATTTCATGATTTCCTTGATAAAAATGTCAGAGCAGAGGTTTTGAAGAAAAATACCTTCCTTCTTTGTGTTTGCATGTAAAAAAGAATTTAAGTTGCTTATGTTTTGTCTGTGACTATGTCAGTCTACTTTCAGATATTACTGAGTTGCTTCTAGATTTTTTGTTTTTCTTTCTTCCTTACACTGTCTTATTTAAATTGACTTTGAGAACTGTATTGTGTTTTTAGATATAGAGGTACAGAAAATGAAGAAGGCGGTAGAATCTCTAATGGCAGCAAATGAAGAGAAGGTAGCCAAGTCATTATTTTTTCAGTAATCATTCATCACGTTGATTTAAATCTCTAAGAAAACCTTCACGTGTGAGCTTTTCACAGTTCAACTAAAAACCAGATTTATAAGCATCCATGATTTTCTGCAATCATAAAGATCAGATTTGTACAAGTCGATGATTTTCTACAATCAGAAGCGCTGCAGTGCCTTTCAGGGGCTATGAGCATTTATGAGCTCTGTGCATGTGCACAAGATCTGTTCAGAGTCCTTACACTGTTGAGTTCACTGTGGTTAATTTACACTGTGTTCTGCAAATGTAAAGATCTCCATACAAGTGCCAGATCACAGGCTGCATTTCCAAAAGGGCTTTTCTGTGAAGTATGAATTATTTTCATACATGGTTTTTATGCTTTCATATGCATGTGCATTTTGTAGGATGTTTCCTTTTGATCACCAAAGCTCTAAATCCTTTGTACATGGCAAATTTATTATGCTCTACCTTTGACTTAATAAGGGAGCTGAAATCCACTTTCAAGGCTGGGACAGTTCTGGTGATTAACCAGATGATAGTTTTTGCTAAATACAACTTTTGATATTTCAAAGCCTCTCAGCATTCTGAGTCCTGTCCCATCCACACTTCCCATTTCTTTTAGTCTCACAGCCAGTTAAACAAAAGGATCTAGTATTTGTACTTCTTATTTCTGGGGGAGGAAGCACAGTCACAACTTCCTTTTATTTTAGGATCGGAAGATAGAAGAGCTTCGGCAATCTCTGAATAGGTACAAGAAAGTCCAAGACATGGTGATACTGGCTCAAGGTAAAAAAGGTATTGTACAACCAAAAAACTAACAATCAAACACACAAACAAAAAAGGCAACTCTACTGTCATTTAAGCTCCAGGTGTGTTGTGGTGGTGAGCTTAACCATGTGACTGAAGCAGAAGCTATATCTGTATCACAACATTCCATATATTCTAAGACTGGTAGGGGTTTCCAGACCCCTTCAGATAGTGAAGTTTGTCAACAGCCCAAGAAGGGTGAGGAAGCAAAATATGTGTTTTTGTTGTGTTGGGTTCACACCATGCTGAGTGTTGGAGGGGGAGCAATTTTTAAATAAGTATTGCCCTTTCTGGCAGTGCTGTGCCTTCAGGCACAGAAGGGTGTTAGAACAGACCTTGACTCTCTGGGAACTCTGCTCCATGGTCACTTCATGGAGCATGGACAGAGATTTCAGGCAGTAACAAATGGGCAAGAGCGGTTTTTGCTGTCAACAGCCTTTGGTTTGTGCTTGCCTCAAGTCTTTGGCAACAAACACTAGATTTCTGCTCACCTTTTAGAAAGTACTGGTTGTCTTTCACAACCAGTCCAAGCCTTTTGCTAGCACTGAGGCAGTTTAGGAGCATCCAGCGTGGAAGGAGCAGAGGATGCCAACACTGATATGGGCTTCAGCACTACCTAAATGAGACATACTGTGTTTGTGGCAGGCTGCAGACCTGATGTGGTCTCTTCCAGGCTGGTGATGGACTCTGAGCAGTGGGCTGCATTTTTCCTTAGTAAATAAGGCAAACAAAGTATTTCGAACAAAATTCCAAAACAGACAGGAAAGAAGTCCTTCAATTTATTCAGCTTGTTGAAACTGATGGCACTAAATGCCCTGAGGGTGTTTGCTGGGCTTTTTGACCTCCCTCTGTTCCAACCCTGCTGTGTTGTGATGGTTGAATTGGGAAGTGACACTTGGCTGTGGTTCACTTTCTAAAACCTAAAAACCCCAGCAATCAAATCCTTCCAGTTTTGGCCCATTAATGAGCACACTGGCCGCAGCTTGTGTGGGAGCAAGGGCTGTAAAACCAACAAGTTTCCATGTTCTCTCCCTTCAGGCAGGGAAACTGAAAGTGAAGACTTGAATTCAGGGTCTGTATCCACGGGTTTATTGGACACACCAAGTCTGACCGACCCAGAGAAGAGCCCATCCCCAACCCCAGTAACAGCATCTCCAATCCATGATGAGTTCAACATGAACATTCATGAAGAGGTAGGTTGGTTTTGGTTTTTTTTTTGCTTTATTTTGTACCATCATTCCTTGAAAACACTGCTTGTGCTGGATTCATATTGCAGATGACAAAACTCAAATTTCTGAAAAGATTTTTTTCTGGATTTCACAGTTTTTTGTAATGTCTCATATCCTTTTGGGGAAAGTAGTTTTCTTGTGAAAGCTGCTGAGGAATTTCAATTAAACTTATTTTTCTTAATCCTCAAATGGGATCAGGAGACAGAAATAGGTGTATTTATCATGAGAACAGATCTAAATTACTTTTCCTATTAGTCTTAGAAATTATTTTTGTTATCAAATGTAGCTGTTTTAGGAGCTACATATACTTTGGTACAAACCTGAAGTAAATATGTTGGGACTTATTAAATATATATTGTCATATTTAAGAGGATGCAATCATAATTGCATCCACTCAAGTTAAATGATACATAGGTTGTGGTTCAGTCTCTGATTTTTACAGTCAGATTTTCCAGTACAAAAACTATAGATCTCTTCTCTAAACTCTGAGTCAGAACAGGGTCTTCACTACTTAAACAGCAAGAACACACTATGAAGAAAATGTAATTAAATTAAATTAAATGTTTAGCAGCTTTTTTCTCTGAGTGTCTGAGGACAGGATTAAACCTGAAAAGTGGACTGCCCTTCATGATGTCTTTGGTAGAGACAGATTTAGCAGGCAGCCTTGGGAGACTTGTGAGATTTTTGTCTATGTTGTAGCTTAGCTGTGCAATGATTCATGTTTTATCTGCAGTGCCATCTTTCAAGGAGTAAATAATTCTGTTAGAATAAGGAAAAAATCACTTTTTTCTGAAAAAAGTGATTTATTTTCTGAAACCTTTTTTCAGATCCTTTTCTTCATGGTTTATCTGTTACTCTTTTATGATTGCCTAATTTCAGCTCAGAAGATTGTAACACATATTCTTCCTTCTTTTCAGAATTCCTTACAGATCCACACAAGCATTTTACAGATTTCAATCCCTTCCTTTTCATCAGCATCCAAGAGCTCAGAAGCTGTTGCAGAGAGACTGAAAACACACCCTAGGCCAGATCCTACAAGTGAAATGAGGTATTATGGGTTCCATGTATTTTTCAATTGTAAATCCAATATTCTATGACATTTAAGGAGAGCAATAATCTGTCAATCACTGAATTAGCCAGGTAAACACAGCCAGGAGTGCCTGGGCTAGCTGCAGCAAACTAAACTAATGTTCCTGAAGTGCCTTGATTAAATCCTGAGTAAGCAAGGGCTGGTTTAGTTGCTGCTGTAGCAGCACTCATGGTCTATACCAGCTGCTTCACAAGGAATGAACAGAAGGAGAGGGAAGCTGATCTCATGTATGAAGGCCACAGAATCATTATTTTTGTCTATGTTTGCATCATGGAAGTCTGGCTGGCTCTGCCAGCCCTGGTGATTTGTGCTCAGACATTTTCCACAGCTGCTAAAGAGGATTGTACGGCACTGCCAGAACAAAAGGGCTTCCAGCTCTAACCTGAGGAGGGGAGGAAACCCAAAGGATGTGTGGCTGCAGCCTGGGGCTGTGGCTGAGCTGTGGCACCCAGGGATCCCCATGCTTGGAACCAGTGGCAGCTGCTGGGTGAGGAGTGGCTGTCACCTTTCATCAGCATTTCTAATCCTGCACCCTACTTGTCCTGGGAGGAAACCCAATCCCTGCAGACCTGCACTGGCACTGCGGGGAGTACAGAAAAGCACTCACAGCTCAACAAAGACTGCTTGGGTTTTTTTCTTCTGGGTCCAAATCCCTGGCTTTATCTTAAGAAGTATCAAACACTAACAATCCAGAGGCAAGGAGATGTTGTTGACTTGAAACAATCGTCAACCTCAATGTGAATCATCAGTGCAAGCTCAATTTGATGTGTGATTTTTCCAGTTCCTGTTGAGCAAAGTATCCTATCCAGAAGCCCAGCTTTGCTCAGTTTGTGCTGTGCATGTTCCTCATGCAGCTCTAGCCATCACCAGCAGGGATTTCACCTGTATCTCCTCTTGGCAAAATCCAAAGCAAGCACTAAACTGCAGCAAAGTGCCCGCTACTGTGGATGGTGGCCAGGAGATGGTGACCTCCACTCCTTGTGCTCTGCAGACCCTGCTGGAACGTCTGCATTTATTGAAGCTGAATAGATCAGTATTGTCACCATCTTACAGTGAGGGTTGTCTTTCCTGAGGCTCTTGAGCTCACCTTTGTCCTTTATCTTTTACAAGACTTGTGACCATAGCAGGGAAAATTGCCGTGTGTTGGTACCATGAGAGCTGAAGTGAAAACAGAATAAAGCAGGCTGAGATCATAGGATTTCTGTCTCAGCCTTTTTTATATCTTTTTTGCTTTACAGTGAAGGAAGATCAACAGGTTCCTCCCCTGAAACTCATCTGTGTGATAGTCCAGTGTAAGTGCAATAATCACAATAATCAAATATGTCCAGGGGACATATTTAAATGTGATGGTCAGCTTGAACCCCTACAAAGCATCCCCCTTATTTTACATACATATGTAAATAGGTCTCTTAATTTTAGCCAAGATGACATTTGGTGATGGTAGATTTCTGCTTATGTCCCATGCTTTCATGATCATTATTTTCCAGTGCTTTATCTGGGCACATGGTACTTCCTGTTACACTGTGAAGCATCTTTAATTTGGTGGTAGACTGTCAATATACTTCGAAATGTATAGTTTTCCACAGTGCATGCACACATGATTTGCTTTTTTCTTTTGGTAGTGGGGGAAAGGTGATCAGCTGACTACAATGAGAAAATAATTTTCATTACTGCCACATATCCATATTCCCTAAAGCAGCAGTTATTCCAGTGTGGAAGTTCTTACAGTATCTCATTAAATTGCATGGGCTCTGATTACTGAATTTACTGCACTGATTACTGCATCTTAATTCAAAATATCATTTGGTTTAGTATATCTCATCATGTATTATAATGCTGTCTTTAAAGATGACTCCTTTGAGTGTCTTTATCTTACCAAGTTTAATTCTAATAACTGAGCTTGGTTTTTATGTTATTGTTTCAGAATTTCCACACTGCAGAAGTCCAGCAGTCTGAGCAGTTTGAGGAAAGAGGCGTCTGAAGTGGTAGGTTTGGTCCCTTACTTCCTCCCATCTCCTTGCACATAGGTGTGACATCTCTGTTTTGATCCTGTGGGTGTTGTGTTGCCTTCTGAGAAATTTTGAGTCAGAACAGGGCTCCTTGTACCATGTGTTGGCAGTGGTCACACACATGTGACATCTTCCATATTCTATTAAAGAAGAAAAGCTGTCCTTGAAAACACAGGTGATTTTTTTTTTCCTATTTGTATGAGGCTTTTACCTGAGATTCTCCTGCTGTATTTTTGCCCAGAGAATGAGGTGGGATTTTTTTACTGGATATGCCTTTCTAATTTAAGACAAGAAAAAAAAACTCCCTGCACCACTTCCTACCTGTGTTTAAGGTGAATAGTTTTGGCAGGCCATGTATTTAATGCACTCTAAAATACAGTCTGGGTTGACTGTATGTTTTAGGTAGTCAGAAACAAAGTACTGAGCTGTTGGATGTCTGGGGATAGCTTCACTTTAGGTTTCTGTGGAAGTGACCAGAAGCAGCTAATCTCTAGCAATGCCATCAAATCAGTGCAATTCCGGTACTCTTTAGTGACAGCCTGAACTCCAGGAAGCTCCTGAATTCCCTGATACCTCCTGTGCCTTGCAGTGTAGGGGAGAGGCTGACAGGACTGAAAATGTCACCAGAATCTGATAAGAGCTGGAGTTCGTGGGTTGGGGGTCTTTGGTTTTTTGTTTGTTTGGACAGACAGGAGTAGAGGCTGTGGATGTTTTATCTACTTGGCTTCTACCCTGTCTGGTTCCTGCTCTGGGTCCCCTCAGGCAGCTCTGCCTGTGAGTGCCTTAATATTCTGTGTGTCACTAATCATGTGCACAGCTAATCCTTCACAAAGTGAACCAAAGCAACTCTATTTCCATGTCAGCTCACTGACCTCAAAGCAAGCAAGGCTTAATCTGTGTTAAATACAGCTCTGAAGAGATTTATTTTGGGGAAAAGGAACAGTCAGGGAAGGGTATTTCTGTCAGAACTTAACTGGGGGTAATCATAATGAATTGAATACTGGCTATAAACCCTGACTTTTAAAATGCCTTAATCTTTCCCAAACAGGACAGAGACTGTGCGCAGAAGCCAGCAGAGGTAATGTGTGTGTGTGTAGTGATGTGTGTCCTTGGAGAATCAGGGGCAGAGAGCAGGTGCTGGCAGGTTGGGAGGTGTGGAATTGCCACATGCAGTTTCAGAGGGGGAATGGAAGTCCTGCAGACAGGACAGGGAGGAGTCTCTGGTTACTGTCACCATCAGTGGCACTGCTCCGTGCTCAGCACCTCCTTGCCTCCTCACATATGGATTGTCTTCCAGTCTGATTGAGCATGAGTTACCAGCTAAGCTAATGTTTTTCCCCCACTAGATAATTAGCAAAGCATTAAGCATTTTACTGACTCTGTAATTATCTTTGATTAGTGTATCTTTAAAAACCTTTGGGTTTCTCAGTTGTTTTCTGTGAGTAGCAAGTGTGTTTCTGAAAAGCCTGTCATTGCAGAACAGTCACCCTGTGGTACCTTAAGGCTACATCTTGCAGTTCTTACCTCTAGGAACACCTGAGCAGAGGTGACAGACTTCAGACCCCACTCGCAGGATGAATTCTGTGTTGATTCAGCAAAAGCCTA